>NC_142491.1:19672999-20872999 GCF_965113065.1 Corylus avellana | reverse complement strand
TGCAACAAGATGTTCCTCACGTTCAAGTTTGTTAAGATGAACTGTTGCAGCTATAAATTCCCCATAGTCGATAGTCCCACTGTTGTCCACATCAGCCTGCACACAGCTAAAATAGATCAGGTAAAGAGAACACATGAAATGACATTACAAGCATAATAATCCAATAGGGAAATGCAAACCCCATATTAAACTTCAATGATCATTTAAAAGAAGTAACCAAGGGATTCCCATACAATAATGGATAATGAAAAACTAAAAGATATAGAGAAGGTTCCCTCCACTTCAAGAGCATGTTGCACAATGAAATAAGTTTGAAATGCTCCCCTACTATTAGGTCACCAACCCTTCTGGCGCTGGGCGACCATCAGCCTCCATACACGGTCTTATAACCTTGCGAAGAATGCATTTTTAGTAAACAAATGCCTGGACCTGGTCACTGCAACCTCCTTTTGTAAGAAGGCATCCCTTTTCCCTAAGATATGAGGCTACTTTGCCGAGTTCCTTAGAAAGAGTTCTCTCCCATCCCTAGGTAGATCAAGGATGCGCATAGCTCAATCCTTTTTGTTAAGGTTCAGATACATCCCTTATTTGCATGCCAAGAGAGATTGCCATTGCAAGCAACTTATTGGCTTAAGGCATTGGTTTTTTAAATCCATGCAAGAAGATTGTATCATGGGTTTGAAAACCATTTCCTCTGGCACGGAAGTGAAATGGCGGCGAAATTACATGAGAGAAAGAAAGAACCTCTTGGTATAATTCCCTGGAGGACAAAATAGTACTACTCAGTGACTAGGAGAGGAGAGCCCATTACATGTTGTTAGAAGCTTCCTGTCTCCCAACAAGCAAGACTCATAACCATTTCTCTCAGTAATGGGCTTCCTTAAATTCTTCATTAGCCTTAGATGTCCTTTCATAGAATAGATTCTCGAGCCTCCAATAGAAAGAATCCCCATGCATGCATTCTCTCCTCCACTGGCCTTTCTCTTTTCTAGGTCTGGATGTTTCGCGTCATTTCAATCATTGTGGTCAACAAAAGTATATTCTTTTGACAAAATAACACACACACACACACATATATACAGAAACCTTCAAGAGAATAGGTTAGAATTAAGAAAAGTGGCAATCTAAAATGCTAACAAGTGTCATTTTAATGTATCCCTAGAATGCTTATATAATATATAAGCATAATCAAAATATATTAAAAAAATAAATCAAATAGGATTTCTTTGGTATCCTAATATTAATAAGTCAAGTGATATTAATGTCAAAATCAAATAAGGAAACAAATAAGTACAAATCAAATATATTGAGGAATTTATATAAAAGTAGAAACCTTCAACAGAATAGCTTAAAATTGCGACAAGTGACAGTTTAAAATGCTAACAAGTGCCATTTAATGTATTCCTAATGCTTATATAATATATAATATGACAAAGACATCAAATTTATTTGATTTTTTTTTTTTTTTGACATGTCCACACAAGAGGGGGGAGGAGGATTCGAACTAGTGACCTCTGCTTCATTAAGTGTGGTCCTAGCCGATTGAGCTACCTCTTGGAGACAATTTTTTTGTATTTGATTTCTATTTGCTTCACGAAAAGAAAAAAAAAAAGTTTTCAAGTTTGGGACAGGATGAAATTCCCCCAAAGTTTTATTGATTCATGTTCTTTCCTACAAGGACTATTTGTTCAAGCTTTTGCTAATTAG
This sequence comes from Corylus avellana, assembly GCF_965113065.1. Lineage (NCBI taxonomy): Eukaryota > Viridiplantae > Streptophyta > Magnoliopsida > Fagales > Betulaceae > Corylus > Corylus avellana. Next base: position 20,871,292 of record NC_142491.1, on the reverse strand, counting down.
ATACTTTGGAGTTGACAAATCATGTCTTCTTTTGAGATTTGTTGTAAGCCCTTTATCAAATGCGTTAATTACTATTAATTATTCATATATTTGAATTGCTTTACTTGATGCTTACATACCTCCCTAGATATTAAAATTCAGTATGCTTAATTTTATTTTTTTAATCCTTTGCTTTTATTTTATGTAACCGTTTATCCTTCACTTTGTTTCTTAGCGATTATATGATATTTGAAAAACTTTTGAATTTTATGCATTAAATTATAATATAATTTTTAAAAAATTAAATTATAAAAAAAAGAGTGTGTATAATGTGGGTTATAGGCTAGTGTATAATACCACACCTACCGACACAAAAGTCAAAGGTGAGTCTAGTAGGTGAATGTATCGAACCAAAATACGATAAAACCTTTTATTGGGCTAAGCATCTCTGCTTTCCTGATGGGTCATTGATAAATGCAACTATTCACTCAAACCTCATAGTTACAGCCGTCAATTAGTTTCACTCCGGACCTTACAAAATTGACCTTATGCATTTCGTGACATGAAATCTCTCAATTTCCCAAAAAGCTTTACAAAGGATGCGAACATTATTGGTTTCTATGTATGTGAATTCCCAATCAAAAGGAGACTTGAACTACATAATTCACCCACGATCCCAACTTCCTCATTGACAACACATTTCGTCTAAAGCAAGAAACTTTACACCACTAATGGCCTTATATTCCAACAACTAGCTTACAAAATGGGTTTGAAAATCCTCTATGTTTCCACTCATGTTTCTTGATAAAAAAATATATTAAAAAAAAAAAAAAACCCTTATAGAATATTGACACAAAGAATATGATAGACATTTAATAGTAATACAAAGAAATAAAAGCGGTGCAAAACACCCTATTTCATGTACATTCAGAAAGTTATATTTGTAAATGCGGCTTACTCCTCATATGTACACTTTACATATACCTTTAACTTCAGAAATGGACCAGCCATATCTAAGACGTGACAAATAAAGTATCTGAGTCTTGTGCTACAAGCACAAGTGCATAACATTAAAGGAATTACCCTTTGAGGATGATATGGCATCACCAACTTTATCATCACTACAAACTCTGAATTTTAAGCATCCAAGAATAGAGAATTAATGTGGATTCCAATATCCTAAATTGAGCAACATCCGCTAACAGAGATGCAATATGTCTGACTCAAATGAAGTGATACCAAACATGCATTCAAGATATGATGGACACAACAGGTAAATGAAACAAAAACAAAAAGAACACAATTGAATCGACTCATCGAGAGGAAGAAAAAGAAAATGGTGAAGAAGAAGACAAAGAAAGCGAAGAAAATAATTAGATCATGATGAAATATAAAACAAAGATAATAAACACAGCACCAGAAAATAAAGTATTATCTATGAAACAAATGTTTTACCGCTTCCATAAGATCACGTATTTCTGTATCTTTCATTGTAGAGCCATATCTTCGTAAACCAGCTTTCAGTTCATCAAATGTAATTGCACCACTATTATCAGTATCCATAGCCGTAAACATTTCTCTCAAACCAGCAATCTCCTCCTCAGAAAGGCTTTCAGCTATTACCTAATAGCACAAAACAGAGATATAAAAGATCTGTCAATATGAATACCAGACTGGTATTTAAAAGGGCGCATGCCAAAAGTCAACATCAAGCATCAGTATGCTTTTCAAATAAACAGAGTGGCATTGAGTATAATGTTGCATCTAAAAGTTTACTCAGACTCACTCTTATCTATTTAGTTCTGCATCATGCACTTGTACTTACCCGTAAAGCCATCTTCTTTAACTTATTCATTGCAGAGAACTGTTTGAGACGAGAAAGTACAGCTGGATCTAGTGCTCTATCAGGAGCAACTCCATTTTCACATATCCAAGGATGGCCTAAACGATGAATTAAGAAAGACAAATCTCAATTTGATCTTGAAATTATTTCAAATAACAAATAAATGCAACAATGTAGCAAACTACATCAACAAATATAGTAAATTCCCACTTAAGCAGATTTTTTTTATTCTCATTTTCCAAAACTAGCAGAATCTTATGAAAGAAACATAATAATTACTAGACCTATTTAAAAGCTGTAAGATGTAATTTAAACAATAAATTGCATTTCCTTGATACATTATATATGCAAACTATTTTTTCAAAGTACATTTACTGAAGAGACGAAGTTAAGGTAGCATTTATAAGCTTTAAACATTGATTGCAAAGTAGATCAACATGACATTAATCTAGGAAGTATAACACCAGAAAACATTGAGTCATGCATGCAGTCAAGCGTTAAAACATACATAATTAATTGTGTAAATCGTGAAGAAAATGATAGAAAGGTTAAACATACATAAAACTTCATGAGCGGTCAAGCGTTCTGAAGGTTGAGAACATAGCATTTTCCGGATTAGGTCTTTTGCACTGTCAGATATGATGGGCCATGGATCTGATTCAAAGTCAATATGTCCCTTCAACACGGCATCAAATATTCCCTGCTGTGTTTCTGAATTACAAACGGATAAAGCCTTCAGTAAACACACACACAATGAAATTTTCACTAGTTTGAGTAATATACCAAATCACACATACCTGCCCAAAATGGTGGCACACCACTTAGCAATATATACAGTATGACCCCTGCTGTCCAAACATCTGCTTCTGGTCCATAATGCTTGAGGAGTACCTCTGGAGCAACATAATATGGGCTTCCAACCACATCAGTGAAAACTTGGCCTGAAGTAGCAAGCCACATAAAATGTTAACATCTCCAGTGTATGCCCCAAGAAGTGTATTAAGCTTTTCAATCATTAAAGGCAACAGCATTAACTTTACAAAAGTATCTTGCTAGTTATTTATTATAAAAGGTATCTCCTCATTTAGTTGACACTTAGCAGAGAGGCATGCACAATAAAAAGTAGAACCTTTAAACATACAAATGCCCCTAGGCATTTAAGGTCCAACATTAGGACCTGAAAAATTCCAAAAAATATTAAATAGGAACGAAATTATGGTGCTTTAGCTCCTAAACTTGCCACCACTTCATCTAAAAATTACAAATCAAAAAAGAAACAAGCACAGGCACTTGTTTAGTTACCTGGTTTGAAGAAAACAGAGAGCCCAAAATCAATGGCTTTCAGAGAGAAATCATCATCCTTGTTAACCAACAAGAAGTTCTCAGGCTTTAGATCTCTATGCATAACTCCAAGTGAGTGGCAAGCCTCAACAACCCCTACAATGATCTTTGTCAATTCAGCAGCCTTTCTTTCACTGTAATGCCCCCTCTGGATGATCCGGTCAAACAACTCACCACCACTACAAAGCTCCATCACAATATGCACATACAATGGATCCTCATAAGCACCCTTGATGGTCACAATATTCTTGTGACCCGCCAAATGGTGCATTATCTGAATCTCCCTCCTAACATCCTCCAGATCCTCCTTGGAAATCAACTTCCTCTTTGAGATTGATTTACAGGCATAGTCAATCCCCGTCGCAGTCTCGGTGCATAAATAAGTAGTCCCAAATTGACCCTGCCCTAATTTACGACCCAACATGTAAAGATCACGAATGTTCGCGGTTTTATGACCCAATACATAATAGGCTTGGTTATCAATGCCTCGCCTCATCGTTGCTTCTTTCTTGGTGGGACTAATGGCAGGTAAGTTGTTACTTTTAGGGTTTTCTCTGGTGAACTCTTGGGAAATTGGCTGCTGGGAATTCAAGCTGGTAGTGGAGTGGTCAGAGATGGAGTGGTCAGAAGGGGTGTTGCGCTTGGAAGTGGTAATTGAATGGTCTTCGGGATGGGGCTGGCTGTAGCCCTGAAAATATTTCCCTTTGAAAGATCCACGGCATGTATTGCCCATGAAACAACCCACAATTCACCCACACTAGCTTCACTGCCTTTTCCTCATCCAATAATCTCCCATCAATTTTATCACTGACAAAATCAAAGGCTATCAGTCCCTAATCCTAACTCAATACACAAACTAGAAATCTGAAAATCATAAATATGCTTTAAACAAAAAAAAAAAAGACAATTCTTATATCAGATCAGACCTAGGGCTCCGTTCGTTTATCCTCATTGGAAGATTATTTCCCGTAAAGGAAAAGAATTTCAAACCCCCATTTCGTTCATCGTTACTATAATATGAAACTTGGCATTATTTCCTCAGGAACAAAAAACCAAAATCCCTGTTTTCCCAGAAAAGATTTTCTGTCAAAACAAACAGAGCCACAGGAATCTGTCTGGAAATTAATACGATCTGACAGCTAATTCCGTATCTAAAGATCAAATCTTGAAACCCAAAAATCAGAAAAGAAATTAATAGATCAATATGAACACGTACACCTACGTAAAAGACACATATATACATAATAAATACAAAAACAGAGAGAGAGAGAGAGATGGCGTACCAGCTGTTGAAAATGAAAGAGAATAGGGAAATGAAGGGAACCGTAGCTTAAACTTGGAAAGGCTTTGGAGAAAGATATTTGATCTCATCCACTTCCATTTTTAACACCTATTCTTCTTCTTCTTCTTCTCTTTTTTATTTTTTATTAATTTCTGTTTGTTGTTATTTTAGGATGTTGCTGCTGAGAAACATCGGAGCTTATTGCTGACCAGCTATCTCTTCCATTTTCTTTTTCCTTTTTTTTTTTCTTTTTCAATTTTCACCATTTATTTCTCATCATCCAAACAATTTTATCCAATATTTTCGTTTATTTTTATAAAAACACTTGCACAGTAATTAACCTTTAACCATTTGACCGGCGGATGGATCTAGGTGTAAGAATAAATCACCGCGCCGTAGATTTTTCCTCGGTACGAGGAGGTCCAGCACAAACGTTGGAGTTTCCTTGTTACTGATTGGGACGTGGATGACACGCGTGACCAAAGGGAATGGGGGTATGCTGAGCGCTTTCTTTAAGGTTTATGTGGTCAAAAAATATGGCTGCCAAATTTAGACGGTGTCTGTTTTGGTTGTAGTGGCACGCGCGCGAGTGGTGTTTGAACGAAGGGTTTAATTTTGAACTTTATTCCCACGTTTGCCATTTTTGGAATTTCCACGGCTGGTATTTTCTCACGTTTTTGCATGAATCAGTGGGACATGGGAGTCCCTTCAGCACCAGCCACTAGTATTTTTCCCATGAGTTTATATTTTTAAAATATTAATTATTATAATTTAAAATTTTTTAAAATAATTAGTAATTCAACATAACGCTTTTACGTAACTTTTTATGTTTTTTTTTTAAAAAAAAAATGGCTGTTTTATTTTAAATTGACTTTATAGCATTAGAAAGGAATTGACTTTTCACTTTTGAGTGAAGAAAGAATATGTAACTTCTCCAATAGTATGGCTTTAACTTGATTTTGGGAAACATTGTTCATTTACTTTATAAGATGCGCCAAAGGGTAGTTTGGCATCAATCAAACATATAAGAGAACGATAAATATATTGAGAAATGTTATTTTGTATTCTTTCAAAATGATTTGTAAATGCATTCGAATAATACATTAACAAATATGGATTGAAATTCCTGACAAATGAGAAATCTTCCCATACCTTTCCTCATTTTTATGTAATTTTCTTGTTTTTGTGGACGGGAGATTAGGGAAGATCCCAATCCAATTGACATATTCATTGGGTATGTTTAGACTCTTGTTTTTTTTTCACAAAAAAAAAAAAAAAAAAAAAAAAAAAAAAAAGACGGACTTCCTAACAACAAACTCAAAACAAAAATTCAATGTTAAAAAAAAAAAAAAAAATGGAGAAAAAAGTTATCCGATTATATGAAGCTTGGTCAAAAGATTAAGAAATGACACCACAAAGTTATGATTAAAACACGCCAAAGAGCTAATATGCTCGGGTTTTAATTTCATAGTAAGTATTTGGAGGAGACTTTTGAAGGAGAGACTAACTTTTAATCTAACCCTTTAAAGAGGAGGAACGAAATCCGGTTACACAAATTTAGGCAATTTCCCATCTCAGCCAAGTCGTATATTTTAGTTGACTGCCCACCCTCTTCATATTTCTACATCAATTGAGTTCCCTCCCTTCTTTATTTTGTGTGGGAGACTTGAAAATTGAAACATAGGCAATAGGCCATGGGCCTTTGACTTCTGTAGCGTGCAAGCGAATTTACCAACTTCAGGGCCACAAGATAAACACCGGTGGCAACTCAAACACTGCATAAATATGAAGAGGGTGGCAAGTTGACTACGTCAACAAAAATACATGACTTTGACAATTGACTGCAAACAAAGGATCCAAATTTGACTTTGTGAGATGCATTTTATACATGTGTAGAAACTGCAGAGGTTGTCACTGCACCGTAAGATTTTTATAGAAGATTATTAAATAACTTTGATACCATGTTGAAACAATGATGACGGTAGTAGTAGAGGTCGGGAACGAGCCATAGATGGTGGAGACTGCCAAAGAAAATAGAGGTTAGCGGGCGGCCAGCGATGGAGGCAAGGGGCTGTGAATGCAGATTCAAAAGAGTTGATGATAGGTCCAAAAATCTAAAAGGAACTGTCAATGAGTCAAACTTTAAAAGAAGCCGACAACGGGCCAGGATTGACAATGAACCAAAATTCAAAAGGACTGACTAGGGCCAAAAATAAAAGGTCCGACTATGGGCAATGGCTGATTTGGGCCAAAAATAAAAAGAAAATGAGCCCACTTAGGCGGTTATCAGATCGGCGCGTGATGTGGTCACTCTTGCGCGTCAATGACGTTGAAGGCCACAAAAAAGTGGTTCTGATAGCATGTTTTAATAAGGAAAAAGTACACTATACCCCCTGAAGTTGTACACCTCTATTGATTTTACTTCCAATGTTTTAATTTTTTCAATTTACCCTCCCAAACTTTAATTTTTTTGCAATTTTGTCATTATGTTAAAAGTGACTGTTATGTTGGACGAAATTTGAAACACGTGCAAGCCCGTTGCAAATTATTCCTATAATGCCCCTAACCCCATGCGGTATTAAAAACCCACACATATCCTCCACGTGTTTAAAAAAAATAATAATAATAATAATTTAAAAAAAAAAAAAAAAAAAAAAAAAAAAAAAAACACCTACCACTCACTCGTCGCTTTCCCCCCAACCCCACACAAATCACTTTATCCTAGATAGTGCCGTCATCAAACCAAGGGGTCCAGATTCTTCTACATGGCTGATTCCGTCTTGGTCATCTTCGGAACACCCAAATGAGGTAATCAACGTCTTGATTAAGTTTTTCTTTTTCTTTTTTCCCCCAAAAAGAAATGTTCATTTTCCTGTCTTGTTTGTGTAAACCGATTGTTTTTCTAAAACTGGGATTTTGGGTAAATGTTTGTTTGTTTGTAGATTGTTCGTGAATTGTGAGACCACATGGTATTTAGCTCATTTTTCGTAGATTGTTCCTTTATGTGCATGTTAATTTTCTGTTGGGTCGTTGATTACCTCATTTGGGTGTTCCGAAGACGACCAAGGCGTAATCAGCCATGTAGAAAAATCTAGACCCCTTGGTTTGATGATGGCACTATTTAGGATAAAGTGATTTGTGTGGGGTTAGGGGGAAAGTGACGAGTGAGTGGTAGGGTTTTGTTCTTATGTTTTTTGTGTTTTTCTTTTTTTTAACACGTGGAGGATATGTGTGGGTATTTAATACCGCATGGGGTAGGGGGCATTACAAGAAGAATTTGCAACAGGCTTGCACATGCAACGCACGTGTTTCAAATTCCGTCAAAAATAACAGTCACTTTTAACAGAATGACAAAATTGCAAAAAAAATTAAAGTTTAGGAGGGTAAATTGAAAAAATTAAAACATTTGAAGTAAAATCAACAGATGTGTACAACTTTATGGGGATAAAATGTATTTTTTCCTTAAAATAATGAAAATGTGAGAATATTGAGCAAAAACAAAAGAGAGAATGAACACAAAGAACTTTACGGATGGACAAAGAGCCACATCAGTAAAAACTTGAGCAGATGCACTGCTGAGAAAGAATATGAAACTCTTGTTACGATCTACCAACCCGTCAGAGTAAAACTTCTTAAAGTATTCATAGAGACCAAATTTGCAGCCGCCTTGAATGCCATATCCAAAAAACTTTCCAGACCAACCTCTCCAAAGTGAAGAAGGGCCTTGTTCTCTCCAAAGGGTTTAGAACCCTGAAGAAATAGCATTATACTTTATTGGATTCGCCTAAAGCAAAGGAATCACAAAGTTAGGCAAGTGGGCTATCATAGAGAAGCCAAACTCAACGAGGAAAAAATAAATCCCACAAAGCACATAAGGAGCATGAATTCTTCCACCAATGATGGAAATCAAAAACTCCAACAAATCAATATAAGTTATCACAAGTAAGTGGCATTTTACTCATTTGAAAACAAAAGGAGAGTGATATGTTAGTAACATAGCTCATTAGAAGATCTGCTCAAGTACAGTGACGAATCATATGCAGGATTCAAAATCATTCCAATTTAAACAATCTATTGTTTCTACATTTTGTCCCATTTAATCTTTCATTGGCAAACCATCATAAGATACAAAAGAAATGATACTTTTTTACCAACCTCTATTGCTATATTATTAAGCAAACGTGGAGTACCACTATGACCTTAATAAAAATATCCAAAATTTAGCCCTCTTCTTTTGCAACCACTGTTCCCTCTTTTTCTTTTTTCTTTTTTTGTACTTTTTCCCGTAGGACATATTCGTTTGGAGAACAAATCCTACCGAAGATGGGATGTAGCAAACGCCATAGATGGTTGAGGCTGCCAAACGAGATAGAGGTTGGCAGACGGCAAGCGACGATGGCATGTGGCTATGAATGTAGATTCGAAAGGGTTGACGATGGGCCAAAAATTCAAAAAAGGCCGACAACGAGCCAAGGTTGACAATGAGTCAAACTTCAAAAATGGCTAACAACAAGCCAAAATCCTAAAGGAGCCAACAACGAGCCAGAGCTAACAATGAGCCAAAATTTAAAAGGGCCGACTAGGACCAAAAATAAAAAGGTCTGACTATGGGCCATGGCTGATTTGGGCCAAAAAAAAAAAAAAAAAAAAAAAGAGCCTACTTGGGCAGTTATCAGATCGTCGCGTGATGTGGTCACTCTTGCGCGTTAATGTTGTTGAAGGCCACAAGAAAGTGGCTCTGATACCATGTTAAAATAATGATGATGTGAAAATATTGAGCGGAAGCAAGAGAGAGAATGAACACAAAGAACTTTACGGATGGTTCGATGTTAGACACTTACGTCTACCACTCGAAATACCCTTAAGGGCTAAATTGTGCTCATTAACTTTTTTTTTTTTTTTTTTTGTCTACAATACACATGTCCATATTTATAGGGTAATGTCTAAATACAATTATTGTAATTAAATCCCTTTTATTTGATTATAATTCTAATATTTAATTACAATTAACTCATAAATAAAAAATATTTGATATTAATATAATTATGGAATATACAAAAAAATATTATATATTTTTTATATATATTCTTAATGATACAGATTTACCAGAGATGCAATTAATTGTTGTTGGCATCGGCATTAGCATCATCGTCAATATTCATGTGCAGTTCCATTTGATACGATGATTTCAGTTATTATTATAATTTATAAAGATGCTTAAAAAAGAAAAAAAAAAATTAAAAAAGGCATTTAATTTTGTCACAGTCTGTTAAGTAGTTGGTGGCCTTTTAAATCAATGCATGTCGTTTAGTGTCGTGGTCGTCGTGAGTTGGGATGATGGAACTTCATGGCCTCTCCTTTTTTTTTTTTTTTTTTTGAAGTACCTGATTTTGGGTTTTCAATTTTATTTTTCAAATTAGGCCCCTCGATCGCGATGTCTAATTATTTTAAAAATTGTTTTCATTCATTTTTATTTTAAATTATTAACAATAGTATTAATTAGAGACGCGTTGAGAGAGACAGAGGCAGGTGACTGGTGATTGATTTTGTAAGGTTTCTGTCATCTCATGTGATTACTTTTTAGTAATGATTTTTGGAAAATAGATTTACTATTATTTTTTTAAAAAAAATTAAGTGGCAATTCACATTGGTATATCAACGTGGATGTTACCTATAGCCTATATCATCCAACTGAGCCACAAGTCAGCCATTGCCAGGCCGTGGGTGTCAATGAAATGAGACCCACGACCAAGCCATGCCAATTTTTAGAAAGTCAGGGTAGGTATCTGTTATAACAGTATTAGTAACCTTATTTTTGATAATTAATCAAAATTATCGATTAATTAATCGGTTATAATGGTATCAGTAACCTTATTTTTTATAATTAATCAAAATTATTGGTTAATTCGTTTAATTAACCGATAACATTTTGATAAGAAATTATTTTGAAAATTTCGGTTCGTAACGGTTCGAATAATTGGTTACCTTCATACCAGTATCACTCAACCCACGAGGTTCTGACGTTGTAGCACCGCGCAACCCACGACCATGAGGCTTCAACGCTGCACCGACGACAATTGGAGTCAAACCACGCTTTCACGGACTCATGATAGAAGAGGAACACAACGATGACAGAGCCAGAGAGAGACGACCGGGAGCTGAGAGTGACAAGGGCGTCTTGCGAGAGAGCTAAGACTGAGATTGAGAGAGGCATGCAAGAGTCAAAGAGTGAGAGTATTGCAAGAGTCGAGCGAGCAAAGGGGGGCGGTAAAGGATTTGATTTAGGGTCAGGGGAAAGAAAGAAAGAGATGTATATATAGCATCCCAAAACTACATAGTTTTTATTTCAATAAGGGTTAAATACTAACTTAGTCTCTGGGGTTTCCTAACTTTATTTTTTCCCTCTGGGGTTTCATTTTTATCACAGGAGATCCCTGTGGTTTTGATAATAGACCAAGTTAGTCCTCCGTCAGTTGACCGTTAGTTGGCTTAACGGAATTCCACGTGGACCAATCACATGTTGACACGTGGCACTTACTTAATTTTTTTTTAAAAAAAAAAGTATTTTCTAAAAAATAAATAAATAAATAAATAAAAAAGAAAAAAGATCGGGGGTGGCCGAGCCACCCCCTTGGCCATTTGGGGGTGGCCAAAACCACCCCCAGTACCCACTGGGGGTGGCTCGGCCACCCCCATGGAGCCTTGGAGGTGGCCAAAATGGGTACTGGGGGTGGCTCGGCCACCCCCATAGAGCCTAGGAGGTGGCCGAGCCACCCCCAGTGGGTACTGGGGGTGGTTTCGGCCACCCACAATCTTTTTTTAGAAAATACATTTTTTAAAAAAAAAAAAAACAAAAAAATTAAGTAGGTGCCACGTGTCAACATGTGATTGGTCCACATGGAATTCCGTTAAGTCAACTGACGGAGGACTAACTTGGTCTATTATCAAAACCACAGGAACCTCCTGTGATAAAAATGAAACTCCAAGGAGAAAAAAATAAAGTTGGAAAACCCCAGGGGGATTTGGAGTATTTAACCCTTTCAATAAATTGTATATTAAGAAAACTTAAAAATTAAAAACGAAACGACATTGTTTTATACCCTACTATCGGTTTGGTTCGGAAACCGATAAGAAAAATATTTTACCAATTATCGAACCGAGAATCGGTATAAAAATCTTAATCAATTACTGACCGACTTCTGTCGATTCACTCACAGTCAGTAGACGGTCGGAAATCAGTTAATTTGCCCACTCCTAGATGAGACTGTTGGCAACATTTTTACAAATGCAGAGATAGTAGAGGAGGAGGCAGGTTGAGGCGATGAAGTAAAAGCTCTGGTATCATGTGAATTATTACGTCAATCTAATAGTTAACGTGAAAAGTACCACATAGATTGTCTCGTCAATTTGTAAGGAACTTATAATAAAAGATGCTCATGATTGAATAATACTACACACTCTTACTTTCATACTCTCCATCGTAACTTTTAATATTACCATTAAATTTGAGATTGTTCACTATTGAATTTTGATCTAATATTAACTTTCAAAATCACATCAAAGTGTGAGAATAGAAGTATATGAAGCATTTCCCTTTGTGATTTTAACAAGTAGACAAACAGTTGATTAAAACAATTACATACAACATAAAATGTGATCAGAAAAATTGAAAACTCATCGAGTGCATTAAAGATGCCTTTTACCTTAAACTTCAACATGACACTTTAGCAACCACAACAGATCAAAAAATGATAACACTCATCAAAGTATCACTACCATTGACAAAAAAAAAAAAATCAGGTACAGAGACAAGTGATGCATGGAAAATCCAGGTATCATTTGAATTGTCCTTCAAAACAGTTGGCCTTTTACAATTTGCATATACAAATGAACATTAGCATACATTCTTAATGTACATCTCTATAGTCAGATAAAAATTGTATGTATTCAATGGATGAAATGATAATGTTTCATAAAATTGGGCTGCTAGGCAGATGCTGGTCATAGCCTCCTAGATTGGATAATGGGGCTGCTAGGCCGACCCTAACAAGCAACTTGTGTACATCTTTCGGAAGGCTATAAATTTCTCATGTCTTCTGCAACAGTGATGATATTCTTGCAGTCTAAAGATTGACCTGATTGAACTTCTGGTTGTCTTCTCAAATAAAAGCTTAAGCTGATGATGCATTAGCGTCTTCCAGACGCCTGCTAAGGCCTCCACTTGCAGGCCTAAACATTTTCACACATAATTTATGGTTAGAAGAAAGAACATAAAAGAAATGATGTCCAAGCTTCTGGAGTTTAGAAAGTTGAAAAAAATAAAAAATAAAAAAAGCCAGCAATCATTGAACTAATGAGTGAGATCAGTAATCAAACTAAATATTGATTGAATAACGAAGTGAATCCATATTTCCATAAGGCTTCGATATAATTTTGTTCTCCAATGGATCACAGCAGACTAAGCTTAGAGGCTTTTTTACAAATATATATATAGAGGACTGAACTTCATATCTTCTATATACTTTCGGAAACAAATAAGAAACTTACAGTCCACTTAGCACTTTAATGCTGTCATAGATAAACCATTGTAAAGTAACAGCAGGGCCAACAAGTGTAATTCGAATAGGAAGACTTCTAGTAAACAGATTAACAATTCCAATTTTCTTCACTGCCTGAAACACGAAAAAAGAAATCAAAATTTATGGAACTAGTCCTTTTGCCCTCAAATAAACGAAAAGAAGATATTAGTCACAGGTTCCACCTGCATCACATTTTCAGCCTGTTTGTTGTAAAGACAGGAAACAACGTTGTCAGCAGGGTTTGAGATAACAGTACCAACAGCTCCAGCTGTATAGCCCGCTAAACATGTAACACCAAGTTGTTGGGCTCTTGAGCAATCTTCCTTTCTACTTTGGATAACCTTCAGATATAAGAGGTCCACCGAATGCTCAAATGTTGAAAACATTATCATAGAGACTGCCAAAACAAAAGATTGAAATAAACATTGTCCCCTTGAATCAACTGCTCAAAAGATTCAACAAAATGACACTTCAATGGAAGATAAAAACATCACAAATAAATAAGCTGCAACACATTAGACAGTGAAATGGTAGTGGAACAGGTAAATTATAGAAATATTACATGGAAGATTTCGACCCCATAGTGGAAAGAGTCCCTTGTAAAAGCTGCAGTCAACATGAATTGGTGATTATAATTATTAAAAAGGCCAAGAAGACAAGATTATCAGGAAAATTACCCAGCGAACCCTTCAGTTTTATATAGTTTTGGAAACCCATCAACCAAGCCCTTTGCAAAACTGGGCTGTGTTTGAACACGAACTTTGACAGCTTCGAAAGGACAAAGAGCCACGTCAGCAAATACTTGAGCAGATGCACTGCTGAGAAAGAATATGAAACTCTTGTTACGATCTACCAACACGTCAGAGTAAAACTTCTTAAAGTATTCATAGAGACCAAATTTGCAGCCGCCTTGAATGCCATATCCAAAAAACTTTCCAGACCAACCTCTCCAAAGCGAAGAAGGGCCTTGTTCTCTCCAAAGGGTTGAGAACCCTGAAGAAATAGCATTATACTTTATTGGATTCACCTAAAGCAAAGGAATCACAAAGTTAGGCAAGTGGCCTATCATAGAGAAGCCAAACTCAACGAGGAAAAAATAAATCCCACAAAGCACATCAAACGTCCCATAAGGAGCATGGATTCTTCCACCAATGATGGAAATCAAAAACTCCAACAAATCAATATAAGTTATCACAAGTAAGTGGCATTTTACTCATTTTAAAACAAAAGGAGAGTGATATGTTAGTAAAATAGCTCATTAAAAGATCTGCTCAAATACAGTGATGAATCATATGCAGGATTCAAAATCATTCCAATTTAAACAATCTATTGTTTCTACATTTTGTCCCATTTAATCTTTCATTGACAAACCATCATAAGATACAAAAGAAATGATAGTTTTTTCCCAACCTCTATTGCTGTATTATTAAGCAAACGTGGGGTACCACTATGAACTTAATAAAAATATCCAAAATTTAGCCCCCTTCTTTTGCAACCACTTTTCCATCTTTTTCCTTTTTTGTACTTTTTCCCGTAGGACATTTACATTTGGAAAACAAATCCTACCGAAAACTGGAAGTAGCAAATGCCGTTTTGAAGGGGAAAGACATTAACTTGAGTCTCTTCATATACTAGCCTATGTACCAAACAAAATCCAGAAGCCAAATTGAGAAATCTCTTATCAAACTCAAGTTAAATGACCCATCTTTCGAAAAATTGTTTGCGACCTATTACAAGCATCTAAAACAAAAAGAACACGCAAGGAATTGATTATTGAACAAAAGCCACGGCAAAGAAGCACATTTATAAACATACAAATAATAACCATGTAAACCATATACCAAAAATGAAATGACCTCCTAAACTAAGGGTGCGTTTGGGATTGCGATTTCGCAAGAATAATCTGCATTTTTAAAAGATATCGCAAAACGTAAGGCGTTTGGCATTGCGATTTAAAAAGCACTTAATTTAAAATAGGAAAAAAATCTGCGATTTCAATAAGCAGGCTAGGGGGTGCTTATTTGAAAAAGTGCGGATTTAAATCAAAATCATGAATTCACATAACAAATATTTAATAAAAAAATATTTGTTAACATGTTTTACCAAACGCCTTTACGATTTTAAAATGTAGCAATTTCAAAAACGCTACTTTTAAAATCGCACTTATTGAAACCGCAATCCCAAACAGACCCTAACGCAAACAGAACAACCCCTGCAGTTAAAACCCCACCACTTCCAGTCTCCCACAAAAAAGGAAAACAACATTAGAAATAGGCAAACAATCCAAACATTGATCCTTTAGTAGAAAATCCAGAATCAATGAAATGGCTTCTAGCTAGGTGCAGCAACTGACCTGCATATTCACTTTCAAGACATCGAGGGGCGTGATAGCAAGATGGGTAGTCCCAGCACTGAGCATTCCTCCAACAGTACAAAGAGCGTAATACCCAGGTGAAAATTCCTCACACAGCCTCCTTTCAGCCCCTCCACTCATCTTTCTCTGATTCTCTTTCTCCACCTCCACATTCAAACTCCAAAAACCCATATCTCCAAAACTAAAAAAAGAAAATGAAAAAAAGAAAAATGAAGACCCTTTAACGAATTTCTTCAATTTAAGCCGAATTTCTGTGGGGTGCGACTATGCAACATAACATAGAGTCCTGGCCTCTGATGTGTGCGGAGTTTTGCTATTTTGATCGTTGGAGAGATTATCAAAGTTGTTCTTTCTACGCTTCTCTTTGGGGGTTTTGAACGAGTTAGATGCCATGGCTGACTTCGCTTGCTGGCAATGCGGCCACGTTAACAGTTGCAATATATGGCCAAAAACACAGACGAATCACCTTTTATGAAAGAGCCTAGGTTTGAGAAAGAACCGGAACCCGGGAAACCTAATAGAATCAGAGATCTGAGTTACCGAATTGACCTTCATAAGAGTATCCATTGTTGCGTATTTGTGGAGGGTATATATGTCATTACAATACATACACCTGATGCCTTTCTTTCATCTGTTGGTTAAAGTGAACAAAAAGAGAAGTGTTTCCTTTTTCTTTTCTTTTTTTCTTTTTTTTTTTGTTAAAAGTGAATCCTTTATAATTTTTAAAGTATTATTAAATTAAAAAGTTTTATAATGTGAAATAAAACAACTTTATTCTAATTTTTTATATAAATTTGGCATCATATATGTGTAAGATAGAAAATTATTTGAAATCGCGCATGCATAGAGTGTCTATTTATCACCTTCCAAAGTCTGTTAGTTATTTTTTGGGGTAGTTTTATCATTTTATTTATTTTTGACAAATATGTCATCTTAAAACAACTAAATGAATCCTCTTTGAAATTGAGAGGATTTTTTTCCCATGCCTATTGGCACCGTCGCTGTAATGCCCTCCCTAATTAATACTTATATTTTAATAAAAATAAAATAAGACAATAACAAAATCTTATTATTCAACCTTTTGCACATTTTAATTTGCTAATAAATAAAACATCTTCCAAATAATTTAAAAAAAATTCTCTATTAATTATTTATTTTAGAATTACAACTTTCGAACGATCGAAGTTGGATTATCGCCCTCAAATGATTGAAATTTCCAACAAATGTTCAAAATGTCCAAACACCTTTTTCTTAAAAAAAAAAAAAAAAACGAAGGTCACTCCTACTTTCTTTTTTTTTTTTTTTTTTTTTTTTTTTTCTAATTAATAAGGATGGGAAGGGGTGACCAGTGTAGTTTCCTCCCTTGGACGTGACCATCGGGGTTCCCATCCGCTGTGGAATGTCCGGTTTGAGCCATAGCTACTGCTTGGGAAGGCGAGCCCGTCACCACAACCCCACCAAAGTGTGAGCCGGTAAAGCCCCTTCATAGTAGCATCTGGTTCACGCATCTACTACCGCAAGGGAATTCGAACACGCGACCACTAGGATGAAAGGAGTTCTTCTACCAACTCAACTACCACCTTGGTAGTAAGGTCACTCCTACTTAAAGGCAAAGATGTGGTCTTATATGCATTTTGCCCATATTTTAGAAACCCTAGACCTAGAGAGAGAGAGAGAGAGAGAGAGAGAAAGGAGGATACTCTTAAAGGTTGGTTTCTCTAAGCTTGGAGGACTCCTACCTAAGAGCTAAGGGTAACCGACCTCTAACATCATGGTTTTTATGCATGTTTTATTGTTTAAATCGTACCTAAAACATGCATTTGTTGTTGTTTAAAAGAAAATATGAACTTTATTAAATGAGTTACTTTATGGAAAATGAATCTTGCATGGGAACTTAAGGATTGTATATTGGGCTTTGTGTTCCGGACTAAACAATAGCTTACGTACAATATAATGTTTTTCATCACTCATGCTTAATATGTTTTTAACAATGGGTTTAACAAATGCATATTATTACTCTTTAAGTGTTTTAAACTATGTTAGTTGATCTATGCATGCACGTATTTTAATATTCTATGATTTCTATGATGCGTAGGAGCTAAAATAATTGCACAGAAATATGATTTAAGGTTGATTTTTGCATTTTAATTCCTAACCCAAAGGAAAGAATGCTCAACCCTCGAAGGACAAACATTCGACCCTTGATGAAAGATGGTGCTAGGAAATTGATAATTAGGATTTTTAATAATGGAGTAGGATTTCGATCGCATGATTAAGGTTTTACTTGTGTAGATCAGTATACATAGCATGTGGTGTCCAATATTATAGTGTGATTTGCCATGACTTTGTGATTAAGATGTTTCGGAGTGAGGAGGATCGCCTAACATACAGTAAATGCTTACAAAACTGTTTTTATTATAATATGCGATATGTCAATGAACTGAGCATGCTTTACTTTTTAAAAGAATATGCCGTGGGTCTACTAATTTACACAAGATGTTTATAAATGTCGAGTATTTGCTTATATATGAATAATAATAATTGAACATATTCCTATAGATTGTCATAAAATGATGGTGAACACATGTTTAGATGGGGTTGATTTTGTTGTAAAAAATAGTTACTTTTATTATTTTGGTTTTGATCAAATGGTTATTTGTGACAGTCGCACCAATAAAATTAATCACTATTATGGCTTTGCTTGTAGCGTAGGTTACTCAAAGTCGGACTTAGTTAAGCTACTAGTATATGACAATATTTGAAGCATAACTATTACACTACAGATTCCTCGGGACAACGCCAATCTACCAATAAGGAATTAAGGGTTTAGATAGATCATATAAAAGAAAACTATGATCACTGATATTTATTTATATAATACATGATTCATGGTGTTATTTAATGTTACATCATTAGCCGACTCAAATCATTTATTCTGTTTTTCGCTATAGTACACTTTGATAATTAATTATGTGTTGTGAATTTAGCTAGTTACTAGTTAATTATTTTGAAGGCACTACGAGTAATACTCAAAGTTAATAAGTAAATTTAATTATTTAATTTTGGATATGTTACATTATTTTAGTTTAGATACAGTTCTCAACCAACCAATTGATACACAAGAACGTTGTTCCTGATATAAATGTTACTTTGAAGAAGATTTCTACTCCCATGGAGAAATTGTTTTAACTTTCACCAAAAATATTATCTCCACTGAAGCTAATCAAAGGGGAGCAACTGTGTCAAATTTGGCTTTAAAAGAAGGTTGCAATAATGTGTTTTTAGGAGATTCCTTACTAATCATCATCCTTGCTATAAATCAGGCTCAGCTCATTTCCAACTGGCATTTCTTTTCCATCATCATCGACGCCATCAAGAAACTTCAGCAGATCTAAGATTAGAATGCTATAGAAGTTTCATGGGACGCCAACTTTCGTACACACCATCTCGTCAAATAGGCCTTTCAAACTTAGTGTTTGGAAGAATTCTCAATACTTCTCTCATTTTTAAGAAAAATGCTTCATTTCCTCGTCGGGTCCTTCTCCAATCCTCTCACTTTTCAAAATTATTATTGGATATGTGGGACTATATGAATCTCACACATGGACTCCACAAATTTAATGGTGAATTTTGAAAAGTGAGAGAATATAAGAAGAATGAGGAGAGAATGTATATCACTTCTCCATTTTTAATTCGATTATGATCAATAGTGGGAATGATCTCCCATATAACCCTTTCCCACACTATTAGTTTTTTCAAAGTAGGCCCATGGACCGACAAATGTGGCACTTTTTATTTATTTATTTATTTTTTTGTAAAACTGTCGTTCATAAAATTAAAAGGGTATTACAAGACATACATAAAGCTAAAACAAGCTTTGACAAGAAGCTAAAAACAAGTTTAGACAAAATAACCCATTCCAGACATACCACTAGAACCTCAATTAAGGTGAAAGTGGATATCACCTGCAAAGGTAGCTGATGAAAGTTGCGGCGCAATATGATGGCTACTACCATTAGGAGTACGAATACCCCTATCAAACATCTAATAATGCTTCCTAAGAAGCAGTGAAGATTTAGATGAAAAAGAACAAAATATATATATATATATATATATAGTTTCCTTCCCAGACAATGAGTCTGAAGGCCAACCAATTAGGGTTAGCAAAAACCTCATCCAGATAGACCACTAGCACCTCAAAGAACTGAAAAGAAACCAAAAAGAAAAAAAATATCGAGTTCACAAACAAAGATTCTGAAGCCCAACTGGATCGCGTTAAACACTAAGCAACATACAAACAAAAAATTACTGAAAGTTACGCAAAATAACAAGAAAAACTCAAAAAACAGTGGCTGCGATGGGGGGGGAAGCTGCTCCCCAGCACATTAGATCCACTCACAAGAGTGTGTGGTCCACGCATCAGCGCATGGCGGTCGGTTGGGGCCGTAGAGAGCTTCGTCAGAAAGTTGGAACACTGGTGATGATGGAGGATGAGCTCGTTTCTGGCTAGGGCTAATGGAGAGAAAGAGATTGGGCTTTGAAAAAGCCAATCTTCAAGACTACATAGATCCAGCCGGTGAAGCGATTGTGGAGACGATCCATGACAGGAGTGAAGTGGGAGAAGACGATCTATTGCGGTTGTTGTTTCGTGAGGGTTAGGAATAAATCTTGATAAACAATAGATCTAGAGAAAACTCTAGAGAAAAATGATTTCTCTTATGAAGAGAGAAGCTCAAAAGGAAAAGCAGCAAAAAAAATAAAAAGGAGGGGTGGGAGGAAGAGGGCAAACTAGAGGGGTGGGAGGAGGAGCTTGCCCTCCTCCTCAAGCTTTTTCGGTTGTGCTGGAGACATGAGAGAGAAGACAGAGTTTTCATACAGAAGGGTTTTTTTTATTTTTATTCTTATTATTATTATTTTGATAAATATGACACTTGGATCCATCAAAATTACTATTTATATTTAAAAAGCTATTTTGTTAGCGTTGACCGTTGTATTGGATGGAAAAGTGGTCACGTGTAAGTTCGACCAAATTCTTCTTAAAATACTCACATTTTGATAATTAAAATGCCGGAATTGCCCATCTATAATAATCATTGAAAAAAATAAAAAAATTAAACTTACTTTAAAAAAAAGGATACATGACACCAACAAATGTTGCAAAATTCGTTGGAAATTCAATGGAAAGACTAATTTCAAATTTGCGAAAAGGCGTTTTGACTCAAAAATTTATCTTATATTTTGTCAAAAGAAAATTAGGGTGGTTCAGCCAACCGGCCCAACCCTATCTTCAAGAATTTTTGTTTTTCAATTTGTTTTTTTTTGTTTGTTTGTTTGTTTTTAATTTTTTACTGATTAAAATTATAAAAGGTAATTTTACTGATTAAAATTAATTTTTTAATTTTTTAAATATGATTTTTCAATGGTCACAATGCTTGTATTTTTGGAAGATTTTGATCAAATTAGTCACTTGCAAGGCATATGACCAATTTTCCATTTGATGGGTCTAAGTGCTACAATTGTCTTATCGTGAGGCTGTTCGGAAAATAATTAATAGTTGAAGGGGCTTGATTATATATATTTACGGATTTACCTCTTATTGTAATCATACACCACATGACAACCCCCAAAAAAAATAAAAAAAATAAAGCAATTTCATTTATTTGTTACTATTCAATTTTTTTTAAATATATTTAAGAAATAAATTATAACATAAGATGATTAATTAATACTATGCATACTAATTACTGCTTTAAATTTTAAACTTCCCATATCTTTCCTAACCATAAAATTTTAAAAAATAAATTGAACCAAGGAGAGAAAAAAGAAAAAGAAGAAAATGTGGCAGACCAAATTACAGACTCAGTAACCCCACCAAGTTAGAACATGTTTGTTATTGTGTTTAAGAACTAGAGTTTTGAGTCAAAAAAATATTTTTTTGAAAAAAAAAACTTCATTTTTAAGCTTTTGCTAAAAATGCGTTTGAGCAATTTTTAGGTTTTTTGGATCCTTAAAAACGCTTTTATTTATTTTTTGGGGAAACTTCAGAAAGCCCCCCTGAACTTCCAGCAATTTTGACATATGCCCCATGAATTTCCAAAACTCTCACTTAGGTCCCCTGAACTTTGATTTTCTCTCACTTTGGACCCTTTTAACTTTTTATACCCATTTTACCCTCAACTAAAACTACGTCGTTTTGGACTCAATCAAAACTACGTCGTTTTGTACTCAAAAACTTCACCGTTTTGGGCTTCAAAACTACATCACCACCTAATGCAAAACGACGTCGTTTTGAGTATAATATTAAAAAAAAATGGGAAACTTCAGAAAGCCCTCCTGAATTTCAATCTTTTTTGACAAACCCCCTCTGAATTTCCAAAACTCTCACTTAGGCCCCCTGAACTTCCGTTTTCTCTCACTTTGGACCATTTTAACGTTAAAGTCAAACAATTTGACTTTTTATACCTATTTTACCCTCCCCAAAACTACGTCGTTTTGTGTCCTAAAACTACAACACATACCCAGCCCAAAACGACGTTGTTTTAAGCATTAAATTTTTTTTTTTTTAAAGAAAAGCAAAATTAATTAATTAATTAATTATTTTTTTTTAAAAAAAAAAAAGAAGAAGAAGAAGAAATATGAAGCCACCCCCTGGCCGATCTGGGGGTGGTTCGGCCACCCCCTGGCCGATCTGGGGGTGGTCGAACCACCCCCATGGCCAAGGGGGTGGTTCGGCCACCCCCTTGGCCAAAAAAAAAAAAGAAAGAAAAAAAAGCGGGATCGGGGTGCTTTGGGGGTGGCCGGACCACCCCCAAGGGGCTGGGGTGGTTTCGGCCACCCCATACCGGCCATATGGGGTGGCCGAAACCACCCCCAGCCTCTTAGGGGTGGTCCGGCCACCCCCACGATCCCCCCCCCCCCCCCCCCCCCGGTTTTTTTTTTTTTTTTTTTCGGCCTTTTCGGGGGTGGCCGGACCACCCCCTTGGCCAAGGGGGTGGCTCAGCCACCCCCGATTTAGTTTTATTTATTTATAATATTATGCAAAAAATGACGTTGTTTTGGGTTGTGTGGTGATGTAGTTTTGAAGCCCAAAACGGTGTAGTTTTGAAGCCCAAAACGGTGTAGTTTTGGAGTAAAAATGACGTAGTTTTGGTTGAGTCCAAAACGGCGTAGTTTTAGTTGAGGGTAAAATGGGTATAAAAAGTTAAAAGGGTCTAAAGTGAGAGAAAACGGAAGTTCAGGGGGTCTAAGTGAGAGTTTTGAAAATTCAGGGGGGGTTTGTCAAAATCGCTAGAAGTTCAGGGGGGCTTTCTGAAGTTTCCCCTAATAATAAAAAAAAAAAAACAAAAACAAAATCAAGGGTGGCTGAGCCACCCCCTGGCTGGCTGGTCTGGGGTTGGCCGGACCACCCCCTTGGCCATGGCGGTGGTCCGGCCACCCCCAAAAGGCCGAAAAAAAAACGGGGAGGAGGGGATCGTGGGGGTGGCCGGACCACCCCCAAGGGGCTGGGGGTGGTTTCGGCCACCCCATACAGCGGCCACCCACCCCCAGCCCCTTGGGGGTGGTCCGGCCACCCCCAAAGCACCCCGATCCCCTTTTTTTTTTTTTTTTTTTTTTTTTGGCCAAGGGGGTGGCCGAACCACCCCCTTGGCCATGGGGGTGGTTCGACCACCCCCAGAATGGCCAAGGGGTGGCTCCAGCTACCCCCAATTTCTTTTTCTCTTTTTTATTTTTTTTTTATTTTTTATTGTTTTTAAATTTATTTATTTATTTATTTTGCTTTTCTTTTTTTAAAAAAAAATGCCTAAAACGATGTCGTTTTGGGCTGGGTAGGTGTTATAGTTTTAGGACACAAAACAACGTAGTTTTGGAGGAGGGTAAAATATGTATAAAAAGTTAAATTGTTTGACTTTAATGTTAAAATGGTCCAAAGTGAGAGAAAACCAAAGTTCAAGAGACTTAAGTGAGAGTTTTGGAAATTTAGGAGGGGTTTGTCAAAATCGCTAGAAGTTCAGGGGGCCTTCTGAAGTTTTTTTTTTTTTTAAGCGTTAAACTCACTTTTATATCAAACAAACCCTTAAGATTCATCGTCCGTGGTTATAGGACCGGGTAGTAGTGTTCGAGGCTATTTGGGATCGCGTTTGAGAAATAAAGCATTTAAGTTAAAAAGAGTTTTTGGGTAAAATGTTTATTTTTAAGCTTTTATCAAAAATGCGTTTTGGTCATTTTTAGGCTTTTTTTATCCTTAAAAGCTGTTCTAAATTTTTTACCGAACGAATATATATATATTTTTTCAAAACGTACTTTTTTAATATTAAAAATATTTTTAAACTCTTCAAACACAATCCCAAATAAACTCTTCGTGTTGCAGAGAAAGTGATAAATTCAATTCCTTTTCATCTTTTTTTTATTATGGAGGACACAATTTGCGCAATTGGGTTTCTTTTTTTGTCTGTTTGGTAATAAATACACGTCCAAGGAACCGTTTTTGTAACACAACAGGGCTGCGCTGTGTAGTGTGCTCGCCAACTCACAAAACCCAGCTCATACTCACTGATTAGATGGATTCAAACGCGCGATTAACCTTTCCTTTTTGCAATATTTAATAATTTAGGGGTGTTATTAAGGAATTTGCTGATTAGTCCAGAGCAGAATATTCCCCCACCCATTGAGGGGCTGTTTGGACTGATTTGCCAATTACTATTCCTGTCATCTTCTCCATTATTGATGCACCCCTCACTCTGATGGGTTTCATTGATCCAAGTTTCTGAACGCCGGGTATTACGATTTTCTTTGTTTTTTGTTTTTTTGTTTTTGGTTAAAGCAAATTATTGAAGGGTGTGATGAACAAAAGAATGACATATAACTGAAAATCGACGAGGAAGCTGACGTGCTGGGCAAAGAGAGAGCCATAAGGGGCAGGTGTCTCTGTTGCAAAAGGCCAAGCTGTGTTTCCCTTGGCCTTCTCTCTTTACTTTTCTCTCCGGCGAATGAGATCATTTGCTTTTTTCTGTCTGCATTTCCTTGTCTGGGTATTAAAAAAAAACTCATCCGCGACCCATTAGACCAAACTTTTGACGCCAAGTGACTGCAGAGGCCCGTGCTTTTTTCTGCGTTCCACGATAGATTTCCTGAAGGTGATATAACCGCTGGCTTTGCTCGCATATTGGATTTGGACAATTCGGTTTGATTTGCTTCTTGTTTCTCTTGTGTTTGTTGCTTTGCTGTATCGAGTGTTAGTGAATCAGTGATCCATTGGTCTAATACCAATAACCACGATTCCCTGCCCTATAGGTGTTAACACTTGTGGGATCAGTTTTTGTTGAATTTGGTGAACTGGGTTAACATGAATCGATTTGAATGTTTGATCTGTGATCTGTTTTTCTCTCTTTCAGGTTGGTCTATAAGAGAGTGAGAGGATTACTATCAAATTTTGAGGAAATATGAACGGAGCCGTGCTTGTGGCTATTGTTGCTGCTATTGGTAACTTGTTACAAGGATGGGACAATGCGACTATCGCAGGTAATTTACTGTTTCAAACATGTTTTGAAGGCATGGAAATGCTTTTTGTAGTCTTTTTCGGTCATTAAAAGTTGATTCTTTAGATTGAAAAGTTGTCAGTTTGGTGCTTCAGAGATTTGTTTGGGATTGTTTTCTGTAATTAAATCTACTTTATGGGTAATCCATATCTTTCCTTGCTATTCCAAAAATTTCAACTTTTTCCTTATGAAACACATGAGATTTAGCTATTAAATCACATGCTTGAAAGGCTTTTTCTGTTTTTGCTGCAGGGTCTGTTTTGTACATAAAGAGGGAATTCAATTTAGAGAGTGAACCCACTATAGAAGGGCTAATTGTGGCGATGTCACTTATTGGAGCCACTTTGATTACAACATGCTCTGGAGCACTAGCAGACTGGCTAGGCCGCCGTCCTCTGATGATAATCTCATCTGTCCTTTATTTTATTAGTGGTCTTGTAATGCTGTGGTCTCCCAATGTTTATGTCCTATTATTTGCTAGGCTTTTAGATGGATTTGGAGTTGGTTTGGCTGTTACTCTAGTTCCAGTTTATATATCAGAGACAGCGCCACCTGAAATAAGGGGATCACTGAATACCCTCCCCCAGTTCACTGGTTCTGGGGGTATGTTTATGTCGTATTGCATGGTGTTTGGGATGTCGTTGACGAAAACACCGAGCTGGAGGTTGATGCTGGGGATCCTTTCTGTTCCTTCTCTTGTTTACTTTGTATTGGCAATATTATTCTTGCCAGAGTCTCCACGGTGGCTTGTTAGTAAAGGGCGGATGCTTGAGGCAAAGCAGGTTTTGCAGAGGCTGCGTGGCAGAGAAGATGTATCTGGTTAGTTGTTACTTTCTTTCTACATAAATTGTTGGTTGTTGCCTCAAATAAAAAAACTTGATTTTATTTACATGGAGAGTTGATTTTCGAATGGAGCCTTAATATTGATTTATGCAAAGTTATAGGCTTTTAGATTTTGCATCAAGGAACTTGATTAATTCTCTTCAGAACAACTGCACTGAAAATTTCTGATGGCTGATTAGCTACATAATGGAAAATAAATGATCCTTTTGGCTTACAAAATTCAAAAACCACAATTTTCTTTGTTACATCTTCTTTGACATTTCAGTTATTTTCTGGGTGATTACTTTTGAACTCCCTGTTGCTCGTATACATTAGATATGTTGAAAGTTCTGAGATCTGTTTGAGTGATACATTTCTCACTTTATGAAAAATATTGGAGTTGAATTGCCCAATGTTTCCTTTCCCGAGACTCTTGCACTCGAATCCTCCTTTGGTTTCAAGAGCATCATATTAATGCATACCACTATCTATTGTGTGAGTCAGTGCTTGTGCAGAGGTGGATGTGTGGATTAGAATTTTTATGCCATAAATTACAACAGAGATGGTGGCGACATATTGCTTTGAGAGAAAAGGAAAAAAGAACCATCTCCTTTTCAATTTACGACAAATTGGCCAATTTAATTTCAAGAACAATTATTCAATTGTTAATGGTTGTCTTGTTCTTCCTTGTGCATGTCATTTCTGTTTCATAACTTTCTCCTTGGTGTTACTGCTCCATTTGCATCTGCAATGATGTTTTGGATTTTTCTTATGCTTTTAGAAGAGTATATGTGGAAAATCCAATCACTGCCTTCTATTTGCTTCATTATATTGACTATTTGATAACTGATGATGCACTATTTGGATGTTTTGGATTCTCAAATGTTCAGGTGAGATGGCTTTACTGGTTGAGGGTCTTGGTGTTGGGGGTGAAACAACTTTCGAGGAGTACATAATTGGCCCAGGCAATGACCTCATGGATGAACATGATCTATCCGGTGAAAAGGATCTAATAAAGTTATATGCCCCTGAGGAGGGTCTCTCCTGGGTTGCCAGACCTGTCACTGGACAGAGTACTGTTGGCCTTGTTTCTCGGCATGGAAGCATGGCCAGTAAGAGTGGGCTCATAGATCCTCTTGTCACCCTCTTTGGCAGTGTTCATGAAAAATTCCCTGAAACCGGAAGCATGCGAAGCATGCTTTTTCCACACTTTGGCAGCATGTTCAGCGTGGGAGGAAATCAACCCAGACAGGAAGAGTGGGACGAGGAGAGTCTTGCCAGAGACGGTGAGGATTATGTATCTGATGCTGCTGCTGGCGATTCTGATGACAATTTGCAGAGTCCGTTGATCTCACGTCAGACAACAAGCATGGACAAGGACTTGGGGCCTCCTCCCCATGGCAGCCTTTCAAGCATGCAGCATGGCAGTATTGCACAAGGGAATGCTGGAGAACCAGTCGGTAGCATGGGGATTGGTGGCGGTTGGCAGCTGGCATGGAAATGGTCTGAAAGGGAAGGCAGCGATGGCAAGAAGGAAGGAGGGTTTAAAAGAATTTATTTGCACCAAGAGGGTGTACCTGGATCTCGGCGTGGGTCTCTAGTTTCTATTCCTGGGGGTGATGTCCCAGCAGATGGTGAGTTCATCCAGGCTGCTGCTTTGGTGAGTCAACCTGCTCTTTATTCTGCAGAGCTTATGAATCAGCAGCCAGTTGGACCAGCTATGGTTCACCCATCAGAAACAGCTGCCAAAGGACCAAGTTGGAGTGTTCTTTTTGAACCAGGAGTGAAACATGCGTTGGCTGTTGGGGTGGGAATTCAAATACTTCAGCAGGTAAACAAATAGTATCTACTGGTGAACTTCTACAGTTCTGGTAGTTTCTTCTGTAAAAACTTAGAACAATGACTTTCAGTTGGTCTTTGTGGTTAATGGCATGCAATATGAGCTGATGTGAATTAGGAACTATTACACATTTCTACTCATGCATGTTGACCAATTTTGAGCTTGGTATATATATAGGAATAATTCAGGGAAGGGTGGATTGCCTGACAAATTGAATCTTTTTGATAAATTAGAAAAATCGAATAAGGAACTGCCTTGTTCTCTTCTTTTCTAGATAAATTTGGATTTTTCAATTTTTAATACATTTCATGATTTATTTAAATATTTAGTATCATGAATTTTATAGGAGTTTTTGCGGTAGACTGACTTGTTGCTAGGGAAATGTATTACTTTCTGTTTCGTTGTTGCAGAATTTGGTGCTCATATTTTTGTTATATGTATGCAGTTCTCTGGCATAAATGGGGTTCTCTACTACACACCTCAAATTCTCGAGGAGGCAGGAGTTGGAGTTCTTCTTTCAAATATAGGCATTAGTTCAGCTTCTGCATCTCTGCTTATTAGTGCACTGACAACTTTGTTGATGCTTCCTTCTATAGCTGTTGCCATGAGGCTCATGGATATCTCTGGCAGGAGGTAATTTTATTCCTCTTTTTGTTCATAATCTTTGGTATCTTAGTTGAATGGACAAAAATTTCCATTGACATAATGCTTGTAGATTTTCTCTCGTTTCAAAATGTAAATCCCTAATGCTTTATTCCTTGTACACGGCAGTTGCATAATTGCTATCCCTATTGATTTGCTTCAGTTCTGAGGAAAACCCAAAGCATTCTCTCTTTCCACTTAAAGACATGTCTTATATATTAACTTACTACCGCAGTTTGGTGGCCTTTCGGGAACTCACACACGCGCACACATAAATTTGTGTTTGCATGAATTTCTTACTTGTGGCTCAAATTCCTTTGGAATGACATGGAAGATACCACTAAATGCTAATATCTCATTTCAACATAAAATCAATATATAAAATTCTGTTATTTGAGTTTGCTATGGAGTTTGTTAGTTTAATGCGAATTACTGTACATTTTCTATCAATTGCTTTTGTTGTTTCTTTTTTGGTTCATCTTAATGTTTGCTTCTTTGGTTTTCCCATTTCAGGAGCTTACTGCTCACCACAATACCTATCTTGATATTATCTCTCATAATCCTAGTCGTTGGAAGTCTTGTGGATATGGGGAAAGTTGTGAACGCGTCGATCTCGACTGTTAGTGTTGTGCTCTACTTCTGTACCTTTGTCATGGGGTTTGGGCCAGTCCCCAACATACTCTGCGCCGAGATCTTCCCCACTCGAGTTCGCGGCCTCTGCATTGCCATATGTGCCCTCACATTTTGGATAGGTGACATCATTGTCACCTACTCACTGCCAGTGATGCTCAAATCCATTGGCCTTGCTGGTGTTTTTGGGATGTATGCTGTCGTGTGCGTCATATCATGGGTGTTTGTTTACATGAAAGTCCCAGAAACCAAGGGCATGCCCCTTGAAGTGATTACCGAGTTCTTCTCAGTTGGTGCAAAGCAGGCTGCAGCCATTAAGAACAATTGACTTGGTCACTGATGGATAAAAAATTTTGACGAGTACTGTTGTCTTTCTGGTTTCATTTGGGTTCTCTTTTTTCTTTGGGCTATGGAAAGCTTGATTTTCTGTATAAAATGATCGTTCTTTTACTACTTAGTTTATAACTGATATGAATGCCTTAAAAGTTATTCTTTTGGTTTTTTTTCGCTCTGTTCAAAGTTGAGATTGTTGAATGCCTTCTTGTAATGCTAGGCTGATGGCAGAGGTGATGCCAGCTTGAGGAATGAGGATGATTTATGGGAAGTTCATTACAGTGTGAATTGCAATTTGCAATTCTTTCTTTTACATTTGGCATTTAGAGCAATATGGCGGGCCAGAGGAGAACCTTACCAAATTTGTAATGAGCCAATTTTTGCTTAGAAATTAGAATCCTATGCTTAGAAATTCATTTCTCACCTCGAATATGAGTTGAGAGTGAAGTGACGTTTCAGCGGATCTTGATATAAATGTAACATAAAACTACAAAACCCAAAAACTTTATATCCTTGTTTAGCCTTCCGGATGCTCAAGCAATAATGGTGTTAAATTTGGAAGAGCAAAGCAGAATTGTTTAAACAGGTGTTTGGACAGTTCATAATTTGTTTGGACAGGTCACAAGGGAATTATATAGAAAGTCTCATTCAATTGTTTGCCCTAATTGAGTTGTCGAAGTTCATTTGTCCGAAGATATATTCGGACAACCTAAAACCTGTTTGGGCGCGTGAAGTTTATTGATTTCTAAATATCTGATGTAGTTTAAGTACAATCTTAACTATGTATATAAAAGCTCTCTTAAACACTTTCTCATTGCAAGTCGGTTTTTTAGAATGAATTTTACTCATGCACCACGTTATGGGTTCAAGTCACAAAATAAGCAACCTATAAAATAGAGGTAATGCTTGACAAACAACACAGGGTTTTCACGGCACTGTTGGTGGGTTTTGGGGGAATGTGCTGCATCAGATACTTACATTGGCTGTCACAAAGACTGGGTGATGAGACCGGGCAACATCAGATACTCACTACCGATTGAAAAATTTTGGATGTGTAAATTACTCTTTTATCCTTCAGGCCAAAGCACCAAAAATAGCCTTAGAAACTTCTCCCCAATGTGAGGTGAAGTGAGGGTGTTATGATCATTCCACTCGGCTGGCTTATTGAATACCTCAGAGAATTCACGCATTTTCTGTTTTGTTGCAGACTTTTACAATAATCGATGTCTAACTCTTGTGCCATCGTCATTTTTCACCAACAATGCTGTGGAACCGTCTACAACCGGTGTCGTTTGACGTTTGCCAAACAAGGCCAGAGTAAGCTATACGGATTAATTGGCATAATTTAAGTATAATTTTAACCATTTTTATATAAGATACTAAACGATCGAAGCTCTCCCCCGATTGGGCTCTCCCCCGGTGGGAGCAAAGCTGTGGGTCCGAATAGTTGGTGGTTTCTTACGATTAACATTTGTATAAGGGTAGCCATCATTGCAGAGCATTTGAAGGAGAACCCACCTTACAAAAGTGTCTTTTCCGCAACCCCTTTTGCTTTCGTTACAAAATATTAGACTTAAGATATATGCGTACGCATGAAATCATACATCACCATGACACCATGTAGTGTAGCCATGCATGCCTAGAATGAGACTTTTCTATTTTGAGAGGCCTCATTAACTAACGGTAGGATCCACACGATTTAGCTGCCCACACCTGTTTGAGAGCTCTCGTTAAACTTTTCCTTGGGTGTGCGGTGTACCATTTTTTTTTTTTTTTAATTATTTTGTATTCTTTTTAAAATTATGAATAAGTTTAGCATAAAACAAAATAGGAAAACATGTTGGAATGACGAATTAAATTAAATATAATACAGAATTTATGTTTGGGTGAGAGTGATATTTGATGGAATCCAACCGTTACAAACAAAAGATAATGGGTGAAGTAAAAGAGAACACACCGATAAATTTTTTTTTTAATATTAAAAAATTAAAAAATAAAATAAAATGGCCTGACGTGCCGGCGTGCTTAGAATCACAGCCCAAAGATAATAGTTGACAGATGAAGTACAATAAATGCCTTTCCCAATCATATTATTGCCTAACAGAGTTTTTTTTTTTTTTTTTTTTTTGATATGTGTTTTTTTTTTTTTAATAATATGTAATATGTATATAAATTTTTAATAAAATTTATTTTAATTTTTTTTTACAATTAAAAAAGTATGCATTTTTCACATGTTTAAGGTACACATGTCATGGGCTTCAAAGATTTTTTTTTTTTTTTTTTTTTGAGCCTCTCTCTAGCCCCCTCCCCTCTCTGCTAGGGTTTCATCTCTAACAGCCGTCGGACCCCTCCGACCCTCCTCTCCTCTTTTGCCTCCCCCATCCCTTCTTATCACCCTCTTTCGCTTAGCAAGCTAACTTATTTACCTTATGCCCCTAGTTCTTTGGACGATTTTTTTCCTTTTCCCTCCTTTCCGCCTCTTCCCTCTCCTTTAGTCTCTAGTTGTTTTTGTTTCTTTTTGTATTTGCTTTTGTTGTTTTTTCTCCTTATTTAGGCACGTTTTGTGTGTGATGCTCTTAGGGTTTCACTCAAACTTCCCCCTCTATTTGAGTGTGCCGCCAATCTCCTCCACGTGCTCCGTCGCCCATCCTCCTTTGCTGGGCCTTTTCTCGCACCCCCACCACAATGAGCTTCCAACGTTCCTTCAGTTTTCGGTTACCGGCGAGCGCGCGATCGACTCTTCTTTCTGGCTGCTGTCATCCTCTTAGTGTACTTTTTATGTTGCTTATTTCCATGTAATTTTATCTGGCTTTCTTTTTTTTATTCTTTCTATTTTGTTTTGTTTCCCTGTAATCGTTTTTGTTTTTACTTGTAATAATGCTTGGTCCTCTCTCTCGATCTGCCTGCCCGATGCCCTTCGAGTTTGTTGCTTTGGTCCAGACCTTTGGGTTGTGGATGTGAATGTTATCCTAACTTTCGGGTTGAGGAGGATGAGCTTTAGCTTGAGGTTCTCTACTCTCAGTGTTGAAGAATAAAAGTTACTTGCATTGGTTTGAGTCTGTTTGGCGCAGATTTGCTGTTTAATTTGAAAATTAGTCATAGGTTAGCAGATTTTGTTTAAATCTAAAATATAATACGTTATTTTTTACGCTTGTAACCTCGTAGCTTCAGCTATGGTTGCTTCATAGCTTTTGCTATATATTATTTGAGCTTTATGCTCATTTATCAATTCATGAGTGTTGAAGCACATTCCTATCCGATTACTAGTAGTTTAGGTTTACCTAAACTCTAGAGATAATTATCTAATGTGTTCTGGTTACTAGTAGTTTAGATAGAGTCCTAACTCCTATGATATTTATCCATTGGATAATTATCTCTAGAGTTTGGATAGACCTAAACTACTAGTAACCAGAACACATTAGATAATTATCTCTAGAGTTTAGGTAAACCTAAACTACTAGTAATCGGATAGGAATGTGCTTCAACAATGAGACTAAACTTATTCATTAAAAAAAAAAAAAAAACAAGAGGGTACACATATCATTTTTATAGACTAAATTGAGGAAAACTGACTTTTCAACCTAAACATGAATAGCGAAAAAAAAATAATAATAATTAAATTGACTTGAAAAATATTGTATCCAAACATGCCTGTCCAAATAAATTTTGAGTAGATCAACTATTTAACCGAACGGCCATGTCCCAGTTAATTGCATCCAACACCAGAACTGTGTTCATATAATCACATTCAGAAGCATTCATCGTGTAGAGTGTGTAATGTTCAACAGAGAATCGTAAAACAGAAAACAAAACCGCATGAAAATGGAAACACAAACAAACATCTTCTAATGAAGCAACAACAGAAGAGTGTAAGAAACAGCCGATGGTCTTCATTTTTCACCAACTCCATTATCACAAAAACAAATATTTTTCATCAAATTTGCATCCAAAAATGAAAAATAACCATCATCATGAAACGAGCCTAGCACCCACCCTATCAAGCTTCTTCACAGCCTTCACGGCCTTCAAATTCCCCTCTTTCCAAAACGCCTCCACCATCTTCTCCCCAACCCACTCACCCTTCTCCTCACTCCCCACCACCGCCACCGCCGTCGGCCCTGCACCGCTTATCGTGCACCCGAATGCCCCGGCCTCGATCGCCGCCTTCTTCACCGCCTCCATGCCCGGAATCAGAGGCGCACGTCTCGGCTCCACGATCTTATCCGAGGACAACGCCTTGCCCAACCCCACAAGGTCCCCCTGCAACACCGACGCCACCAGCGCCCCGGCCTGACTACAATTCCACACATGGTGCGCCATTCCAATCTCTCTAGGCAATGCGGCGCGCATCTTCTTCGTGGGTGCCTCGAAGTCCGGGCTCACGAGGACAAAGAAGAGGTCTTTCTCGGCGGGGAAGTTGAGCCTCATGAGCTCCAAGGGCTCGTAGTTTCGAATCAGAATGAAACCCCCCATGATCGCCGGTGCTACATTGTCAGCGTGGTAACCGGAGACTCTCTCCTCCGATTTCAACCCGGCAAGGACGAGCTCCTCCGGCCTCAGCCTCCCGCCGAATATCTCGTTCACGGCGACGGCGGCTGCCGCGGCGCTGGCGGCGCTAGATCCGAGGCCGCTCCCTAAGGGGAGGCCCTTGTGGAGAGAGAGGGAGAGACCGACCGACCGGATGCCGAGCATCTTCATGACCTCGATGGCGGCGATGCCGGCGCAGTTCCAGTTGGGGTTCTTGCTGAGCTTGCCAGAGGCATCGCCGGTGATGTGGGCGATGGAGATCTGGCCCGGGTGGACGTTGGGGTCAACGGAGAGCGACACGAAGTCGCCGAGGCCGTCAACGGCGCAGCCCAGGAAGTCGAAGCCCGGGCCGAGGTTGGCCACGGTGGCCGGCGCAAAGGCCTTGACGGAGGTCAGTACGGGTTCGGGTTCGGAGACTAGGGTTCTGATCGGGACAGAGAGGTTGCAGCGCAAAGACTGGGGTTTGGGTGTGGAGGAGAAAGTGGTGGTGGGTCGCACGCAGATGGGCTTTACCGGAGCTTGGTAGCAAATGGCCATTGCTCGCGTCTCACACAGAGAGAGAGAGAGAGAGAGAGAGAGAGGGGCTTATGTTAGGGTTTAACAGGCAGATAGCGAGACAGAGAGAGAGAGAGGATTGAAATGGGAGCTACAGGGATGATCACCATGGGCCGAGTTTTATTATTCTAATCTCATAAATTTCAGTAAATTTTCTCTTAATTAATTTTTTTTTTTTTTTTTTTTTTTTATATTTACATTATCAAAATTTTATTATATCAATAAAGACTATCAAGTAATATTATATACCGGACAAATATTCAAATTCAAATCATATTATTTGGTATGTAAAGATTGGTTTTTTTTTTTTTCAATTGAAAAACCACTTCACATAGGCCTTTGAGGAAAGCGAGTGATAAATAGCATATTATATCGTGACGCATCAATTTGGAACTAAATTTTTTGAAATGCTTGGAAAAACCTAGCATTTCTCCATTTATCTCACTTCTTGTTTATATAACACTGCTAATCAACCCTTATGAAGAAATAAATTAATTGACACTACCATATTAACAAAGTATCATCAAATTGGGATAGAGGCATGGGGTATAGCATTTCTCCTCAGGCATAAACATGTAATTTGGAAGAGAAGTTAAAAGACACAATAAAATTACAAGGACTGGTCAGTATGTAACATGCCCTTTCAAGTATTACAAGAGAGAATATCATCATGTATATTTCCACTGAATAATGCCTTTTTGTATAGACAATCTATATATCAGTTGAGACACCTACAACAAAACCAAGCCAACAGATCTCTACAAGTACCCTTAATTCGTGAGAAATTAGTATGACACAATGAATTAAGACACGAGAATATTCTCCAGAAGAGCTCTAACCAGAAGCCTCCGCTATCTTGGTTCTTGGTTCTGGGGCTCATCGGCAAAGGAGAAGAAGCTCGTCGACATTAGCAGTTTTGTTTTTGGGAGACAAGTGGCTTGGTAACATTTTAGCCATATATAATGTCCTTTTTTACACAAGAAAATGAGAGGAAATAGGAGGCTTCCCAATTGGAGGGGAGCCGCTCTCCTCTATTTCAAGGCTCCTAGTCCTAGGCGTATCCTTTGGTTCACCTTCATCACCATAACCATTCAATGACAAATTCCTACGTTTTCTTTTCGAATATTTCTTCCACGCGTCTTCCTTCTTGTCTGCAAATGACAAGAATGTTGATATGCGGGCGGAACGTGAGCTGCCAGTAGCGGCGGTACAAGGATTGAGTTGCTCTTCAGGCTCTTCAGGGGAGTGCCGGATGTACTGGTTTATCATCATACAAAAGTGTGCTAAGAGAGCAAGAAAGCATGCTATGCCACAGATGAGAAATAGGCCCCAGAAGCTTTGTAACTGAAGCTGGTCAGATACTAGATCCGTTGCCTGGGGATCGCAAACTTTTCTTGCCAGCCACTTGTCATGGATCTTCTGAAGCTCGCCATTTTCAGATAGAGTGAGCAGGGCAGTAGACATGTCTAGTGCTAAAGGAGAGTCTCTTGGAAATGCCTTCAAAAGAAAGAAAAAAAAATGCAGGCGACAATAATCAGAAAAATTATAATAAGGTTGCTTAGTGCTCTATTTCAACTGTATTATACAGTAACAACACTGAGGGTGAGGAAATACATTGTCAGTAACAACACTTAGTGCTCTATCTCAGTTGTTCTAAAAACAACTAAAAGACCCAATTTTCTGTTGAAACTATTGTACGTAAGCACGACCTTGGAACGTTTTTGGTTTAAAGTTCTTCTAGAAGCCATTCTTCTTTCTTGTCTTTCAAATAAGCCCCAAGGGAATGATATTAGACACTAAACAATAGCTTGATCTCCACCACTTCAGGTTGGCTACCCATTACTGCAGCCTAAACAAATTTACCTTTTATTAAGGCTCTTTTTTTTGTTTGGCTTCCCACATCTGTCTAATAACTTAAAAGGGCTATTATGGTTCTATCCTCCTTTATTAACATCGTGCATCAATTACTCTTACATATATTTTTGGATTTACTTTTACTTTCTAGTGTTTTGTGTGCATTGAAATTCACTTCTGACATAAAGAACTTCCATAAACATCAACCTGCAAGCATTTAGAATTCAGCTACATTTTCCTCAAGATTCTATTCAAAGGCAAGTGGTTTTGAAAGATCACAAACCAATTAAAAAAAAAGTATTTAACTAATTCCATGTTGATATACTCACAAATCCCCAACCGCTTTTGGTGAATTCTTGGCCTCTAACCGAGAACATGCAGTGGTCTGCCTGGAAGAGCTCTATATATGGCCGTTCATCAACCACAGCAGCAACAGTTTTGTTCTTGAGGGCAGCAGCATATTCTTGTGGTGAGCCAAGGGCAACAAGTCTAGACCTTGGGATGCTGAGCTCATCCATCAAATAGTTTTCAGCAAAAGATCCTACTTGGAATCCTATACGTGCATTGCTACTCACCAAGGTATCGATTCCAGTGATGGGGGAGGAAAGCTGTTGCACTGTGAGGAGTGATGTCAGGCTTGCAGTATAGCTTGAGTTGATAATAAGAACAACAAAAAGCCAGATGATAAGCACAATGCGACCAAGTGTGCTTAGTGTATTTTCTCCTGAAAATTCCAAGAAATCAACGGTTGGCATTATTGAATAAGCTACTATTAAGGTCCTGGAATGTCAAAGTGGAAAGACTTAGATTCATCCAAAAAAAAATCGAAAGACTTACTATGTGCAAAAAACATAGTAGAGAAGCTAAACCTGCGAAGACAAGGAAAATAAAGGCAAATTAGAAATTAGAGAAACAACAATGAGAAAGTTACAAGCCGAACAGAAATTGATGCAAAAAAGTTGACTTTGATTTTGAACAGGATGATTGCTCCAATAAAAAGAAGTAAACACTCTTACGAATGCCTCTAATTTGTAGGGACATCATAATCATGAACCAAGAAAAAGAAGAGCAGGGGTACTAGAATTAGGAGGTAAAGGGTTGTGGATGATACAACTCTGCAAGAGTAAGAGACATGTTGATATATATACACACACACACATACAATGTACCAAGTGCTCACCATAGAAGTGTGACTAATTGTTTCCTACGAGGACCTCGGAACTCATCATTTGTTCTATGTTCAAGAATCCACACAACAGTTCCAATAATAAGGAAAAATGCTGCTGTGACACCCCACATCAATGGAGTAAATGGTCGGAAGAATGTCCAAGCTCTTGAATTTTGCTTCATGACTGGAACCACCACAACAAGTCCTGACTCAATATATGGCTGAGTAAAATCCACACTCTTTGTTCTGTTTGTGACAATTGCAATGTCGCCTACAGCAGCATCAAAAACCTGCAAAACAAAGTCAGAGTATCAGTTGGATCAATACACTTAGCCTTTTATCTGTAAGAAAAAAATTGTATTTTCTCATTAAGTTGTACCCACATTCACTGTGATCATATGTACAAGCTCGGCATAGCTTGGATTCTGATGGCCATCTCCAAACAGAATGAACCTATATGGAACTGCATAAGGAAGCAATTTTATGGCTGCAACAAATACATCTATGCAATATCCTTGGACTTCATCAGTACCATTTACTCGTGACTGTGAGACAAAGTCCCGGTAACTAACTCGGTTTGGAACTCCAATTCTCAATTGTCTTCCGTTGTTTGGAAAAACCCACCCACGAGGCTTCTCTGTTTTTCCTCCAGGCCATACCACACTGTTTAAATGCTGGCTTGAACTTGAACGGTTTGGCGGTCTTGTGTAAAGTGTCTCCGGGGTCACAACAGATAGGCCAGAATAATTAGACCAATATCCGATCTGACTATAACCAGCTTCAATTACGTTAAGAATGTCATATGAAGGATGGAAAGGAGATCTGTCAGGATTAAATTGAATAGGTCCGGTCAAACCGGTTGTATTGGTCCGCAATATGTTGTTAAGCAACTGTTTCCCCCCATCAAAAATGCTCAAGGCACCAATATTCAGAGACCCTCCCGCCATATGACTTAGGCGTGTATCATTGGAGAATGATATGGTACCTCCCTGATCAAAAAACAACTTTACTGCACGAGTAATCATCCAAACAGTATCATAGGCATATAAACCATAAGGGTTCAATCCGATAGAACCATTACTCAGCTTGTGCCACCGTGAAATAAAAGCCTTTTTCCTGTCTGAATCGGGTGTGTGTGGACGAAGTGTCAGAGCTCCTTGTATAGAGTTTGAAGTTTTTGAAGGAAGTGGTGAATTTGAATCTAAAACAGTGGATAGCCAAGTGGTAGCCATCCAAACATACCCGTTCTCCATCATCCCAAGCTTCTTTGCCTCATCAAAAACCAAGAGACCTGTTTTGGAGAAGGTATGCAGAACAATTACTCTAGCTTCCACCATTTGAACCTTCGCTAGTTGATCCTTGACATCACTTTGCGTTGCAGTGGGATCAGGTGGAAGCACTGCTTTATAAGAAATTTTGCAGCGTTTTTCTGAGAGTTTATCACCTAAAGCAGTAATACCATTTCGGCTCTGTTCATCATCACTATAAACTGCAACAACCTCTCCCCAACCATAATGACTAACCATATCTGCAATTGCAGCCATCTGGAATTGATCGTTGGGTGCTGTTTGAACAAAGTAAGGGTATTGCAGAGGTGTTAGGGTAGGGTCCAGCGCCGTGAATGACAAGAATGGGACATGGAGTTCATTGGCAAGATGTGAGAGTACATGGGCCATTACAGCATTTTGTGGACCAATTATAGCTATGGATTCATTCTCCAAGTACCTTAATGCTGTGATCAATGAAAAAATATGAATCATGAATATAGTTATTCAACCCAAGAATACATTCTACAGAAAAGAGGAAAAAAAAACTAAACTAAACTAAGTAAACCACCCAGAAAAGAAAGAAATAGACCAAATTAAAAAGAAGAGAGACAGCTAAAATAAGAACAGGCAAGAAGTATTTACGAAAAGGTTAAAAAAAAGTTTACCCCCCAGGATGCCAAGAAATCCACTGAAATTGGAATCATGCATAAATATCGACAATTTACTTCCACCAAGAATGCTCGGATCGGAATTTACATCATCCTCAGCAGCCCTCATGGCAATCTTTGCGACCTTCCCATTGATAGTGCTAAATGTGAAAATAGCTCCAACATTCACAACATCAGGTCTTAAAGCCCCAACTGAGAATGCTCCGATACAAAGAGCGAAAATTGACACGTGCCATACCAGATTCATGGTGATACTTGATTATGATCCTCACCACTCGCCGTCCTATATCAAACAGAACCCACATGCAAATGAAAAAAGGGAAATACTCAACAAAACTATCAAAACATACTGAATATCTCCCACATTCACATCATAATGAATGAACTTACAACTGGGATAGTAGCACCTCTAAATTATTATTTTTTTTTAAAAAAAAAAAAAAAAAAAAAAAGAGACCACCACCTTAGCAT
Organism: Corylus avellana; assembly: GCF_965113065.1. Classification (NCBI taxonomy): domain Eukaryota; kingdom Viridiplantae; phylum Streptophyta; class Magnoliopsida; order Fagales; family Betulaceae; genus Corylus; species Corylus avellana. The sequence goes on along the minus strand of NC_142491.1, from coordinate 20,831,580 downwards.
CAATGTCCAAGGCAAGCAGTAAGATTAACATACTCAAAGCATAAAGAAGCTTAAAAGCACTAGGGAAGCTTAAAAGCACTAGGAAATCCAGTTTGCCAAGAAAGTGTTAGAAAAGAAAAGAAAAGAAAAATTCTATTCCAAGGCCTGAAAGACAGGACCAAAGGAAATTAAACAAGTGAATTACGATTTGAACTATTTAATATCCAAAAGCAACAGGCAGAAATCTGTCTAACTAAAGCAGCAAATTGAACATAAGAAATAACATCATATGCTTAGGGCAAGAAAAAGTGAAATTTCAGGTGATTGCAAAAAATCACAAGGAATACATACTGACCTCAAACTGAAAGAGTGAACATTAGAAAGGAAGGAATCACAGGTAGACCTGCGAGGCAAACCACCGCACAATCTAAAAAGAAGGGAAGATACAACATCAGTGCAAAGAACAAGTGCTAGAAAGACTGAAAGGAAAGAGAAGTAGATATTTAGAAAAACAAAAGGAGAACACACAGGCACCAATGTCCGCGGCCAACTAGTAAGCTTAACAAACTCAAAGCACAAAGAAATTAAAAGCATTAGGAAATCCAATTTGCCAAGGAAGTCTTGAAAAGGAAACCCATTCTAAATTCTGACAGGCAAGACCAAAGGCAATCAATTAAACAATTGAATTACGATTTGAACTACTTTAAATCCAACAGCAACAGGCAGACAACAAAAAGAAACAAATATGTCTTATTAAAGCAGCAACGTTTAAATATAAAAAATACCCAACAGCGCAAGAAAAAGTGGAATTTTATTAGGTTCAAAGGAATAAATACTCATCTCAAACTGAAAGAGAGAACATTAGAAAGGAATCACAGGTAGATATGATAGGCAAAGCATCTTCTAAAAAGAAGGGAAGATACATTAGAGCAAAGAACAAGTGCTAGAAAGACTGAACAGTATAAAGATATAGAAAATAAATCAAAAGGAGAACACTCACAAGAGAAAAGGGAGGGAACGAAACCGCTTCGCTCAGCAAGGGGCAATTTCCATTCTTTAATTATGGCAAGAATACTTCAAGAAGGAGAAAGAAAAACAACTGGGTTGCTGAATACTTCCTTTTTGCATCACTAAACCTATCTAGTATCTAACAATGACATGGTTGAAGTCTTAGAGATAATGGGAGACAATGACAACAGAAGCCCGGTGCCTCCGTAAGAAGGGGTAGCGTATTGTCTTGACATGGTAAGAAAACAAAGGACCAGCGATGCAGATGCTAAATCTTGTGTTTTTTTTTTTTTTGGGTTCTAGTTAGTTGCTCCGTGGATGATGAGGGCATTGAATTCGATGGTTGGTACATGTCCCTCTGATTGGTTGGACCATTTTCCATGGTAGGGTTGAGTGAACAGTTGAAGACAGTGTTTCCTTGAGTTGGTACCTTTTTTTTTTGTTTGCCCAAAAAGGACAAAAGGCCTTTGAGCTTTGCAGCAAATGTTTCTCATCCCCTGTTCTTTTCCTTTCCCATCGCTATAAAAGTCAAAAGAAAAATGGGGGTTCTCCAAATATCTTTTCCAGTTAAGGAATTTTGAAAGTATAGTACTGCAATCCCGGCTCCGGCTGGGGACCTTAGTGGATTGGTTGAATGAAATGGACGGGAAAAAACTGCCCACCATCTTGAAACGTGAGATAAAGCAAAAATTGTTGAGAATGTTTTGTCCTGTCTAAAACATCATCATAATTCTGCCCAAGAAGTGGGTTTGGTGGTGGAGACAAGCACCAAAGTTCAAATTCTAATCAAAATTCATCTTGCCACTTCCCAAAAAAAAAAAAAAAAAAAAAATTCTTGCCATTTGATGTTGGGTAGGGCTGGCAAGTAGCCAATGTAAAAAACAAAAAAAATTGCACACCTTCTCCTACTTGGTGTCACGTAAGGACCACATAGATTTAGTGATTACAATCATTGACCACTATAGGGTGCGTTTGATAAAGGGTTTTGGTTCGACACTGTAACAAAAATTGATTGATGTTAAAAAAAAAAAAAAAAAAAAAAGGTAAGAATGTTTGGCATGAAGAAGAAAAAAAAATTGTTTCGTAGTATTTTTTTTTATTTAAATAGTAATAAAAAGTAATTGATATGATGTAAAAAATAAAAAAATATTAAAAATATTAAAAAAACAAATTAAGATAAATAGTATTGAACCAAAATCATTTATCAAACACACCTATATAAAATATTTGGGTGACCTGCCACTCCAATAGCTTATCGTTGCAACCATTTGGAATAGAGATTGTTGACCACTCACAAGGATTAACCATTTGTGTATGTTTTGAACAACGTCAGCATGACTCTTTGATATTGCTATTGGAGTGGTTGCAACCATTTGGAATAGAGATAGTTTTTTTTTTTTTTGGTAAGATGGAATAGAGATAGTTGACCAGTCACAAGGATTAACCATTTGTGTATGTTTTGAACCAACGTCAGCATGACTCTTTGATATTGATATTTTATTCTCAATATCCAGAAAGATCTGAGGATTTGACCACGAATGATGAGACCGTTAGATTATAAATTGATTAAATTGGTATTTTTCTTCCATCAAATCAATCGTTTTGAGAGGATAAGTTTGATTAAGTCGTTAGAGCGGTGGTCTTTGAGTCATGAGTGGTTTTACACGGAGAACTAGCTTGCAGGCAGCCACAAATCTTGACAAGTGGGGTATTATTTTAAATTTTCAGATGGTCCAATAAAGTTTCGGCTCTGAATTTCGTACGCATATTAACTGCAAGTGGGTCGAACGAATCTCCACCTGTTGGGATTATGCTGCGTGATCTTTCAACATGTCCCATTATTCCAAGTAGAAACATCATTGCTTTGCTTCGTACTGATCCATCTTCTTTGTGCTGCTTTCTTTTCGCAAGGCTTGTGGCATATGTAACAAAAGGGAAAATATTGTTCCATATTTGGCTTTGCTGGATTGTGTTGGGGAGATCAGAAGAGAATGAGCAAATGAGCTTTTTGTAATTTAAAAGAAAAAATAAATAAATAAAAAATTGATATTCCTAATCTTTTTAGTGTTGAACATTTTCAGATCTTTATGGGTTTGTTACATGATATACAGGGACTTGGTTTTGGTGTCTTATTTATGAAGCGTCAGATATGAAGTTTGATTTTTCTTGATTGCAAACGATTTTTTTGGGCCACGCTTGTGAGCAAAAGTTAGAGTTTTATTCGATTCGTATAAAGAGTGCGTTTTGCACAGTGTCTTGAGAATCTAGTCAAGGGTGAAGCCCGAGATACCGGGTTATAAAAAAAGATGGTAGTTATTGGCGTGTGAGAAATTGACAATTGCAAGAAGCTTAGCTTCGTACAAAATCCTCATCCCAGTTGAGACTAGTAGAAACCCAGAAGAGCTGATGATGCAGAGCACCCCTGGTATCATGAACAATTAACACTGATTTCCAGCTTTCTTGGCTCAAGATCTGAATGATCAGTTTTAGCAGCTTCAAGAAGCCGCCCAGTATGGTGAACTACATTAATGGCAGCCAATGTACCAGCTGTGTTAGAAATTCCCATCAGAATTCCTGAATATCTCGGCTCAATATCCATGGCCCTGTTTGCCAATGGCCCTGGACTGGTATTATAGCAAGGCCGGTATTATAGCACTTTTTTTATAAATATGTGTTTGATTGGTTTTAGTGAAAATGTTTTGTGGGGGAAAGTGAAAAAAATATATTTTATATGGAAAAATATAAAAATTTGTTTTGTAGTGATTTTTTTATTTAAATAATAATAAAAAAAAATGATTGATGTGGTATAAAAAATAGAGATGTTAGGATTAATTTTGAGGTCAAAAGATTTTATTTTTGGATTGAGGAAGGGCTTGGTATAGTACCAGCCCAGGGCCACTAGCATACAGGGCCCATGTGATTCACTGCAAACCCAGCTCTTCCTAGTCCAGAGAATTAACTAAGGGCCACAAAAGAGCAAAAGGCAGCCCCAGCAGAAGTTGGGAAAATGGGAAATGCCAGCAACAAAAGAGAAGCAACTACAAATCCTATGGTGTTTAGGAGATCCTCTTGGTGATGATCAAGTGGTCAGCAATAACCCCAACAATATTTGAGAATACAACCATGTTAATTGTTAATGTTAGTATTTTTGTTGGCTAAATTCGGTGACCAAAATGTAAATATCTCAGTATTGAAGTTCCAAGAGTCATCTCCATGTTGGACCGTCCAAACGAGAAGCAAGGCCGTCCGAACGGGAAGCAAGGCCGTTCGGATGAGAAGAGGTTCCATCCAAACGTGAAGAGGTTCATCGCAAGCTGTCCGAACCTGCATTCCAGAGAATTTCGTCTGCATGCTGTCCGGACGCGCCGCACAAAAGAACTAGGTTTTAGTATGTTTTACCTTGTTCCGTCCGGACGGGGTATAGGCCCGTCCAGAAACCCCATACTTTTTAAGTTCAAGACGTGTATTTTTGTGAGCTGGCAACTAGGGTTTAAAGGGCTAATATATATTTATCTTTATAAAACTACAGAGATACGAATTCAGCCTTAGAGTTCGTGAGAGGTTGAGCTAAGAGAGGTTTTATGTATGTGAGCTAGAAAACGTACGTTTCTCACTTAGAGTGATTGTTATTGTGAAGTTGTATCCTATAAACAACAGTTGAGAAGTCTATCTAAAGCGTCCGATAAAGGAGAATCACGTGAAGAAGATTGTGAGATAGGAGACAAGTTGGAGACTTATCGATCTTACAGAGCCAAAGACTTACAAAGGAGTGTAAGTGTTCCCGTGTCTGTAATCTCTGGGATATTTTTTTATGGTGATTTTATGGGTTTAGCTGCCCCGGATAGGCTTTTCTTTTAAAACGATTTCTAAAAGGTTTTCAATTCGTCACCAAAATATTTGTGTTTGCTTAATTTACTGCTTTACATATTATAGTGATTGATTGCATATTTTTACTTCCGCATGTATTGGTTAAACACTCAAATTATTCATATTTGAGTGTGTATTGGAGTGTTATTAGTTTTTCAGTTAAGAAAAGGTATGATCTTATAGAAGCCCATTTCCTCAAGGCTAAGGTGGATTCCCTTTTCAAAATATGTTGGCAGCTAATTCATCAATACATATAAAGCATAAAATTAACGTGGAAATAAAAGAAATATCCAGGTCAGAAGAAGATAGCAAGGCACTATCAACATGCAAACCATGTTCAAAATGTTGATCAAAAGAATGTGACAGGCTATTAAAATTTGTAACTATACATATAATACATACATAGGTAGCAAAACTTAACAGGCCAGGTACCATTTGATGTGACTGACTTGGAAAGTTTTCACCATTAGAATGCTTCGTAGTTAGATTAAAAGAATGGATATAAGCTGCATGTTGTCAGAAATTCTTTCAATCGAAGAAAATAACAGAGAAGAGTTTTTTTTTTTTTTTTTTTTGACAAATATGTACATATGGCAGGCATGGCAAAGAACTTCAAAGAGGGTTGTAGTGAAAGCTGCAAACATATAAGAAAGAATGGTGTCAAACATATTGGTCATCATTGGTTTCTAATTTAACAAACATGATAAGTCCGAAAATCCGCCAAGCTAGCTACTCCCACGTGATTCTCATGTAAAGACGAAGACAAGAAAGACTCAGAAGTCTGTTGAAGTAAGCCGGCGAAAAATACTTATGATGTCTAAGTCAATAAGACTCTTAGAGGAAAGGGCCCTTCGGGTTAAGGAGCTATGTATGTTTTGTAGATATGTGAAGTGCCTATTGGTGAAAGCTGCATGTTGTCAGAAATTCTTTCAATCGAAGAAAATAACAGAGAAGAGTTTTTTTTTTTTTTGGTTTTTGACAAATATGTACATATGGCAGGCATGGCAAAGAACTTCAAAGAGGGATGTAGTGAAAGATGCAAACATATAAGAAAGAATGGTGTCGAACATATTGGTCATCATTGGTTTCTAATTTGACAAACATGATAAGTCCGAAATCCGCTGAGCTACTCCCGCATGTGATACTCATGTAAAGACGAAGACAAGAAAGGCTCAGAAGTCTGTTGAGGTAAGTCGGCAAAAGATACTTATGATGTCTAAGTCAATAAGACTCTTGGAGGAAAGGGCCCTTCGGGTTAAGGAGCTATGTATGTTTTGTAGATATGTGAAGTGCGTATTGGTCAGGGATTTACCCTTCCCTCTTATACCTCTGGTTACCTATCTTAACAAATGGGTGCCAGCGTACTTTCCTGCCATGTGCTGTCTCGTGGTCGAATTACTTGTAAGAGTTATTCAAGGGTTAGCTTACTAGCTCGACAAGGAATAGGATCCTCTCCATTTCAAAATCTCTTCATTTTCTTCATTTAGTGCATTTTGAAGGGTATTACATTTAATGCACTACCATTATTAAAATTTTTGGACAACACTACCCTTCAAAATGCACTAAATGAAGGAAATAGATAGATTTTGAAATAGAGAGGATCTTTTTTCCTCGACAAGGGAGTGCCTCTATTTCCTCTCCTTATTGCGGGTCAGGAACATTAAATGCCTATACATGCTTCTTCAAGGGAGGAGGGAGTAGGATCAGGATCCCCTCCCATTACAAGGAAGCCACTCCCAAGGCCATTGGGGGTGGATCTACCGAAGCCACCCCTAGACTCACCTGAAGTGGCCGGCCACCTCACCCTAGGTTTTTTTATTTTATTTTTTATTTGATTTTTATTTTTATTTTCTTTTTAAAAATTAATTAGTATTTTATTATTTAATTTAAGTGGGACACGCGGCATTGTATAAGTCGTTGGATAAAACTAAATGGCCAAAATTAAAAATTGAAGAATCTCCAATCCTCCCCATAATTGGGGAATATGATCATCTCCAGCCCAAAATGGACTAGACAATATCCAGTTCATGACTAAGATTTCTAAGAAGAAATCCTAAAACTATAAATAGGACACATATCCACTAACCAAAAATAATAATAAAATATTATTTTAGATTTAAATAAAAATAAAAAACAAAATTATAAAATATTAAGGAGTTGTTGGCGACCCCATTGGGGGTGGCCGAACCACCCCTAAGGGCCATGGGTTGGCTTCGGCCACCCCAAACCGGCCTTCTAGGGTGGCCGAACCACCCTAAGGGCCAAATCTTAAAAAAAATAAAATAAAATAAAAAATAAAAAATAAAATTGTTTGGCTCTTGGGGGTGGCCTAACCACCCCCATGGCCCTTGGAGGTGGTCCAGCCACCCCCAAGGGCCAAACATAATTTTTTTTTTTTTTTAGATTTAGCCCTTGGGGGTGGCCGGACCACCTAAAATATTAACGGCCGGCCTAGAGTGGTTGAAGCTACCTCATGGCCCTTAGGGGTGGTTCAGACACCCCCAATGGGGTGGCAACCACCCCTTAATATTTTATAATTTTATTTTTTATTTTTATTTAAATCTAAAATAATATTTTATTATTATTTTTAGTTAGTGGACATATGTTTTATTTATGATTTTAAGATTTTTTTTTTAAAAAAAAAATTTAACTATAAACTAAATATGCTAGACTGGAGAAGATCATATTTCCATAATGGGAGGGAAGTGACGCGGACATTTAATGATCCACATACTCTCTTGGCATTTGTATACACTCCCTTGATGTTAGGAGTGAGATGTACATTTAATGTTGTGGACTCCTAGAGATTCTGCATTGTGATGGTTACTTTTCTCAGTTTCCTAGTAGTGTGCCCTACAGATACTGTCCTGGTTGGGTGCAAACCATTAAGACGGACTGAATAGCCTAACTAGGACTGGACCAGTTACCCTCTAGAATGGGTCTTTGTCTAGGCCTTGTGACCACTTTTTTTTTGTCGTCAAATACGATGAAAGATCTATAGCGAGAACGGTAAAAATATTGGCTATCAAGAACAAGACAAAAAACCAGAAGAAGGAAAAAAAAAAAAAAAAAAATTACAGGTCCACTCAATCGAACATTCCCATTAGCTTATAGCTATGATACCAAGAAAATAATAGTGAAAGAAAAATAAAATGGAAATAGAAATAAAAGAAATAAAGACAAGATTTTACGTAATTCGATCTATGACTTATTTTTACATAATAAAACCTTATGAGTTATATTATGTTCTATTGCTCTTATTCAATTTATTAGTTTATAATACGAAGAGTCTCGATTTATAGTCCCGTAATATATTACCATTACGAAATAGCCAATATTTTAACTAAACCTTTGGTTTCTACTAAATTCAGTTGTTTGCGGCCAATCTCAACCTACATCGGGGAGTATTGAAGCCCAACCACTTGATCCTCATCACCAAACCAATAAGCAATTATCAATCTTTTATATATATATATGAGGACTCTTTGGTCACTTTCATGTAGAAAACTTTTTACTTTTTTCTCCTACACCTTCTAATTTCTTGTTTTCTTTTCTAAATTCGAGCATCGTTTTCTTGGGCACGTTTTCTTATTTATTTATTTTGGAAAATGAAAAACAATGTCCTGAAATGTGTAGTCAAATATGTCATATTTTTATGTCAAGTAAAACATGTTTTAGAGAACATTTTCTTTCATCTGTTTGATGCAAATCAGCTCATGATTAAAAGAAGAAACACGTTTTGGAATTTTCCCCATTTGATGCAATTTAATAATGCAAATCAGCTCATATTTCGTTTTCAAGGAATTATTCAAATGACTAGCGGAGTTGACAGGTTTTATCCATTTGAATTTTACAGTACATTGCTTTCCTTTATTGGTTTTGTTTTTTATAGTGCATTTAGTATTGTGATTTTATAAACAAAAAGTGTGATTTTAAATTAAATTGCAAAAAAATTGATTATTTGGAATTGCATTTTTAAAAAAATTGCGATTTGAAAACCTAGAAAATTTGGGTTTTGAAATCGCAGTTAAGAAGGTATTTTTTTTGAAAGTTCACAATTTTAAAGGCTAAACTGTGATTTTAAATGCCAAATTGCAATTTTATCAAACATGTAACCGGGTTTTAAAAAATCACGTTTTTAAATCGCACGTTTTCAAATCACTATTTTTAAATTGTACTCTTTGAAGTCACAAACCCAAACAAACCCTAATCTTACGAAATCAACATTTAAATAGTTAGAAGTTCATAATTCCTTTACTTTTTTTCCTTTTTTGCTAAGTATGGGCCCTTAGTTAATGTAAAAATTGGACTGTTTTATTACATAAATTCGTCAATTAACATTTTAGTGATATAGACGTAGTAACCAAGTATGGGCCCTCGGTCTTGTTTGGTAACGGTTGTGAAAACACATTTTTGTATTTAAATTTAAAAATTAAAATAAAAAAGCACTTTTCAAAGGTAGATCCTTCCCAAATAACATTTTTCTTTTCAATCTTTATATCAATTTAAAACATTTTTTTTTTTCGAACTAAAAAAAATAAAAAAAAACTTTTCAAACCATTATCAATCGTGCCCTTTGAAATTACTACCTAAAATTGTCCCTTCAATTTTCATTCTCTACAATTAATCAACTATAAATAGACCATACACCTCAACTAGGACTGGACAAAAACCCGCCCAACCCGCAAACCCGCCCCGTGCGGGTTTAGTGTTTATTTTTGCGGGTTCGGGTTGGGAATATCCAACCCATATGGGTCGGTGCGGGTTTTAGATTTACTAATATTTCCTATGCAGGTACCTGCCCCGATCCACTCCTAAAACACATAAAAATTAAAAAAAAAAAAAAAAAAAAAAAAAAACCTAGACTTAAGAGACCCATTCGGCTTTCTCTCTTTCACCTAGCACTCAAGAGTCAAGTCCTCAACACAGTTGTCAGTTGCACCGCATGAGTGCACGACCACACCTCTCGTCCTCTCTATCTCATCTCCCATCGGACCCATCTCACTCCCCGCACCACACAACCGTCGACCGCACCTCTCGGCTCTCGATCTCCCATCGGACCCATCTCACTCTCGACTCTCGCCTCTCTCACTCTCACTCTCACCTCTAACCTCTCGATCGTAGAATGGTACTCTCTCTCTCTCTCTCTTTTTTTTTCTGTTTGGTTCTTGGGAAAGATGAAATGAAAGGAAAGAAAGAAATATTCTCCAATGATTTCTCTTTTCTGTTTGGCCAATAAACCCGACTCGACCTGCAAACCTGCACATTTTTAACTCGCACCGCAAATACCCGACCCGCGCGACTCTTGGTCATTGGGCTCGGGTGGCAGGTTGGAAAATCCCAAACCCGCAAGGTGCAGGGCGGGTGGAAAAAAAACCCAATACCTGTCACACCCCGACCTGTGCCCAACCCTAGCCTCAATAATATTCCACATTTAAGAGTAGTCATTAATACAAGGTTGGTTGATTTTTCCAATTTTATCTAAGAAACTCTAGTTTAACTTTAAATAGGCATGTCACACTTTCTCTATTTGCCCAATCAATAATACATAATGAGAAATAGAGAATATTAAAACATGGTTGCTTCAAAGGTTCCTTTTATCACATGACAGAATATATATATAACCAAGCAAGGTCACATGGATGTTGACCTTTTATTTTAATTTGTTTTGTTAAATTATTAATTTAAATAACTAAATTTACAATTTCTTTTTAGTTTAAGTTTCTAGATAAGTGTCGATTTAACATTGTTGCAGCCTCACTAAAATTATTTTGGTGAGGCAATTGAATAAAAGTGACCAAAATCCTCTATTTTCAATCTCATTATTTTAACCCAAAATAATACTATTCACTCACCAAATGAATAAGAAATAATATAACGTTTCTCTCTCCTCCCATATTCTTTAAAAAAGTAATATATATATATATATATATATATATATATATGAAGTATTTGAAAAAGAATATTTAAATGGAAGAGCGAAAGTTAGTTAAAACAGAACAAAATATACTTTTGGTTATTTTGGTGAGTAAAATTTCATGAGGCTGTTAAGAATGCTCTAACAGAGGTATTGACACTGTAATGGCACTAAGAGTGTATTATTTGACACCGTAAGTTCATAGAATAAAAATGTGATTTTAAACTGAATTATAAAATATGTATTAACTGGGAATGCATTTTTAAAATAATTACACGATTTTAAAGGTTAAATTACAATTTTACTAAGAGTTCGTTTGGTATTGTGGTTTTAATGTGCGATTTTAAAATTTGCGTTTTTGAAATATTTACTTTTTAAAATTGCAAAGACGTTTAGTAAAACATGTTTAAAAATATTTTTTTTATCAAATATTTGTTATGCGAAATCATGATTTTGGTTTAAATTCACACCTTGTCAAATAAGCACTCCCTAACATGCTTATAAAAATCGCAGATTCTTTTTTTCCTATTTTAAATCGTAATGTCAAACGCTTTAGTTTTTGTTTTTTTGATATGTCTACATAAGAGGGTAAGGAGAAATTCAAACTAATGACCTTTATTTCATAAGTCATAGTTTGCAGCTGATTGAGCTATCCCCTGAGAACAAACACCTTAAGTTTTAAAATATTTTTTAAAAATATAGATTATTCTTACGAAATCCTAATAACGCACCATAAATACTTAAATGCATTTTTTAAATACCCATTTTAAAATCGCAAATTGAGACGAAAATAAACCAAATACGTCAGGCTCCAATGGGTGACGTCAAAATGACGGCACCAGAGGTTCCATCCCTCCAATCGCATGCGGCTCGCATTGTCAACCATCGTCAACGACCTTGCAATTTAGGTGAAAAACGTTCGTCCACATCTGACCGTTGCTTTTTCGAACGTGCAACGATCCGACGGACAGGAAATCACAGCCGCAATTGTTGAAAAAACACCAGCGTCCTCGTCCTGATCTAGTACGTAAAACTTCCACATAACGACGTGTCAGCAAATTCTGTCGTTGTTCATAAAAAAATCTCACGCTCTCCTCTTGTTCAAGACAAGTAACTGTACCCTAATCTCACTCCTAGTCTTTCAATTATTTTTCTTCTTCATTATTTCTGTTTGGAAGCTCGGAAACTTTTGTTGCTTTCTGGGTACCACTCTCCCTTTTGGTTGCTTTCTTCTCGGGCATCATTTCGAAGATTGTCTCCAGCTTGCCATAATTGTACGGCAAGTACTCTGGTAACTCACGCCAATTATCTTCTTCTACTGAATATATCTGCCTTTTGTTGTTAAGTTTGTGAAATTCGATATATGGGTTGTGGATATTTCGGTGATTTGTGATCTGGGTTTGTTGATAATCCTGCAAAGTTTTATTTTTTTATGTTCATTTTTGGGTGGGAATATCTTTATTGGGTGCAAGGTATGGACTTTTTGCTCTGTGATTTCAAAATTTCAATTGGGTTGTTTGATCTCTGCTTGACTTGGGTTTTTGACCTCATGATTGTAGGACTAGCAATTGGTGGAGAAGTGAGTTGAAAATTTGTTCACTGTTCAAGCCTACCAGGTCTGAAATCAAAGCTTTTTTTCTTTTTTGTACCCTTTTCTCCCATTTTTTCTGTTCTTCTCTGCTAGCTAGCTACCAGGAATTGTTCAGTTACTGATATAAAAAGCATGGCTTGAATTGCCTGGCTGTGATACAGATTGAATGGAATCAAGCCTTAGCAAGCAAAATGGCTGCAGGGACTGAATACCCACCTCCTCTTTCCAATTCAGAAGAAGGTTACGGAAAGGGGGATGTCAGCATATCAACAGATGATAAGTCGGAAACTGTTGAGAGCATGGAAGTACTGAACATGGGAAAACCTCCTCGGCATCTCTCGCCATTATGTCATAGTGTGAGCTCGGCTCAGTTGGCATCTACTACTGATTTGGTAAGAAAATCTGTGTTTACAGATGGCAGCTAAGATAATTGCATTGTCCATCTTTTTTTTCTTTTTTCTTTTTTTTTTAATGTCTCTGCATTTATTTTATTGCCTTTCAACTCCTTTGCTTAGGAATTGGATATTGGGATTGTTAGCACAAACTCACGATCAGATCATAATGCCAAGTTTGCACCTGTTTTTCGTTCTGGAAGCTGCTCGGAGATTGGACCCAAACCATATATGGAGGATGAGCACATCTGTATAGATGATCTTCAGGAACATCTAGGTGCAACTGCAGACTTTCCTGCACCTGGAGCTTTCTATGGGGTCTGTAATTTAATCGCTGGCGTCATAGTTTTTGAATTATAATTCTAGATTGTTGATGCTTTAAATCAATGATTAGAATGGTGGTGGCTGAACAATTGCAATATTAGCATGCCATAATTTATGTGACCGATCATTATTGTCCTTCCGCAGGTGTTTGATGGGCATGGGGGTATAGATGCAGCTTTGTTTATCAGAGAGAACATTCTTCAATTTATTATTGAGGACTCTCATTTCCCCATTTGTGTGAAGAAGGCCATTCAGAGTGCTTTTCTGAAAGCTGACCATGCATTTGCTGATGCTGCTTCTCTTGATAGTTCCTCTGGCACCACCGCCCTGACTGCCCTTATTTTTGGAAGGTAATTGATGTTTCTAGTCCGAACTTGCTGTTTTTGGCCTTTTTCTTTTTCTATAAAACTTACTTTCTTGAAATGCATTACTCTTGTTTGAATTTGATGTTACCACAAAATTAAAAATGATTTTCAGACGGTTGTTAGGTAGTTCTGTGAAGTACATACTACTAATCCGGTTGACTTTAATTTTATCTGTGCACTATCCTCAAGGCTTAGAATACATGTCCCCAGGGAATAATAATTGATCAATTGGTAATGAAAAGATATTGAAGCCCATATGTGGAGGAAAATGACTATTGTATATAATAAGGTGGAGTTCATAAATATCAAACTTACATTTTAACTCTTTGCATGTTCAGGTACAAACCTTTCTTCACTAAACCTTAGGATAAAACTTATCTTGCCAATTAACAACATTTGCTGGTTGGAGGCTACCAATGTTGCTTTCATCTATGAATGTACTCATTTATGGGTTTTCTAGTTCCTGAAACTTGGTTGGGAACTTTTTTTTTTTTCTCCTTTGGGTCGGGTTGGCAAATCTTATCATCCAATGCAAAGATATGGGCACAGCATAACTTTGTAATTTTAAAGCTGGAACATTGGAGTACCTCGGATGTCTTCCTCCCAGACGTCTTCCTCTAAGGCTAGGGAGTTCAGATGATCTGCCCAAAAGTTAAAGAACACAGAATGTTTCCTAACCTTGGAAAGGTTCAAGAGCTTGACAATCGAAAAGCCTTGGATCCTGGAAAAAGGTTCTCCCAATTATTAGTATTAACCAGAATCCTGTCAAGCTTCCTCAAAATGGGGTCTTGGTCCCTCCTGTTTGACCAAGTGAAGAGCTGGCCACAAAACTGGAGATCAAATAAACCCAACCTGCTGTGGAAGATGGTAGAATTAAACTTGTTACAGAAAGAATTTGACCATTTAACGTAGGCATCTCTCTGTATACAATGTCTGTTGGGTTTAGCTTCAAAATACGTTTTATCTTTATTTATTTTACGTCCCGATGGATGAAGCCGCTTTTGTTTGACATATGATCTCTCCTGCCAGGATGATGCTAATTGCCAATGCAGGGGACTGTCGAGCTGTGTTGGGGAAACGAGGTAGGGCGATTGAGCTATCCATAGACCATAAACCTGATTGCTCCTCTGAGAGACTAAGAATCGAGAAACTTGGTGGTGTCGTATATGATGGCTACCTTAACGGTCAATTATCAGTGGCACGTGCCCTCGGAGATTGGCACATGAAATGTCCCGAGGGCTCATCCTGTCCCTTGAGTGCAGAACCAGAGCTTCGGGAGATGCTTCTGAGTGAGGAAGATGAATTCTTGATACTAGGCTGTGATGGCCTGTGGGATGTGATGAGCAGCCAGTGTGCAGTTACAATTGCACGGAAGGAGTTAATGCTTCACAATGATCCTGAGAGATGCTCAAGGGAGCTGGTTAGGGAGGCACTCAAGCGCAATACATGCGACAACCTGACTGTTGTTATTGTATGCTTCTCTCCGGACCCACCGCCACGGCTTGCGATCCCAAAATTGCAGTTCAAGAGGTGTATATCAGCAGAAGGTCTGGATCTTCTCCAAGAGGTATTGGGCAGTAATGTTTGATTAGATTGGATGCTTAATAGGCCTATTGGAATAATGTGCTATGAACTCCTGACTATCGCTTGCATTTGATGTTGCTAAGACGTAGCATGAAAACATTTGAGTAGAAATTTACTCTGCGTATGTGATTAGGATTTACTAGACGAGGAAATCATGTTTCGTATTGAAACTTCATGGACTGTTTCCCCCAGATACCTGAAAAACATTCTAGTGTCTTCACAAATATTGTAGTGGATGCAGTTTCAGAATGCTTTAAATAAAATCTTGTTCATTCTCGTTGATGGCTACTGGGTTTGGCAGACTTATGCCATGCCAAAAGCACCCTTACTGCGATTAAAATCATATTTTAACGTCTTTAGGTTGTTTGCTGATAAGTGGCACATAAATAAAGCACGATTCCCTCCTCACTCGAAGGGGGGAGTGGAGGGGGTAGAGCCGAAGAAGGGTTGACCACACCCGTGGGTTTGGCTTGCACAGTCACCTCGTCTATTATGAGGTGGTTCTGCAAGTCACCTATTGTTGAAGGTCGAGGGGTGACTGCACGAAGGGACCCTATCAAGAGTGGGTCTCCCTCTACTGTGGGTTAACTGGGCAAGCCACCTTCCTGTTCGTTGGCTCGATTTTTAAACCCTAATTATTTGCATTTAGATCATAAATAAATTATTCTTACTTTGGATGAACCAATCGTACATCATAGTTTCTCATCCTTTACACTGACATTGGCCAACCAAAAGGATTATCAACTGCATGTTCAAGAACCTAGCTTCAAACAATCCTCTTTCACCCAGTCCCTTGGGAAGACCTCTCTCACGCAAGCTACAACCAATCCCACAACAGATTGCCCATACCGAGGTGCTAAACACAATTACATTTCACGTTTTTTCAAATAAACACCTACCAGTGGATTACCTAAAGGAGAATAATTTGTTTATTACCTATTTTGGCTGTGATCACTTCATCTCAAAGAAATTGCAGATTACACTTGAAAGAAATAGATAATTGGCTGAAGAGCAGGTCAAAACCTGCTACAGTGTACACCTAACAAAATTAGGCCTATAAAATTCCCAACCCCTTCGTACAAAAAGAAGAGCCTAACCCAAAAAGAAAAAAAACGGTGACTCAAATAGAATGAAGGTGTACACATGCACAGAGAAAAACTGCATCTGGTTCATGAACTCTCTACTTGTAGTTTTGCAGAACTATGACCGTGTTCATCAGATATATTTGTAGTCTCATTCTTTTCCTTGGTCTCATCATATTTAAAAGTCCAACCAGCAAAATCGGACTCCGAGAACAAAGAGGTGGGAGCAACTTTATGGAATGCTACTGGCACCTGTTTTACCCTTCGCCTAATCTGCAATAAAGAAAGAGCAGCTCTGAGAGAACTTTAATGCACAAAAGGAACATGTTTTAATATCCAAAAAGTTGAACAAAAGCTTCAGCAATTATAGTCGTCGCATTTAATTGTCCCAGAGAAGTAATACTGAAGCAACCCTCAGTTAAAGGCTTAAAGCTCCAAAGATAGTAGCGTAAAGATGCATCTAGATAGAGGCTATTCAAATTTGAAGGCATATTGACCAGGACTCAAGTACCACTTATGCGCCAATCAAAGCTAAAGGGATCTCATGACTGATCCGATGGGGTAAAAAGCAGCATTGTTTTACTTCATAACGAGCCGTTCCCCTTCTCACGGGTCCAATTGCTTATATATATATAATTTAAGTTTTCCAAGGATAAACAGAAATGAGCATATTACCTCATCCCCAAAAATTGTCGCATACGAACCCGAACTGAAATCTTCAACTGTTATTTCAGTTGTTTTAGCTCTGACAGTCAAATCGTTCTCAAGTGACAAAATAAACCTAGCATCGTAAGAAAAAAAAAAGAAAAAAAGAAAAAGAAAAAGAAAAGAGATTACCAGACTACAATCACAAATGAATATACATGCAAATGTACCACATACATGCAAATATGCTAGTGTAATGTACCTTGAAACAGGAGGGCAGTAATGGTGACGGAGGGTATCAACTTCCCAAAGCGAACTTCCTGTTCAAACAATATTCATCAAGATGTGAAGTTAATTTAAAAAGTAACCCCACAACTCAGAGATATATATACATTTGTGTTTTTCAATGTGTGCAAGTAGAGGAGTGCTACACATCTCAAATTTGTT
This sequence comes from Corylus avellana, assembly GCF_965113065.1. Classification (NCBI taxonomy): domain Eukaryota; kingdom Viridiplantae; phylum Streptophyta; class Magnoliopsida; order Fagales; family Betulaceae; genus Corylus; species Corylus avellana. The sequence goes on along the minus strand of NC_142491.1, from coordinate 20,814,379 downwards.
TCCCAAAAGTTGGCTCTCAAATGATGTGTTACCATATCATAAGATTTATTATTTTGAGAAGTGAGTCACCAACTCATGAGATAATGACACATGATTTGGGAATCAAATTTTGGAAAACATATTTGGGATGTGTGGCATTTCTCGTGCAAGTATATCAATAAATGAGATCAAGCAATGTAAACAGTAGAGAAGACTTAGGAGACGTTAATGTGCATGGAAGAAGTCAGCTTTGTGATATTAACATTAATGGCATACATGATATACAGGGATCGGTCAGTATATATATCGATTACAATAGTATATCTCCTAACTCATTAGGTTAAACCTGACGGTACTAAAAAATGGAGGCAAAAAGAGATTTGAGCCTTCTAAACCAAACCAAAAAAAAATTGTAGAAAAGTCATGACCTATAATTTTGTGTAGATCTATTTCTTGACGCCACATAACTTGGTAGCATTTAGAGGATTATTTAATGAGAACAAGTTTTCATGGACTTTCTGGAGCTAACAGATAGATGATAGCCCAAATGCTCGGCTAAATAACAGAGCTTAATCTCCAAATTTAGATTATAACTTTTGATCTAGGGGGAGTTGTGAGGCCCATAACTTGTCAAAATAAAACTCTTGAAGAGGAAGTATGACATCCTCAAAGATGAACACTTTACAGCCCATTTTTGGCCTCAAAATCCCCAGATTTTGCATGTTTTCAGGTGATTTTTATGCCTTATATTTTCACTTCAGTCATTTTTAGTTGTCTTCATTTCACCATTTTTGTTAGTTGGAGGGATCCTATGTAATTTTTCCTTCATTTCAGTCTCTAGAATTTTCTATTGTTGCAGGATTGGGGTGTCCAATCCCTATAAATATACATTTTTGAGCTCCTAGCCAATATCAATAAGATTTCAGTCTTTGCCTCTCTCATCTGGTGTGCCAAATTTTCAAATTGTAGACTAAAGGTGTTGATAGGGTTTAATCGTGTATAAATTCATCTTCTGCAATCACATTCATCCAAATATGTGGTTGATTTATTGATTCAATGAAAATTATGGGTTCCCTGAAAGGTCATAAGAGCGTGCAACTGTAATAGAAGTGCGTGCAGAGTGAGGTGATGGATAAATCACTCCATAAATCAATTTCCACAATTACATGGGTAATAAATGGGCCAAAGTTTAAAGAGGAATTGAGAAAGATTCAAGAAGATACTTACTCATAGCATTGGACTTTATGGGATTACTTTCCTCATTGTTAAACTGATCCATGCCTGGTTTCCTGCTGGACATATCTGAGCCAGTTCCAGAATCAACTTTTTCTGCATTTGAATTATCTTTTGCTGTTTCAGCACCATCTTCCTGCACAAACTTCACTAATTCATTCCCTTTTTACAGAAAGCATGAAAAGGATTAACAAATTATTTAAAGAAACCTTCAGATAGTTTGATAAACAGTAAGAGCAGTAGAACTTGCAATCAAGATGCTGTTTAGAGAATCAGAGGAAACAGGGTCAAATCCAAGTAGTCCCAAAAGTTTAGAAAGCGAAATTTGGTGAACTTTTTTCGGTTTTCTCAATTGGATTGGACATACTGGTCCAATCAATCCAGTGTTACTAAAGTAACAGATATTAAAATTGTCGTAAAGTTAGTACATACTTACTGCCCACACAACCAGCACCTAATACCACTCCAAGAATAGTAATCAGATCTGCTTTATATGAAGCATAATGCAGTATCCAAAACTTCTGAAATTTCATTCCATAGTTTTAATCTTATCCTTTTACCTGTGATGCCAAAGTCTATTTCTTATCCAACTTATGTGTTACCAACTCTTGTCAACTTCAGGAACAAAAGTTACAATTTAGCAGAAAAATAAAACATGGGACTACAAACAGTTACGCCAAGTCTCCATCCAAAATAATTGCAAATATATAGGAGGCAAATAATATGACCTGGCCTAATTTAATTGTCAGAGGAAAAGTACATGTCTCACCTCTAATTTTTCACTCAATCAGAAATGGCAATTCTATCAGCATATTTAAGCCATAATGTTTATATTCTAAAACCGAGCATCATTTCCTCCATAACCCCAAATTCTAACAGAAGACACAACTCTATGGATTCTCTCATGATTGGGGATCACATCACTTCCAATCCGACTGAGATTAGTGAGCATGTAGTCGAGTTCTATAAAAAACTCTTCTCGGAGCAATGTCATTGGAGGCCCGTGGTAGAGGGTATTTCATTTGATTCCATTTCGGAGGCGGAGGCTAGTTGGTTGGAGAGAGACTTCGAAGAGGACGAGGTTAGAAAGGTAGTGTTTAAAATGAATGGTAATAAGGCGTCGGGCCCTGATGGGTTTACTATGGCCTTTTTTCAAGCTTGTTGGGAGGTGGTGAGGGAGGATGTTATGAAGGTGTTTAGTGCATTTCATGCAGGAGGGATGTTTGAGAAGAGCCTCAATGCTTCGTTCATTTCACTTATTCCGAAGGTTCCCGGTGCTACCAATCTTAAAGACTTTCGGCCTATTAGCCTTGTGGGAGGTATTTACAAAATCATAGCTAAAGTCTTAGCAAATAGATTGAAGGTAGTTCTGGATAAGATTATCTCTCAGTCTCAAAGCGCCTTCATCAAGGGGAGGCAGATTCTAGATCCGATCTTGATTTCCAATGAATGTCTTGATAGTCGGTTGCGATCTGGGGAGCCAGGGATTATTTGCAAAATGGATTTGGAGAAAGCTTATGATCATGTGAATTGGGGCTTCTTGTTATATTTGCTCAAGAGGTGTGGATTTGGTGGGATTTGGTGCTCTTGGATAGAACATTGCATTTCTTCGGTGCGGTTCTCGATTCTGATCAATGGTTCTCCTAATGGCTTTTTTAGCAGTTCTCGGGGTTTAAGACAAGGGGATCCCTTGTCTCCTCTGCTGTTTGTGTTTGTGATGGAAGCTCTAAGTAGGATGATTTCGGCGGCAGTCAATGGGGGACTATTAGAGGGGTTTCAGGTTGGTAATATTACTCTTTCACACCTTTTGTTTGCGGACGATACGTTGATTTTTTGCAATGCTAGGCCCACCCAGCTACGATATTTGCGGAGTTTGTTTTTGCTGTTTGAAGCTGCTTCCGGTTTGAAAGTTAATTTGGCAAAGTCAGTGTTAATTCCAGTGGGGAAGGTGGAGCAAGTGGACAGGTTAGCCGGTGTTCTAGGGTGTGGGGTTGCTTCTTTGCCAGTAAAGTATCTTGGTCTGCCGCTGGGGGCCTCTTGTAAGGCTAAACATATTTGGGATGGAGTCATAGAAAAGATAGAACGTCGGCTGGCTGGATGGAAAAGGTCCTATTTGTCGAAGGGTGGAAGAGTCACGCTTATCAAGAGCACTCTCGCCAACTTGCCTACCTACTTTTTGTCTCTTTTCCCTATCCCGGTGAGTGTTGCTAAGCGAATTGAGAAGTTGCAGCGGGATTTTCTATGGGGGGGTCTAGGAGAGGAGTTCAAGTACCACCTGGTGAAGTGGTCGAAGGTTTGTAATCCGATTAAGGAGGGTGGATTGGGTATTAGAAGCCTAATGGTGTTCAATCGCGCCCTTTTAGGGAAATGGCTATGGCGCTATGGAATGGAGAGAGATACTTGGTGGAGGACTGTGGTGGATGCGAAATTTGGAAGCCTTTGGGGAGGGTGGTGCTCTTTGGAGCCGGGAGGAGCGTTGGGGGTGGGGCACATTCAAAAGGTTTACTCGATTTGAGGTAGGGGATGGGACTAGAGTTCGCTTCTGGCATGATCGGTGGTGTGGAGATACGGCTCTCAAGGTAGCTTTTCCAGGCCTATTCAGCATTGCTTGTGCCAAGGACGCCTCAGTTGCGGAGCATTTGGAAGTGTTGGGTGGCTCCAACCAGTGGAATGTTAGTTTCTATAGAGAGGCTCATGATTGGGAGGTGGATGTTATGACCTCTTTTTTTCAGGTGTTACATTCTGCTCAAGTGAGGCAAGGGTGTGAAGATAGGTTGAGGTGGAACCCTTCCAAAAAAGGCCACTTCAAGGTCAAGCTTTTCTACTCTGTACTGGCTGGTTTGGAAGGACGAGGATTCCCATGGAAGAGTGTGTGGCGTACACAAGCTCCTCCGAGGGCGAGTTTTTTTGTGTGGTCGGCGGCTTTGGGAAAAATTTTGACCTTAGACAACCTCAGAAAGCGTCAGGTGATTGTGACGAACAGATGTTGCATGTGCAAGAGGAGTGAGGAGACGGTGGACCATCTTCTTCTTCATTGCGAGGTTGCTTATGCTTTGTGGAATACTTTCTTTGGACGGTTTGGGTTGTCTTGGGTGATGCCGAGACGGGTCTCGGATTTACTCGCCTGTTGGTGGTCTTCGGGGAGGAGGGGGAGTGCCGCAGTTTGGAAAATGGTGCCTATTTGTTTCTTTGGTGTTTATGGAGGGAAAGGAATAGAAGGTGCTTTGAGGATTTGGAAGGGACATGGGAAGACATATTAGCCTCTTGTTTTCATACGTTGTATCTCTGGACCGTGGCACATGTCTTTCCGGTGCCGATTAGTTATGATGATTTTCTTGCTCGTTTTTCCCTTTCTAGTTAGGTGATCCTATTGTATACTCCCAGTGTACTTTGGGGCGCCTTTACGCCTTTTAATAAAACAGATTATTACTTATCAAAAAAAAAAATTTCCTCCATAACCCCAATCATTTTCATTAGTCAATAGATACCAAAAGAGAGCCTATCTTTTCTCTCTAAATATTTCCATCAAGAGCTAATACCATAGATCTACAGTCAATTTGTAGCAGTATCAAGTCTATGAATAATCATAATGTAGACACCAATCTAGTATGCAGCAGTGCGTTAAGCAACAATCATGGAAAAAAAAAATTCATCAAATAGCAATTTATGTAATACACTATATAGAATCATATGTACCACTCATAATAAGCCCAGCACACCCCACTTGCACCAAAATCAAATGGATAATGATAAAATAAATCATGATGGTAAGATTGTAATAGTTACCCGGTGCACCAAACAGTTGATTGAAGGATGTCTTCGTAAAAGATTGTGAATCAGAGCTACAATAACCAACGCTCCTGAAGGAGGAACTGACAGTGATAGCCGACTCAATTTCTTAGCAAAAGCAGCTGCCAAATATGCTGGAAGAAGTGGAGATTTTAAGCAAGAATCAAGAAGCTGCAGAAAATACATTTCAATCAATTAGAAAATAACCAATTGCTCAAAATAAACACACACCAGATCTGTTGTTCCAACTTAATTTTTTAACCCTGCCTAAGTGCATCTTTTTTTGTCTTTGATATTTGTCAGACCAGTCCAGAAACCTCATGTCCATGAGGTATGATATTAAGAAAATGAGCAATTGAAAATATAAAATCTACATTAAAATAAAGAATAATTACCTGCGCTCTTTTTTTAGAATCAAATTAGGACAAATTCTGAGTATATAACACTTCCAAAGTAGCTGAGGCCGGAAATTTTAAGTATAAAAACTCACCCACATATGATAGGAAGCTTAGTTAAATTAATGACAATGTCAATATTCTCTGAAGTTTCATAAAAAAATTTAAATATAATTTTCGCCTCAACACCAAAAGTAGTTCCTTAGATAAAATTATCCTGCACATGACATGTAAATTTATCTGTTGGCTGTAACTATACCACCAAATAAAGGATGCAAATATGCCACCAAATAAAGAAGGATACATAAAACCAAAAGTCAATAGAATTCCAGGTATCACATGAGTGGCTGAATTTATATCATATAGATACTGATAAGTAATTCATATTGTTTTTGGTATCATTGAATTTATGGCTGAATATATGGCATCATATATTCAAATTCACCTTTCATTCACAAACTTTTCCTCAATATTTAGTTCTTTTTCTACTTGTCAAAAAATATTTTTTCCTTTTTTTAAGCCTTGGCTGACAAAAATTTAAACTTCAGACACAATGATGAATTATTTAGCATTACCTGAAAAAACTTTGCCCGGTGCTTTGCCATAAAGGTAGAAGGGACCAATAAAGCGTAAAGCTTTTCATAAAAATTAGGATACTCCAAACCATATTGTGTCATGAGGATGAAAAGGCTGCTAAGAGCCATGACACTGACAACACCACCAATGTCATATGATCTCGTCAAAAAATCACTGCATGTCATCAGGTAATGAATCAGACTTAATTCATCATTTAGAAGAGAGAGATTCAAATAGTAAAGAATAATACTACATTAAATCTAGTGTTTGTAACTTTACCATAACATGATAGGATTATTCAAATAAGGAATAACTGCCTGATGGAGACTAACAAGAACCTGAACATCAAAATGTAAACAGGTCAGAAACAATGGTGTGCATTTAAAACAAGGAAAAGAAAAGGCGAAAAAGCATAACACAAACACACACAATGCAAATCTCAAAAAACAAGTAAACTAATGCCAAGATTAAGGAAAAACAACTCAACTTATAAACTATATTTCATATAAAAACAAAACTCATGCATCCATAGGAGATGAAACTGTCACCTTACTCTCCACCACTTACGTGGGAGAAGATGCCATTTAGTCCAAAGACAATTGGCGCGAGATATGAAATTATATCCAATCATAAACCGTACAGCCACAGTCTTCATTGGTAGGCACAAACTACGACACAAGTACCTATTAGGGTTTGAGCATCCATTTGATTGCCTGGGCATTTGGCTTAAGTCTAACCTCGAGACTACTTATCAAAAAAGTCTAACCTCAAGACTAGTCATAACAAGTCAAGCAGCATTATTTCCATGTATTATGAAGAAAATCAAGATATACAAGAATTATGCTTAAATTTTAATATCATCTTTTGAGGCTTACCTCCTTATATACATCGAGTGGAAGTGGAAACCTAAGAAATGAAATCCATGCTTTTGTAAATTTTAATCCCATCTTTTTGGAAATTTTCGCTGCAGACAACACCTAAACACAATGTTGTAAAAAGAATATATTAAGAAAAAATCAACAGGACACAATATACTTTTTAAGAATACAAATACAATTGAGTATATAGATGAAAAAGTAGAACTATTTAAAATAAAATAAAAGCATCAAACAGCCTGCATTAGTGAATAAACAAAAACTTACATTATTGTCTTGCTTCTCAGTCTGGGGCTGTTTATCTTTTGCTTTTGAATTCCCAGAAACCTCCTTACTATCACTTCCTTTAGATAACAATTCAAATCAGTGAAGGAACAAGCAAACTTAAAACTTAATAGAGACAATAAAAAAATTAAACTTCAAATGTTCAACCAGGGAGTTGCAATGAAATGCTGGCCAACAATCATTTAGTGCGACCGAGAATAGGCCATAAAAACGATTGGCTAGATTGACCCATCCTAATAATGAATATTGTGACTCTTTTTTTGGATAAGTAATAATGAATATCTAAGACATACTAACAGAAAAACGATTGGCTAGATTGACCCATCCTAATAATGAATATTGTGACTCTTTTTTTGGATAAGTAATAATGAATATCTGAGACATACTAACAGAAATCTCTCTCTCTCTCTGATTTTAATATTCCCCTATCCCTGGCCAAAACATACTACGTTCAAAACTTCTCTCTCTCTCTCTCTCTGTGATTTTAATATTCCCCTATCACTGGCCGAAACATACTACGTTCAAAACTTCAAATAGTTTTCACAATTTTCGCCAAACCCATTTGGTCTAATAATGAATATCTAAGACATACTAACAGAAATCTCTCTCTCTCTCTCTCTCTCTCTCTCTCTCACACACACACACTTTGTTCAAGTCTAGGCAAAATACTACCAAGCTAAAAAGCAACCTTACACTTACTGATTTTAATATTCCCCTATCCCTGGCCGAAACATACTAGGTTCAAAACTTCAAAAAGTTTTCACAATTTTCGCCAAACCCATTTGGTCTTCAAAGATTTTGTATTGCATGCCACTTCCTCAACCAAAAATAGAATTTATACTCTCTAACAAATCTAAAGGTGAATCCCACTACTTTATGAAGTTTAATGATGATGCCACTAGAAAACTTTTGGTGTATTTTTCGAAGTACAAATCTGATGTATTTGGTGAGTTCACCAAAAAAACAACAATAAGCTCCAAGAGAAAACCAGCAAGCAATCACCTGATCTGCTCCACATCTCGTAAACAGAGTTTTCATCTGAGCCTTTCAGATGGGGAATGTGTGATAAAATATAATGTACGTTGTGAATAAAAACCTCCAAGCTGCAAGAAAAGTAAACTCTTATCCTATAAATTCAACAGCTATCAAATGGCAACATCAATATACTAGAAAGCATAACTTACTTTGCACATAAGACAATAGCATCCGGTCTAATTTCCATGTATTTCAATTTCTCAAACATACCCAATAGGAAAATTAAGAGAATAACATAGATGAACACATGTTGAATATAAAAAGAATATTAAAGAGTTGAATGTACACTGAAGCATGTAAAGAAACCAGTCACTAACATAACTAACATCGAATTCAAAATAAATTTGCAAAATAAGAAAACTAACCTACAAGAAAGACTTCAAATATTAAATGTCTCTAACATTGCAAATTAGTTATCAAAAAGATGAAACAAGATTTGGCTTACTACTAAAAGGGTTAAATCCAAAATTAAATTGTTCAAGTTTCAAGAATTCATATAGTATCGACTAGAGAGAACAATGTTATAATGAAAAAGAGGTCTGCTAAAAATCCTGATATAGGAGAGACATGGAAGAGTAAGAAAACAAAATTGGTTTTCCTCGGAAAGTGACAATTACAGGGTTAATACTGACCTTGTTCTTGAATGACTCTCATTGTTGCTATCAGCATTCACTTTGGTGTTATCTAGTAAGGAGGAACATTAATTTAAAAAAAAAAAAAGGTAAACGCTATGAACACAGGTAGATGAAGTTAGCAGAATAAGCCTCAAACGGGGAGCATGGCAGGAAAAGTACCAGAGATATTCTTTGACTCCAAAGTTCTAGTAAGTTTTTCCACGCTAATGTAGCTAAAATAACTGCAAGAAGAGGAAATAATAATAATTCAACAAAAATTTCGTTCAAATATAACACGCTTTTGCATTTCTTGCGTAGCCCAGTGCCTAAAAGAAAACACTTAAGAACAGAAAAATAGAGTTAAGATAACTCCTCTAGAATAGCCCGAACATAACAGAACTACATAGGCATAACCGAGATTGCCTCTAATTCTATGTACTACTGAGAATACTTAATCACGGCATCATATCCCATCTAAAAGACGAAATTGACCAAAAATTGGGCGATGATGAAAGTGATCATACCGTACATCAATGTACTGGAAGTACTTCGATGCGAGCAAGTCTATTAAGAAATAAATGGACGTTGTAGAGTGAACCTGCAATAAAAGAATCCGCACACACATTTAATAATCAAACAACAACATAAAACCTCAGAGAAAAGCCAGAGAAATGGTAAAACAAACTTACAATAGAATGTAAAAACTTGTGGTATATAGCAGAGTGAAACCTTCCATTATTTCCCACCTTCACAAACTCCATTATCGTATCCAACACAATCTCCTGTACTCCCATCACCCCCACAAAACACAAATCAGACAAACAAACAAACAACATTTCCAATAAAACCCACCAAAACAAAAGCAAAACCGAATAAAATAAGCCAAATCCCCATTTCAAATTCACAAAAAAGAGACTGACTTTGAGAGTTTCATCGGAGTCCGGCGAAACGGACACCCCTCCCACAAAAAAAAAAAAAAAAAAATCCCCAATAAATTAAATCAAATTCCCATTTCAAATTCACATTAAAGAGACCAACTTTGAGAGTTTCATCGGAGTCCGGAGAGACTGCAAGATCGATGAGGGAGTAGACGAAGAGGTCGAACTTGGAGCGCAGCCAGGTGAGGTAGATGAAGTCAGGGTCGTCCCCGGGGCTCGCTGAGGAGGCCTTGGAAGAAGAAGAGGGAGGGAGGGAAGGGAGGAGAGGGGTAAAAAAGGACTGGAGCGAGAGGAGGGACTCGAGGGCATAGGGAGGAGGTGAGGTTGGGGACACGAAGGAGAGGAGGAGAGGGAGGTTGTTGATATGCGCTCGGGAGGAGAGGAGCTGGTGGCCTAGGGTTTTCAGCTCTGACAGAGACACGCTGTGCTTCGCTTTCTTCTTCCTTGGTTTGTTGTTTGAGACCACGGAAGCCATTGTTGATTGAAGCGAGAGGAAGAGAAAGCCCGTGTTTTAGGTCTTGAGATTTTAGAGAGTAGCAAAAGTGGGGTTTAAGGGAAGGGACTGTTTGGGTGTTAGGGTTTATTCTCTTCTTCTCGGATGGGGATTTGCCTGAACTAGTAAACAAAATCGCTTAGACTATTGTTTGGGTGTAAAATATATAAAGGAAAATTACACTTTAGCCCCCAAGTTTGGGGCAATTTTTAATTCAATCTCCAATGTTTTAATTTTTGCAATGTACCCCCAAACTTCTAAATTTTTGCAATTCAACTAATTTTATTCCAAAATTCTCATATTGCCCCTATTTTTTTTTTTATTTAAAAAAAAAAAATTGGGATGCAAAAATGGCCAGATGGCCAAAGGGGGGGGCCCTGAATTTTTTATAATTTTTTATAAAAAAAAAAAAACAAAAAAACAAAAAATTATGGGCAATATGAGAATTTTGGGATAAAATTGATCGAATTGCAAAAAAAAATTTTGAAATTTGAAGGGGTGCATTACAAAAATTGAAACATTGGAAGTCGAATTGAAAATCACTCCAAACTTTAGGAGGGTAAAATGTATTTTTCCCAATATATAAAATAATTTTAGCAATATATATATATACACACAAGATGGGAAAAGGGAAATTATAAATTCTAAAAAAAGTATCTAACTTTTTATTAGTTCGTTGAAAGTTTGAATATTTTATCTAATTCAAAGTATCTAAAATATTTTCAGTTGTTTAGTTTGTTCTGAAATTATTATTTATCATTATATGAATACAAATTATTTTAGATAAAATTCATCCTTCAAATTCAGCATCATTGGCGAGGGTGTCTAAAAGCAGGGACGGAGCTAGCCTTGAGAATGGGCAGGGCCATGGCTGAAAAAATTTAATGGGCAGGGGCCCATTAGCCAAAAAAAAAAAAAAAAATTAACCATAAAAAAAATTGGTTTTACCTTAAAAAAAAAAATTGTCATTTAGGGCCAGGCCCCCCTTCCTCCGTCCCTGTCTAAAAGCTTATATACACATGTTAATATTGTGAGTAATACTAAAAGTCATTCTCGTGTCACTCTAAAAATGATATGGCTTCTAAAATTTACATTGTGCTTGTAATTGATTATTATTGAATTTAGATCAAACTGTAATTTTAAAAGTCATCACATTCATATAATGACATAAGGAGAACATAAGAGTGACTTCTAGAATTACCCTAATATTGCACTTAAGCCATTTTGAAACTTAGGATTGTAACATTACATTAACCCGATGATAACCTTTTCTCTTTTACATTCAAACTCATATTCGACGTGGAACTTGAAATTGCACTTAAGTCATATGGAACAATTAAGATTGTTACATAATCCGAAATCGAAAATCATATTCTATATTTCGTAACTCCTAAAAGGATTTTGGTTTAAGTGTTGCAAAAAAAAAAAAAAAAAAACTACATGAGACATTCAGTCCTTTTTTTAACCAATTAGATTTAATTTCAAGTTTTCCATCAAAAAGAGAAAGATGGTGAAACTAAATCTACACCTTTGAAAGAACTACAAAAAAATTTTTTTTTTTTTTTTTTTTTTTACTGCCCCTAATCCAAACCCCTCTTGAAAAACATTTCAAGAGTTCTCAATTATCCTTAATAGAAGATTGCTAAGAATAATAAAAAATAATACTCTATTTCAATAAAACTTGGGGCTTCATTTAAAACTTACAAAGGTAAACAGACCATCGATTTAATGCGAATTTGATTAAAGAATTTGATCAAAGAATGTGAACTTGAGGCTTCATTAAAGGATGTCACTACTTTATCTTTACACTTTCTTGTACATAAATGGTTCATTAGGGTTTTGATCAAAACTTTTTTATGGGCAATTAGTCACCATCCATCAACAATTAAAATTACATACTCATTTAGCGGTAATAGGATGCTCTCCATTTCACTTAAAACGAAAAAGAATTCATTTCATGATGTATTTTTGTTTTGTTATATTTAACGGTACATACGATGACACGTTATTTAATGCAGTAATATATTCACCATGTGGCATCATGTATGCCATTAGATGCAATAAAAATAAAAGGAAAAAGTACACATACGGACATACCCTTCTCATACTACAACTCTATTGTCAATGTCCCCTCTCAAACTACCAATTGTGTCAATCTCCGCCCTAACCCCCTAATGCCAACAAAAAGATAAAAATAACCCTAAAAAGTTTTAATAAGACAAAAATATCTTTATAAATTAGAAAAAAACAAAAAGTGAAAAAAAAAAAATTAAAAAGTAATTTATTTTATATATATTATAAAAAAAATCTTATAAATTGTTTTTTTTTTCCTTTCATTTTTTCATTTTTTTTTTTAAAAAAAAAAAGATTTTTCTATATATTTTTTTAATTAATTTTTTTAAAAAAATATTATAAATTCCCATTTTCTATTTTTTCTATATTTAAAAAAAAAAATTAAAACATATCCTTATAAATTGGTTTTTCTTTTTTCTTTTTAAAATTTTTACTCTTTTTTTTTTTTTTTTTTTTTTAATTTTATAAATGATTTGAAGAGTTCTTCAATTTTATGAAGGGTATTTTTTTTCCTTAGAAACGACATTCACATTTTATTGGTAGTTTAAGAGGCATATTGACACAATTGATAGTTTGGAAAAACATTGACAATTGAGTGATAATTTGAAGGAACATATGTACTTTTTCCAAAATAAAATCTAAAATGACGTAACAAGATATTCAACGATAAAAGAAAATCTAAACCTAGTTTGAAATGAAGAGGATAATGATCAATCAAAGAAACTAGAGGGATTAATCAAGATTGAAAAGTTTACAAAAAGTCATGGAATCTTCTTGCCCATATTAAGACCATCTTGCATATGTCTACACTTCTTGAGAATACCCTCTTTGAAGAGCACAAAATCTGGTGTCTGCTACATTTAGTAGTTAAAATGTGACGATTACAGAGGTTGATATCGCTGCTGAGAAACTCAGCCTGTGAACTCGGGGCCAGATCCCTTAGTGTAAATTGTACTGATGATCTAAAATTGTATGAATGACCCGTCCGCTTCAAAAATAGTTATTTTGCCAGAACCACGGTGTCTACCAATAAATATATACTCTCCTCGTAAACTCTGTCCATTAAAACGAGAAACAATCAAATCACTCAAAACTATTTTCATTTTTATATCACATCAAAATACTTTTTTTTTTTAAAAAAAAAAAATGCACTCTCCAAAAAGCATTAAAAAACGGAGCCAGTTCTTTATGTCAATGAATTAACGAGAACTTTTCGACGTTGGCACCAAAATGAAATTCAAGTTAAATAAATCATCACGAACTTCCTTTCTATTTTGTTTCAACAATTTTAAGTAACAAAATTCATGATGGTTATTTACAAACTATAATATATAGTGCTCAATAATTAACCTGTCTCTGCATCAAGCACCTTCAATCCCAAGCTGGTTGAGGGAATTTGGACCAACGAGGAATACACGCCGTGAGGTCTGGAATCGGAAAACAACTACTCCTTTATATGCTGTCCTCGGTATACCATCCTGGAAAATAAGGAAAAGCAAGAATAACTGAGGTCTACTTTTTTATGAAAATGCTGGACAAAATCAGTTTCAAATAAAGATTTTACAAGCACATTTGCAACACAAAAAGCAAAGTGGCCATATCATTAAATAATTCAGATTCTTTATGGCTGTAAATGTGCTAGCACAAGTATAGCAGTGTGTGCGTGTGTGTGTGAGAGAGAGAGAGAGAGAGAGAGAGATCAGTTCAACATTTTTATTATTTTCTTATGTCAACCTGAAACAACACCACAATTACAGGTACTTAATTGAACATAAAATCATAACCAATTAAAAAAAAAAAAAAAAAAATCAAACGAAAGACCTTGAACATAAAGTCAAAAAACTATGTCAGAATATGACTAAAAAGATCTGTACATAAAGGAAAGCTCTACCACTCAATCATAAGAAAGCCAAAAGAGGGTTTTAAAAACAATATTGAATAGCGAGCTGTTTCACCACATGGAAAACACTGGGATTCAAATTTGCAAGAAAACGGAAACCAGGTGACATTATCCGCCTAATTGAAATATACAATTATTTAGCCAGCTAGATAACCTGAATTATCTTCAACTGCTATACTGAAAGCTCTAGCACTTGGATAGGTTTAAAATATGCTCTATGCTGAAGAAACAAACGTCATTTAATGTGCCATCCACCATATTCCAATAAAACCAAACACTTTACTCCTAATATTAGTGTAAACAAAAGGAAAGGGAAAGGTACACAATAACATTCAGGAATTACCTTCCACTCTTCAAAAATTCCAAACTGGCGTGCGATGCGCTCAAAGTCAAATTGGTTGGTGTATTGTATACGTACATCGCCATCTATATTATATGCCTTTAAAACAACATCAGTTCCTTCGATAGATTTAGCTTTTTCCAAAATGTTGGCAAAGAACTTCATAAACTTGTCCTGGAGATTGAAAGAGATTTTTATTCTCCATAAATGTAATGAACGCTGCAGTCACTTGTAAAAATAAAAATAAAAAAGAGGATATATTTTACCTCCATCAGATAGCTTAAATCCATTGACTTCCAATCAACCTTTTGGAAAGAAAAAGAGAAGCAAAGTTCAAATTGAAAATGTGAAAGACAAATGCACTAAATCAAACAAGAAGTGTCAGAGAGAAATTGTCACTTACCTGGACGTCATTCATCTTAATTGGCTCAAGATATTGTTTGAAGAACTGCCCCAGACTAGAACCCTACAAAAAATCACATAAATGCTTCACATAATCACATAAACGTTTCACATATCCTTGGTGATTAAAGACAGCTGCATGCACTCATAGGTTTACTTTAATCACCAAGTTAAGTAACAAATATCCCTCGAACGAACAAAAGCTTCACAACATTAAGCATCAACCTTAAAGTGTCACTTCAAAATTTTGAAAATGGGTGATTTTAAAATGAAGCTTCACAACTAGCATGTAGCCCATAAAAAGATTTGCTGGGGTGATAGAATAAGAGCACTGTCTGTACCTATCCAGCATTAAGGTTTCCAAGTACATTTTGAAAATAATTTATTTTCCTTTGGGCAGAAAGGGGTTGAATTGTCCAATCTAAACACAAACATTTAATTCACTAAGTTCACTTTCCATGTATATTTGATGTTGCAAGGAAATAACTTTTACTTTAGAAGAGGATTTGGTTGCATGATTGATAAAATTAAACTATTTCGCTGCATAATACGCACACAAATATATCACTAAATGTTCAACAAGTAAACATACCAATCTATGCTTGCAGAGTAAGTAAACCTGAGGTTAGGAATGATGATAACCAAGATATATAGATAGAGAGAAATTCTTAACACTTCGATCATTGTACATACATGCTCTCCAAAATTATATGTTCTGCAAACTTCTGGGCGAATAAACTGTCGACCTTTGTGATTCTCTTTCAACCTCAACCAGTCATCCCAGTAAGTAAGGTTTTGTTAAAGACAACGTTAAAAACAGATGCAACAAGATGCATGGATACTTGGGTCTAAGCACAAAAAATACACTAAACCAACAAGGATATGCCTTCGGCCATTTTGGAGACAGCTCATCCCATATAGATCTAGCCAGCATCCACCCAAGTCCAGGAAAGAAATCTGAGCGATAGAGTGCATCTGCAGAGCACATCAGATAGCAGAGAAGGGAACAAATGCTACATAAAAATTCTGTTTCAGAAAATCATCAAAATCTTAATAGCTATATAATGCATGAACAATACTAAAAGGGAAGAAATTTTGAAAGAGCTTACAAGGATCATGCACAAATTGCTTTTGCCCATTGTCATTCCATGAGGAAACAGCCATAATGGACCTACCATGGTTCAATATCAAAAAAAAAAAAAAAAAGAAGAGATCAAATCTCCCAGAATTTGCTATAACTCGTATATAATGATATCCAACATATAAGAGGTTTAGTTCTCCCAGAAGCCATACTTATCCTTGTCAAGGAGAGTTGCTGCAGCCTCAAAGTAATCAAAAAAGTCTGGGGCAATTTCCATATCATCTGTGTTCAGGGATATTCTTTATCAATCTACACATTTTCCATAAACTCAAAAAGGCATGACAAAAACATGAAAAAAATGAAAAATGAAGAAGAAAAAACTAAAGCAAGATCATTTCACCTTCAAGTATGATCACACGGCTGAAGTTACGCTTGTAGAACAATTCATCCAGTGCCCATTTGTAATGACCTAGAGAAAGGAAGTACATAAGCTACGAAGTTTATAGAATTCATAAAAGAAGGAAATATCCTTACTAGCAATTTTGTAGTACGCAATCAACTCTCCAGGAGATTCAGTTTGCACTGGTTCAGAATCCAAGTGCTGCAATGAAATGAAGTCAGTCTTCAAGGTAAGCTGTATTCACTTTAAAGTTAAGGTTATTCTTAAGGATATACGTTGACGACCGAACATTAAAATCACTTTCTAATTAAATTTATTTCAACTAAAGCCAACTCTTTGTCCAGCATATTAAGTTGTGTTGCAGTCATTTACAAACACACCAACAAAATAAATAATTCAAAGATATATATTATATACGGGATGGTTTAAAAACATCTACAAGATAGACAGTTGCAGGAAATCCCTCCTGTTCGTATGAAAACCAGTTTGGACAGCACAAACAAGTCCAACTTTTTTACTTGAAATATATCCAAACCAGTGTGCATAACGAATTTAATAGAGAAACCAAAATCATTGATCTATCCAGTAGTACTTGACCATGAAAAACAAAGTCACAATGGTTTCGTTTACCTGCATATATGTTAGCTGATCGTAACTCAAAGCCTTGCTTTTAACATCTGGATGTGATCCATCCTGAGAGAAAGTAAAAGCCACCATGTTAAGCTGTTTAGTCTCATCTAAATCTTGGCGAAAGTAATATATATGGATTAATCATGCCCATAAGACAAATCTAAATTTCAGACAAAGCAAAAAGAAGCCTGCAAATGTAAGTACCTGGGATACAAAAACAGGATACTTCATAGCAACAGGACTTTGATACCTGGAAAACGGAGAATATTGCCAGAGGTCAGCTAAAAATGTTTAAACTTCAGCAAAAAGCACAAAAAATATGGAACACATGCTGCAAAACTAAAACATACTTTAGAACAGACTTAATTGTCCTCTCCAGATAATCAGCACGACTGCAAGCCATAATCACCACTGCTGCCACTGGTACCTAATAAGTTTGGCAGAAAAACTTGTTACAAGTAAAAGCTATGACTTAAGAGAAGAAGGAAAGTTACAAAGCATCCTATTCAATCTGAACCTGTACTTTGTCAGTCAGTCTCTGTAGGCCTTTCGCTGAAAGTATAAACAAAAAAGGATGCTAAGTGCCTAGAATTGTGTCAAACAGGCAATTCAATGTTAAATAAAAAATGACATAAAAGAAAAGTGCCTGAATGCAACAGCACAGAAATTTAATCAACAATTGGAAATACAAAAGTAAGAGAATCACCAAAAAAAGCCAATTAAAAAGAGAAAAGCTAAGGTCAATTGACCATAGGGCAGCAAAGGAAGTGAATACATACAATCCATATCACACAAGCATGAATAGAGAGTTTCCCAATGTCTCTCAAAAGTGAAAGCATAAAACCATGCATGTTATTTCAAAAAATGAGAATCTTTCTCCCAAATTACAGTGAAATTTGAAGAAAGAGAGAGAAGTCTCATAACCAAATGGAAGCAATGTTATCTGGCACAACAAAACAGGAGAGAAACCTTTCAAGATTCTCTTCTACATGCCCTCCACTTTTATTGAGATCCAAATGTAATACATTTAGGAGATTAATTTCCTAGAGTTTTCAATAAAAGAAATTGTTCTCCAGTATTTGGTTCAGAAAAGAAGAACAATCTTCTTATACCTCTTAATTGGTCTCAGAAGCTCTTATCATTCCAAATTAGCTGTTTTGAGATTTCTAACCTTTTTCCAGAAATTAAAGATTCATTTAAACCTTAGATATGTTTCAAAATGTAAACAACTAAACTATATTACTGATTTTATTCCATATGTCTGAGAAGTATTAGCTTTTTTTTATAAGTAGATTGACTTGTTTACATATTTTGATCATACAACCAGAACATAAACGCATGCATGCTATAAAAGCATATAGGCATCTTCCAAGAGTAAAAAGTAATCTATTAGTGACAGATATAAACAAAAATGTTTCAAAATAGCGATGGTTATTAGATGTTATGCACAGGGTAGGAGAAATATTAAGAGATTAAAACAACGGTAAAAGAGAGAGTTTATTGGAGTTTTGATAAAGACATACTTTCAAGTTCTTCAACAAGATCCCTCAGCTGTCCACACTCTTCTTCTCGGCGTTTCCTTTGTTCTAAAATAATAGCAATCTCAGAAGAATAAGTACCAATAGTATCTCTGTAGAGTTTTAATCCACCACTTAGAGAGAGACAGAGACAGAGACAGAGAAAGAGTATTGAAGCAAATGGAAATTAATTTAGTCAGAACTACCACATATCAAATGGGTTCACTTTTTTTAACAAAGTAACAATATTGTGGATTATAGAGTTTACTTTTCCAAATAGAAACTAATAAAAGTAATATAATCTCGTGACTACAAAACAAGGTGCCATATACCACATTTATCATAGATATGTCATGGAATCATGCAAAATCAACTCCCACAATCATAGTGACCATATGGCACGAACCACAACTTGGGACACATTCGATGATCTAGACTAACCAATTGCTTGATAAAAGCTCTTATAGTAGTTGTCCAAACCAATGAGTTCCTATGCTTTCTTTCCCTCGCAGTTTATCCATCTCTCAATAATCCAAAGACACACACACTTCATTTAAAGCTATCTATAGCATATTACAAGAAGAGAGTGAACCAACCCAACCCACCTTCAAGGGCCAGAATTCGTTCTTGTTGCAAGCTAATTTGATCAATTAGCAATCGCGTTTGACTTGTACAATGGTCCTCTGCTTCAACCTGTCAAAAACAAATCAATGAGAAAGAAATGTCAAAAAAAAAAAAAACAATAACAATAAGAGCAAAAACAATCACAATCACAGACACATAGACATGAAATACGCTTTAGACACATACCGCAGCAGCAAGACGATCCGCATACTTTGATTGCGTAGAGAACAGCCGCATCTACGCGAAACAAACAAATCAACCAAAAAATAAGAAACCAAAACAATGTGGTTGAATATAGCAACACAGCAATCAGTAACAACAAAACGAGCACAACTTCCTGCATGAATTTTCGTGTGAATTTCAGAAATTAGGGTTTTCGAGGGGTTACCTGGATGTAGATGAAGGCCACGGCTGCAACGAGGAGAAGAAACCGATAGTCGCACGCTACGTTTGCCATTTCTGATTTCTTCGACCACCAAAAAACAAAGGAAAAATTACATATATGTGTGAATTTTGAGATATTGAAGGGATGGATCTGCCAGAGATGAATATCAAAGAGATCAAATTGAAGAATTTGTTGATTGAATCTGCGAGCGCGAATGGAAGCTCTCTGCAAATGCTTCGGGGTTATGGAAATGGTTTTTAAGGGGTTTTTGTATTCTCGTTTACTCAGACTGGGCTCAGAGTCAATTTACACGACTTTCTAGCGTGCGTGGTGCGCTACATTTTGGAGTAATTTTTTATACCCGTATTTTATATCGGTTTACACAATGTATTTTAGTTTACATTTTATATTGATTATTTCAAAAAAAAAAAAAATCACTTAAACTACGTAGTATTATGTAAAATGCATTAATCAACGAGTATGTTACTCTTTCTCTTTTTTTTTTTTTGGAAAGAAATACATTCTAATTTCATTGATAATAATCACGAGCATAAAGCTCTTAATCGCATAAGCACAAAGCCCTGAAATTGCAAATTATAGCCGAAGCTATAAGGATACAACATCACCTAAACCTCCGCTAACCTATGACTAGTTTTCAATTGAAATAACAGATCTGCATAATCCAGACCCAATCCAATGCATAAGTAGCGCAAATTCCTCCTCGACCCAAAAGCCAGGATGAAGTTCACGTCCACAACTCAAAGGTTTGGACTAAAATTCACATCCATGACCTAAAAGATCTGGACCAAAGTTCAGTTCACATCCAAGCAGACAGATCGAGTAGCCAAGCCTTATTACAAAACAGAAACAAGAAAAGCAAAATAAAACGTGGGCGAACCAAAGAGGCAGAGCCTTATTACAAGCAAATAACAGGAATGAAATGCATACAGGGAAAAAACAAGAACAAAGACAATACAAGGAAAATAAAACAAACGGGAACAGGCACACGCAGCGTAGATGCTGATTGTGCACTCGCCGAAAACCGACACCGAAAGGGAACAATGGAAGCTCGACGCGGTGGGGACGCGAAAAAAGCCTAAAACAGTGGACGGAGGGTGGCGAAACCGATCGCTAGCTGGCCGGAAAACCATCACAGCAGGGGACGTTGAAGCTCATCACTGGAGGGGCACGAGGAAAGACCCAGCATCGGACGGTGGGCGGCAGAGCGAGCAGAGGAGATCGGCGGCAAACACAAAACAAAACTAGAGGGAGTTTGAAAGAAACCCCCAAAATTAGCACCCACACCAAGTGGCACACAAGCAAGGCTACAAGAACATCACACCAAAAACATAGCAAAAAAACAGAAAGGAAATGAGCAAAAAACAACCAGAGAGCCCCGCCAAGGACAAAAGCGGAACAAGGAGGAAGGGGCGGCAGAGAAAGGGTAGGGAGGAGGCAACCTGAGCTAGGGACATCAAGTAAACTACTAGCACTTGGTGCAAGGGCAAGTGAGGGGGAGGAGGGAGGCAACAAATGGCCATCCCTCCTCCCCTCACCATGGGGGAGGGGGCTTACCTGAGGCTGCGGCGCTAGAGAGAAAGTAAGTTTTTTTCTTTCTTTCTATTCAACGAGTATGTTACTCTTGAATCCCATCAAATTGTTGGGAGTTAAAGTGTATGCAGTATATTTTTATTTTATATCACTTACTTGAAATACATTATGACATAAAATATACATTATGTCACTTAAAATACTCTTAACATAAAATATAAATGAGTATAGAGAGTAGTATTTGATAAGCGCTGAATGTTGCACATTCAAGCCTCTTAATCTACATATGTTAATTCCTTAGCATTGTTATTTGTTTGATTTTGTTTTATTTTTGTGTTTCAGGTCTTATTTGACAAACTGTTGGAAATTGGGCTTAAAAGGACAACAATTTGAGCATTATGGATCTAGGATCGATTGCAGCACCCCTGGGATCGAGCGCACCTACGCTCGAGCGTTTGCGGCCAGGGATCGAGCGCAATGCGCTCGTGCGCACAAAAGCTAAGCTCGAGCGCACATAATCTCGGATCGAACGCACACGGGCGTACAGTGCACGGCAAGAATCCTTTTCCAGCTTGAGCTTGGTTTTTAGTCTCCCAATTGGACTGGGAGACTGACTTCCGATTTTCTGAGGAATTCTAGGGTTTTAGGGTTTTCCAAATCCCTATAAATAGGACTCTAAACATTATAAACAGACACACCGCTTTCTAGAGTAAAAATTCAGTAAATTGTCTTTGAAGCTTAGAAGATCATGAGCGTCTAAACCCCTTCGTGGGGTGTTGATGTAACCCTATCCAAGCACAATGGTTTGATTGTATTTAATTTCTAGTTTTTCAATTTATGCATATTGATTGTATAACTATGAGAATTGCTACCTTTTGACTATGTTCTTAATTATTAAATGCAATTGTTCTTAAATTCCAAAATCAATATTTGTGAAATTCTTCTCTCGTCTTAGAAAGTATTTTACTTTTATTGAAATCAAATCATTCTTGTTTTATGTGATTATGAGGATGATGGTTATACAATAGGTTTAATTGACATATGATCAATAGGATTTGATAGGCCATGCCTAGGGAAGACGGATTGTACTACATCCTAGTTTAGTGTAATTTAGGTAGACAGTCCGTGCCAACCGAAGATGGGTTACACTTATTCAATGATTGTATGTATCCTGTTAAAGAATTTAATAATTTATACCTAGGGAAGATGGGTCGTACCGCATCTTAGTGGTTAGGTGGACGATCCGTGCCAACCGAAGATAGATTATGCTTATTCTTTAATAAGGTAGTTTCTTATTTATTTATAATATGCATATAATGAATTTTTGGGATTAATTATGATTAGCCATTGTTGTGCGGATAGAGGTGAAGTCAATACCCTACACTCTCTCTCTTATTTTAAATCTCTTTTATATTCATGCACTTTAGTTTTAAAGAAAATCAAATCAAATATCTTTTTAATTAAGTTAATTTTAATCTTTCGTGTTTGACAATAAAACCCCTGCAGTCCTTGAGGTTCAACACCCTCAATATAGCTATATCCTACAGGATTCATACTATTGCGAGTGGTAATTTTTATTATTGATATTTTTGGACACAAAAATACCACATCAATTTTTGGCGCCGTTGCCGGAGACTGCTTAACGGTTTTATTGTCAAAATTTAAGGATTGATTTTAGCTTAATAATTTATTTTTTCTGCTAATTTTAATTCTGTTTGTGTTTTGTTTTTTTTTTTTTATTTTAGAATTTGCAAACAGGTCCGTAAGCTTCCTTCTCTGTGACTGCGATCGAGCGCAGGTCGCGTGCGATCAAGCGCACGGATGCACTGCAGCAGGAACCAAGCTAGCAGCGCTTGAGCCTCTCCTCGTGCGCTCGCACCCATCTGTGGCAGTACGCTCGAGCGCACCTTGTCGTGCGATCGAGCACACTTGCGGCAGCTTGCATCCAGAACCCTAAGTGCTATTTAAGGCCGTTTGTAAGCTTGTTTGTTCTCTGTTTTTTTTAGCTTTTTTTTTTTTTTTTCTTCTATTCTTTTTAGATTTCTGTTTAGTTTATGAGAGGTCGTCGTTCTTTGTCTTTTCCATTAATTTCTTGTGACCTTGAAATTGAACACACCCTTAGACAAATTAGATCCCAAAAGAACTCTAATTTGCTATAACAGCGTTCCACTGAAACCATGGGGGATGGTAACCACGTAGCATTGCAAGATCACTATCTTCCTACCACTTACACTACTCCCACATGTCTCCGGTTGCCGAAAATTACGGCAATCCATTATGAAATTAAGCCCAGCACTATACGAAGTTTACCTTCATTCCTAGGGCTTAGCACTGAAAATCCTTATGACTTCTTCAGTGATTTCGAAGCAATTTGTGATACCACTAAAATGAATGGATTCACTGAGGATACCCTAAGGATGCGTCTTTTTCCTTTTTCCCTCAAGGAAAAAGCCAAACATTGGTTCCAGTCCTCAACACCCAACTCTATCACTTCTTGGGCTCAATTGCAACAAGAATTTCTTAAGAAGTATTACCCCATAGGAATGACCAATGACACTAGGAGAGCCATCACTACCTTCTCCCAATATGAGGGAGAAGATTTCCATGAGACTTGAGATAGGCTACAGAGCTTGCTTAGATCATGTTCACACCACGCTGTCCTGAAATGACAGCTAGTGCAGTGTTTTTATGATGGCCTAACCGAGTCCAATAGAAAAATGGTGGATGCATCATTTAGGGGAACTTTCATGTTAAAAAGTGAAGATGAAGCATGGGCTATGTTTGAAAATTTGAGTAACAATTCTCTTCAACGGGTCTCCACCAAACGAAGGGCACCAGCACCTAAAGCACTCAAGACAGAGAGTTTGTATGAAGCATGCCATTCTCAAACATGGCCAACCAAGTAGTTGAGGCTATCACCGAGAAGCTATACCAATGGATGACTACTAGTTTTGCTCCTCATACTACCCACATGCACACACCACATGAATCTTGCTCATTTTGTTCAAGTTCTATGCATCATGTAAATAACTGCCGTCTTGCTGAAAATTTTACTAATGTTGGTAATGAGAAGGTTAATTCAGCTTTCTCCTGACCGGGTAATGATCCATATTCCAATACTTACAACCCCGGGTGGAGAAATCATACAAATTTCTCGTGGAAGAATTTAAATTCGGGCAACTCAGCCTCAGGGCCACATAATCAAGCTCAATCCAACAGGCAGCCCTACCAACCTCATTCCACTTACCGGCTTCCACAGCAGCACTACCAGTCTCCCTCAGAGTCTAATTTTGAGGATCGGATGCTAAAAGCAATGAGTGAGCTGACCAGCGAGATAAAGTAGTCAATCAAGGCTCAAGAGGAGATAGTAAACTCACATACCCAATCTATTGCCAAGCTGGAAGCTCAAGTCGAACAACTTCCCAACACCCTCAACAAAAGGGACGAAGGAAAGCTTACAAATCAGCCAGTGGTAAATCCTAAGGGGCACTACATGGTAGATGATAACACTTCATACTATCAGCAAGTTCAGGCCATCACCACATTGCGAAGCGGAAGAATAGTTGACAATCATGTGGAGGAGAAGAAGGATGAGCAAAATGAGACCCCACAGAATCTGCATCAGGACAAGGGTAAACAAGTAAGCATCGAGGCATCTTCATCATCTGCCTCCACTCCTGAGGTACCATATGAGCCTAAGGCCCCCTTCCCAGAACGTCTCAAGGCACCCTCCCACTTCGAGAAACAAGGAGAGAAGATACAAGACATAATGAAAACCTTCAAGCAGGTTCAAATCAACATCCTACTCCTTGATGCCATCAAGCAAATTCCAGCTTATGCAAAATTTCTCAAGGACTTGTGCACTCAAAAGAGAAAGAATCAGAAGCACATTCCTAAGAAGGTCATTCTCACCAAGCAAGTAAGCTCTCTGATTCAGCATAACACTCCTCCAAAGTTCAAAGACCTTAGAGCGCCTACAATTTCATGCGTCATCGAAAACACTGAGATTGAGAGAGCTCTCCTCGACTTAGGAGCTAGTGTTAATTTGCTTACATACTCGGTATATCAGAAACTAGGCCTAGGGGAATTGAAACCGACAAGTACTGTCTTGCAATTGGCTGACCGCTCGATCAAGAAACCCCGCGGGATTGTGGAAGATGTCATTATCAAGGTGGACAAGTTCTACTATCTAGTTGACTTTATAGTTCTGGACACAGAACCGGTCCCAAATCCAGAGAAGCATATTCCTGTCATCCTTGGGCGTCCTTTCATCGCCACAGCCAATGCATGCATCAATTGCCGGACCGGAGTAATGAAGATTTCTTTTGGGAATATGAAGATCAGATTGAACATCTTCAATGCCTTCCAGAATGCGCCTGATCAAAATGCATGTTTCTTCTTGGATGACATTGGAGAAACTGTTGAAGACCCACCTCCTGATCCTCTATCTGAAGTTCCATCATGGAGCAACCCTTCAGAGCCTATGCCTCTCACTTCAAGTATTTCACCACCTGATGACAATCCCACATGGGACATATTTCATTCAGAGGTTGCTGAAGTGGATTTCATTAGGGTGAAATTTTTTTTCGCAAATTTCTTGGCTACCCCAGTTTTTGAGAACTCCCATAGAGACAAGAGGTTGATCATGAAACTAGTTCAAAACAAACACCCTGAACATTGCCATGGGGAGCATCAAGACCTATTAGCTGGGAGAAGCAGTTTCGGGATGTTAAGAAGAATCCTCTTCCTTGTGGAGTGCTACATGATCATAAAGAAGAAGGGATGGAAGAGCTTAATTGGACTTCTGAAGGATCGAGGTAAGATCCTTCGGGACTCGAACTTACATTGAGAAATACCTCATAGGATCAAGCGCAGGTCTTGTGCGCTCGACTCCTCATTCCACCAAGGTACATGATCTCCATCCAGGTTTATTTTATCCATTGTTGCTTCATTCTTTGTTTATCTTTTTACAACAATGTGTGCACTTGATTGGTATTTGGTTGGAGTATCACTTTATTTTCAGGACATGTGTTTTTGCATTCAAGTTTGGGGGTATGATATGCCTCCATCTGCTCATTCAGGTATTTCTGTGCTCTTGATCTTATTCTTTAGTTCTATACATACATTGAGGACAATGTATGATTCAAGTTGGGAGTATGGAAAAACAAAACACAATCCATTATTATTGTTATGTCATTCTTAAGCATATGGTTGAGCTTTGATTTTGGTTTGAAATTCATTGGTAGGCTTAAAGTTGAGAACACATGATCATATGACTTAGGAATTTTAGGTCTTGTTACTTACTTTTGGCAACGTGAGATGCTTCTTGTTTCAATTTAAATCTATCTTGAGCACACTAGCACATATCTGTGAGGTATCAATTTTGAGACCAATTATGTTTGTTTTCAATATCTTGAATTATGTTGGGTGGCATATTGGGTGAATAACTTTGGCATGCTAAAAAAACAAAAAAAAAAAATCAAGTTTGAATTTTTCGCTGAGTAACCGGACCTCTTGCCTCATTAAGCAGTGAGTGTTCGCGTCAAAAAGTGAAATTTTTGGGTTGATTAATAAAATGGCTAGCTTAGCTTCGTAGCCTTTTTGACTCGAGTTAATAAGTCCTTAGGGGTGTCTTTACACCTAGTGCCCTAAAGCCATCTGGTTTGGGAGACATTGGCCTAACACTCGATACATGGGTCAACTAGAAAGCTTAAAGGAGCTAAGCATTGCAAAGCTTACAAAAAAAAAAAAAGAGAAAAAAAATGTATGCCATGGTTGTTTCATTTGATATGAAGTCCAATAAATTTTGAGATGTTGATTCATTCATATTGGAATTATTTTGAAACCTCATGATTATGTGTTAGTTCACTTTGCACTAATTGAAATTTGTGTATCTCAATCTGCCATTTGTAAGTGATTTGACTTGTAAATTCCTTGGAATTTTGAAGATGGGGTTTATAATTTTAAGCTTGCTAATGAACGAGAACCATTATTTTTGTAATGCTTTATCCTTTTGAATGACATAATGATGACAATGTTTGTGGGTATCATTCTTGAAAAATCCTCACGAGACTTCACTCGTCCTCTAGGAAATTCCTAGGGGTTTAAAAGGCTTGTTGCATATGCTAAATGCAACCGTACATCTCACGAAAGCTGGATTTATCTTTTTGTTTTCAATTTATTTTCTGTTTTATATTGCTAAGGGACTAGCAATATGTAAGTTGGGGGGTGTGATAAGCACCGAATGTTGCACATTCAAGCTCCTTAATCTACATATGTTAATTCCTTAGCATTGTTATTTGTTTGATTTTGTTTTGTTTTTGTGTTTCAAGTCTTATTTGACAAACCATTGGAAATTGGGCTTAAAAGGACAACAATTTGAGCATTCTGGATCTAGGATCGATCGCAGCACCCCTGGGATCGAGCGCACCTACGCTGGAGCGTCTGCGGCCAGGGATCGAGCGTACTACGCTCGAGTGCACATAATCTTGGATCGAGCGCACACGGGCGTACAGTGCACAACAAGAATCATTTTCCAGCTTGGGCTTGGTTTTCAGTCTCCCAATTGGACTAGGAGACTGACTTCCGATTTTCTGAGGAATTCTAGGGTTTTAGGGTTTTCCAAATCCCTATAAATAGGGCTCTAAACATTGTAAACAGACACACTCCTTTCTAGAGTAAAAAATCAGTAAATTGTCTTTGGAGCTTAGAAGATCATGAGCAGCTAAACCCCTTCATGAGGTGTTGATGTAACCCTATTCAAGCACAATGGTTTGATTGTATTTAATTTCTAGTTTTTCAATTTATGCATATTGATTGTATAACTATGAGAATTGCTACCTTTTGACTCTGTTCTTAATTATTAAATGCAATTGTTCTTAAATTCCAAAATCAATATTTGTGAAATTCTTCTCTCGTCTTAGAAAGTATTTTACTTTTATTGAAATCAAATCATTCTTATTTTCTGTGATTATGATGATGATGGTTATACAATAGGTTTAATTGACATATGATCAATAAGATTTGATAGGCCATGCCTACGGAAGACGGATTGTACTACACCCTAGTTTAGTGTAATTTAGGTAGACAGTCTGTTTCAACCGAAGATGGGTTACACTTATTCATTGATTGTATGTATCCTGTTAAAGAATTTAATAATTTATACCTAGGGAAGACGGGTTGTACCACATCTTAGTGGTTAGGTGGACGATCTGTGCCAACCGAAGATAGATTATGCTTATTCTTTAATAAGGTAGTTTCTTGTTTATTTATAATATGCATAGAATGAATTTTTGGGATTAATTATGATTAGTCATTGTTGTGCGGATAGAGGTAAAGTCAATGCCCTACACTCTCTCTCTTATTTTAAATCTCTTTTATTTTCATGCACTTTAGTTTTAAAGAAAATCAAATCAAATATCTTTTTAATTAAGTTAATTTTAATCTTTCGAGTTTGATAATAAAATCCCTGCAGTCCTTGAGGTTCGACACCCTCAATATAGCCCTATCCTACAGGATTCATACTATTGCGAGTGGTAATTTTTATTATTGATATTTTTGGACACAAAAATACCACATCAGTATTACTTTCGATAAATATAATAGAATAACATATTCTCATATATATATATATATATAATATCAAAATTAGTTTGTTAATTTCATTGGTTTAGAGAACTGATCTTTTTTTAAGGTTTAAATACTATTCCAGTACCCATGGTTTGCACCAAAATTAAATAGCCGCTAGGTTTTAAAAAATATTACAAATGGTACAAGTGGTAAGCCAATAAATCCACTTGGTACCTCTATTAAGATTCTATTAAGTTTTTTAACGAAACACTTCGTCACTCTTATACGTGGGCGGCACATGGCTTGGTACCTGGGTTTTTGGATGCCACGTCAGATTTTATTTATTTATTTATTTTTTAAATTTAAAAAAAAAAATGCTAGGATGGCCGAACCACCCCATAGGGGGTAGCTGGTATCTACATATGTTACGGACTTAATTGCTCAAGCACCGTAGCATGTAAAATATAAATAAGAGTAGTTCGAGGAACCCTAATGCCTCACAAATCAACTCAAGGCTGAATAATATTAATCTTTGCTTAATTTCATTAATAAACTTGGCCTCTTTGAATAGAGACTTACAAAACATAGTAGATATAAAATTTATAAATGACTAATAGCAATAAACTACTTCTAATAATCACATGTTATCTTAACAAATAGCCTTCTCTCTAGAATTTTTCTTTTTTCTTCTTCTAGACAACACTAAGAAGAATTTCAAGAGGAGAGAAGTTCTACATCTAGAACTTCCCTCCTCTCCTTTCACAGTAGTAGTGCTCGGTGTCTTCTCTGTAGGCTCCATCGGTCTCCGTTTATGGTGGGTTACTTTAGATCTAGTTTGTAGATCTAGATCTAGATCTAGTCTCTTCAACCTTAAATCTGATCGTCTTCTTTGGCCAAGGCGTGTCTTTCGAATGGATGTCTACGATGCCGTGCTCCTCCGCTGCTGCTAATGGGGTTTTTGTGTTTTGTTTTTTATTTTTTTTGTTTGTCCTAACCTTCGACTTGAGGATGGATTTGTTATCCTAGCCTTCGGATTGAGGATATAGTAGATCGATGTGGGGACTTAACTCTCACGATCGAATTTTTAGTTTCTAGTTTTTTTTTTTTTTTTTTTTTTTTGTATGTGTGTTACCCATGTCCTAGATCTAGTATACACAAAGCAGATATGTTCTTTAAATGTAATGATACATGGGTTGGCAGAAGTGTGAAGTAATTTTTATGACTTTGTAACCTTCATAGCTTTTGGTTATGATTTTTCAGAGATGTATGCTCATGTAATTTCATAAAAAATAAAAAAAAAATTTAAAAAAATGTTATCTCTAATGATAACATATTATATCTAATATTTAAATTCTAAATCTAATTCTAAAGTTATCAATAAAGATAACTTATTATCTCTAAGTATTTTAATTATAAAATACCTATATTATTAGACTCGTAACAACATACATCTAAGAGCATCTCCAACAGTGTAGCTAAATTGGAGATATTAGCTACATTTAGCTATTTTTGCCATTTTTTTTGCTCCAACGGAATAGCTTCATATTAGCTATTATACTTTAACTGCTACAGTGAATAGCTTCATATTGCTATTCACTGTAGCACACTAGATTGTTGAATATAATATTATTTTCACATTATTTTCTTTCTCTTCTCTCTTCTCTGTTCATTAATTTATAATACAAATTCAAGTATTTTGAATCACTAAAAACTCCCCAAAAAAAAATTGCAGAGCTGGCCATGGGGGGTTTGGGTTGAGAGGGAATAGCTGGTCATGGGAGGTTTGGGTTTGAGTTGAGAGGGAAGAGTGAGAGAGAGAGAGAGAGAAAAGTTAAAAAAAAAAAGAAAAAAAAGAAAGATTAAAAAATAATATTTTTTTAAAAAAAGGGATTGATTTAAAGTATCTGTTAGAGTTAGTATTAAAAAATGAGTAGCTAAAATAGAGAATTGTGTTTTTTGACTAGGTAGAATACTTCTTACTGCTGGAGATATACTTTCATCCGACCCAATATTTTAACAGCATGTCATGTCAAATTAATCATAAACTAACACGTCTCACTTGCCTTATTATTATTATTTTTTTTGACATGTCCGCACAAGAGGGGGAGAGGGATTCGAACTAGTGACTTCCGCTAATAATAGAAAAAATTAATCATAAACTCACATGCCTTATTTAATAATAGAAAAAAGTATGCAAACCACACTCAAACTACTACTACATTGTGAATAATCCCCTCTAAACTACCAATTGTGTCAATGCCCACCATAAACTAATAAAAAAATGTTAATGTGCCTTGTGAAGCTAGCAAAAAAAACACAAATAACCTACAAATTTCAATAAGACAAAAAGATCCTTATAAATTTGAACCAAAAAATAAAAAATAAAACTAAAAACTAAAAAAAGAGAAGCAATATATATATATAATTAAAACCAAGTACCAACCTCATTTGGCCAAGGGGGTTTTCATTTTCTTCCTTTTCTTTTTTAAAAAAATACAATTAAAAAGTATTTTTGTCATTGAGAGATATTGACACAATTGGTAGGTTGATGGGACATTAACAAATTAACAATAATGTAGTAGTTTGAGGAGGTATATACACTTTTCTCTTCGTATTATTTAAAAAAAAATTCAAAAAAATTAAAATTGGCTCCAAGCTCCAATCACACCCTCCTATGGCCACCCAGGTGAAACACCCGCAAATAACCAAATGGGAGTGACCGAAACTACCCCTATCCATCTGGCGGTGCCTCGGCCACTCTTAATTAGCAAGGGGTGGTTTCACCCATATGGTCGGTTTGGGAGTGACTAAACCACCCCCAGGACATTGGAAGTGGTTCGGCAGCCCAAAATGGGAAAAAAAAAATTAATATTTTAATTTATTATTACTATTAGGGTTAATTATCTTTTTAATACCTAGGTTTGCATGTTTTTATTTTGTTCCCACTTGGGTTTCAAATCCTATTACAAATGGTACATGACTTACGGGAAAAAACCAACATAATACCTTTGTCACATTCTGTTACACGTGTCATCACATACAAATGACACATGTAATTAAAAAGTAAAAACAATTAAAAAACCGAACCCTAAAAAAAAAAAAAAAATTGAAAAAATATGAGGTGGCTCTAGCACCCCATTTTGGCCAATGGGGGCGGCCAGCCATCCCCTTTTTGGCTTGGGAGTGGCCGAACCACCCCCAATGGCCAAAATGGGGGTGGCTGATATGGCCAAAATGGGCCACCCCATAATTTTTAATATTTTTGTTTTTAAGGTTTAGTTTTTTAATTATTTTTGTTAATTTTAAATTTTTAGGACGGTTGCATTCATATTTGTTATCCCAAACTAATGCATTCGTATGTGCATTAGTTTGGGCTAACAGATATATTAAATTAGTCTTTTCTCTTAAGTCATGTACAATTTTTGATAGGATTTGAAACGCAGGTAAAAAAATAAAATAAAATGTGAAAAAACATAAATACTAAAAAGATAATTAAGCCTTAATATTAATAAGCAATGTGAGACATATTTTAAGTTCTAAATGACATGGAGGTGGATTACCATTAATTTTATAAATAAGACATGGACCAAAGTACCATCGGCATTTATTGATGTACAAATGTATCTTCTGTGATAGTTTTTTTGAAACTGAGGAGTCTAATAGTCTATTTGATAATCAGTCTTACCATATCTACCAAAAAAGTCATTAACCTTAAAATAAAACCAACTACACCACATCAGACCCATTATTCTCTCTCTCTCTCTCTCTCTCTCTCACACACACACACACACATATATATTTTTTTACATGTCCACATAAGAGAAGGAGGAAGAGATTTATACTAGTGACCTCACCACATCAGACCTATTATTCACACACACACACACACACATATATATATATAGGGTAAAGTCCACATACCCCCTCAAACTACCACCCAATTGACAATGTCCCCCCCAAACTTTCAATTGTGACAATGTCCCCTCCAAACTACCAAAACATTGTCAATGTTCCCCCTCAAGACTAGCAATAAGACAAAAATGCCCCTATACATTTCTCAATAAAACAAAAATACCTCTATAAATTCAAAAAAAAAAATTGATTTTTTTTAAAAATGAAAAATTTTAATTTAAAAATACTATTTAAAAAAAAAAAACAATTTTTTTAAAACAAAAATTTTTATTTTTTTTAAACGGAAATTTTTATTTAAAAACAAAACTATTTTTTTTATTTAGTTTTAAAAAACAAAAAATTTCATTTTATTAAACGAAAATTTTATTTTTTTTAAACGTAAATTTTAATTTAAATAAAATTATAAAACAAAAATAAAAATAAAAAAACCAAAATTTTCAATTTTTATTAAAAAAAAAATAGAGTTTTTTTTTTTTTTAAAAAAAAAATTTCTTATAAAATTGATTTTAAAAAAAAATTATTATTATTATTATTTTGTTAGTTTTAGGTTTTTTCTAAAAGTTTTAGTTTTAATTTTTTTTTTTTGATTTTACTAAGGGTAATTTCGTCATTAGGGGGAACATTGACAATTTTTGGTAGTTTGAGGGGTGACATTGTCACAATTAAAAGTTTGGGAGGGATATTGTCAATTGAGTGGTAGTTTGAAGGGGTTATGTAGACTTTTCCTATATATATATATATATATATATATATATATATATTTCTTTTTTTACATGTCCACATAAGAGGAGGAAGAGATTTGTACTAATGACTTCCGCTTCATGAGGCGTAATATACAGCTGATTGAGCTACCCCTTGAGAACAATATAATTATAAAATAACAGTTAAAAGAAGAAGAAAAAAATCCTATTATAATAATAAAAAAAATTGAATACTTTTTTCTTGGCAAAATTGCAGGAAAGGGGAGACCAATTGTATTTTTTTTTTTTTTTGAAATAAGACCAATTTAATTTATTCTAACTAAATGTGATCAAAATAATATTGGCCAGTTGGAAGCCGCACAGGTGATCCTACCCCATCAAGAAAATCAATGAGACCCAAGGCTACTAATATTAAACCACCACTTGAAAATAGGATCCGGATCCCCTCTAATTGGGGAGAAATTGGATATTCTTCAATTATTAATCGTAGCATTTTATTTTAAGTTCAATGGTCTATAAAATCATTTAAATCTCGGTAAAACAAAAGCCACCATTTAATGCCTCGGTTATACAAAAATAACTGATATTTTATAGATCATTGGATTTAAAATGAAGGGTTATGATTAATAAATAGAGAATTTCCAATTTCTCCCCAATTGGAGGGGATCTCAATTCTGAAAGGCACCGAAAGAAAACATGAGAGAAATAAGCATACTTATTATTGAATAAGAAAACATGTGAAATTTAGTGCAAGATAAAACTCACTTCTTTAAAGTTAAAAATATTCAATAAAAAAAAAAAATGCTAGGTGTTCTTTTAGTGTTCTCAAATTATTGTTGAATTTGAGATTATCATTATTAGCTTTTAATATATTGATGATTTTAAAAGCCACATTAAAACACTAGAATTACACTCTTGAAAAATAAAAAGGTTAAAAATATTCCAACAAGAAACGAACACGATAAGATATAATTGAAGATTCTTTGCAATCAAGTAGTTGGCTTAATCTTCGGCCAGTTCTTTCAGAAAACAAAATTACTTCATTGGGTTGCAGCCCATTTATTCAAATCCAACCTCAGAAAATCATGTATATTATCTACTTGTTTAGGACTCCTGCAAACGCATGACACAATCATTTCTGTTCAACTCTTCTTTTATTCATTGATCAACCATATTTCTGAAGAAGAAGAAGAAGAAGGAGAGCAAGAAAAGGTACAGAGAGTGCCCAATGGGGTTAGAAACAGGGTCTTCCTCGAAGGCACTGAGAGCTCCACCGCCACCCAGAGAAGACACGCCGCTTCTGGGTGAGCCACAAGCTTTGTCCTCACAATCCAAGACCTTTGCCAATGTTTTCATTGCTATTGTGGGCGCCGGAGTTTTAGGCCTCCCCTACGCCTTCAAGCGCACCGGCTGGCTCATGAGCCTCCTCATGCTCGCCGCCGTGGCCGGTCTTACTCACCACTGTATGATGCTCCTCGTCTACACTCGCCGCAAGCTCGAATCCGTTAGTGGGTTCTCAAAGATTAACTCTTTTGGCGATTTGGGTTTCACGGTTTGTGGCCCGTCTGGGAAATTCCTTGTAGATATTCTGATTATTTTGTCGCAAGCTGGTTTTTGCGTCGGTTATCTGATTTTCATCGGCAATACTATGGCCGATCTTATCAATTTCAGCCCCGGAATTCTGGGAATGGTGCCCAAGAGTTTTTACATATGGGGGTGTTTGCCGTTCCAGTTGGGATTGAATTCGATAGCAACGTTGACCCATTTAGCCCCTTTGAGTATTTTTGCTGATGTGGTTGATCTTGGAGCAATTGGGGTGGTGATGGTTGAGGACGTTTTGGTTTTTCTAAAACAAAGGCCAGCTGTGAAGGCCTTTCGGGGTCTTTCTGTGTTCTTTTATGGAATAGGTGTGGCTATTTATTCCTTTGAGGGGGTTGGAATGGTTTTGCCACTAGAGTCTGAGATGAAAGATAAGGACAAGTTTGGTAAAGTTTTGGCCTTGACCATGGCTTTCATTTCCTTGATGTATGGGGGATTTGGAGCGTTGGGTTACTTTGCTTTTGGTGAAGAAACAAAAGATATGATCACAGCTAATTTGGGCGCAGGCTTGGTAAGCACTCTAGTTAAACTTGGCCTCTGTGTGAATTTGTTCTTTACCTTGCCTATTATGATGAACCCGGTGTATGAGATAGTGGAAAGGCGGTTTTGGGGTGGGACGTACTGCCTGTGGCTGAGATGGTTGCTGGTTTTCTTTGTGAGTTTGGTGGCTTTGTTGGTCCCAAATTTTGCTGACTTCTTGTCTTTGGTGGGGAGCGGCGTATGCTGTGCTTTGGGCTTCGTTTTGCCTCCCCTGTTTCATTTCCTGGTTTTTAAGGATGAGATGGGGTGGAAAGCATGGTCTTTGGATGTGGGGATTGGGGTGTTAGGAATTGTTCTTGGGGTTTCAGGAACTTGGTATGCTCTGCTAGAAATTTTCTCCGCAAATGCATAATAATGGCAAATGAGTATCAACTGTTAATGGTATGCAGTTGATTGTGATCCGTCTTGCCAAAGATGGAAAGAAATGGCATTTTCAGTCATAAATTATGAAGGTACAATATTTCTTACCTTCTTAACGAAATTGTGAACCGATATATTTACATTTATGAAGTTGATGAATATCTGCTATTCCATTTTCATCCGATTTTACAATTGCAAAGGAAAGCTTTTCTTTGTTCTTTTGGTTTTTAACCTGTGTTAAGCATCTCCACTATAAGTTTTGTTGTCCCAAGGGTAGCTCAATCAGCTGGCTGGGGACTACGCCTTATAAAACGGAGGTGTCAGTGTCACAAAAACAAAAAAAAAACTATGAGTTTTGTTAGAAGAATACTTACTTTAGATGATAGTCAGATTCTCTGCCCATTCTGGTGCTTGAACAACCACAGTTTTCAATTCTCAGTATTAGTATGCATATTTGTTAAGATTCTAGAACAGATAATTAATACCATGTGCAACAAATTATATATATATAATGCATATCAATATACATGTATTTACAATGTTGTAAAATTAAATCAAGATCATCAGCATTTGATGGACGTGTGGGGCAAAACTTTTTTATGTTTAACATCATCAATGTTGTAATTGTTGTTATGTCAATGTAGTGGAAGGTAAAATTAGTTGGGTATGTGAGTAATACTTCCATTAAGCTAGGTGAATTGAAATGAGATACTTGGGATGGATGAATTGCTGAATAAGATATAATATAGTCAGAATATCATAAGGAATGGAGAAAAGAAGGCATGAATTGAAGCATATAAGCCAATGGCAAATAAGGATTTTCAAAACTGACTGAAGATGGTCGGTTCGGTCGGGTTAATGTTTGTTGAGTCAAGGCTCTAATTCATGGTCATCACCTTCTCTTGTTTGGGAGTAGCTGTTTTCGTCTTCTTCGAAGGACTATAATCGTTTTGCCATTCTATCAGAAATTAGCAACAATGAAAACAATGGAAAAATGGGTCTTTGTGAATGTGTAGAGAG
This sequence comes from Corylus avellana, assembly GCF_965113065.1. Taxonomy (NCBI): domain Eukaryota; kingdom Viridiplantae; phylum Streptophyta; class Magnoliopsida; order Fagales; family Betulaceae; genus Corylus; species Corylus avellana. The sequence goes on along the minus strand of NC_142491.1, from coordinate 20,777,563 downwards.
TTGTTTAAGATATTTTGAGGAGCTAACTTTTTTGATTAAGCAATTTGTTTGAAAATTTCTTTTAAAGAGCCAACTCATGCATTATATCCTTGCTGATGTTGATTTAACTGCTTAGTATATATGCTTGTGACTGAGATTAGGTTGTGGTTGCTAGGTGGCTCTGTTTCTCCCAAGTTTTCTTGCTGATCTCTGGTCCTTCCTACCACACACTATCTTTGATCTTGCCCGTTTGGCTTCATTTTGCCTGTTAGGAGCAAGCAATTACAAGGAGATTGTTTTGGAAGTGTTGGTTCTACATGTACTGTTGGTTTTGAGAATCTAGGAACAAGGTCTTCTATTTTTAGATTAGTTTGGTGAAGTTATTGTGATGATGCTGCCTGCTCTAGCCCTAGATTTGCATTAACATCTTAGGGGATTCCTTAGTTGAGAAATTCTCCATTTGGGAACTTTCTGGGTTGATTAATTTTACGTTTCTTTAATACTACTCTTCAAACTCGTTTATTTAACTCCCGTGGGTATGAAAAATAGTTTTACATTTGATTCAAAATAGTTGGTTGTTGAAGTTTAGGGTTTTGCATGAAAGTTTAACACATAAAATCACTATCATGTTTTCAGCTGGAAAGTGTCTTCATTTCCCATGTTTGTTAGGTATCATTTTCTGGAAACTGCCCCCAGGTGTTGAAAGTGAAAAGATGGCTTGTTGATGTATATCTGAAAAGATTGTGCATAACCTTTGAATGAATTGGACTTTGTCGTACGTTAATCTTTTCAATTCTTTTCAAGAAGAATGGATGGTGAGAGATGGGGACAGTCGATTCCTTTTTAAAATTAAATATTATTTATTTTGTTGACTTTTTTATCAAATTTCTCCGTTAAAGCATGCATCATTATCGGATCATTTTTTTCTCTTTCTGTTTTAGATTTTTTTTAACAGCAACTAATGACACGTAGGGTCATTAATTAATTTCGACGCATTATTATTAAAAAAAAAAAAAGGGGGGGGGGGGGTGGTGGTTGCTTAATTAAATAATATTTATTTAAATTTATATGTTAATTTTTTTTCCCTTTAAAATTTATTCTTCTTGTTTCGTTGGATGTAAAATTACTAGTTAAGTTTTTGCTTGATTCTATTGTACGTTATCTCACACGAGTAATGCTACAAGTCTTTCTTGTGTCATTTTTTAGTCCCTCCAAGAATGATGTGATTATTAAAATTACTATTGAACTTGTGATTGATCATTATTGAATTTTGATCAAATGATGATTTTAATAGCCACATTATTCTTAGAGGAACACAAGAAAAACTTCTAGAATTACTCATCTCACACGCATAAAAATGAAAGGCCAAAATACAAAACTACCCTAGAGAGAATACATAAGCTAGAAAGTGTCAAAACTTTTACACAAGAAGGGGCAAAATACACTCATAATTTTCATTGGTCTTGAGGAGGGGCCTTAAGCAATAGCCTAAATGGCCTGCCTACTGAGTTAATCCCAGTGCTTAGGGGTGGTCAAACCATTCTCAGTAAAATATTATTTCTTTTTGTTTTTTCTAATATGATATTTTAAGTTACGTGCGAAATAAATTTGGTTTTGACCCAATTATATGTACACGTGTCAAAATTCTCTTGGATATGACAGATCCATCAACTTAAAAGTGTTTTAAACGGTTAAACCTAAAATATCAAAGCATAAGGAAATCTACGATATTTTTTACTTCTTCTTTTTTTTTTTTTTTTTTTTTTTTTAACATTATTTCTGGCCAACACCTCCTCTGCCTAATCAACTCTAAATCTTTGTGGGCACTGCATACTTTTTGGGGACCCAAGGAATCAAGGATTCCGAAGAGGAGAGATTATCATTGGACTCCAATAGGTAAAGGTATACACGACCTTTTCTTTTCTGTTCTTTTTCACCTGAGCAAAGTAAGAAAGAGAAAGGAAAAGAAAGAAAAGAAGCAAACACAACACCAGTCACCGGGGCTTTAGGTCAATTAGTTACACCACAATTCTTTATTTATTTGTTTGTTTTTACATCAAAATATGCAATGAGAAAGAGACCTATACAACTAGGCCGGTTCAATTTTTATAAGAGAAAAGTCCACATATCTCTATCAAATTATCACTCAATTAATAATATCCTTCAAAACTTTCAATTGGGACAATGTCTTCCAAAACATTGTCAATGTCTCCCAGAAGTAGTGAAAAGATAAAAATGCCTCTATAAATTTTTCAATAAGACAAGAATACCCCTACAAATTAAAAAATATATATAAAAAATTAATTTTTTTTTTTAAAAAACGAAAATTTTAATTAAAAAAAAAGAAATTTTATTTTATTTTTCTTAAAAATGATTTTTTTTTAAACGAAAATTTTTATTTTTATTTTAAAACGGAAATTTTTATTTTTTTTATAAAAAAGATTTCTTTATTTTGTTTTTAAAAACGATTTTTTTAAAAGGAAATGTTTATTTAAAAAAATTATAAAATAAAAATAAAAACGAAAATTTTCAATTTTTATAAAAAAAAAATCAAAATTTTTTAATTTTTTTTTTTTATAAGAAGGAATTTGTTTCTTTTTTAAATTTGGCCACCCCATAGTGTGTTTTTTTTGTGTGTAGTTTTAGGTTTTTTTTAGAAGCTTTAGTATTTTTGTTTTTATTTTACTAAGGGTAGTTTCATCATTGGGGAGAACATTGACAATGTTCTAATAGTTTGGGAGGACATTATCAATATATTGAATGATAGTTTAATGGGGTATGTGTACTTTTCATTTTTTATTACTTACCATAAGAGGATCCAGATCCTCTCTATAATGGACTGAAGAATATTAAATTTATGGCTAGGAGGGCCACAGATGAGACACATACATTTATAATAAAAAAATATTATTTAAAGTTTAAAAAAATAATAAAAAGAATGAGGTGGTTGGCCACGGGATTTTGGGTAGGGGAGCCACCTCAATGGCCATAGGTGGTTCGGCCACACCCCCTTTGCAAAATGGGGATGGCTCGCTCTGGTGGGGTTGGAAGTGGTTCGGCCACTCCCATTTTGCAAGTTGGAGGTGGCCGAACCATTGCATAAGCCATGGGGATGGCCAAGTTGGCCATTGAGGGATTGGCCGGACACCCTTTATGGGTGGCTAGCCATCCATTATTTTTTTGATTATTTATTTATTTTTAACTTTAAATAATATATTTTTTATTATAAGTACAAGTATCTCATTTATAGCTCTAGAATTTCTTTAAAGAAATCATAGCCGAACCAGATCATTTCCGGTCCAAAATGGATTGAAGAGGATCTGGTTCCACAATGAGATGGGTTGAAGTTTACTAGCCAAAAAGAGAAAAAAACAAAGATAGCTTGAAGTTTATCAAGGCCCAAAATCAGCAACCAAAAATCTTATTCAAGATTCACAGATTTAAGTCCTTGATGACAAGAACATACTCCTCAATATGTGTCATAAAAAATACTTTTGGATATCCCTTCTAACAGGACTTGAGACTGCCAAAGAAAAAAAAAAAAAAATCAACCCAACAAGCTAGAAAAAAAAAAAAAATGTAAGAAAAAAGAATTGAAAGGAAAAAGGAAAAAAAGAAAAAAAAGAAAGAAAGAAAGTGGAAGATACACAAGAAGAAATACAAAAAATACATTACAAGCACTCGGTGGTATTGGAAACTAAATTATACCAAGACAAACCACTCCCAATACAGCATCATGGAAAAAACGGCGCTCAGGAAGATTTTGAGGCTGGGAAACATACAGATAAGGGTGCATAATCACCAAAGCTAGAATGCACTCCAATTATCAGAGGTTCTCCGAGGAGTTTGATTCTCCAGCGACGTTCTAAATGGCCCGGATCCAAAAGGATCCGAGTCATCAAAGGATGGGAATCCATGACCTTGATCAAAGTCTCTACTGCTGCGAGTGGAATCGAATCGTGATAGTGCTACTGTTTCCCTTGGGGCAAAAAATCCAGAGTCTTGTGTGCTGCTGAAAGAATCAAATCTTGAGAAGTTGTCAAAAGAGGGCCCTGCCCCGTCGTACTTATGTGGTGAATTGCTTGAACTGAAGAGTGGTGTGCTAGGAACAGAATCGTCAAAACTAAATGCACTCTTCTTCTGGAAAAAGCCACCTGCCTGTGGTGACTCTGTTCTGATAGGGTCTAGACCAAAGTTTGGTGCTCCCGTTCTTATAGGGTTCAGACCAAAGTCTCCACCTCCAAAGAAATAGTTATCTCCATTTCTTTCTTGTTCGGTCTCCTACGCAATTAATGATTTGTGTTAGACAAGGCATTTTTATGGACAGCTGTAGAATAAAACCTTTTTGTACTACCTTATATAATTATACCATGGAGGGTGTGGGTACGGTTGATATAGCGCCAATCAAGAGTAAAGAAAGCAACATCAAGCTATGAAATATTTAAGAAATGTATGGTTGGAGCATGATCGTTGCATCATTTATTCAGCTTTTCCCTTCAATAAATGTTTTCATATTTTATATAAAAATATCATTCAAACGAACTTACAAGGACATGTTTGTAGCATGATAGTCGCATGACAAGTTCTGTGTTAAATAGAGTATTCAATAAATGTGGTGTAGAATTTGCATACCTTGGAAGTACTGCTTGCATTAAAGCCCCACACTGAGTCAACATCATCATTAATGTCAAAAGTTCCCCAGGGTGGTTCATCAAAACTCTTATCACCGGAAAACATAGACCCAGTGCCACCATGATCACTGCACAAAATGTATCATTTAGATATAGGTATATAGATTATTCAGATTGCATCAAGTGGAGGGGCTAACCAAGAGAAAACATTTCAATTTAACCAAGACATAAATTGGTATTTTAAAGGCTACTAAACTTAAAGCGTAAAAGGGGCAACAAACAAACAGATTAATGACTTGTCAAGTACTTGAATATTAGCATTTGACATAAAAATAGGGTATTGAATATTCTCTATGAGAATATCATTTATATATATGTGCCAACATTTATGTAACCAGTAGTTGACATAGGTCCATTATTAATAAGAACAATATGATACACTGTTGACTAAAATGCATCATAAATCAACAGGGAATGAGGAAACAATGACTTCAAAAAGAAAAGAAATACAAATCTCTATGGACAATTCAAAATAAAAAATACATCTTTGATAACGTCGAAATCATGTTTGTTGCATCAAGAGGTGTCAACCAAGCAAAATTTACTACATGGAAAACTATAATATAGAAATTATAGAAGAATACCTTTGATAATCTTTATCACGGGGTGAGGCATCTGAACCGATAGCCTTGTCAAAGTTAGAATCTGGAAATTCTCTTGGACTTTCAATAGCACTCTGCATCGCTGGACTGCTAGGAGCACTTTTTGCCGAGTCATCCTCACCTTTGATATATGCTGATCCATTTTCAACAGCATGCTCATCCATAATCTGAGGCTTTTCTGACTTAGTATCAGCATTAGGTGAAGAAGCAGCTGTTGGACTCTCCGCTGTGGAGGCCTTCTCATTCCTAACTGATTTAAATTTCTCCTTTGGAGGTGCTATGACGTTTTGGACATCAAGAGTAAGATCCTTGACAAAAGTAAACCCTGAAAATTGGAAATTATGCGTGAGCCAACATGAATCCTGCATCCCATTAAAAATTCTCAAGGACAGAACCACCACATGCATCATATATAAAACCATTCTGCAGTACATCATTGACAAATGGGCAGTACCAAAATGTGCATGATCATTATCATTGAATAAATACCGAAATCACTTTTCTTGTGTACTATCATGTAGCAATGAATGATAGATGAATACCACTTAACATGGCTCACCACGAATAACTCTACAAGTTTTTTCTTTTTTTTTTTAAAAAAAAAAAGTAAAGACTACCTCGATCCTACATGAAATTATTTTTGCATACCTTCATCTTCAAACTTATCCCAATCTTCATCCCAGTCAGCAGCACCCTCTTGGATGCCAAGTTGCCAGCCTAAAAAATAACAATAAAAAGAAAAAATAAAAAATAAAAAATTAGGTAACCGAAATTGCAATAGAGCACAACTACAAATTTCAAGCAGTAAAAAATGTAATAAACAGAGGAGGCAAACCCAGGACAACCGCAAAAGGATGAATAGTAGTACATTGGGATTAAATCAACTGAAGCCCAGAAGAAAGGGAAAAAATATATAAATGATTTGGGCAGCAATGTCAAATCATACAACACTATTTCTTCTCAATAATCATAATATAGCCTTGTTATGTTGTTTACTATTTCACAAGCAAAATGGGGAGATGGCAATTAATAAGTCGCACCTATTAAACAAGAAGAAAGCTTCTTATCAGTTACAAATAGGAATAATTTTCATCCCCTGTAAAATTATTATTTTTTTGTGTTTATGGAAAAAAGCAATGAGTTGTATGTGTGAAAAGTTTCATTGACAAGTGCACATGGCTACTTATTAGCAATCCAAAAAGGATTCAACCATGGTTTGAGGGACAAATAAAAAAAAAATGACAAACGTTAAGGACCCTGTCTAAAAGGTTGCATTCTACTTCATAAAATTGCTTCAGAAAAAGCTTGGGAAAAGCTAAAGAACAGTTTTGATGCTAGGTAAGTTAATAAAAAACATGTTTGCCATAAGTCTTAATTTTCTACCAAACTTTCTTGATCCATATACAATTTCCACTTCAAGCACAAATATTCTATTATTGAAATTGGTTTCTCAAAGGTTTCAATTAGAGTTATATATTAATATCCTATAGTATCAAAAGCATTTGCCCACTTCTGTTACTTACACTGCAACGTGCTTCAAGCAATAATTCCCCATGAGTTATGAGGTTAGCAAATACTTTTCATCCTCAAAAAATGAAAGAGAGACATGATAAAATGTACAAAGCTAAAAATGCGGAAGATGACTGGAGACTGCCTAATTGGGTAAAGGGAATAAACAACACGGGGAAAGCATGACAGAAACTTACCAAAGGGTAGCTCAGTCAACGTTATTGGTTTCGCTCGTAATCCATACTTCTTGCAACGATCATTTACAGCTTTCACTAGCTCATCAAGATCCGATTGGATACGATCAGCACGAACCTGAAATTTCAGTAGCAAATGGACTTGAGAAACTTATCAGAAGACCTGCATGGGACCACATTTGTTAAACATACCTGAAGAACACCATCAGCACTACCATCTTGTTCCATCTTGACAATTGCCTGATATAGCTCCATTTTTCTCTCCTAAAATAAATAGCATAAGATTTTTTACGTAAATACAAAAGAAATGACAGCATAATGACACATTTTTTAATACTTGAATGACCAATTGAACGCCCCTTATAGGTCAATCATGAAAAGAAGTAATGGACACCTGTAAATCGCGAAATGTCGATTCTTCAATAGTTAACCTGGAGGCTACATCTCCAGCTTGTTTGTATTTCTCTTCATATTTCTTGGCTAGGGACTCAACCTGAAGCACAAATACTGTTCATCGAGAACATAATATAAAAGATGAGGAAATATACACAAGCACTGCATCCAAAATATACCTCACGTTTATCGGCAGATGTTCTTTCTGTAATCTCGTTAAGGCGATTGTCACATCTGCTCTTGTATAGAACCTTGCACCAAAGTGAAAACGAAATTCAGGTAAAATAAGCATATAAGTTGAAAGTAAGAAACATGATGCCGTTACGAAGTTGATCCAGCTTAATCTAGATCGCAATCAGGGAGTCTGTCCAGGGAAAAAGAAATGGTTAACAAACAAAAAGATTACCACACTACGTGGATTTTTTTTATGAAGAAGATGAAGTGGATTATACCACTAAATACATGCATTTGCTGGATCTTAACTGCAGTATCACATGCTAACAGAACACTAGTCTGCAGAAAATTGCATATTTGGAAGCTCCTCATTTTTGTTGTTATCTATGTAGTGCTGATTCACATCCATATGCATCTACATCAATGTCATTCATTCACGTATGCAAAAGCTACATAATGTGATGAGTGGCTCCCTTTGCTGATTAATCATAAGCAACTGACATTTCTGAGATAGAGGTCTTTCACTTACCAACATATAATGCCTAAATCCCCAACAACAATCACAAATACACACATCCAATGGCATATAAGCTTCGAAAAGAAAGAAAGAACACTAATACTCACAAGCTCCTGCATTTTAACACGGAAAAACTCAATTTTCTGTCTAGAATCCAAAATTTCTTTCTCCAGTTCTTCCACCTACAAAGACAAATGGATCGCGTCAGAAGGATGCTTAGCACCCTTAAAGGGTAGAGGAACATAACATCCTGGTAAAAATAGAAAAGCTGCCAAAAAAGAAAAAAAAAAATTGCTCAAGTCTGCCCCAAGCCATGCCCTAAACACATCCAGAGATGACTCGGTTTAAGGTGGCTAATCATTGCCAACTAATATTAGGAAGTTCAATGTCACAACAGGAGGTTTAATATTACCTTGATGTAGGCCTTCAAATTGGAAGAATGAATAAAAGCAAAAAAAGTAAAAATTTGGGGGAAAACTGAAAGTTATAACTTCATGGCTGAAAGACCATGTCACCAAATGATTTGACATGTTGATGTCAGAGAAAATCCAGAAGCTTGAGTGGGGGTAAATTGTAAGTAACCATAAGCCCGTAAAAAGTCAAAAACCAGACACTATGGTTGTGAAATATTAGACACAGAAATCTGGGAGAGCTAAACAGCACTTTGATATTAAATGTAGATATTTTTTGCTGCTAAATAAAGAGGTTGAGAAGTATAGGCTTCAAAGTGAAAATAATACATGAAGGAACGAAAAAACAAAATTTAACAAACTGACATAGATTGATTTTTATTTTTTTTTTTAACAAAAAAAACAAAGGATAAATACGGAAAAAAGAAGAAGAAAGAATAAATCAAGCGCCTACTATGGTTGAAAACTTGTTTCTCTTGCTGGTTGATCATGAAATCTTTACTTGTTCACCTTTTGTCCTTATTCACATCAAAATCATAGTAATGAAAGGGGCAGAATACATTTTTTCTTTTATGAGTAAAGCAGGGTACAATTTTAATCAAGTGGAGAATTAGAAGTAACCAAGTGTTATTTGAATACCTAATTTCTATATCCATAGATATAGCAAATATAAAATTAAAAAATTAAAAATTAAAAAATAAAAACTCAAAAAGGGTAAAATGGCTCAAGAATAGAAGTGATGCAAGAAACAGAGATAGAATAAGTGCCTTTTTATCAGCCTCTGTTGCATCTTGGAACTTTAAGTTGAGTGAGTTCTGCTCCTCTGTACTGAGTTGATTTACTAGGTGTTGCTCCAACACTGGTACTTTTGACTTCTGCTGATTGGCCTGTGGCACTTCAGCCTGAGGGACTGCAACTGGCCTTGGTGGCCTCGCTGCACCAGCAGCTGTTATGAGCCGAGCACCAGAACTAGGCATCCCTTGCTGTTGTTGAAAACCTTTAAACAAAAAAAATACGAAGGTAATGATAGGGGCTCATTTTCAACAAACTGTGCCAGTTGATATAAACTAAATGATTCATAGTGCGGAAGAGTACCAGATGTAGGTCGCCATGCTGCATTGCTGTAGTTGGTCATGGTTTGGCCAGGGGTAGCTAAATCAAAAATGCTGTTTGGGAGCACTGCTGGAAGAGGACGTCCTTCCCTATACCGCTCCATCAAATACAGAGCAGTACAGAACTCCCTGAGAGAAAGCATGCTATCATTATCCTGATCAGATAAGTCCCACACCTGCTTTAAGACCTCTGACAAATATAAACAATATATAATGGTGAGAACAATATCATCATGGGATTAAAAGCTGCCATGAAGAAATTATCTGCATGACACATGTGGAAGAAATTAGAGCAAAAAAGGTGATCTAGCTTTAGATCAGCACTGAAGCTATGTTCACTATTTCCAGAGGGGAGGAAGAAAATACTATCAAGTTAAAAATTTTAAATAGCAACATCAACAGCTTTATTTGGTACGTGATAGTGAGCCATCTAATACAACAAGTCTCATAAGATGGAGGTGGCGCAAACTCATGAGGGCTTCCAACATCTGATGACTGTAACCACAGAAGAGATTCTACGGCACATAAAACACACAATAGGTGACCCAGTAGCCAAGCTCCTACACTAAAGTCATATATCAGATGATCTGGGTTATTCTATTGGGAAATTCAGCGCTTCAAGCCATAAACTAAATAGTATGAATCAACAGACCAGTAGGAAGCTTAACAGGGAAACACAACAAAATAATAATCCACAGCAACCTAAACTCAGAGATTCAGATAATGGAAGCTTTAAATAATTGTATCTGTTTCACACTCGGACTAATATAATACGATAAATAGCAAACTTTGATAAACCACATTACCAAATTAGTAAATGGCATAAAGCCCAGAGATAAATTCCCTAACAAAAAAATGGTTCTACCTCTGGGCAATCGCCAACTCAGAAATAAATTGCGGGCTTCTTCACCAGTGATTTTCCCATCTCTGTCTTTGTCTACTTCCACAAACACTTTAGAGTACCTCTGAACATCAGTCTGAGTCATCCTAGGCCATACCAGCTGGGACTGACTGGAAGCAGAATTCTCAGCTCCAAGCGATATTCCAGATGAATTAGATGCAGAACTAGTCTGTGTCGAGACCTTCTGGTTCTGATTCTCATGTGACTGGGGCTGCTGAAGCTGAGCACCAGGTTGCTTTGTAAGTGAACTCTGCAAAGAATCAAATGCGCTTGGCCTAACAGAAGGCTTAGTCCCAGCAGATACTGGAACAATTGTTGATGAGGTCTGCAAATTGCCGGGAGAAATTGTATGTGCAGAAGAATCTTGCTTTGGTTGAGATGAAGTAGCAGAAAAAACATCACCTCCAAAAATTGAGTCAAAAGCAAACCCATTTCCAGACACATTCAATGGTTTAGAATCCTTAGCTGGTCCTGATGGCTTTATTCCAGATGTTGCTTGTGGTCTAGGTGGCAGTGCAACAGTCGATCCAGATGTTTGCAGCCCAAATTCGCCACGAGTTGTTGAGGGACTTATCCCACTGACTGGTACTTGTGAGGAAGTTTCTGGTGAAGCTGCACCTGTCATTCCCCCTACCCAATCACTTGACATGCTCAAGTTCGGAGGACGAGGCCCAGTCACAGTGCCTCCACCAGGTAATCCTTGAATGCCAACACCCTGCGTCGTGTGGGAAGCAGAAGCAGGTATGGTTTGTGGAGGCCTCATCAACTGACTTGCCTGCGAAGGAAAATGCTGCTGGTTCACACCCGCATTTGGAGGCACATTTGGTCCGCTGAACCCAGGATTTTGTGAGGATGCTGGAGTAACAGCACCAACCTGAGGGGTAGGCACAGCCACCGAAGGATTGAACTGAGGTGCAGGTGTAGCAGTAAAATTAATCTTTGGTGCAGGTATTTTAGCTGAAGCTTGGCCATATAATGCTGCCTTCACAATTTCAGGTGTTAGGTCTCGCTTACTTTGTGCCACAGTGACAAGTTTAAGGGCATTATAGAATTCTGCCCGACCAAGAAAACCACTCTGGCTCTGGTTGGCAATCGCCCATATCTGCAGATAAAGATAAGATGACACCATGAACTAAAGCTGAATAAATCATCTACTTCTCAAGTTCATTCCATCCATAATTTTGTCTTTGTTTTCTTCAACAGAAAGTTAAGCTGACAAGCACTTAGGTTAACGGTAAAGAAAATCTAAGCACTTAAGTGGACTAAGAAAGCACCACTCCTGCAAATAAATAAAAACACTCCACAAAAAAGAAGACTTGACATAATGCACGGGCAATTCTATCACATGGCACATCACTCCAAGCTATTGTACTTTTTTAATCCCCCCCATGCCAACTCATTAAAACCCATTTTATTGAATGAAAAAGGACCCAAGGACTCTGCAGTTCTCTTGCATATATACACTTCATCACAAGAAAAAAATGAAATAGCATTATATTCTCCAGGAATACAATAAGAGACGACCATCTCTAGTGCACATATACACTTCATCACAACTTGCTCTCTGTTAAGCAAGTTTGTCCCTATAAGAACTTTCTAAATGTAGCTTTCAATACCAACCAAAAAAAAAAAAACCCAACCCCTAGTAGGAGTACAACTTATCCAATTCCAAGTCCTCTTGCTCCATCCTAGAAGTACCTCATGATATGATTGAACCTCGAATATTTTACTGTTATCATTCTGCCACCCTCGCATATCCTCTCCAACCCCATAGACATCGATCCTTTAAAAAAGCATGCAAAAAAATTCAACACAGGTCTGCTTCCCAATCGTAAAGAGACCTCCAAAATTTGGAGCTACAATGTAGGACACCTACAGAAGGACTGTTACAATCAGCTGATTTAACATTTTGATTCTTCTATGTTAGAAAAGGAGGCTCATCATACCACACATCATGCCTGAACTGCACCCTGCAACCATACCCAAAGCCCTTAGACACCTTATTCCTACACATTGTTTTTTTTTGGGCCACACCTTCCTATAATTTTCGACAGACCGACCCCATATGATCTCCTCACTTCCAAAGTACACCAATCAGCCAATCAAACCCATACTCTATGCCCACCACCCTTCACCAAAGGCTCTTCCTTTCCAAAATAAACCTCCAAAGCCACTTACTCAAAAACGACTAAGACCCAAAGTATATTCTCTAGGATATCCCCAAGTTGTTACTTCGACCACCAGGAATCTTTACCTATGACACAAGTATCTATTTTTACCAATTTAAAAGGAGAAAAAAAGACAATCATTTTTTTTTTTTTTTTGAAGAAAAAGACAATCATTGGAATAACGTATCGTGATTGTTATAATTCTAATTCTCTCTATGCATATCAAAATTTTCTACCCAAGAAGAGATCGACATGATTTGAATTTTGAAGTATTTCTATTATATGAATTATATGGTTCTTCTTTACAAGTCCTTTGTATGAGTTGTAAGTGACAAATAACTTTTTTTGATAAGTAGTTGTATGTGAAACATAATTCCAATGTTAACATTCTTGAAATGATTAAGCAAAAGTGAAAAAGAACAAAATAATTCTGCTCCCAGTCCACTGAAAATTCACAACTATTATACATCCAATCTCAAAAATGATACATCAATCTCGGTTACTATCCTGCTTACATCTTGTGCATATAAATTACTCAGACTATTAGAACCCAGAAAGATAACAATTCATACTAAATAAATATTCACACTCCCTACTTCAGACGAGGGAATTCACTCTGAACCAGCCATCTTCCAGTGATTAAAATTTCAAATCGTTCACAGGTATTATGATTCACAAACTGAGTGTTGTACTATGAACTTCTACATTGTTACATAACCAACTAAAACGCTCATACCCCATGTAAGCAAATCACATTTCTAGGCCACCTTGCTAGTACAATCTCCCTCAAAACCTCAGTTCAACAAAGTACTCTCAATAACGCGCCCTAATAGATTAACAGCAAAGCACAACGTAGAAGTAATAAAAATCCATTATAATCAAACCCCAATTTGTCACAACGAATTCGAAAATCGAACTAAGCATCGAAAAACCCTAGCACCAATTACAGAATCACGTAACCCCAAGCTATCATTAACACCTTAGACCACTCAAAGACTAAAACTCCTAATCAATCCGATCCATAGCACTACCAATTCAAATTAAATCAAACACACGTCAAGAGAGAGAGAGAGAGCGTTACCTGCGCAAGAACCTGCTTCGGCAAACCGGTGCCTTGGAAGAAGCCGACGGCTTCGGTGCCGTTGATACGACCATCGCGGTCCAAATCGGCCTGACGGAAATACGCATCGAAGAGATCCACATTCGGCGCCGACGCCATGTGCGTGGATTCAACAGTTCCGCCCGATCGCGTTCTGACTCTCGCGGATCAGAGCATGGAATTAACTCCAATAGGAGCGCGCGCGCATCAGAAATGTTACTCCTGCGAAGCAGCCGAACAAATTCAATGATGGCTTTTGGCCTCGGTTTCTATGAAAAATCGGTCGATTACAAGAAAAAGAAAGAAAGAACGATATGCAGACAGTAACCACAAACCTGAAGCTTAAAATGATCGATGTCTTTACTTTTTAATTTCTGTTCTTAAGGGACTAAAATACCCTCCTTTTATCGTCATATTTCCATACCATTAGCCCACTCACCGGCCCATTAGGAATTTCCCGGGTTTTTTTCTTTTTTCTTCTTGTTTTTCTAGTTCTTGAAAATGAAATTACAAAAAAAAATAATGGCTTCCCGTAGTACTCAATTCAATTGTAATTTGTGCTGATTCTTTAGTGGTAATTTCTTAAATATTTCTAATTATCTCCACATTCAGATTTATTATATCTAGTTCTTCAAATTAATGTAATTCCTAATTGAGTAATACTATAAATTATATTTTTATTTCATTATTATCTTAAAATGTTGATATAACACTTCCAATCATTTCTTTGATTTTATTGTTTAACAAAGACTGATCCAATGGTTGGTAACTTGGTTAAGACTGCTACATGAGCATTGTAAGATAAAAATGTACCGTTTCTAGCACTACTCATTCTCACTTCTTCTAACCACTTATCAGCAATTTGATTACTAAGTTGTCTTTGACTATCATCTTATCTATCTTTGTTATATTTGGAAAAACTATATTTATCCCGCTTAAAATATGACTATATTTGTAATGTTCTCTCAAACTTTAAAAGTTGCAATGTTCCCTACTATTTTACTAGCTTGTTTCACACATCACTTGATGTAAAATATATGTTATATCTTCGTATAATTTATAAAAATACAACTATGCCATTATATTAAAAGAAAATCATTGAACTGGCCCAACCTCTGACCATGGGTTACTTTTTTGAATTCTTTATTATTTCATGAAGGGGTGTTTTTGTCATTTTAGCTTATTCCATTAAGTCTTTGTTAACCTCAGACCATGGGTTCCTTTTTTGAATTCTTTATTATTTCATGAAGTGGTGTTTTGGTCATTTTAGCTTATTCCATTAAGTCTTTGTTTGTTTCAACGTAAAATGTTTTTTCGTCAAAAAATATTTTTTAAAATAAAACATTTTTCTTGAAAAGTGATTTCATTGATATATATATATATATATATATTCATTCAATCATATTAAACTTTAAATTACTATAATGTCCCGACCAGGTCCCAATGGTAATATTGTAGAGTCTAGTGAATCCTGACCGAGTTTAAGAGGGGCCCTAATCGGGTGTCGGTGAAGTTCCAATGGTGGTCCAATTGTGTCCCGGTGAAGTTTCAAGAGTGGCTCGATCGGGTATCAGTGAAGTTCAAATAGTGTCTCGATCATGTTTCAACTGGGTCCAAGCAAGGTCTCAAATGGGTCTCAATGAAGTCTTGATTGTGGCTCGGCCAGTTCGTGTGCGAGTCCCGACCGTGTCTTGACAGGTCCCAACCAGATCCTGGTGAACCAACCAGGTCCCCGCTTGGGTCTTAGCATGGTCCCAATTGGGTCCCAACAATATCCTGATCGAGTTCTGATGGGGTTCCAACCAAGTCCTTGTTGGGTCCCGACTGTAGCCCAATGAAGTCCTGGCAGGTCTCGACGATGTTCTCGGTTATAATTGTCGACTTGAGAATAAGATGCTCAAACTCGAAAAATAGTTTACGCTTTTCAAAAGTTGAAACCATTTTACATAAATTAAAGAGGATTTTTCGGTCATACCAAAAATATTTTCCATTTACTATTATTTTTCGTTGTACCAAACACCAAAAAATACAAAAAATATTTTACACTAAAACAAATGGGGCCTAAGATTTAACATAAAATCATGATGAAAAGAGTAACCGAAAGAGTTACTCTTTTTGAAATTTAAAAACATACAAATAAGATAATAATTTGATTAGGGTAATAGTAGTTTCTTCTTATATATATATTGACTCACTGAATTTGATCAATGAGATGAGAGTGGTTTGAAAATAGATTGATTATAGCAGTTTGAATGCTAAGTTCAACTCAACCTCATGCTAGTTATTGGAAATGGTGGGGTACATTGATCTATACTCAGGCTGAGTGATTATTGTTGTTTTGCAGCTTTCAAATGACTAATAAATTCAAGCATTTCCAATTTTCATTCATTTTTTTCTCTGATAAATTATAGTCATATGGTGTTAATTAGGTTTGTTTTTATGCTAAAATAGTAAAATTGGGAAAACCACCAGTCTTAGAATCTTTGGAGTCTTGGGAGAGGAATTAACATCAAGGCAATATCATTAATTGTCATTTTAAAATGTTTGAAAACCTAGAAAATTAATTCAAATAATCTAAACCACAAAATAATATATAGGTGCATTTTATCATATTTATTATTCCAAAAAATCGTTTTGGCAATGACAATTTTATGTCATTATTGATTGTTTTAGTATTCTTTCATAATCCAAATTCATTCCAATTCTTCTTGTAGTGATTATTCGTAACATTATTGCTTGTCATGAATTACCTTTGTCTTGATCATTTTTACATAAAATAAAAGTAGCATACAAAGAGTAATTTGAATATAAGTAGGAAGTAATCAAGAAAAAATTAGGGGAAACTATATTTACCACCTTTAACTACCACCCTATTTACATTGTCTTTCCAATATTCTAATTTTATGAAGAAAAAAAGAAGACAAAAATTCAAGAAATCGTAAATTAGGGATAGTTTTGTCATTTTGGGTTGCGAAAGGGAGATATTGTAATCGCAGTATTAAATTGAGAGGGACACACAACACTATAAAAATTGAAACATTAAAAGAATATTGCAAATAGAGTAATAATTAGAATTGAGTGAATATTAGTTTCTTCGAAAAATTTTAAACACATTTATTAAGCTTTTAGTGTTTTATGGCAAAAATGAGCCAAAAAAAAAAAAAAGTCAGATTAAATAATTAAAATATGAGGCATTGGATGCTGTATAACTTTTAAGTAATGTTGTTTTTCATCTTCAAGAGGTAGCTCAATCGTCAAAACTAAATGCACTCTTGGTTTGGAAAAAGCCACATGCCTGTGGTGACTTCGTTCTGATAGGGTCAAGACCAAAGTTTGGTGCTCCCGTTCTTATAGGATTCAGACCAAAGTCCCCAGCTGCAAAGAAATAGTAATCTCCATTTCTTTCTTGTTTGGTCTCCTACGCAATTAATGATTTGTGTTAGACAATGCGTTTTTATATTAGCATATTCACTAAGAACCCAGCAGACTAATGACCAAAACATAAAGTTCAACAGCCTCGATAGACAAAGCTGTAGAATAAAATTTTTTTGCATGGAGGGTGTGGGTATGGTTGATTTGGTGCCAATCAAGAAATATGGTGTAGAATTTGCATACCATGGAAGTTCTAATTGAATTAAAGCCCTACACTGAGTCAACATCATCATTAGTGTCAAAAGGTCCCTGGGATGGTTCATCACTGCACAAAATGTATCATTTAGACATAGGTATATAGATTATTTGGATTGCATCAAGTGGAGGGGCTAACCAAGAGAAAACATTTCAATTTAACCAACACATAAATTGGTGTTTTAAAGGCTACTAAACTTAAAGCCTAGAAGGGGCAACAAGCGAACAAATTTGTTAAGAATATATTAGATAGTATTCTAGGGTTATTTACTTCCTGATGGATTTTAAGGTTTTCTTAGCCTACTAGGTTTACCTTTCCTTAGTCTACTAGGTTACTTTGCCTATCACTCATAGTCTCTTTATAAATAGAAGTCTACGTAATGTACACTTCAATATTATCATTCTAAATACAATGTAGTCCATTATATACTTCTGTTCTCTCTATTCTCTCTCTCTCTCTCTCTCTCTCTCTCTCCTTCTTCTGCTCTCCAATATATTTAGCAATATATTCAACATGGTACCAAAGTGGCCTTCAATAAACGTCTTTTCTAGCGTTTTCTTTTTGACAAATTTCAATCTTGTCGCCCTACATCAAGCGCCGCCAAAATTTCTGCTGCCAATAGCCTCAAAAGTCTTTCCAAGTCTATAGACCAAGAGCCACGTCAGTCTCTTGTCCGATTGACTTTTGACTTTGACTTCTCATAGAATTGATTGTTGACCATTGACTTTGGCCACTCCAAAAGTTGACCAGGTGTTTCCTACTCAATTTTTTGTCTTGATTTCATATTTGTGGTCTGTTTTTAGTTTTGGCATCTCTATATGGCACAAAATGAGATTCTTCATCAAGTTAAGGCGATTTGTTTTATCCGATTCAAGTCGGTTCATGCATTGTTCAATTCGGTTCCACAGCCTTTTTTTTTGCGCAGTTCAGCCCAATTTAATCTTCTTGTGGTGAGCACTCTCGGGTCAGACCAATCTTTCATCAGGTCCATGGGTTTTCGGGCCAAACAAACCCCCTTCAACCGGCCCTCTCATGCCTTCCCAACCACAACCATCACCGGTCATTGCAGCCTCTCCTCAGGCCATCGATCCATTACTAGTCATAATTTTTGAGTCAGACCTTTCAACGGTCCAAGGGTTTTAGGCATGATTAGCCGCTTTAACCGGCCATTTTCTCTCAGCTCAGCCGACTAGGCGAGCTAGACCAAGGGTTTTGGGTCACATACAACCCTTTTCTCTCCACTCAGCCGACTAGGCCAGCTACTTCATTACTAGTATATGATTTTCAAGTCAAACAACGACCAAGTGAACCAAGCTCTAGCTTAAATGCATGGCTCAATTCAGTCAATGCCAGTCACAACGGCAAAATCCACTATTGCAGACTAGTAACTTTTATGGCGTCACTCCAGCAATTCTTCTGGCACAAGCAGCTTTTTTGGCGAATTCAACTCTTTCTTTCCCTTCCTTTTACCAAAACTCAAGCTTGCACCTTGAGTTTGAGGGAGGATCTTAAGAATATATTAGATATTATTCTAGGGTTATTTACTTCCTTATGGATTCTAGGGTTTTCTTAGCCTATTAGGTTTACCTTTTCATAGTCTACTAGGTTACTTGCCTATCACTCATAGTCTCTCTCTAAATAGATGTCTCTGTAACACTTCAATATTATCATTCTCAATACAATGTAGTCCATTAGATGCTTTTGCTCTCTATTCTCTCTCTCATTCTTCCACTCTCCAATATATTTCACAATATATTCAACGAGATTAATGACTTGTCAAGTACTTGAATATTAGCATTTGACATGAAAATAGGGCATTAAATATTCTCTGTGAGAATACCATTTATATATATATATATATGTGTGTGTGTGTGTGTGTGTGTGCGCGCGCGCGCGTTAACATTTATGTAACAAGTAGTTGACATAGGTCCATCACTAATAAGAACAATATGATACATTGTTGACTAAAATGCATCATTAATCAACAGGGAGTGAGGAAACAATAACTTCAAAAAGAAAAGAAATACAAATCTCTATGGACAATTCAAAATAAAAAATACATCTTTGATAATGTCAAAATCATGTTTGTTGCATCAAGAGGTGTCAACCAAGCAAAATTTACTACATGGAAAACTATAATATAGAAATTATAGAAGAATACCTTTGATAATCTTTATCACGGGGTGAGGCATCTGAACCTATAGCCTTGTCAAAGTTAGAATCTAGAAATTCTCTTGGTCTTAGCACTCCGCATTGCTGGACTGCTAGGAGCACTTTTTGCCGAGTCATCTTCACCTTTGATATATGCCGAGCCATTTTCAACACCATGTTCATCCATAATCTAAGGCTTTTCTGACTTAGTATTAGCATTAGGTGAAGAAGCAATTGTTGGACTCTCTGCTGTGAAGGCCTTTTCATTCCTAATTGATTTAAATTTCTCCTTTAGAGGTGCTATGACGTTTTGGACATCAAGAGTAAGATCCTTGACAAAAGTGAACCCTGAAAATTGAAAAATGTTATGATAATACATGACGTGGGATATGTCATGTTGACAATTATGTATTTTAATTAAGACTTTATCTCCATGTTAGAGTCGGAGTTTATCTCAAGTCTTCTACTTTGATTCATATACCAGTTGAGGCCCTTATTTAAAGGGTGATCAATTAATAAAGGGTAGGCAGAATTAATATCAATCCTTGAGTTTAAAAATGGGTTTTAGATTTCCTTAAAATCTAAAAGGTCTAAGTTCTCTTAAAATCTAAGGTTTAGGTTTCCTCATAACCTAAATTCTAATCCTGTTATGTGTTTGCAAAATCACTCACGTAATAGAAATTATGCATGAACCAACACGAATATTACATCCCATTAAAAATTCTCAAGAACAGAACCACCACATGCATTAAAACCATACTGCAGTACATCATTAAAGACTACCTCAATCCTATGTGAAATTATTTTGCATACCTTCATCTTTAAACTTATCCCAATCTTCATCCCAGTGAGCAGCACCTTCTTGGATGCCAGGTTACCGACCTAAAAAATAACAGTAAAAAAAAAACAAACTTTAGGTAACCGGAATGCAATAGAGCACAATTACAAATTTCAAGCAGTAAAAAATGTAATAAACAGAGAAGGCAAACCTAGGACAATCCCAAAAGGATGAATAGTACTACACTGGGATTAAATCAACTAAAGCCCAGAAGAAAGGGAAACAATATATAATGATTTGGGCAGCAATGTCCAATCATACAACACCATTTCTTTTCAATAATCATAATATAGCCTTGTTATGTCGTTTACTATTTCACAAGCAAAATGGGGAGATGGCAATTAATAATTCGCACCTATTAAACAGGAAGAAAGCTTCTTATCAGTTAGAAATAGGAATAATTTTCATCCCCTATAAAACGCAATGAGTTGTATGTGTGAAAAGTTTCATTGCCAAGTGCATATGGCCACTTATTAGCAATCCAAAAAGGACTCAAACATGGTTTTAAGGGACAACAAAAATAAAAATAAAAACTTACCAAAGGGAAGCTCAGTCAATGTTGTTGGTTTTGCCCATAATCCATACTTCTTGCAACGATCGTTTACAACTTTCACTAGCTCATCCAGATCCGATTGGATACGATTAGCACGAACCTGAAATTGCAGTTGCAAATTGTTGGAATTAGTGGCTCATATTAGAACATCAGTGGAAGGCCAAGTAGATGGGAGCGGAGCGGGGGTACGCGGTATTTTGGGGATTTCTAAAATACGTCCGTACAATTAGGGTGTAGGGTTTTCCTATATATATGTTATGATGTAACCCTGAATCATTAATAGAAAAATATAGCCGCACTCTCTGTGAATGTAGGCACATTGTCGAGTAACGTTAAATCTGTGTCTCAACTTTCTCTTAATCTTTCTCTTTTCGATTTTGTATTATTCATTATTGTTGTACACGGTAACAACACAAATGGACTTGAGAAAGTTGTGAGAAGACCTGCATGGGACACATTTGTTAAACATACCTGAAGAGCATCATCAGCCCTACCATCTTGTTCCATCTTGACAATTGCCTGATATAGCTCCATTTTTCTCTCCTAAAATAAATAGCATAAGATTTTTTAGGTAAATATAACGAGTGGAACAACCCTTATTGGTAAATCATGAAAAGAAGTAATGGACACCTGTAAATCGCAAAATGTCACTTCTTCAATAGTTAACCTGGAGGCTACATCTCCAACTTGTTTGTATTTCTCTTCATATTTCTTGGTTAGGGACTCAACCTGAAGCTCAAATACTGTTCATTGAAAACATAATATAAATGTGAAACTTCACTTTAAACTGTGAATTATCACGTGTCTTGAAAAGACTCTCAAAATTCAAAAACTCTCAATTTACACTAATGAACTTTCAATTTCAATCAATTGACCCCCTCCGTCAGATTTTAGTCGTTAGAAGTGACGTAATGATGTTTATACCCCTAACTTTTTTATAAAATTTCAAATTTATCCTTAAATTCAAATTAAATTAAAAAAAAAAAATCGATGGGTATTTTGGTCTTTTAGGTATTGCTGTTAGAATTTAACTGCTAAATCTGATGGAGTTGGTCAATTGACTCAAATTGTAAATTTAGGGGGTTAAATTAAGAGATTTTAAAATTTATATTCTTTTCAAAATGCGCAATAGTTTAGAGGGTTTAAAATATTGAAGTTTCCCTTATATAAAAGAAAGATGAAGAAAGATACACGAGCACTACTGCATCCAAAATATACCTCACGTTTATCAGCATATATTCTTTCTGTAATCTGATTAAGGCGATTGTCACATCTGCTCTAGTATAGAACCTTGCACCAAAGTGAAAAAGAAATTTAGATCCCTAACAACAACAATCACAAGTACACACATCCAATGGCATATAAGCTTCGAAAAGAAAGAACATTAATACTCACAAGTTCCTACATTTTAACACAGAAAAACTCAATTTTCTGTTTAGAATCCAAAATTTCTTTCTCCAATTCTTCTACCTACAAAGACAAAAGGAATGAGTCAGAAGGATGCTTAGCACTGTTAAAGGGTAGGGGAACCTAAAAGGTAAAATGGCTCAAGAATAGAAGTGACGTAAGAAACAAAGATAGAATAAGTGCCTTTTTATCAGCCCCTGTTGCATCTTGGAACTTTAAGTTGAGTGAGTTTTGCTCCTCTATACTGAGTTGATTTACACTGTGTTGATCCAACATGAGTACTTTTGACTTCTGCTTATTGGCCAGTGGCACTTCAACCTAAGGGTGAGGGACTGCAACAAAAATACGAAAGTAATGATAGTGGCTCATTTTTATTGAGACAAAGAGTTACAATAACTCAAAAGACAAAGAACTCAAGAGTTAATAGTTATCTATAAATTAACTTTATTGTTGTTAATGTAAAAGTAGAAGTGACTTCATATTATTTATCTATAAATAGAGTGTTGTACACGATCAAAGTAAATATGAAAGATATAGTCAAGAAAAGACTTTAATGTGTGGACGTAGGCCATAAGGCGAACCACATAAAATCTCTGTATTTCATCTATTTTCTTTCTCTATTTAGATTAACTATTAGTTCTAATAATTTTCAACACACTAAATGATTCATAGTGCGGAAGAGTACCAGATGTAGGTAGCCATGCCGCATTGCTGTAGTTGGTCATGGTTGGGCCAGGGGTAGCCAAATCAAAAATGGTTTTTGGAAGCACTGCTGGAAGAGGAAGCCCTTCCCTATACCGCTCCATCAAATACAGGGCAGTACATAACTCCGTCAGAGAAAGCATGCTATCATTATCCTGATCAGATAAGTCCCACAACTGCTTTAAGATCTCTGACAAATATAAATAATATGTAATGGTGAGAACAATATCATCATGGGACTAAAAGCTGCTATGAAGAAATGGTTCTAAATTTGGGCAATCACCAACTCAGAAATAAATTGCGGGCTTCTTCACTAGTGATTTTCCCATCTCTGTCTTTGTCTACTTCCACAAACACTTTAGTGTACCTCTGAACATCAGTCTGAGACATCCTAGGCCATACCAGCTGGGACTGACTGGAAGCAGAATTCTCAGCTCCAAGCGATATTCCAGATGAATTCAAGCGATAATCCCTGAATGCCATGATTTGAATTTTCTACCAAGAAGAGAAAAGGAAATGATTTGAATGATTCATCAATCTCACTTACTTAGACTATTAGGACCCAAAAAGATAATAATTCATACCAAATAAATATTCAAACGATGGAATTCACTCTGAACCAACCATCTTCCAGTGATTAAAAGTTCAAATCGTTCACAGGTATTATGTAAGCAAATCACGTTTCTAGGCCACCTTGCTAGTACAATATTCTCCATATATACGGCATCTACATCTTAATTATAGGGAAAATCAAGCTAAATATGAAACAAAACCTACAAAGTCAAGCATCACGGAATTGAAAAACAAGCATTCTACAATTTATCAAGTCCTAGACCATCTAGAATGAGGAATTTAACAAGCAATTTGCATGAAGAGGACTTGAAGGGAAGAGTCTTGGTATTGATGAGATAAGTTACGTCGTTTTTATTTCTCATGGTCTACATTTCTTGGATTTATTCTTAGGATCTGTTTGTGACTATTAGTATTGCATTTTTGAAATCGCTACATTTTAAAATCGTAAAGGTGTTTGGTAAAACATGTTAAAAAATATATTTTTATAAAATATTTGTTATGCGAAATCGTGATTTTGGTTTAAATTCGCGTTTTTTCAGAAAAGCACCATTAGCCTGCTTTTAAAAATTGCAGATTTTTTTTTTCTTCCTATTTTAGATTAAGTGATTTTTAAATCGCAATGTCAAACACCTTACGTTTTCCGATATTTTTTAAAATCACAGATTATTCTTGCGAAATTGCTATCTTAAACATACCCTTAATCCGTCAAGAAAAACTTAGCTGCATGATTATAGACTTAGTATTATCACTTGGAAATTATTGACAACATGGGGACATGTGGAATTTAACAGGCAATTTGCAAAGCATAGATTCTTTGCATTCATTTGTAGCAATTTTCAAGTGATAATACTAAGTCTATAATCATGCAGCTAAGTTTTTCTTGACGGATTAAGGGTATGTTTAAGATAGCGATTTCGCAAGAATAATCTGTGACAACATGGGGACATGTGGAATTTAACAGGCAATTTGCAAAGCATAGATTCTTTGCATTCATTTGTAGCAAATGTTACATCTGTTAGGTCATCAGTTTTCCTAAAAGCTTAAATTTAATTACTTAATTATTACTTTAACACTCCCCTTCACGTGTGGGCTCAACACGTGAAATATTTAATTCAAATGGGGGTAAATTGATGGAGTCATAATTCAATCCCAGACCTTTGGTTCTTATACCATGTTAAATTATCAGTTATCTCAAAAATTAAGCGGATAGGAAGATGTAAATTTAATTATTTTATCATTACTTTAACATCTCCTTTATTTTCTTTAATTTATTTTTAGTCCGTCAAGAAATTGGATTATGCATGAAAAGTCCTCACCATTTAATTCATTATCACAACCTCAAATAAAATACAATCATGACTCTTATAATTATATTATTGACTCAACATGTTCATGTTCAGATACAATTTGATCTTCAAAGTTGCAACTCAATATCATTTAATTGATAACATCACTTATATCTAAATTTTTATTTGGGTAAAGTCCGCATACTCCCCTCAAACTACTATCCAATTGTCAATATCATTTCAAACTTTCAATTGTGACATTGTCCCCCTTAAACTACCAAAACATTGTCAATGTCCCTCCCAAAGCTAGCACAAAAAATAAAAATGTCCCTATATATTTCTCAATAAGACAAAAACACCCCTTTAAATTAAAAAAAATAGAAAATAATATATTTTTTTTAAAAGGAAAAAAAATTAATTTAAAAAGAACGATTTTTTTTTTTTAATTTTAATTTTAATTTTTTTAAATGGAAATTTTAATTTTTATAACCAAAATTGTTTTAGAAAACGAAAATTTTTATTTTCTTAAACGAAATTTGTTAATTTTTTTAAAAAGTTCTAAAACAAAACAAAAAATTTCAATTTTTATAACCAAAAAAATCGAAAGTTTTTAATTTTTTTTCTTATAAACAGGATTTTCTAAAAGAAATTTAAATTTGCCACCCTTTTTTTTTTTAGTTTTAGGTTTTTTCTAGAAGTTTTAATGTTTTTTGTTTTTAATTTTTTAAGGGTAGTTTCGTCATTAAGGGGAACATTGACAATTTTTGATAGTTTAGAAAAGACATTGTCATAATTGAAAGTTTGATAGTTTGTGAGGAACATTGTCAATTGTGTGGTAGTTTGAGGGGGGTATGTAGACTTTTCCCTTTTTATTTTTATATTTTTCAAAATACATATAACATTGACTTATATATTATTAGAACTGAGTACAATTTAAGAAAATAAAAATGAGTAGGGAACTTGAGATTAATTTGGCTTTTCATACATATACTACCATATAAATTACTTTATTTTAGTAATATATAACCAGAAACCTGAAGCTTAAAATGATCGATGTTTTTAATTTATGTTCTTAAGGACTAAAATACCCTCCTTTTATCTTCATATTTCCATACCATTAGCCCACTCACCGGCCCACAAGGAATTCACCCCCTCACCCACCTTTCTTTTCTTTTTCTTTTTTTTTTTTTTTTTTTTTTTTGGCTTTTTCTTGTTTTTCTAGTTCTTGAAAATGACATTACAAACAAAATAATGGCTTCCCTAGTACTCAATTCAATTGTGCTGATTCTTTAGTGGTAATTTCTTAAATATTTCTAATTATCTCCACATTCAGATTTATAATATCTATTTTTTTTTTCAAAATAATGTAATTTCTAATTGAGTAATACTGTAAAGTACATTTTTATTTCATAATTATCTTAAAATGTTGATGTAACAATTCCAATCATTTCTTTGATTTTATTGTTCAACAACAACTGATCCAAGGGTTGGTTGAGACGGCTGCATGAGCATTGTAAGTTAAAAATGTACAGTTTCTAGCACAACTCATTCTCACTTCCTCTACCAACTTATTAGCAATCTGATTACTAAGTTTTGTTTGACTATCATCTTATCTATCTGTGTTATATTTGGAAAAAGTCAAAAAACTATATTTATCCCCCCTCAAAATACGACTATATTTGTAATGTTTTATCAAACTTTAAAAGTTGCAATGTTCCCTACTATTTTACTAGCTTGTTTCACGCATCACTTGATGTAAAATATATGTTATATCTTCATATAATTTATAAAAATACAACCATTCCCTTATATTAAAAGTAAATCATTGAACTGACCCAACGTGAGACCATGGTTCCTTTTTTTGAATTCTTTATTTCATGAAGGGGTGTTTTTGTCATTTTTGATTAATCTATTCTATTAAACTTTAAATTATGATAATGTCCCAACGAAGTCCCGATGGTAGCCTGGTAGAGTCTCGTGAATCCTGATTAGGTCCGAGAGGGGTCTTAATCGAATCTTAGTGAAGTCCCAATGGTGGTCCGGTTGTGTTCCGGTGAAGTTCCGAGAGTAGCTCAATCGGGTCTCGATGAAGTCCTGATGGTGTCCCAACCATGTTTCAACTGGGTCCAAGCTAGATTCTGAATGGGTCTCAGTGAAGTCCTGACGGTGGCTCGGTTGGTTCCCACGTGAGTCTCGATGACCCCCAACCATGTCCCCGATAGGGTCCCACTTGGGTCGTAGCAAGGTCTTGACTAGGTCCCAACAGTGTTTTGATTGGGTCCGATTGAGTCCTAATGAGGTTTCGACCAAGTCCCGTTGGGGTCCCAACTGTAGCCCGATGAAGTCTTAGCATGTCTCAGCGACATCTCCAACTGGATTTATTGATTTGAGAATAAGATGTTCAAACTCTGAAAAATAGTTTATGTTTTTCAAAAATTAAAACCATTTTATAGAAATTAAAGAGTTTTTTTTTTGGATCATACCGAAAATATTTTCTATTTACTA
Organism: Corylus avellana; assembly: GCF_965113065.1. Taxonomy (NCBI): domain Eukaryota; kingdom Viridiplantae; phylum Streptophyta; class Magnoliopsida; order Fagales; family Betulaceae; genus Corylus; species Corylus avellana. The sequence goes on along the minus strand of NC_142491.1, from coordinate 20,750,171 downwards.
TTATTTTTTATTGTACCAAACACCAAAAAACACGAAAAATATTTTTCAAAAAGTATTTTATTCTTAAACAAAAGGGGCCTAAAATTTAATATAAAATCATGATGAAAGGGGTAACTAAAAGAGTTGGTAGAATAGTGAGGACATTACAACTTTTTGAAATTTGGAAAGACATTACAAATAAGATAATAATTTGATAAGGGTAAGAATAGTTAGGGACAGAGCCAGCTTTGAGTTTGAGGGGGGACCAATTGGCAAAAGAGACCTTAAATTATTCTTTTTTTTACCTTTTTTTTTTTTGCCTTAAAAAATTTTTTCCTTATAATTTGGGGGGGGGGGACCAGGGCCACTACCGGTCCCTCCTAAATCCGTCCCTGAAAGTAGTTTCTTCTTATATTTGTATATATATAATCGATGTTTTTTTTTTTTTTTTTTACATGTCCACACAATAGGGGGAAGAGGGGGATTCGAATTAGTAACCTTCGCTTCATGAGGCGTGATCTCAGCTAATTGAGCTACCTTTTAGGAACATAGTTTACTTCGATCCGAATGGACTGCAAAACAAGGGTTTTACAGCCTCCAATAAAACTTTGGCACGTAAGATAATTAAAAACATCGATTATAAGGAAGATAAAAACACTGGATTATGGTCTCTCTCTCCCTCCCTTGCATCTCCCTTTTTCCTTTGTCATTGTCTATTCTTCCCTCTTAGAATTTTATCTTGTTTGCTACAACAACCATACACCGGATGTGGTATCTCTCTCCCTCCAATCTTCGTTTTCCTTCGACACTATCTCTTCTTCTCTCTTCGAATTCTATGTTGTTTGTTGTAACAACTGTAGGATAATGTGGTAGGACCTAAATTTCGAACTTTGCTATATCCATTAGAAAATTTTGATGATATTCGGCTGATTTTAGGGTTGTTTGTGAATGGGTGCTTGGTTTAATTCTTCTGGGTTGCATTATTCTAAAGTGGGGTTGTTTGCCAATGGACTAAAAAAAAAGCCTCATACTATTCATCTCAAATTTAACTCCCAACATTCTTACTTTTTTATATTACATCAATCACATTTTACTACTATTCAAATAAAAAAAATCATTACAAAACAAAAATTTTTCACTTTTCCATATCAAATATTCTTACTTTCTTCGCACATCAATCAAATCTTCCTATAGTTTGAGGCCACTTTCTTTTTTCAAGCCATTGGCAAACATCCCCGATGTTTCGGCTTGAGTCCCTTCCAAAACACAGAAAACAAGACCCATCGTCTGCAAAACATAGCAAACCCATAAAAATTTCTCCTTCATTCGGTCAAAAATCAAGATAACACCCTCTAAATTTCTTCCTCCTTCACCTAACAAAACGAACCACCCAAAAATTTCCTAACAAAATTAACCACCGAAAAAAAAATACCTAACCACATGCAATCTCACCTTGCTTGAAGAAACAAACCAAACCACAAAGAATCAAACCAAACCACAAAGAATTGCAACCCAAAATCCGGTGGCCTTGGTGGATTCTGCTGACCTTGGGCGGATTCCATGATTCTAGTGGCCTTGAGTATTGGTGGTTTAGGTATAGCTGCATAGATGAGTGGGGATAACGTAGAAAGCGTTTTTTTTTTCTTGTCTATGTGGATTTTGGTGGGCTGATCCCATGTTTTCGTATGTATTGTGTGTTGGTGATTTTAGCTTACTTGTCAAAATATTAGTGAATGCTGTAAACTCTTGTTTTACAGCCCATCCTCATAGAATGAGCTCTCATATATATAATGTAGCGTGTATTGACTCACTGAATTTGATCAATGAGATGAGATGAAGGTTTGAAAATAGATTGATTATAGTGGCTTGAATGCTAAGATCAACTCAACCACATGCTAGTTATTAGAGATGGTGGGGTACATTGATCTATACTTAGGCGGAGTGATTATTGTTGTTTTGCAGCTTCCTAATGACTAATAAATTCAAGCATTTCCAATTTTCATTCATTTTTCTCTCTAATAAATTATAGTCATATGGTGTTAATTAGGATTGTTTTTATGCTAAAATTGGTTGAAGCACCGATATTAGAATCTTGGGAGACTTGTGAGAGGAATTAACATCAAGGCAATATTGCTAATTGTCATTTTAAAATGTTTGAAAACCAAGAAATGTAATTCAAATAATCTAAACCACAAAATAGTATATAGGTGCATTTTATTCTATTTATTATTCCAAATCTTTTTGGCAATGACAATTTGATGTCATTATTATGGAAATTATTGACTTTTTTAGTATTCTTTCATAATCCAAATTCATTCCAATTCTTCTTCTAGTGCATTATTCGTAACATTATTGCTTGTCATGAATTACCTTTGTCTTAATCATTTTTACATAAAATAACAATAGTATACAAAGAGTAATTTGAATATAAGTAGGAAGTAATCAAGAAAAAAATTAGGGAAAATTATATTTACTACCTTTAACTACCACCCTATTTGCCTTTAACTACCACCCTATTTGCATTGTCTTTCCAATATTATAATTTTTGCAATGCCCCTTCCAATTTATCATTGGCGTTGCAAACTTGCAATGTCCCCTTTCTATGCTAAAAATGTCAATAACGAAAAAAAAAAAAAAAAATTGAAATTGGAAAAAAAAAAAGCAAAACATGTAAAAAAATTAAAAAATAAATAAATAAATAAATTGGAAAAAAGAGGCAAAAATTTAAGAAATGATAGATTGGGGATAGTGTCATTTTGGGTCGCAAAAGGGAGATATTGTAATGGCAATAATAAATTGAGAGTATTGCAAATATAGTAATAGTTAGAATTGGGTAAATGTAGTTTCTCCTAAAAATTTAAAATACGTTTATTAAGCTTGCAATGTTTTATGGCATAAAGGAGCAAAAAAAAAAACGTGAGATTAAATAATTCAAATCCGAGGCATTAGACGCCGCATAACTTTATGCTAGTTTTTATATTTATTTATTACGTCCATTTTAAATGGTAAAATATATCTTTCTTTTTGAAAAGATAGTTCTTATTCAATAACTCAGAAAGATCTGGAAAAGATCACAAAGAAGGGAGAAGTTCTTCCCTTCGTACAATACAACAAATGTCCGATGGAATATCCTCCAACTAGATTGCATTTATGACATGGGTGGTAGCCATCTTAGCTAACCGATGAGTTGCAGTATTGGCCTCCCTAGGTATATGGGTAAATTTAGCATTCTCAAAAGCCCGCATTTCTAATTGTATTCCCTCCTCAGAGTGTCTATAACTGCTTCCACAGTATCCATTTCCGTTAACTTATTTGACAATCACCTTAGCATCCCCTTCAAAGATAATCTGCCAAAAGCCAAGCTTCCTACCAAAGACGGCAGCTGGGTAGCATAAACGGCTGCTAGGGCTTTTGCCATTGCAGGTTCAACCTCTTTCGTGATACTGCGGGCTGCCAAGAAAGCACTTGTTAAGTTTCGAGTAATGCATCCCAAAACTATCCATCCATTTTTCACATCTACCGCAACATCCCAATTCATTTTGATATAGTCAGCAAGAGGCTGCATCCATTTCCCCATGCTCTGTTCCCCGTCTTTCTTCGGTTCCACCTCCTCTGGCATGGTCACGTTATAGAATTCCTCCAGTGCCTCTCGCGCTTCACGTGCAAGTTGGGTTGGATCCATGAAGGATTCTCCATGAACCACAACATTTATACGCAGCCAGATACGTCTCGTTGTGACTACTAAAACCTCAAGTTCAGCTGTATCACATCGTTCCATTACCTCCTCAAAAAGGTTGGTAAAAGGCTTGCCTACACACATGCCTTTTTGCAGCTTTTTCATCCCACACCCCCATACATCATTTGCTGAAGGACAATTCCACAGGATATGCTCCACTGTCTCATCTTCTGTTTCATATATGGGGCAAAACTTGTTTTGTACTACACCCCTGCAAAATAAGTTCACCTTGGTGGGTAGTGAATTGTTCAGATCCCTCCATAAAAACATCTTGACTGCATTAGGAACAACTATTTTCCAGCACCTCTTCCAGAGTCATTATTCTAGTTTGGTGTTGACCCTCCACACCGTATGCTCGCCATCGTTTCCATCTCTAAATGGTACAGACTTCAAACAGAAAAATCTCCATTAGTAGTGCATCGCCAAATTTATTTATCTTTGGTTGGGGTTGGACTTAGCGGAATTCCTTTGATCACTTGGGCTTCATGCTCTTGAAACACTGTGTCAATGAGAATGCCCTTCCAGCTTTTCGTGTTTTGATCGATGAGATCAACAACTCTAGCTCTCGCATCCAAAACAATTCGGGGTGATTGAACTGTGTTGAAGGAGTTGGAATCCACCTATCTCCCCACACTCTTATATCCGTCCCCCCACCCACCCTCCAAATAAGTCCAGTTTTAGTACCATTTGAGCAGCCATGATACTCAGCTAAGCAAAGGAAGGGTGTTGCCCTACTTGGCCCTCCAAAACAGATTTTGAAGGGTACTATTTAGCTCCAATAATTCGTGCATCCAAAGAATTTGGAGATTGTAGAAGCCTCCAAATTTGTTTTGCAAGTATGACTTTATTGAAAGTCACCAAGTCTAGATACCCCAAACCTCCTTCCGATTTTGATTTTCCTATCCACTCTCAACTCACCCAATGAATTCTTGAGGTATTATGCTTATGTCCACACCAAAATCTTTGCATCATTCCATGTGTCTCTTTGCATAAGGAAATTGGGAGGAGGAAAACACTTATGCACATAGCAATATGTGGGTATGGCTTGAACCACCGCTTTGAGCAATATTTCCTTTCCCACTTGTGACAGAAATTTATTCTTTCAATTTTGGAGGCAAATCCACACTCTATCCTTTAGGCTTTGAAAGGCCTTCATCCTCGACTTTCCTACCAAGGTTGGGAGTCCCAAATATTTTTTCAAAGCTTTGGGTGGCATGTAGACCTGAGAGTTTGGAGATCTCTTCCCTTTTTTCAAGCCTTGTGTTGTGGCTAAAGAAAATGGATGTCTTTTCCTTGTTGAGCTTTTGGCCCGAAGCTAGTTCATACATGTCCAAAATTCGCAAGAGTCTCCTCCATTCCACCGAATTAGCCTTACAAAATAAAAGACTATCATCTAAAAAGAAAATGTGACTCAAGCGTGGGTATTTTTTGAATGTTGGCACCCCTGTGATAGCTCCTGATGTGTGCCAAATATTGCATATTTGGACCCCTTAATTTACTTGTGTTAATCCTTTAGCTGTGTTATTATCTGATGTTCTGTGTGAGTTTTGTGTTTTTAGTATTTTGTAGGTGTTGAAGAAAAACTACTTTTTGGAAGAAAACATACTTTGAGAAGACCTAGATGATGTGGTTAAGTTTAACCAAATCCAAAAAATGGGTAAATCGGATTAAGGATAAGATTGGATAAAATTTCGAATTGGATTCAAATTCAGATTCTACACGTCTCAGTATTTTGATCATAACTTTTTGTTCACATATCCGATTGAGGTGATTCAAGTGGCGTTGGAAAGCTAACTCAAAATACTAAAATTCATTGTGAAATAGGATTTTCCTAATTCGGACGTTTACTATTCCAAAATCGTCCCGTAATTAAATGGTACAAACCTGGACGAATTGTATCCGATTTCAACTTGTAAAACCCTAAGTTTTAGGTCTATAAATAGGGAATTATCAGATTAGTTGAGGGGGCTACGAATTTGAAGATTGCAGAGGAGAAAGAAGAGAGTTTAAGGTTTTCCTAACTTTTGAATCTCTACTTTGTGATTCTTATTTGTAAGTACTCGATTTTACATTATGAATTCAATCAATTTTGTTTTGTCTTTCAATAACATGAGAAGCTAAACCTTCAACTAAGGTTGAAGATGAAGCCTCACTTATGATTAGCAACTTTGTTTCATGTATGTAATATTTTCCAATTTAATGGTTTAATTGCTCTATTGTTTTACTTCTAATCAATTGAATTGAATAACTCCTGGATATCTTTTGTGATTCAAGGATACACTTGATGATTTAAGATTATTCAATATAATTGATTGCTTGGTTTTCTTTGTTAAAAATTGGATTTCCCCTGTGATTTATTCTCTGGATACAATTGATGTTTTGATAAAGATTGGATATTTTCTTGTGATTTACGGATACAGTTAATGATTTGATCGAATATTGGATTTCTTTTGTGATTTGGGTTATGAATGGATACATGGGATCTTTTGATTAATTCTTTGAAGCAATAGTAAAACAAACTTAAGATTTATATGTGAGAACTTTGGGGAATATTATAGATCATGAAATTATGTTGTTATGAATTTGTGAGTGCGGATTCCGAAACCTTAGTGCTTCGTCATAAGATTTCAATCACTTTAAATTGCTCATGCTTTGGCTTTTTCATTCAAACAAAAAAAACTCTCAAAAATTTGGAACTAGACTAGGGTTTAATTAATTTAGATTTAAAATTGCTTTCAAGAATACAATTCCTATGGGTTCGATCTCGCACTTGCAATCCATTAACTACAATTGATTCGTGCTCTTGCGAGTTAAATAAATTTGCACAACAGCTCCCTTCTGAACAGCCTGGGTAATAAGAGAACTCAAAGCTTCTGCACAAAGGATAAATAGGTACAGAGATAGAAGGTCTCCTTGGTGAATTCCTCTTAAGGGCTTAATATGTCCAACTGGCTGATCATTGATTAAGATAGTACACGAGACTGTGCGCGCACACTTCATAATCAACTTTATCCATTTGGTAGAAAAACTCATCTTCGTCATAACTGCTTGTAAGAAACCTCATTCCACTATATTACATGCCTTGCTCATGTCGAGCTTGACTCCCATAAATCCCACCTTTCTCCACATTCGGGTGTGCATAGAGTGTAGTGTTTCATATGCTACTAGAATATTATCCGTTATCAATCTACTTGATATGAAAACACTTTGGTTCTCCGAATAAGCTGGGGGAGCACTATCATCAGTCGGTTAGCCAATACTTTAGCGATAAGCTTATAAGTCACATTACACAAGCTTATGGGTCTAAAATCAGATACATTAGAAGGAACCTTTTTTTTTTTTTGGTATCAAAGCAATATGTGTAACATTAATTTGCTCATCCATCTTTCAACAGTTGAGAAAGTGAAGGACTGCATTACATACCTCTGGTAGACATTTGCCCAATTTTGTTGATAAAATTCGGCTGAAAAACCATTGCAGCCCACTGCTTTAAGGAGTGCCATCTGGGTCAATGCTCTATGAACCTCATCAGCTGTGAATGTTGCTCCTAGTTTACATTCATATCCATAGAAACCCTCCCAACAATAGCACTTGTGTAATTCTCGACATTATGTGGCATAACTGACGTGAATAGCTCATTGTAAAAGCCAACAAAGGTTTGTTCAATTGTCTATTGGCTACTACACAGCTACTCCACTCCAACATGGATATGTTCTATATAATTACGCCTCTGACGTTGTCATACACATGCATGATAATACTTGGTATTTTTGTCACTGTTGCTTAACCAGTCCATTTTAGCCCTTTGCCGCCACTTTATATCTTCTTTTTCCATCAATCCGTACGGCTCTTCCTTCAATTTTCTTTCCTTGTACCTTTCGTTTGGATTGGCCTCTACTTGAATACGTTCTAATTCCTTGATTTTTTTTTCCGAAAAACCTCCTCTGTCGATCTCTTCGTTTTCCTAACCCATTGTTTAATTGTCTTTTGGCATCTTTGGAGCATGCCACGAATAGCCGTCCATGGGTCCCCTTGTCGTTGTCGTTGCTGCCATGTGGTATGAACTACTTCTTTGAAACCCACCTCCTTTGTCCAGCTAGCATCTATCCCAAAAGGCCTTCCCCTTTTCCTATTCTTGTTTTCATTGTCATTAAGTGATAGGAGCAGAGGGTGGTGATCAGAACTACGACTGGCCAACACTGCCACATCCACGCTGACCACACTGCACACCACTCAGTTTTTGCCACAGCCCGGTCTAATCTCTCCTGTGTATAGCTTCCACCAAACCTCCCATTATTCTATGTATACTTTAGTCCCGTAAAGCCCAAATCATGAAGCTTACCGTCCTCTAAAGCACGTTGAAAATCTTCCATCTGTCCCTTGGCTCTTAACGTTGCTCCCTTCTTCTTCGATAAGTCCACAATCTCGTTGAAATCACCCACACATAACCGCGGTATCGGTTGAAAATATGATAGGTGACACAACATGGCCCAGGCTTCCTTCCTCTTTGCTGTTTCCGAGTGACGCAGGACAGAAGGAGAATAATAGAAACTATATAAAAAAAATAACAGAAAATAAAATAACCATGTTGATCAGAGCAATCATGCCTCCAAGAAAACATCTTTTTTCATTAATCATAATCTAATCTCTATAGAGGACATAGAACATTTAAATAGACATTGTAAAATAAACCCTAACCCGAATTTGATTGACTTTGGGCTAAGCCCATTATCTAATTATAAAATACCACTAAACTCTAGATTAGATGATTTTAGGCCAAGCCCATTATAATAACCCTTAAAATATAGATAAAACACCCGTCTAAATATAAATAACCTAATTAACTAATAAGTCTTAAATAAAATTAAACAACGAACTTATTTATTTTTCCTTCTGCATCATCGGGTGTCCATAAAGCCCGTGAATTTTCATGTAAACCCTTCCCTGCCATTGGTAATGGCGGCATTAATATGTCGCAAGCTATAATTTTGAATAGCCACGGTCACTCCGTCCCTCCATAACAACATCATACCACCACTACTCCCCACACTATCCACCACAAAAATATGATCATAACCCTTTATTCTCAAATAACTACTTCTTATTTGTCAATTTGGTTTTCATAAGGAAAACCAAAGTGGGTTTCTTGTCCCTCACCAATTGGTGAAGGTCTCGATTTGTCTAAGGGTTCCCAATCCCTTGGCACTTCTAGCTTAGGAGGATACTCATTGTGAAAGACGGGGTTGTGCCACAGCCTCCGCCTTGTCATCATTGCACTGCAGTGAATTAGGCCCACAAGCCTTTGCATGCTTTCTACTCGAGCTCTCCACAGTTCCCCTAAGGAACAAGGCTTGCCCTGTCCCTAGTCAAGCCGCCTCTTCCTCTCCATCACCACCTCTTCTCTTCCCTCCAACTTGAGTCCCATGCCTGGCAACAGTAGACTTTGAGTGTGGTTCAGAATAGGATTCTGTTTTCTTTCATCGTTTGGGTAAAAACGTTGCCTTTAGTTTATTGTTTATGAGTGAGGACTGTCTGCTTGGATCATGAGTAAGATGGCAAAAGACCTAACTAAATTATGAGGGAACTTCACGTTGCTGGAAGAGGAGTGTGGGGGGGTTGATATCTCGGAGCAAGACATCGCCCATGTGGTGTCTCGAGGGTCATCTTGTATCATAGGAAAATTGCTGGCGGATCGGACTATGGAGAAAGAGATCATTAAAACTCCTTTGATCCAGTCCTGGCATCCAATTGGATGGGTATCGTTCAAAGTACTGTGGCCAAACCTATTTCTCATTGAATTTGAGCACATCTAGGACAAGTCCAGGATTTTGAAGGGACATCCAACGACTTTTGATGGGCACTTATTTTCCTTGGCAGATTTTGATGGGTTGACACCTCCTGATCAATTGGAGTTTGAAAAAAATAGCCTTTTGGGTTCGTATTTTCAATCTTCCCCTTGCTTGTATGGGGAAAGAGACTGGATATTGGATTGGAGCAATAGTTGGAAAGGTGGAGGAGGTTGATGTCAATGACGATGGTGTTGGATGGGGAGAGTTCTTGAGGGTGAGAATTGTTCTGGATTTATCAAAACCTTTGTCGCAAGGAAAACTCCTGAAACTAAAGGACGAATCCATTTGGGTAGCTTTTCAATATGAAAAGATTCCAAAATTTTGTTTCAGATTCCAAAATTTTGTTTCAATTGTGGTGTAATCCACCATGGCAACAAGGGGTGTGGAAAGTTAGGGAGCAAGCTGTTTTAAGGAACAGAAAAGGAACCTCAATTCGGTATGGCTAAGGGCTACGTCTCCAGAGCGAAGATATGGGAATGGTGGTACATGGGACCATGGAGTGAAGAGAAGACCAATAACGGAGGAATGTAGTCATTAGACGGGCAACGAGCAAAGTGAGGATGATAGTGGATCTGAAGGAAAGTTTGATGGCCGGAACACGGTGAGTTCTCCTCAGTCGCCAAACGGTTTAGAGGGTAATTCTGGAAGTAGGGTACAACTACGTAGTCCTAATAAGGAAAGCGGTGATTCTGTCCATATGGAGATGGAAGGGAATGATTCCAGTGCTGCAAGAAACAATGGGGAGCAAATCACAGGTAAACCTATATCGGGCTTACCTAGACATTATGGAGATTTTGGCCAAATTAAGAAGGATCTGGCTCCTTTTTTAGAACCTCTTTTAAAAGAACCTGATTCTGGAGGATCTCCAAATATATATGTAGGTCAGTGGGATGCAATCAATGAAAGAATAGTGTGGGGGATCATGGAGAGAGACAAAGAGGCACTGTTTAATAAATTTGGATTGGCTGAGTACACGTCATTGTGACCTGACCACGTGGAGAGGTCTTTTACTAGCCACAATTTACTTCGAAAAATCTCATGCGTGAACCGTTTGGGGCACAATGTGCTTCAGCACAAAGCTCCAATTCTGAAATATATCTTTCTTATTTCACTTTAAATGAAAATGAAAATGAAAAAAAAAAAAAAAAAAAAAAAAATTCCGTCATGGAGATTTTGGCTCATCCCTTTTAATTTGGTCACGGTTCAACAGTCACCAGCAAAATTGGTTCAAAATAAAATGTTACAAATGAAATGTCTATATCCCCTTTTAAAATCAGTGAATATTTAAAATGTGGCCCAGGCCTAGCAAAATAAAAAATAAAAAAATAAAATAAAAAAGTGGGTTTTGGGTCAAATAGGAGGTTTAGGTAAGATGGGGGCCCATCAAGCTGAACTGGAGATATTTTTTCAGCCTCCCAGCTTCAGAGGCATGGAATAATGTCGATGACTTCCACAAAAATAACAGTGAATTTGATCCAGGCACTGGGCCCACCAGCTCACCAAATCATACTAAACTTTGCTTTTTTTTTTGTTGGTCCATTAGCCACCCATTGGATTTACGAGTTATATAATTGGAGATAAATCTTTTCTATTTTCTTAAACACCGTCCCCATTTGTATGAAAGTAATAATTACGTAATTTAGCCTCCGTTGGTTTCGACCTAAATTATATATATATTATATTTGGCGTGAAGCAAAATAATAATCAAACTAAAAAACAAAAGTTTTTATCATTGAAAAAAAAAAAATCTTAAAATGATTTCCATTTTTTTAAACTGTAAACCATTTTTTCAGTTAGAGCTTCGTGAACCATTTTATCAAATTGTCGGAGTTCGCCAGACCTTCGCGAACCACTACCGAAAGTTGTCAAAAGTTGATAGCCTTTTTTCTGCCATCACTCATTTTTTCCAATTAGAGTTCACTGAACCTTCGTGGACCATTGCTAAACGTTGTCAAAATTTGCTAGCCTTTTTTCCGCTGTCACTCATTTGCTAGTCCTTTGAAGAATGCGTTTGAACTATCAATTTCACAAATTAAAAGTGTATTTGTAAACAAAACCATGAAAACATCCTGTTTAGGAGGAGTTCATGTTTTTTTCAAAAAAAAATGACGGTTTGAAAACGTAAAAAAAAAATTTACACTTTCTAACTGCAGGAATCGGGATCCATTTCCAAACGCAATTTTATCAAGCGATTAAGTACTCGTATAGTAAAAAAAATTGAAAGCGTTTTAAGGGTCTAAAAAGCCTAAAAATGGTCAAAACTCAATATAAATTTTCTCCAAACTAGTCTGGAGGAAATATCCTCAAACTTATGTAAAATAGTGCCAAATGTCTATAAACATTTAAAGTGTACATTAAATTCTTAACCTCATTAATAACAGTTTACTAACTTAGACTAAATTTAATGTGTCATTTAAATGTTTATAAACACTTAACACTATTTTATATGGGTTGGAGGATATTTTCTCCAAACTAGTTTAAAGGAAATTTTTGTCTTATGACAAAAGCTTAAAAATGAAACTTTTGTTCAATTTTTTTTTTTTTTTAACTTAAAAACTCTATTTCTTAGACGTCCAATCCCAAACAAACCCTAACTGCAATTTTAAAAAACAAAATTGTTATGTCGGCCATTATAGGCCCCCAATAATCTCAGCCCTAAGATGGAGCAATTAGGTCCATTTGACGTGAAAGGTGGTGGGTAAAGTTTGGACCAATCTTTTCCCACAAGAAACAAAAAAAAACTTCACAGTCACACGGCTCTTCTTCTTGGGGTGTGAGCTAGCACATAAATTTGTACGTGATCAAAAAAATGAGATGAGGGGTGTGATTATTATTATTATTATTTATTACCCACTCAACTGCCATAAATTCCTACGTATTTGTCGTGACCAATGACGTTGTCACAAAGTTACAAAACATACAACACCCCGACAGCTCAGCACAATCCTAATCTTCTCTTTAATTTTGGTTGGAACCTTGGCTCCACATGCCCCATTTCACTTGCAACGTGGCTAACAAGTTGCAATCACATAAATTCCAATTCCATGCCAGCCATGAAGGAAAAAAAAAAAAAGTGATGGGGTACCCTTCTCCATCGTCATAATGGAGATTTTTGTCACTTTTAGGTTAATCAATCCGATCAACTTTGTTCACTACCCCTTTACCCGCTACAACCACCGGTTCGATTGTCGGCTTTTTATTGATTGATATCTCCTGTTAAACCCTTCCCTTAATAATAACAAAGATAAGAGGGTACGACCAAAGTAGTTATTCTAATTTTAAGTAAAAATTACATACGTTCCTTCAATTCCAATTTAGTCATACCTTAAGTCAATCCCAAGAAGATTAATAGTAATCAGGTTTAAGAATTCTCATCTTAGTACTTGTCCAATCACATAAAACTTTTTTTGAAATTACTAAATCATTACGATCAAAGTTGTGACTGTTCAAAGATCCACCTCAATAGTGGTTTTTAGACCTATTTTTTTGATACGTGTTGCTGTTTGTGGTTTGTATTTATTATGGTACTCGACAATTAAAAAAAATAAATAAATAAATAAAAGAAGGAGAAGAAAAATCCAACGAATAATGTTGGGTAGCATAGTACAATGGGCGAACTTTTGATTGGACTGTTTGGGCTTAAGAATAGGAATCTCTGCCAGATCAGGTCCAAGTTCAAATTGTGTGCCCCTCACAAACTTGAGGTGGGCCTTAAGTCACTCTCTAATTTTTTTAAAAAAATTTATTTATTTTAATTTTTCTAAATTTACTCTAATCTTTAATTGTAAGAGGCTTTCCATCCAAAATTACACCTTTTACATATAGGAAAATGCTAAAGACACAACTATTTTATTCAACTTTTGGCCAACTTTTGCCTTATTTTTTTAATTAAAAAATAAAAAAAGTTTTTGAAGCAATAATTTATATTTTGGTTATTCTTTTTTTTGGTTTTCTTTTTTAAAATAAAAACTGTATTTTGCTTCAGAAAATTTTTCCTTATTTTTTAATTTTAAAAAATAACAAAATTAAAAATTAAAAAAGTTTCTGAAGTGATAATTTTTATTTTGGTCCTTCTTTTATATGGTATTTTTTTAAGAAATAAAAATTGTATTTTTCTTCATAATAATGACCATTTAAAAAAAAAAAAAAATTGGTCTGTATTATGAATAAAGTAAAATTTTTATTTTTTTTAAAAAAAAAAACACCAAATAAAAGAAAGACCAAAATAAAAATTTTTGTTTCATAAACTTTACTTTTAATTTTGTTATTTTTTTAAATTAAAAAATAAGAAAAAATTTGGCCCGAAGTTGTGACTTTATCATTAATTTTCCAAATAAAAAGGAAAAAAGGGATTAGACAAAACATTAATTGATGGGCTCCTTCTTACAAATAATTACAGTTCAGGTGTATTGAACGTTGGAGTAGGTGATAAAGGAACAATAACATTTTTATGTGGACGTATTAAAATATGAATACAAATTTATAATACTATATACATTAATTATAATTTGTTAAATGGGTCAGACTTCTAACATGCTTATCTCGGATCATGAGTTTTTTTAATTTTTTTTTAAATTATAGATTCTCAAATTACGTAATTTAGACATTTTTAGGTATCGAAACACTAAAAAAAAATGTTACATATTAAACATGTGGCATGTTATGGAAGTAACCAAAAAGAATTTTTTTCACAAAAAGCTTCCTTTTACTTTTGTAGAGACGCTTTTTCTTCATAAAATAAAAATATAAGTTTTTGCTCAAAGATTTCTTACAACATAAAGAAACAAAGACATGAGGAAAATATACTCAATTTTCAACGGGAGCTATTATTTCTTTAAAATTGTAAGAAATTTTAATTTACTAATTTCATATTCAATTCGTAAGTCGTGTAAAAAATTGTCAATCATTATATATATTGACGGGTTTAATTCATATCTAAACATAATAATATTAGGGCTGCCCAATTGTCATCCATGGTTGAGTCAGTTGAGTGGTAGATGTTAGTCAAATTAGGCTAGAGAGTAGAGATGTATGTATGTGTGCCTTACTGTACAACACTAGTCCATAAAAATGAACTGAAAGTCAACTGCATCCTGGAATTCAATGAAACCTTTTCCCCCTATTTCGCGGCAATCAAAACTAAATCTTAGGTGAAACGTCAGCTGCTCTCAATTTGTGAAAAATCGATGCTGCCGTTTACTAATTTGGGTTTGAATATTTTATATTTTAAATTGCTTTTCTAAAAAAAAATAAAAGACAAAATCAATTTTAACAAATATATCATAGTATCACATTTTAATACCATCAACATTTGTATCCGAGAGGTAGCTAAATCCATTGGGACTGTACCTAATGAAACAGAAGTTACTAATTCGAATTTCTCTCACTCCTCTTGCGTAGACACGTATCAAATATATATATATATATATATATATATATATATATATATATATATATGAAGAGCATTGAACTTGAATTTCCATTTTTAGTAGCAATTTGTGCCGCAAATGAAAGCAAGTTCTTATAAGACCACCTGTCCAAGCTGATGAGCGGGCTATTCAATAAATAAAATGACTAAAATTGTGTGAATTTACGTCATTTTTTATATTAATGGCGTGAAACATGTTACTTATTGTTACTAATAAGAATTGAATATATTTTCATCAAGTTTTTGCACTTTATGTTACAAAAAAATTTTAAGCCAAAAGTTTTTATTATTAATATTTTAAAGAAGAAACGCCCCTTTAAAAGTGCAAAAGAAGCATTTTGAAAAGAAAACTCGTTTTGACTACCTTGGTAATATGTTACATTTTTAATAGGTAACTCGATTCAAGAAATGACTTAAGAAATTATGATTCATTCGAGACTTGTTCTTATATTTATAGTCTAAATTACTAGCAATTCAAACAATAGAATGGTTAAAAATATGCATTCATTGAACTTGGCATATGTTTGTGTGAGATCAAGTTGAAGTAGTAACTTATTGATTGGGTGGGTGTAGTTTTCGTAGTTCACAAATGTCCAAATTTCCACACATGGAAGAACTAAAACTAATACACCAATTAAGGTTAAAGTAAACCAAATCAAAGAAACATAACTAAAGAAGGGTTATTCCGGTCATTCCCATGGCTAAAGTCTGATTCCCTTCCCCAGTTCCCCCTGTTCTTTCTCCAAAACAAACAGAAGAGAGAGAGAAAGAGAGAAATCAAAAAGTAAAAGAGTTATGAAAGACTAAAAAAGAGTGCCCACATCTTGCAGCTGGCACCAGCCCATTTCCCTCCCAACCCCACTCTCCATCCATCACAATTCACACACACACACACAGAGACACACCCTATTTATATACCCCCCTCTCCGCTCTCTCTCTCTCACTCACCGCCACCACCACCACCGCTGAAAATGTCGCCGCCGCCGCATTTTGTCTTTGTTTCAGTTTTCTTGTTCATTTTCTTCCTCCACCACTCCGCCACCACCACCATTGCCTCTTCTTCTTCTTCACAGACGCTAAACACGCACACGGAGTCCTTTATCAACCCAAAACTCCCACCCAGAACGCTCTCGTCCTCGAAGAAGTTCGAGGGGTCTTCCAATCTAGTCCACCTCCGGTACCATATGGGTCCGGTGCTGTCCTCCTCCCCGGTCAATATCTACCTCGTCTGGTACGGCCTCTGGAACAAACCCCAGAAGCAACTAATCAAAAACTTCCTCCTCTCACTCTCTCCCTCCACACCCCCCACCCCATCACCCTCCGTCTCCGACTGGTGGCGTACAATCTCCCTCTACACCGACCAGACCGGAGCCAATGTCTCCCGGAAAGTCCTCATCGCCGGGGAGTACTCCGACCTCAAACACTCCCACGGAACCCAGCTGACCCGCCTTGACATCCAACAAGTCATCGCCACCGCCGTCAAGTCGGCGCCCTTCCCCGTCGACCACCGCAACGGGATCTACCTCGTGCTGACCTCCCAGGACGTGGTAGTCCAGGACTTCTGCCGAGCCGTCTGCGGCTTCCACTACTTCACCTTCCCGTCCATGGTTGGCTACACGATCCCCTACGCCTGGATCGGCAACTCCGCCAAGCAATGCCCGGAGGTCTGCGCCTACCCGTTCGCTATACCCGGCTACATGGCCGGCGGTGGCCCCGGGGCTCTTCTGCCGCCTAACAGGGACATCGGAGTGGACGGTATGATCAGCGTGATCGCGCACGAGCTGGCGGAGATGGCGACGAACCCGCTGGTGAACGCGTGGTATGCCGGGGAGGACCCAACTGCTCCGACGGAGATTGGGGACTTGTGCGAGGGGTTGTACGGGACGGGCGGCGGAGGTGGGTATATTGGGCAGGTGATGAGGGATAGGGGTGGCAGGACTTATAATCTGAATGGGAAGTGGGGAACAAGGTTCCTTGTGCAGTGGATCTGGAGCCCTGTCTTGCAGGCTTGTGCTGGTCCTAATGCTTTGGACTAAGCTCGTTGGGCCTTTCTTTTTTTTTTTTTTTTGAAGGATTTATTTATACAGGGTTGGAAGCTGATGAGCTATGCTTTAGCTTATCTTTTTTCTTTTTCTTCTTCATATTTTGATGGGTAATTTAGATGTACAACCATAGAAGGATGATGGCATCGTTGGTGGCGGCAGCGGCGGCGGTTTTACAGATTATATGGTGGTGGTGGTGGGAGAGGTTTTAGATCTCAGATTAATTATAAAGTAATAGTATTATATATGTGTCTTTATTGATGTTTTCATTTGAGAAAATTCAACTGAATTCATGTTGATGAAGTGGGATCTGATTTTGTTTGGGGTTGGGTATAAGCCATTGAAGCATCTTCATGTTGCTTGAATGTAATCAAAATGTGGGAGAATCATGTTCATGTGCCAACTGCCAAGCCAAAACCATTCGTTGCTTTGATTCCTTCATAGCCATTCTGGGTTGGTTTTGAGATGAATCTGATGCTCTTCTCCTTCTCTAACTATAGTGGGATAATTAGAATTAGAAGCCTTACCACTGCATATGCAGTTCAAATGAACGGTAACAATGCATGCTGATGCTGCCCTCTTGATGGAAAATTCAAAATTCAAAAGTTCCAAAAAGTACTAGAATCGAAAGGTTTTCAAAAAAATATAAAAATAATGCTACAGCCACACAAATATCTTACAAGCCTACGTGGCATTACGGTTTCTTTTAATGTTTTTTTTAAAAGAAATGTTAAAAGGTGAATAAGTTTTTTATATTTGGTCTATATTTTTTTACAATCAACCATTAGATTTGTGGAGTCTAATATAAATTTATGTAGAAGAAAAATACTAGAATCTAATAAAATTTTCATATTTTACACATCAAAATTCTAGGTTGCAAAGTGCTATTTGCATAGTTGATGTAAAAAGGCACATGAGTTGATGGCAAATGACACTTTGCCACCTAAGATTTTGATGGGCATAATGTGATGTTTTATTAACATATCTCAATAATCTATAGAGGGATGATAGGAACCCAATATTTTTTTTTTTAAAAAAAAATAAAAAATAAAAATTAAGGTAAAAGTTGGCAAAATAGTTGGGCCTTTAGCATATTTATTTACATAAGTCTAAATCAAATGGTTGATTGTAAGGGAATATAGGTAAAATATGAGGATCTTATTGACCCCTAGCATTTCTCTTTTTTAATGCTCTTCTGGTCTTATATAGATATTATTTTTTAAAACTAATACGAGGGACCAGTATTTTTATGTTTTTTTATTTTTTTTTATTTTTTTAAATAATATCTTCATATGATCAAAGGAACATTAAGAGAACAACAGAAAGAACAATAGCATTCTTCTTCTTAATATATATATATATATATATATATATATATATATATATATATATTCAACAAATGCATATACTAAATTTATTAAATTTTGATACATCAGCTTTGTGCGATGTATAATATTACTACACATTTTAAGTCCTTGTGATTGGGGACTTTTTTTTTTTTTAGAAAAAAAAAAAAAAAATTGTTTGAGAAAGTGTTTTGATGTGACATATGAATAACAATTGTTTCTGAGTTTTTTTAGTGCGTTTCTATTCTTGTTTTGTCTATGTTTTGTAATTTTATTTTATCTTTTTTTATTTTTTTATTTTTTTTGTAATTTGAAAACATATCTTGATATGACGCAAGATAAAACCTTTTTTTTTTAAAAAAAAAAACAGTATTTCATATTTAAATTATTTATTAATATTTTTGTTAGGAGAAGAAAATACATAAAACAAAATACCAAGGGGGTAGGAGGCATGAGGAGAGATCCAAAGTGGGGTCATATGTTGGGCATGTGAAGTAATAGTAGAATAGCATGAAACATCCAAAGCCATGGTCCAAATTAATTAATAATTAAGGAAAAAAAGACTTAACATGTGTTGAGACTGTGTACATAAGTCCAATGTATTGCTTTTATTAATTGTTATTTTCAAGCTTTAGATACTCTTGATGTGAAGTGTGATCTTTGTATTATATGCTGTCAATACAATAATGAAAAGTCAAATTATGGAAAAAGGTTTACCCAAAAACATCATGTGATGATGATAATCATCATGATAACCATTGAAGCATTTCTTTTTTTTTTTTTCTTTTTTTTTTTTCTTCTGGTTAGGGTTTTAGGGTTTCACTTTTAAAGCCATGTTTGGCAATTTTCTGTTTGTTTTCAAGTCAAGTGGGTGGAGGAGACTGAGATTGAGAGGAGACCACCCCCCACCCCCACCCCACCCCCCAAGGACTTTAATTGAACATTTGTGACTCACAGCTAATATTGGGACCCACAAAAGTACCATAAATATGATTAATTATACTACTGACTCATGAGATATTTTAGACCCATGCCCCCAGAGTCCTAGTGCTGTTTGGGCGGTGGGAAAGTTTCATTGGTGTCTACACATAAAGAAATGGTACAAAATGGCTTCTTTTGCCATTTTCAAGAAAATTTGGCGAAATTACTTTTTTATCCAACCACCTATAATGTTGGATATTGGCTGACCATCTATAAAAATCTTGTGGGGGTGATTCCCCAATCACTTTATGAGAGTAAAGGTTCATGATAATTATTTGTTAAACTTGTTGATATAAATAATATGAAAGATTGTATATAAAATTTAGGAAAAAGTACACTTTACTTCTTTAAAATTTGGGGTTATTTTTAATTCGACTTCTAATATTTCAATTTTTGTAATGCAACCTCAAAACTTTTAAAATTTTATAATTTGACCAATTTTATCCAAAACTTTTCATATTGCTCATAATTTTTTATTATTTATTTATTTATTTATTTTTATAAAAAATTAAAAAAAAAATCAAGGTGGTCGTAGCCGCCCCTTTGTCCCTTTGACCATTTTTGCACCCAAAATTTATTTTTTTATTTCAAATAAAAAATAAAATAAAAATTAGGGGTAATATAGGAATTTTGAGATAAAATTTGTAGAATTGTAAAATTTGGAAGTTTATGGGGTACATTACAAAAATTGAAACATTGAAAGTCGAATTGAAAATTTCCCCAAACTTTAAAGGGGTAAAGTGTAATTTTTCTTAAAATCTTTTTGTCGGTCTAAAATTTATTTGAGTAGAATTTTTTATGAACACTCCTATTTTACCATCTCAGATTTTTTTTTTTTTTTTTTAATTGAAAGAGGAAAAAGGTAAAGGGGTTTTACCTACTCAGATTGTAAACAATTAGAGAGATAAGTAGATCTTTGTCCCTCTTTGATTGATTGATTGAATAAGCTCTTTCTTATCATTTTAAGTAAACGATTATGATTTTAAGAATTGCATGCCCTTATAATTTTTAAGCATTATCTGATATCCTGTTGGTGCATTAAAAATGGATTAGGATCCTTCACAATTCCTTTAAAATGGTAGATTATCAAATTACGCAATTTTGATCATTTTTAGGTATCGAAACACTTGAAAATGTTGCCTATTAAAAATGTGATATATTTCAGTTAAAAATTGAGTATATTTTCATCACGTTCTTGCTTTTTATGTGGTAAAAAAGATTTGACCTAAAAATTGTCTTTTGATTTTATGAAGAATAAGCGTCTGTACAAAAGTGAAGATGAACCATTTTGGGAGAAATTTTTTTTTAGTTACCTCGATAATATGCCACATTTTTAATATGTAGCATTTTTCAAGCGTTTTGATACCTAAAAATAATTTGAAAATCTACAATTGTAAAGAAATTATATGGGAACATAATCCATAAAAAAATTGTTAGATTTTATTAAATTATTTATTTTATAAATGGATTTTTTTTTTTTAATTTTTAAACTTGGAGTAAGTTTTACATCTCATTTATTGCTATCCTAAATTTTGGAGAGATTGAAGGGAGATATGTTTCTTAGACCCTCGCCTTTATAACTTATCCTCCTAAACACGCTTTTGTTTGTTGCATGCATTAAAAATCCTAGGTCCACTATATAATGCTAAATGTTGTTTTTGATTATTGTATCAATAAATGAAGAAATTAAACACTAATAAAACAATAAAAATATCAAAGGAAAAAAATTTCCATATATAGATAATCTAACCCTCTATTTGATCTATTAATTATGTTATAAATACCAAAAAAGAAAGTTGCTCTTATTTCTCTCACTTGACACTATTTTATATGGGTTGAAAGATATTTCGTTCAGACTGATTTGGAGGAAATTTCTGTCCAAAATATTATTAGGAAGACACTAAGAGAACACCTAACATTTCCCATTAATTATCTATATAATGCTAATTTTTTATATCCCGTCAACCCAATTGTACAACTGTCTGCTAAATAACAAGCACCCGGCGTAGCCGACATGTGAAAGAGAAGTGTCCTAATCTGTGAGTGGGCAAGGCACATGCAATGTGACTAATTAAAAGAGAAGAGAAAGTAACGTCCTATATCTAATTAAGTTTCACCAACCAATTGACAGTTAACTAATTCCTGAAACATATGGATCTATATATATTGCTAATCTAAGACAAACATTCCCAGTAATCTGTCGAACAAATTGTGTCTCTCAGTATTAATCAAGACATTAATATATGGATAATGTTTTTCCTATATATATATATATATATATATATAGAAACCATTAGAAAGAGTTACCTGGCTCAATAGAAACTTTCTTTTTAGGGACTCAACGAACATCAGTAACTGCCAACTGGAAACTGCACTTCTCAAAGCTACCTGCAAGCACTTTCCAAAATTAGAAAGACCACGAGGGATTCACAAGCTATAATTCTGATTATTTCTTCCGGTTACATAATTTGAATAATAGAGTTTTTCTTTAAATTTGATTGAATGTATTTTCTTCAATTTATTCCATAAAATGACGTGTATACTTCATATGTGAGAAGCACATGCATTTTTAAGACGTTGATAAGATATTTATAAGTAGTATTATTCTTTAAAATAAAATTTTAATTAGCCTCCAAAGTTGGAACCTTCAATAAGTGTACCGAATTCTAGGCAAAATGTCTTTGTCCATGTCGAATTAAGCATATCCCCCAGTGCACAGATATTTGTAATGAATAAGATAATTGAGAACTTTTGGGACCTTAGGAATATAACACAAAAGTTATTTATCTTTTTACGTTTTATTTATAATTAGTTTGATGTGCATGCTGAAATATATAAAGAGAATATATATATATATATATACCGCACTACCACAATATATCTTTTTGTCAATTCCTTTCAAATATATATATATATGTATTTCTTTAATGATAAGATTCATATATTCTGTCTTCTACCATATATATATATATATATATATATATATATACACGATCACCCAATGCACGCCAAAATAATTGTGCTACAAATGCTGGATACCATAATTTTGGCCATTTGCTTGCATAATAAAAAGGAAAATGTTTGGCCATGTCTCTTGCAGCCTTTTTGGCTATCTCTCTCAACATCTCATATTTCATTTTGGAAGGTGATTCTTTTATGGTCATCATGGTGCTCCAACAGCCGTCCCTGGTTTAAGATTGAAAAATTAAGAATATTATCGCCGACTCCATGCTATGATTCCCCCATCTTCCTCTTGGAAGGCAAGAAAAGTTCACAGAAGTGCAAACTTCTGCGCCCATCACGTGATTTATTGGGCCGCGGCTAGAGCTCACTCTGGTTGCATTCATATTTACTTACCCCATTCCCCCTCTTTTCCCATTTGTAGTGGGAAAGGATCCACCCCCTGTTAGTGTTGTTTCTTGTTGTTTTTGCTCTATTTGTGTTTGTTTCTCTTTTAAAAAAAAAAAAAAAAAAAAAAAAAGTTTAGAAAAACTTAACTTTAATTTAGACTCCTGAACTACTATGCGTTTTGAAAATACTCATCTAAATTTCAAAAACTCTCAATTTAACCCCTTAAACTTTCAACTTGATTCAACTGACCTTCCCTTCGTCAGATTCAGCCATTAACCCTTAACGGAAATGACTGAAAAGGCCAAATTACCCTTTGATTTTTCCTTTTTTTTTTTTTTTTTTAATTTGAAATTTTATAAAAAAGTCAAAGGTATAAATGTCATTTTATAACTTTTAACGTTTAAAATCTAAAAGAGAGAAGTACATTGCATCAAATTGAAAGTTTAGAGGGGTGAAATTGAGAGTTTCTGAAATTATTTGGAAGGGTTTTCTCAAAATGTATGTGTGGTAGTTCAGGAGTTTTAAGTAAAGTTTTCCCAAAATGTTTAGAATACCGTAACTTTTACTTATTATTATTTTTTTTTCAATAAATTGAACTTACCGTTTTATAAATAAAAAGTAATTCACTACTTGTCCATAAATATTGATAAAATGATTTTATTAAGAATGTACAGTTGACAAAGTCAACTAGTAACTAATTAAATTGATCATTTTTAAAAAAAAATTATTTTACAAAAGTATTTATTATCACGATTGTAACTTGTATGGAGTTTGTAATAAAAATTAAACAAAAATATATATGTCTGATTATTATATATGTACGTTTTCCATAACAGCTAGCAGAGGCATTAGTGTAGAATGCAGAAGGCAAACTGGGCATGTTTGTCAATCACTCTTCATCATACCCATCTCTTTCTTCTCCGCACGCCCCTTGTAGGCCATGGCTACTATATATATATATATATATATTTGGACTGACAGGACCTCATTAATATGATTCCATGGACCAGAAATTTCAGATTTTCGATAAATAAATAAATATAGCATTTACTTATATATATACCTCCATTTTTTTTTTTATCGGTTTTGCAAGTCTAGCTTAATGGGTACTCCACCTGCATGCTGATGAAAAGTTTGATTGGTAAAATCACAGACTTTTTCCCGCTTCTCTCCACATGAACGTCTGAAAAGTCTGTAGTTTGGCACTCAATTGCTTTACCACCATAGCCTCTCATGCACCTCCTTTCTAATTACTGTCGTGGGTATGAATCGGGGTCCCCATTATCTTTTTTTTATATATATATCTATTAAAGTGTGACAAGAATGATGTTGGTGTACTCTATATGATTCGCATTCCCAGGCAGGGATGGACATTTAGGACTTCAAACTTAGAAAATGGGTCCAGAAGGGGCTTAATTAGTGAAAGTAAATATAATGTAAGAGAAAGATGCATGTTTTTTGACGTGAAAATAGTCTTTCATAGGTCAATATATGACTTAGGAGTGAGTAGATTAACCGTTTATTGTCAGAAGTCGGATGGTAATCGATTAAAGATTTTTATATTGACGTTGATTCTGTTTAGTTCGATTAATCGGTATAAATATTCTTTTGTGGGTTAACCGAATTAACCAATAATAAATATTTTTTTAGTAGAACGATGATTACCAGGGCATTAGCTAGGTTTTTTTAGTAGAACATATTAGTTGATAGATTTTAGGACCAATTTATTAGTAGAACATATGCAAGATGGACTCTTATTGTGTTAATTAATGGGCCTATTTGTTTGGTTCACTAAGCTATTTTAGCTGTCTCCAAGGAGTAGCTCAATCGACTGTGAAGCACGCCTCATGAAGCGGATGTCACTAATTCGAATTCTCCCTCCCACTTCCCTTGTGTGGACATGTCAAAAAAAAAAAATAGTCCCCAAAACAATCAATTTTTTGCCCAATTAAAAAAGCTCACGGTTAACCGATTTTAACCGAAACTTTCAAAATAAATCATTATCAAAATTTAATCTATGAATTAACTGATTTAACAGACAATTTTAGTTGACCGAACCGAATCAAACCAATACCCACCCCTAAATTATGACTTATTTAGAAAGCCATTTCCAAACACCATTTTTTTTTTGTTTTTTTTTTTTTGGGGTGGGGGGTCTGATCACCTCACCCTGCTTCTTCCTTATCATTAAGTCTTGAAAAATATGTGCTAAACATCTGGAGGCCTCATTACCGACCCTTCTAGTGAGTCAACCATTGAAGGCCTCGGTATGACGGGCCAAAGACCCCAAAAAGCCTGTCAAACCACGTTAAGGAGCTGGAAGGCCCAACAGCCGGCGGTCCAAGCAACCGGATAGAATTCATGTGCATTCTTGTCAAAGTACAATGCCCAACAACTAATTCTCCACTTTGCCACTTCAGCCAACAGCCTGCACATGCCATGAGTTCCTTTAACAAACATGAAGAAATAATCTCTAGCTACTTTAGTAACAGATTCAGCGGGAATTCTTAAAACCCTAAAAAGGAAGGTTGAAGACAACAATCTATAAGTATGAGAACACTCACTCACCTATGCCTAATTAACTTTACCATCATTTCGTCAAATTTTTCTCTCGTGCTCACTAGACTAACTTAAGCGTCGAAGTGATCTAGTCGAATCCACTCCCAACAAACCCTCTTAATTTGTTTCTTCTTTTACATATATATATATATCTTCATCTTCATCTTCATCTTCATCTTCATCTGATGAGTCGTTTGCCATAAAAATATAATTTTTAGTATTACTTATATATATTTGTTTATAACTATTGATACATGTAGCATACAATTAGAGTAACGTCAGCTATAAAAAAGTTTTAAACATCCTTCAATTACGTAATAACACGTGTAAAGAAGTTTTAAAAGAGATCTAGTTTTTTTTTTTTTTTTTTTGTCTTTGTCTTTGTCTTTTAAAAAACAAGAAAGATGGGGATTTTTATCTTTCTAACAAATCACGTGATCAAAACAGTATTGATAGGACCGTTTCTTTAAGTTGATCCAGGGATTTTGGTAATACATGGAACAACGACAAGAAATGCATGAAAATCTGTTGCTGTGTCAAATGCCCTCAATCACCACGTTTTATTCTCGTAAAAATGTCTGCCAATTGGCACTCTGCAAGAGAGACACGAACATCCTCAATCTACATAGGGAATAACTTCAACTTCACTTCCGTCATGACAAACGTGGTGGGTTTTTTGCTTTCCAATAATTGAAGGCCAAATTAACTTCGAGCAAGAAAATAAAATGAGAACACATGCAACTGATTTTTATCCTCTCATAGTCCTAGCCAACCCTACCTCCACTAGAGCCGCTGCCGCCTCTCTCCCTCTATCTCTTCGCCGGCCACGTGGGGTGGCGCGGGCCACCCCAGAACATTCTAGCGCCACCCTAGAACATTCTAGGGGTGGCCGACGAGCCACCCCCGGCACATGGGGTGGCCTGCGCCACCCCCTAAATGTTGCTAGGGGTGGCCGACGTGCCACCCCAGCAGATCTGGGGTGGCTCGCGGCCACCCCTGCCACCACAGGGGGGGTGGCACGCGGCCACCCCAGCCACCACTAGGGTGGCTCGTGAGCCACCCCTTGGCCTAGGGGTGGTGCGCCAGCCACCCCATATGGCCTAGGGGTAGCCGGCGTGGCCACCCCGTGGCCTAGGGATGGCTGGCACAGCCAACCCGTGGCCTGAGGGTGGCCGCGCCGGCCACCCTAGGTGGGGCTGATGGTCCTCCTCGTGGCTACCCTTATTTTGCTCTTTGTTTTGGTGTTTTGTTCTCATTTTAAGTTTTTGCATTTTTCTTAAAATGCTGATGTGTCATGTGGTGATTGGTAGGCAAAAAACTCATGTTTTCTGCCCCAACCGTATAGCAGCAGCTCTCATCTACATGTTAGCATAATTCTTATAAGAACAACGATATCAAAATTTGTTTGCTAGGTCAGTTGCCCCACGTGTAGGCGCCCCAAAGTTTCATGTGCCATTTGGCATCTTACGAGGCTGAGGGAGCAGTATTTTTTTTTGTAAGTGAGGGAGCAGTATTTAAAGGAACCAATTGACCGGCGTAAAATGAAGAAGATCTCAAATAATTTGCAGTGTGAAAATGGCAGATACACGGGGACGATGATGCGTTGTAGGTTGCGACGACAGGATGCGGCTGCGCTATTCCATGCCCTGGTGGCGCAACTTGCCCGTCAACAAGTAAAATTTTACTGTTATATATAACGGCATTTTCTGGTGCGTAAATAGTGTGTACTGTTCAAATGACATGATGGGCCGGCCCAAACACCAAGGGCCCCTGATTAAGTAAGGCTCAAAAAAAAAATAATTTAATAAGGTTAAAAAAAAAATTTTGGTGAAATTTTTTTTAATAAGATCAAAAAAAAAAAAAAAAAAAAAGATCCATAAAAATTTAAGACCTCTAATCATGGGAAATAAATAATTTAAAAAATGCCTCAATTTAATAAGGCCTCAACTCCTCTACAAGCTCATGTAGAAACATAAATGACCATGTGTTATCTTGACCGTTACCCACAATCATCAATTATAAGTTTCAATTTAAGATGTTTGATCATATCAACAAGAATGATCTCCTGGCCAATTCACACACCATATAATTGTTATTTGATAAAATTGCATTACAGTAGTATCACACTATCGAATAAACAAACCTTGCATATAATCATGTGCAAGTGTAGTTGCATAAGATTTGCTCCACGCCACTCGATGCAGAAATCTCAAGTGTTGATTAAATCTAGTGAATCCATGATTAAATAATAGCCGTTGAAACAGATGCATAACTCATCTGTGACGAGTGATTAAGTAATGAAGACTCATAACATAATAATAATGCTGTATTTTATATGTATAATGGTTAATTTGGAATTTGCTTTCTGCTTTTATTTTTTACTTGTGTTCTATTTTACTTGCTTAAGTGCTCTTCTCTTGCGGATTAATTCTACAAGTTTTTTTTTTTATCAATCACATGCTCAATAGCGATCAGACGTGTTTTTGAAGCAGAAACAATTTAAAATAAACACTTTTTAAGCAAAAGATAGAGGAAGAGAGTGTTGAGCATTTTTAGCACTCCTCCTAACCAACAATTACCATATATGTATGTTGCTTTTATATTTCCAATGTCTGTAATTAGTAGGTTTTACCATAAACTTCTCATATAGGATCTTATAAACGATCCTATATATACGATCGTCTGTTTTTGAAAATTTACTCTTGAACTTAACCATAATTTTATTTATTCTTCTCTCTATAAGACTTCTCGTATAGTTCCCCCATTTACAGCATATACTCACATTGCCCATAGTCTGAGTGTCACAATGGCTACCATCTTATCAACTGTTACAACAATATTTTTGTCACTGTTCTCAGATAGGGTGCCAACTTTCACATGCTCAGACAACAAACACTCTGAAGCCAGGAGAGATGCTTGCTATGAACACTCCGTTGATTTCAACGAATGGCAAGTTCCAGTTAGGCTTCAGAAAACAGTCGAACGGTTTGTTCTATTTACGGTTTGCTCTATTTAGGAATAGATTACGCAGTTAATGCTCACAATGTTTGTATTGCCAATGCACACACACCTATTGCTAGTGGAAATCTAACATTAGGATTTTTTTCAAAATTTGAGAAACCCAATCATTTTGAATGATAATATAGCTCAGAGATCAATTGCTAGGCTCGAAAATTTTGGAAACATGAAAGTTATAGAGTTGAATGTAAATGGAACCAGTATATATGATGCTTTTGTTTTGAAAAGAGAAGAGGAAGAAGAAAAAATTTTATAAAAGAAAGTCGGTTTTTGGAGAGGTCGAATCCAAAACTTTTTTTTTTCCTTAAAATTACTCAAAACTTTCTTTAGACGAAAGGTTTCTCATGTATAAAAGCCCTGCACACACTATTAAGCATCATTGAATGATTATAAAAGAAAGGTTAAGAATTTGATGAGATACGGTTGCTGATACAGAACAGAGAGGACTCAGATCACCTGTGTTTAAATCTTGGTCTGTCTTAACACTACTCTACCTTTTATTTTATTTTTTTGGAAAAATATACTTCCTGTTTACTTGGGTATTTCCTCTTCCCTTAAATGAATTTTCCTATTCACTCTTCCAAAAAAGGCAAAATGCATTGCAACTCTCTAATTTGTAGTAGGAATATGTTTTTTACTCGGTGTACAACAAGCGTAGAAGACATCCCAAGAAAAGCCGTCTATACCAATTAGCTTACGTCTGATGAAGCAGAAGGTTCATCTACTTGGCGGTTCTCGACGATTATTCTTGTTGGTGGACCAAACACACTCAACACGACCTGCAAACCGCAAAAGCAAATAATGTAATTATTGATTTAACCAACTTAATCTAAACGTAAATGTTTAACTTAGAGCATGGAAGCAGTAAACAGTGCAATCCATGCACTAAGATAAATGTTTCCATTATGCATTAGACATCCTCTTGTATGGTAGTTGCTCTTCTGGTGTAGAATCTCAATTCATCCAGGGGAAATCATTTTCAGAGCACGCACACCAATATATGGAGGTGAGTTACTGTAATTATGTGATACGATCGTACGTGTCTCACATGACTTAAGTACAATCTTAATTACGTAAATATAAGCTCTCTTCGGGCGAAGTTTTCCTCCATACAAAGTTGGTGGAACTTTCTCTAGCCTAGCTTATAAAAATGTCATGTGTCTATTTTGCATGTGAAAAACACATACATTTTAAATAATAGACAAAGTTAGAAGAGACGCATGCTTTTTTAATAAAAAAAAAAATTCAACTTTGTCCTTGCTATTTAAAAAGAATGTGAAAAATAGACACATGACATTTTTATAGACTAAGTTGAAGGAAGTTCCACCAACCAACTTTGGAGAAAAACTTTATCCTTTCAGGACACTCTTTTTACAAGCCAGGGTTTCAGAGTGAATTCTACCTTAAGTTTGAATCATTTGGTATATAACATTGCCCTCTTGAAACTTGGCAAATAACACAGAAACACATCTGCCTTCTGACACACTGATCACAAAGCCCTCTCAACCGCAGAGCTGAGGCATGACTCCAAATTAACAAAATGCGTGTAGTGCTATGGTACAAATAAAATACAGAAAACTTACCGGTAAAAACACAAGCCCATGCAGGAAACCAATAAGAACCAATGCCAGGTACATTTGGAAGTAATACACCTGCAAAGTACAAAAAATAAGTTTTACATAGCTCTAACGGATTAGGAAAACTATATAAAAGCCAAGAGGAAGAAACCAGAGACCACAAAAATTTCTGATCTTGAGAAGCAAAGAACAAGAACTCCAACTAGCTTGGTAAGTGTAATTCCACTGCCAAAAGAAGCAAATAGTACAACTTAATCAATTATTGTGGTGAGAGCAACATAACCGAAGTACTTCTAAGGATGCTAAAAAGTCTAGCAAAAGGACTTGTGAATATAGTTAAAAAGAAATAAATTGAAGAAATTACAAAGCTAAAAATATTTATGTTAGGAAGGCTCTGCACTGGGTATCTACGTGTTGGGTAACTTAGACTAGCAGGTGCATCAGACATTTCTTACTTCTATCCATCATATATTAAGTATCAGTCTGTGGCTCATGCCTATGTTGCCATTCATGCTTAAAAGATTCAGAGCCTAGTGATGAAGTTTATCTACCCAGTGTTTCAAATGTCACCATGCCTCAACACAGAGAAAAGAAATATATGGTCAACCTGAAGACAGAAGCGCCCATGGTACTCAATGCCTTCTTTGCTCGTTGGTTTCTATCCCCATGGCTTAACTGTGTAAGAGCAGCATAGGATTGTAATAAATTAGTAAATTATTAAAAAATAAAAATAAATAAAAACTCTAATTAAGATTTGCCAATAGTCAGTTGGCGCAACAGCCTAATAAGGGCTTCCTGGGGAACTTCATAGTTGGGGAGGGAGTTTAAGTTTTCCCAAGGATTTAATAGGAGTCAAAGGCACCAAGGGTTAGGACTGTAGAAGGCCAAATTCTATGTATGTAATGATGCATGGATTCCCACACAACTATGAGTTGTATACCCACTTATTTCCACCGCACCTCAACAAGCGGTAACCGCCCCCCTTCAATACCAAATTTTAAAAACCAAAAAGCCTTAAATTGATACTGCAATTAGGGAAAATACTGACCAAGAAGGCATGCGCTATATGCACACAGAACTCAACAGCAATCCCTATTGACATTATAAGATTTACAACTGAGACTGCATTAAGTTGGATGTCTAAAATTGCCATTACACCCTGCAGAAATCAATAAAGCCAAAAAGTTACTCACAGGGGAAATTATGTACAACACAGGAAAATCAGAAAAAGTTAACAGAGATGGATGAAAGAGAATCAATACACTAATGATTAGGATTACTAAAATACAATGGTATGTAGCAACCCAAAAGCAGAAAGAAACAAAAACAAATGAGTAAGTGCTAGCAAAGATTACCATGAGATCAACAACGATCATCGCCAAAACAAGTAAAATGATGGCTGAATTCCATAAACTGCATTCAAAGATCAATGCAAAACAGAAAGAAAGTGCTATAATTCAATTCATAGAGGATGAAAATAGTGACTTCAACAGTGTGTAACTTAACAGAAATTAGCAGATATAAGGCTGGGCTCCAAGAGAATTCACACCTGGATGTGATAACCAAACAAACAATAAATATTGCACCTGTTCAATCAACAAATGAGACATTCAATGAACGATTTGATAGAGACAAATTTGATTAAATAAAACTGCAAGATACAGAATTTTTTTAACGTGAAATGTGCACATGAAACCCATGAAATTCATAACAGAAGTAATGATTTTGTGTTACAAGCAAGCAAATATAATAAGAAACACAGCAGGAATTCAATTAATATACAAAAAACAACAAAGGTGAAGGCTGTTTCTTAAGGCAGTAATATAGCTACAAACAAATCGGTTTGACTTGCTTGAATTAATTTAACAATCAAGATCACAGATTAGATTGTCATTACAACCATACCATTAATGACATAAAAGGACTGGAGTTGAAAGGTTTTAAGCATCAACTGCATTAACTGGCGATCATATTACACACTATGATTAGAGTAAGGCAAGAAAGACAAATAAAAAAGTTTGAGACATATAATTTTTATAATAATCAGGGAAAGAGCACAGTCCAACAAAGAAAAATATGTGAATACCCACAATAAGCAGCACAAGAACACACATAGAAACACATATGTATGCGGGAACTGTTCACACGTGTCTATAAGTGTACACAAAGGTCACCGTGATGCTCTAGAATACTAACCAAGTGCTATAGCAATGTTGGTCAAAGCTATCTTCCATATATCCAGATATTGCTCGAAGAAGATATAAAATACTGAGTATGGGAAGATATTCATCTGCATCAAAGAGATAATGTCAGCAAACAGGAATGATGTCAGCACAATATATGGATCCTAGAAATTAGCAAGAAATAAAAAATCTTTTAGCTACAAGTATCATCATACGTCATTCTCCAGAGCAGTGAAGGACATGGAACTAGCTTATATTGGCCATTCTCCAATTTAAAAATGTGTGGTGTATGTTATATAGCTGGCAGTCAAACATTATGTAATGGGTCTAACGGTAGTGGGTATGTAGTCCAGCTAGAATAGGGGTCCATGTAATCAACTTAGTAAGATTGGTGGGTTATTAGTAGCTGGGTTGTTGGGCTGTTAGCCCATTTGTAACAAGTTGGGTTAGTATTCTGTTACAAAGTTTGTTAGAAGTAGTTGGTGTAGACCTTGTAGAAAAAGGGCCCAATATTGATGTAAAGGATCATCATAAAAATAATCAAGTTCATTTCATTCTCTAATTCTTCTTCTTGACTTCTTGAACAGCTCAATCTACATTCTACCACATTAATCCATTTCTTTCATTCAATCCATTCATTTCATTTCATTCAACCCAATTCATTCATTCACTTCATCATCATTCCTTTTATCCATTACAATCTACATTCAAAATACACTTGCAACCGATTACAATTCAATCCCACAAACCCAAATTAAAGACAATATTTTTTTTGATAAGTCCAAATTAAAGAAAAATATTAATGGACAGTTCCAACATCTCAAAAGGAAACCAACATTCCCAAATTGGCTAACTGCATATTGTTCAAGTGGGATCATTGCATACTTCTACATATGTAGTGATAAATAAATCGAAAAGCCAAATATTCTATGCTCGAGTTCTCACAATCTTAGTCACATCCTCTCTCTCTCTCTCTCTCTAGCCATCAAAGTCCCATGGTAAGAGGAACAACCAAAACCCCAAGTGTTTTTCATTTTATAAAGGAAGGGACAGTTGCCCCTATTCTGGAAGCCTATGATGTATCTCTATGAAATGTCTCTATGAGGTGTCTATATTCTAGAATATTGTTTTTGTTCCTATATCTATCAATGGATTGTAAAGGCCAAGAAAATACTGGGCCTTCCTTTTTTGTGAAAACCCTAATCTTGACAAGGTATCAAAGCATAGGAAAAAAAATCCCTTCTGTTGCCTTTTTTTTTTCCCCTTTCTTTCTCCCTGTCTGCAACAGCACTGTGGTTTAAGGCTTCGGTCCGAGGACGGAGTTTTTTTCCAAACTAGGTTAGAGAAATTTCCCTCAACATTGTCTATAAAATTGTTGTGTGTCCATTTGCATGATAGATGCATATGCATTTTTAATAGCAAGGATAGTTGGAAGAAAATTAATTAAGAAAACGTGTGATTCTCACATGTTATTTCAAATTGCATGTACATCTCATATGCAAATGGACACATGATATTTTTATAAACTAGGTTGACCTAGTTTGGAGGAAAACTCTGTCCTTCGGTCTGATACCCATGGTTAAAGGACAATGGTGGCGTCATCAAACCCAGCCGTAAGTGTTACAATTTATGTGGTGTAATGGTAGTCGACCACATCTATAAAGATAACCTGTTATTTCTCCAATGGTTTTAGTCATCTGTAATTGTGGTGGTCGGTGGTTTCCATTGATAGTGTTTTGGTTGAGGTTGTGGCAGCTGCTATGGTTGATTGTGGTCTTCGGCAGTGTGTTATTGCTTTTATGGTGTCGAAGGAAAATCTCTGGTCGAATTCAAATATGAAGGTCGGTGTTTGGTTAAAAAAGCACGCTATCCCTGTTCCGGACCAAGAATATCTTCTGGCTTGATTTAATCCAATTCTGGTTCTATTTTATTCCAGTTTTACCTTTTGGGCCTGCGCAGTCAAGTTTGCCCATGAAGTTGAATCATGTCCAAATCCAAACCAAGAAAGCAGATCCATAGCCCAGTTCATGCCAACCAAACCGGGTAAAGCCAGATTCGAAACGGATCGATCTGAATCCAAGTCAACTCAGCATAGCGTTTTGACATGTGTTGGAATTTTCCAGTTAGTATCGGCCAGTGTAAGTGTTTCTTGGCTAACTTTGACCGGTGTATCTGTTTTCCGGCAAACCTCAGCCGGTGTTTTGAGTTTTCCAGCTTGTTTTGGCCAGTGTAGGTCTTTCTTGGCAAACTTGACCAGTGAATGTGTTCTTTGGCAAACTTTGGCCAATTTCAGTGTTTCCCAGTGAGTTTTGACTGGTACAATATGATTCTGGCAGGTTCAGTTTGTTTTTCGGCTAATTTGGTGGTTTTTCGACAGGGATTTTGGTAGTTTTTTGGTCAGTTCAGTCCAGTTTTTTCTGGTACCGGTGGTGTCTTGGCCGGATCTGTCATATTCCAGCTGGTTCAAGTAGTG
This sequence comes from Corylus avellana, assembly GCF_965113065.1. NCBI lineage: Eukaryota > Viridiplantae > Streptophyta > Magnoliopsida > Fagales > Betulaceae > Corylus > Corylus avellana. Next base: position 20,715,649 of record NC_142491.1, on the reverse strand, counting down.
TTTTGGCCAGTTTGTTGTTTTTGGTCGGTTTTGTGTGTTTTTTGGGTCTATTTCAGCATGTTTCCGATCGCCTGGAAGGACAAAAGACCTGTTCATGTATTTTTTTCAGCCAGCTTCATGGAATTGCGGCCGGTTCCAGTGGTTTTTCAGCCGGTTTAGTTCCTTTTTCGGCAGGCTCGATGTGGTTGCAGCCAATTCAACTTGATGTGTTTACAAAGTCTTTGTGTCGTAATCGGTTAGAGTTCATGTGTTCTAAGCTGGAATTATATGATATATATGCTCCAGCTTAAAGGGAGTGTTAGAAAAAAAAAAAAAAAAAAAAAGGGACAAATGTCCCTATTCGAGAAGCCTATAAGATGTCCCTATGGGGTGTCCCTATATGATGTTCCTATGAGGTGTTCATATTCCAGAATATTGTATTTGTTCTTATATATATCAATAGATTGTGAAGACCAAAAAAGTACTAGACCTCTCTGCTTTGTTAAAACCCTAATCTTGACATTTCGCTTTTCCCTCTCCCTTTTTTTTTCCTCTCACTGTAACAGCATGCATAAATAACAGAAAGAAATTCATCCTATTCCAATCTCCACATATAAAAAACCAAAGTTTCCAAAAGAGGTTAACAGGTAACACTGCATGGTTGAATGCAAACCTTCAAAGAACTAGAAACTTTAGAGCTAAACTCCCGTGCAGCTCGCATTGCATTGACATAGTCACCCTGGGGAAAATCACAGTTAGATCAAAAAAGGGTGCCCAATAAAGTTCATTCCTACAGCTGAAATATAACAAAAGAGGCTGCTATACTTGTTTGTTAACTGGGGTGTGATAGGTACGAAACTCGGATGCTCGTATAACACCACTCTCATAACCTGAAAGTAGATTAGAAGCAATAACTTGATGTTAAGATATTCGGCTAATAAGAAGGGTTGATGCATTTGCAATAACAAGCAATTGCTTAACTTGCAAAGAAAGAAAAAGAACGTTAGTCTTACAGACCATTCAGATCCACACTATTGGTGTAAGCCCCATGACCACCCTTTGCACAATCAGCAGATGGCAGTGCATTGAGGAACCACGGAAGCTTCTCCCTGAATTGCACTGTAGATGGACGATCATTAACCAAATCTGAGTGGCGGAAGCACTGCAAACAGCATAAAATATTAGTTTTTCACCTTTTTTTGTACTGTCTATATTCTGCACTGCCTTGAGTTACGATATGAACAACCCAAAAGTACATCCCCCTATTTAATGGCCACTAGTGATAACATTTCTTGCTGTTTAGAGAGGAGGGGCATCACCGTTGTACAGTCTTTGCAAACTCCACCGATGCCACAAGGACCGTCATCAGGTGAGCAACAAGGAGGCTGGAGAAAGAAATATCTCTGCTTCAGTAATCTAATAGTACACATAGTTCGGTAAACAGTATTTAACAAGGTTGAATTCAATTTCATACTAGTCGAAATGCGTAAAATTAATAAAGAATCATGCTACAATGAAAGAGCGATAATTAAGAGAATAGAAGTTTATAAGCTATGGAAGAAGTCTAAAACACTGATGATAAATAGAGCCCTTTTGGTTAACATGAATGGAAGGAAGATTCCTACTAAACACCAGTAGTAATCTGTTATATGCCACAGGCACCAACCTGATCATCAGGCGGACAAAAAGAACCATTTATGAACTTCCGACAACAACCAAAAGCCTCTGGTGACAACCAGACAAGAAAGTCATCAAGCCATGAGGCAGCTGGCTTAGCTATGTAGGTTGATTCTGGAACTAAAGATGCTTGTGAAATCTGCAGAAGAGCGGAGAAAGAGATGTAAGCATAATCATACGGTCTCATACAGGGCAAGGATAAATTTACCCATTCTTATAAGCTTAAGCTTTTGGGATAAGTGGTGATTTAACATAATATTAGAGCAAAAGTCTTGAGTTCAAACTTTGTCTCCATCAATTCATCCTTAATTTCAATTAAATATTCCACGTGTTAGGCCTTACCTATTAAAAGGGAATTCAAGCTCACACATGAGGGAGAATGTTGAAGTATTGATTAAAATTACCCATTCTTATAAGCTTAAGCTTTTGAGATAAGTGGTAGTTTAACATTGTACTCCATAGAAAAAGAAAATAACTGGAATATACACACACGAGTAAGAATACAACAAATTTATCACGGACTAAAATTTGCAAATTCTCACAGCATCTAAGACTAAGGTGACACAATAATCGTAGAGCATTACTACATTTTAATACATGCAATTTTGAAAATTCCGTCTTGATAAATAAGATAGTAAGCATATTGAATGAGTAGTTCTTAATATAAATCTAAAACATTTATGGACGTGCAAAAAATGATACTTGAGAACAAATTTGAAAAGAAAAATAATACTGTACTACCTCGTTCAAAAGAGAGTTTGAGTCACACTGGCTGATGGAGCATAACTGGTTTGTTTCCCTTGATTCCAAACTGAAGAAGAGAGTCATTACATATCAGATCAAGCAAAGTGTTCATAAGAAATAGGGAAAACTTCACTAAGGACCTCCAAACTTTCACCCGTTTTGAAATACTCCCCCCGAATTTCAAAATCTCTCAATTTAGTCCCTTGAACTTTCAATTGCTCTCAATTTGGACCATTCCATTAATTTTAGCCGTTAAAAATTCAAAAAAAGAACAAAATATCCCTGATTTTTGTTTTTTTTTTTTAAAATAAAAAAACGTTTTAGAAGTTGGAATTTTATATAAAAGTCAGGGGTATAAACGTCATGTGACGTTTAAAATCTGACGGAGGAGTCCAAATTGAAAGCAATTGAAAGTTCAGAGGACTAAATTGAGAGATTTTGAAGTTCAGGAGGGGTATTTCAAAACGGGTGGAAGTTTGGGGGTTTTTAGTGAAGTTTTCCCTAAGAAATAAGACAAGACATTTCTACTTTCTCTGCATCAAGCATTGGATTTTCTCAACTATCTAACTAACTTTAAATTCTTGACAACTTCTCAAATCAAGAAAGACTTGACCCATCCACTTAGGGGTCACTAGACAACTTTTCGTCATTAAACTATATCCAGGGTCATACCTCTCATATTTTAGACCAATATATCCTTCAAAACACCTTGACCCATTTCTTGTTGGGCCTCCTCTCCGAAGAGTGCCTCCAATCACAAATCATGCTACAATCTCTTCACCACCAATCTCAAATCAAAATACAATTATTTAATGTAAATTGATATTAGGGGACATTATTGTCCCCATCACCAAAAGATAGCATTGACCCAACACAAGCTAAAACCTGATCACTAAAGTCATCTACTGGAGCACCAACACAATTCCAAAACTAAATTAAGGAAGCAATTTAGTCAAACTAACAGACATAGCTATGAATCTCTTATTATTTTAAACCAATTCAAGGGCATAGGAACATTCTCAAAGATTGCAACGTTTTCCAACCACTTCATTTTTTTGTTATGCAATGAATCCACTTATTTCTGTAATGAACCCATTCTAAAGAATAAGTTAGTGTCCTATAATCTAACATAGGCTCATTGGTGACATGTTTAATAACCCCTGCTTTCTTACATGGGATATTTTAATGCCACTTATTTTACGCATAACTTCTCTCACATGTACTAATCTTCTAGCCTGGAAATGATCCAAAAATTGACTTATAATTAAGCTTAAAAATATAGAGATCAAAACAGGAAGATGGCACTAAGACAATGTTTAAACATCTACCTGTAATTGTAATCCTTTACAACAAAATACAAAGGTGGTCCAATTCTGAGATACTCTGAGACATTATTGAAATACCCCTGACACGTAAAAACTTAAGATGAGAGGCAGGACTAGAAGTAAGAATTCCAGTGAAAGCACATTTCTAAAAGTAAAAGGGAATCAGAAGAACAAACTTAAACCTGCAGGTAAGAATCTCGGGGAAGAACAATCTGCTGCTCCAAACCAGGTTGAATCCTTGTACATAATGCCTATAAGGGTCAAAAACACATGGGAAGTTAGTTATTTAATAATAACAGTGGGCAGATGGAAAAGAAAACCACCAATATGTAACTAGCTTACAATGCTTGCTAAAGTAAAAGCTAAAAAGACAGCAATGACAACAAATTTAACTCCCCAAAGTCCAAGAAGGGGTGCATGAACTTCCTACAAGAAAAATAACAAATAAAATTAATCTGGAGATGAAAAGCAAAGAAAAATATATGATTGAACATTTACTGGAAGAATATCTCAATACCATGATAGTATCCACACGAAACATAAAGTAATCAGAAGTAAATAAATACACAACACATACTCTAACAGCATTCACAAATTTGATGAAGTCGACTAACACAATTTTTATTATTGAACCAAAAAACTTACTTCCATATATCGTGCAAGCAATCCAGATCTGTTCTCATTGATGCCTACACTTCATTGAAGTAATTCTATCAGAGCTAATAGAGAATCACAAAAGCCGGAAAAATGTACAATTAACATTATGAAGTACAAGCTAAATTTTTTTCTATACCAGAAAAGAAATCTGACCAATATCATATAATGAAATCAAGCTTAAACAAATACCTCCGTTAGGTTCAACAGAAGATGAAGGAAGTTTTATGCATGGAAAACAGTCGACCCTGTTATCCTCAGCTCTCAAACAGTCAAAAACAATCAATGCAACAAAGGCGGTAACTTGCAGAAAAAAGTCCAGTAGAACAGCCAAAGCTACAGAAAAACAGGTAGTTAAAAGGTCAAAGTAGTATCAAAACAAAAATTTCAAAACAACACTGTTAAAATATAGGAGAAAATTTTCAACCTGCAAACATCGAGAAGACACGGCAAGCTGGCATAGGAATAAAACTTCCAACTGCAAATGCCACAATCTCAGATAAACTGGCCAGTGTTATAGATGGACCAACTTCAACCAGTGCATTACTTATTCGTTCTTCTAAAGGTAATTCCAATGATTGCCGCTTCACAGAATGTACCAGTATACACATGTTATCCACTCCAACCTAATTTCGGGGGAAAAGAAGTATAAGATTGTCATTGCACAAAGAAATTATCAAACAAGCAAAAACATGCATGCTCATGCACACAAACACATGGAAAAGAAGAGAATGTTTCAAGATCACAAAAATATAAGATTATATAGGAAATAACGGAAAGGAGGTTTGTCTGGCATAATCAACTTGCTGTAAAACAGTGGTGGTCCAAGAGTTTCAGGCATGCTTGTTAAGGGTTTGACTAAGCCCAAACCTAATGACAGGTAGAGATCAAGATCAAACAGATATATATATATATATATATATATATATATATATATTGTGTATACTCCTTTTATTTTGTTTGCGAAGGGTTTTTTTTTTTAAAAAAAAATCTCTGAGGCCCTAATGCTCAGTGCATGTAGTCCCTTTTTCTCTTTTTCATGTAGAGGGGTATCAATTCTTTCAAGGCACAAGAAATTCTTCTAAATAATTAAAGTCCCTACGGAAGTGTAGCAAGCACTCTTTTGTGACATATTGGCTTTGGGGGAGTGAGAATATTTTTGAACTGTGGCCTTTTAAGTTATTGGTCTGACCGGCTGCATTTCGATAGAGTTTATGCATGTTCACCTTATTATTTGCCTACTATGGCCCGAGTATTTTACTAGTCAGTTCATCTCAGGTATTTTATCAGTACATAAATCCTCTACTAACATTCCACTAAAGTGACTTATTCTCCATGATTCTAACTTATAAATATGAAGATTCTTGGGGATGTCATATAATGACAGTAAAACTGACACAAAAAAACTAGGATCACAATATACCATCCTACTATGATAGCAACTAAGATCAATCTAGGACAGAACTCCCTTAGCAAAACATTATTAACACAAAACTAGCAATCATAAATAATTAGACAAAAAACTTACAGCCAACACAAGGAAAGGAATCACTTCCATGATGATTAACGTGGATTTAACTCCAATGGCACTGAAAAATCCTACAGATGCAAGGACAGAAAGCATAACAAGCAAAACGCCTGAAAGACCAAGCAGCACCTGTAAACCATAAGACAATAAAAAAAAGATATTGAAAACTAAACTGTAATTTATTGAATAAGTTATTAAAGGGGTCTATGTGGCATGTACATAAGCAAACATCGCAAATATCCATGTGTGCAGAATGTATGTATATGTAGATACAGACCTATATATTCCATATATATAAAAATAAAAAAGAAAAAAAGAAAAAAAGAAAAAAAAAGAAAAGAAAAGATAAAGGAATCGGAATCCAGGTATTCAATTTAGCAACAATAAACAAATAAAAAGGATGGCAAACATGTCAAAGAGATTTAAAACCTCAAACTGAAAGGGAAAAGATTGTGTAAGTTCATGAAATTTTTTATACCATTGATCACACTGCAGAGAGTATCACTGAAAACCAAGAATATTGATGAATAAAAAACCAACTGTGAGTGGATACTGAAGCTGCTACACTCTATTGGAGCATTGTTTCCAAAACTGAGGTCTACAAGTGTTGAAAGACCACAACTAGTGTAATTACAAATGATGCTGTTGATAAGTAGAATGAAGAATAGATGATATTGGTTGTTATCAAAATAATAATAAGTCTGGCAAACTGAAAAACTTGCATTTTCAAGTTGTCAAGAAAAAATCAAATACACATCATTTCCATAGAAAGAAAAATCTTCTGGATATCCCCTCATATGAGGAAAATTGAAGATAAGAAGATATTAAGACTTTGGAGTTTTCAAATAGAAAAATATTTGTCACCACATGGCATGAAATTATTCATCATATACTTTATACTCCAAAACATGGGGACCCACAACAAGAGGTCAAAGTAATATTGTCAACAGTAGCAGTAGCAGTAATAATATTATCACAATGATTAATAATAACAATGACTGAACTCCAGAGACAGTACGTAAATAGTCACACGCTAGTACTTATATAATTCATATCATATATCATATATATATATTTTTTTTTGATAAGTAAGTAGCTGGTTTTATTAAAAGCGTGAGGCGCCCCTAAGTACACTGGATGTATACAAGGAGAAACACCTAACTAGAAAGGGAAAAACGTACAAGGAAGTCGTCATAGCTAACCGAAATCGGGAAAACAAACGCTACAGTCCAAAGATACAGAGTATGGAAACAAAAGGATAAAAAGTCCTCGAAGGACCTCTCCACATCCTCGAAGCACCTATTATTTCTCTCTCTCCAAAGACACCAAAAAAAGCAAATAGGCACCATCTTCCAAACTGCAGCACTCCCCCCTCTTCCTGCAGACCACCAACAGGCTAGCAACTCAAAAACCCGACCAGGCATCACCCAAGATAACCCAAAACGGCCAAAAAAGGCACTCCACAACGCAGACGCTACCTCACAATGGATAAGAAGATGATCAACTGTCTCCTCACTCTTCTTACACATCCAACATCTGTTTACTACAATCACATTCCTCTTTCTAAGGTTATCTAGGGTCAGAATTTTCCCCCAAGCCGCCGACCACGCAAAAAAAGCTGCCCTAGGAGGGGCCTGAGTCCGCCACACACTCTTCCAGGGGAACCTCCTCCCCCCTTCCGAGCAGGCCAAGGAGAGAAAGAGAGACTTGACCTTGAACGTACCTCTTTTGGAGGGGTTCCACCATAATCTATCTTCCAACCCTCTTCTCACTCCTGTAGAATGTAACACCTGGAAAAATGAGGCAAAGGCCTCCACCTCCCAATCATGAGCCTCCCTCGAGAAACTCACGTTCCACTGATTGGACCCCCCTAGCATCTCCACATTATCCGCAACTGAGGCTTCCTTCACACAAGCAATGCTATAAAGGATCGGGAAAGCTATCTTGAGAGCTGAGTCTCCACACCACCAATCATGCCAAAAGCTAATCCTGGACCCATCCCTATATATATATATATATATATAAAAGCCGAATCACTCTCAGAAGTGTCTTAATATTGTGACATGTGGCGTGAACCCTTTTTATTTTAATACTAAACCGGTTTTTTAAAGCATAATTTGTGAACTGGTTTTTTAAGAGTGAATCGGTTTTTACTTAAAAAATCAGTCATTAAATTAACATAATTAATGATGTTTAATTATATTTCAAGAGTTTTCCATATATAAATTATTTCATAAATTTAGTATTATCAATGTCCAAATCAAATAAGGAAACAAATAATACAAATCAAATCATATATCATATATAATAGCCGAAACCTTATTTTGAAGTGCCTTCAAATCGCGACGTGTGGCATGAACCTATTTTTTTAAAGACTAAACCGATTTTTTATAAATTGAACGGGTTCATATTTTAGTTCTCTCTATCTCTCCTTTTTTCCTCTCTCTCAACGTCTCTTTTTTTTTTTTTTTTTTCCAACTCATTCACTCTCATTCCACATCTCTCTGTCTCTTGAATTGATTCATATATTTGTTTCTCTCTCTCCTTTTTTCCCCTCTCTCCACGTCTCTCTCTTTTTTTTCTCCAATTCTTTCACTCTCTTTCCACGTCTCTCTCTCTCCACTCTCCAACATTAACATCTTTCCTCTTTTTTCTCTCCACCTTTGTCTTTCTCTTTCTCCACTCTCCAACGTTAACAAAAACAAAATCTATTGGCCTAAAAATTCAACTTCTTCTTAACCCTTTTTTTTTTTTCCCAAGACCAACAATATTTGAACATATTCTAATTTATATAAATTAAACTAAAATTAAAGGTCTTATGTTTTAATTCATTTGAATGTTTATCGATTTTTTTTTTTTTTTTTTTTTTTTGTAATTTACTCGGATTTTCAAGCATATTTTTAAGTGTCTTTGTTTTGTTCTCTACTTTTTAAAGCAATATAAGACAAATAGATACTAAATTAAGCACTCAATACAGTTGAAATTTTTTTTTTTTTTTTTTTTTAATTTTGTATTCCTAAAAAAAAAAGATTTTATTTATTTTGCTTTGTATTTTTTTTTTAAATATTCGGAATTATATAGGTTTTATTTATATTGAAATAAGATAGATGATTTATTTGATTGCATTAAATCTTGATTAAAAGATTTTGTTTTATTTTTTTATTTTTTTCAAAATGTTCAGAATTATGTGAATTTTATTTGTATTTAAATAGAACCTTTAGTATGTCTTTTTATTTAAAGAGCGATGATTGATTTTTTAACATGAGTAATTTAGCCTGTAAGAAAAAAAACAATGAAGATGCGTTTAATTTTTAAAATCAAATATAATAAAGAACCTTGCGCATAGCGCAAGTTATATGCTAGGATATCTATGTATAAATAGATACATAGATACTTCTTCATTTTTGTAGAGGTAATCAAAAAGAATTTTCCTTCCAAAATACTTCTTCATTTTTTGATTTATCTTTGTGTATCTATGTATAATTTTTTTACGACTGTAAATTGATTATTTTTATGTTTGTTTCTCTAGAAAGTTTATTTGTATTGAAATATAATAGGTATCATACCAATAAAATTTGATGTTCTAATTCATTTGAATATTTTATTGGATTTTTTTTTTTCGTTTTTGTGATTTACTCGAATTTTCTAGCATTTTTTGAAAGTGTTGAAAGAAATTTATTTGATTGCATTAAATAATGAGTGAAACATGTGTTCTATTTTGTATTAAAAAGAATAGAGAAGATTTTGTTTATTTTACTCTGTATCTTCTAAAATGATTAGAACTTTATGGGTTTTATTTGTATTACAATATAATAAGTATTACATAAACAATATCAGAGTTTCCTACTAATTTTCTATTAATATTTTGATAATCAGAATTCAAGTTTCATTCTTGCTATTTTTTTTTTCTTTTATACTTTTCATTAAGTACATGTTTGGCACACTTAAAAAAAAAAAAAAATACATGTTCAGTAATGTACTGCTGTATAACTTTTAGTATGTATTTTCATTAAAAGATGCGTGATAGATTTTTCACATACCTATTTTAACTTATAATGAAAAGTAAGATGAGATGCATTTAAGTTTTGAAATTAAATTATAATGAAGAATCCTGCGTATAGCACGGGTTATGTACTAGTTAAAATAAATGTAAAAACACAGGCACATGTGCACTTGTCCATAAATATACATAATAAATGGAATCCAGGAAAAGTTGAGCAATTCTAAAACTATACCTTGGATGAGAGGTAAAAGGAAGATAAACGAGATGCATCTCCCAAGGTCACTGACACATAAGCAAACATTACAAGATAGCTTACCTGATACAAAGTTGGACATGAACAGGAAAAGCAATTAAAAGAAAATCACTTGTTTAGACAAAAGTGTGGTATCAAGTAATGATGATCAACTAATTTAGTTCTCAAGTACAAGAACGTGTGACAGAAATTATTCTTCCCAACCACTTTACTAACATGATAATACCAACTTTCAAATGACTTACTATTATTGTTATAACATCTGCAGTACTTTCCCTTTTCAGTTCCTCCTCAATTGAGCTTTCGGATGAAAATGAAAGAGTAAGATTGCTAGACAGCACCATCGGCAGCAGCTCCTCCTGTCAATGTGTTTGGTACAAATTTTAACAGGCATTAAGCATTTCAAGAAAATGTGAGATCCAGCACCTAAATCATGCAAAAGACAAACCTTTTTTTTGTTATTAGTAATCGCAAATTCATTTAAAAGCGCAAAGGCACAACCCAAGTACACAGAAAGTATACAAGAGAGAAGCCTAGCAAGTAGTGGAGAAGAGATCTAAAAAAGCATGAAAAATTCAAAAACTACAATCTGAAGATGCTGCCCAAAGAAAGAGTCTTACAGAATAAATCCTAAAGTCCCCTCGGGGGCCTCCTCTTATCAGAGGATATTGGAGAGTAGATATGATTGTAATCAGTAAAAAAAAAAAAAAAAACAATAAATCTCAAGATGTGGAGAACATGTAAACATAGTGGTGGAGATAACAGAATGCACATTCACCTTTTTTCCTTGATAATTAATTGTTCATTGGTTCTTTAAGAATCAACATCGATTGTGTGCTAATAAATTGAAGTGCCCAGAGCCTACATCCAAATGCAGATGCAGACCAGCTCTCTCCCTCCTTTTTTTTTTTTCTTTTTTTTTCTTTTTCCCTTCTAATTTTAAGTTGTACCACATTACCAGGTATGTAATAACATCAGTATGGAAACATCATGTTCACCTTCCCAGACCAGTAAATGGCAGCACGATGAGAAACAAGAGTGACTCTTTTCCTAGGTAAGATGGAAACTTTGTAACTTTTTTTAGAGGGATAATGGGGTCCATTCAAATCTCAATCTGATGTCGTCAGCCAACAACTAGGTTGATCACATGGCTAGAGAGTCAAAATGAAAAGGTCTACGGATCAGTCCTTTTCAGTACTAGTCAGCTTTAAGTTTTGTCTGATTGTTTTTTGATAAGTAATAAGAAGTTTTATAAAAAAGCGTATAGGCGCCCCAAGGTACACTGGGAGTATACAATAGGATCACCTAACTAGAAGGAGAAAAACGAAAAAGAAAATCATCATAACTAATCGAAACAGGAGAGACATGCGCAACGGTCCAAAGATACAAAGTTTGAAAGCAAGAGGCTAAAATGTCTTCCCAAGTCCCCTCCACATCCTCAAAGCACCTATTATTTCTTTCCCTCCATAGACACCAAAAAAAACACGTAGGCACCATTTTCCACACCGCGGCACTCTCCCTCCTCCCCGAAGACCACCAACAAGCGAGAAAATCCGAAACCCTCTTCGGCATCACCCAAGACAACCCAAACCGCCCGAAGAAGGTGCTCCACAAAGTATAAGCTACCTCGCAATGAAGGAGAAGATGATCCACCGTCTCCTCGGACTTCTTGCACATACAACACCTATTTGTCACAATCACCCGTCGCTTTCTAAGATTGTCCAAGGTCAAAATTTTTCCCAACGCCGCCGACCACACAAAAAAACTCGCCCTCAGAGGAGCTTGGGTACGCCACACACTCTTCCACGGAAATCCTCCCCCAACAGGACTCGCCAAGGCGGCGTACAGGAGCTTGACCTCGAATCGGCCTCTTTTGGAAGAATTTCACCACAACCTATCTTCACACCCTCGCCTCACTTGAGCAGCATGTAACACCTGGAAAAAAGAAGCCAACACCTCCACCTCCCAATCATGCGCTTCTCTAGAAAAGCTCACATTCCACTGGTTAGTGCCTCCCAGCACCTCCATATGCTCCGCCACTGAAGCATCCTTAGCGCAGGCAATGCTAAATAAACCTGGAAAGGCATGCTTAAGAGCCAAATCACCACACCACAGATCGTGCCAAAAGCGCACCTTAGACCCCTCCCCAACCTGAAATCGAGTAAACCTTTGGAAATTGGCCCACCCCATCCTAATGTTCTTCCATAACCCTACCCCCAGAGGACCCCCCGGCTCCAAGGAACACCACCCTCCCCAAAGACTACCAAATTTCGCATTCACTACAGCCCTCCACCAAGAATCTCTTTCTAACCCATAACGCCACAACCACTTCCCTAAGAGGGCGCGATTGAAGACCCTAAGGTTCCTGATACCCAAACCTCCCTCCTTCATCGGAGTGCAAACCTTCGCCCACCCCACCAGGTGGAACTTGAACTCATCGCCTAGACCTCCCCATAAAAAGTCCCGCTGCAACTTCTCGATCCTCTTTGCAACACTACCTGGAATGGGAAAGAGTGACAAATAGTACGTCGGCAAGTTGACGAGAGTACTCTTGATAAGGGTTATTCTCCCCCCTTTAGACAGATAAGATCTTTTCCACCCGGCCAACCGACGTTCTATCTTCTCAATAACTTCATCCCAAATATGTGTAGCCTTGCAAGAGGCCCCTAACGGCAAACCAAGGTACCTAACAGGCAATGAAGCAACCCCACACCCCATAATCTCAGCTAACCTGTCCACTTGGACCACATCCCCCACTGGAATAATCTCCGACTTGGCCAAATTAACTTTTAACCCGGAAGCAGCTTCAAACAACAGAAACACACTCCTCAAATACCGAAGCTGGGCAGGCCTAGCATTACAAAAAATCAAAGTATCGTCCGCAAACAAAAGATGAGACGTAGTAATATGACCGACCTGAAACCCCTCAATAAAACCCCCGTTCACTGCCGCCGAAATCATTCTGCTTAGAGCTTCCATCACAAAGACGAACAACAGAGGAGATAAAGGGTCCCCTTGTCTCAAACCCCTGGAGCTGCTGAAGAAACCATTAGGCGAGCCGTTGATCAGGATTGAGAACCGCACCGAAGAAATACAATGTTCAATCCAAGAGCACCAAATCCCACCAAAACCACACCTCCTAAGCATGTATAACAAGAAACCCCAATTCACATGGTCATAAGCTTTTTCTAGGTCCATTTTGCATATGACCCCTGGTTCCCCAGATCTCAGCCGACTGTCTAGGCATTCATTAGAAATCAAGACAGGATCGAGAATCTGCCTACCTTTAATAAAGGCACTCTGGGATTGAGAAATGACCTTATCCAGCATAACCTTCATTCGATTTGCTAACACCTTTGCTATGATCTTGTACATACCTCCCACAAGGCTAATAGGCCGAAAATCTCTGAGATTAGTAGCTCCGGGAATCTTCGGAATTAGCGAAATGAAAGAGGCATTAAGGCTCTTCTCAAACCTCTCCCCAGCATGAAAAGCATAAAACACCTTCATTACATCCTCCCTCACCACCTCCCAACAAACTTGGAAGAATGCCATAGAAAACCCATCAGGACCCGACGCCTTATTGCCATTCATTTTAAACACTACCTTCCTTACCTCCTCTTCTTCGAAATCTCTCTCCAACCATCTAGCCTCCTCCTCCGAAATGGAATCAAAGGAGATACCATCCACCATCGGCCTCCAGTGACATTGCTCCGAAAAAAGTCTTTGATAGAACTCAACCACATGCTCACTAATCTCGGACGGATTTGAAGAGATGCTGTCTCCAATCATGAGAGAATCCATAGAATTGTATCTTCTATTAGAATTAGCTATGGAGTGAAAAAATTTCGTGCATTTGTCTCCTTCCTTTAGCCACATCACCCTGGACTTCTGCCTCCAACTCACCTCCTCCATAAGCATGCAATTCTCTAGCTCTCGAGCCACAACCGCCTTCCTCCTAACTTCCCCTTCCTCCAAAGCCCTACTTTCTTCATTCTCATCCAATAACCGAAGCTCTTCAAGAAGCATCCTCTTATTCCTATCAAGGTTACCAAAAACCTCTTCGTTCCAAATCTTCAAATTCAGCTTTAAGGCCTTTAGCTTGCTAGCAAACACAAAACTTGGCGAACCATGAAACTCATAGGAATCCCACCATTGTTTCACTTGGGCCACAAAACCATCTGCTTTAAGCCACATGTTCTCAAACTTAAACGGCCTCTTCCCGCTTGACACTTCCCCCATCTCTAGTAAAATTGGGAAGTGATCCGAGCACAGGCGAGAGAGTCTCTTTTGCTTAACCCCTGGACACCGTGCCTCCAACTCCGGAGAAATAAGAAACCGATCAATCCTTGACCATAGGGGGGGATCATTTGAAATAGACCATGTATACAAACCCCCAATCAAGTGAAGATCCATGAGCCCTTGATCCGAAATGAAATCCGAGAATTCCATCATGGACGAGTCTAAATGAGCATCACTTGATCTCTCACTGGGAAAGCGAGTTACATTGAAATCACCCCCAATACACCAAGGCATATCCCACCAACTCATAACACCCGCTAATTCCTCCCATAGCAGCCTCCTGTCCCTATAGAGATTCGGGCCATAAACCCCAGCAAAAGCCCAGACAGAAAGATCTCCACTGTTTCTAAAAGAGATTGCCAAGGTGTAAGACCCCACACAAACCTCGACCTTCTCCACCACCCTATTATCCCACATAATTAAAATACCTCCCGAAGCCCCACTAGAATCCAAACAACACCAATCCACATGACTCCTCCCCCATAAGCTACGGACTATACTGCGAGACATCTCCTGAATCTTGGTTTCTTGGAGACAAACAATATCAGCCTTCCAATCCCTAAGCATATTACTCACCCTCAGGCGTTTATCCTTCCTGTTCAGCCCTCTCACATTCCAAGAAAGTATTTTTAACTTCATAATGACACCACCTGCCCCCTCCCCTTCCTATTACCGCGACTTGAACTCGCCCCTTTAGTATCATAGTTCACAGAACACTCCAAATTCCTAATCTCCCTCTTGCCCTTGGCCCCACTACTCGTATTCAAAATCATCTCATTGTTCCGACGTTCCTCTTCCAAGAAGGTCAAAAGCGCAAGCAATTGTAACTTGTGACCCGTGTAAGAGATCCCCACAATCGGATAAATCTCATTAGCACACTGGATTACCCAATCCGAGTATCCCTTCACACCCCCATCATTGGGCCCGTACGACTTCAAGGGAGAAGGCACACTGACCTCACAAAAATCTGTGTCTACAACTCGAGCTTCACCCTCCCTGCCCACCTTCCCAGCAGAGTAATCAGCTATGATCCTAGTGTCCTGCAACAAGCCCAGCCCCTCACAAGCCTCCAGACCTGCCTGAGACCCTTCTCCCTGCGCCCACGGCACCAGCCCATTATCCTCGGTCAGAGCCTGAACCAGAATTCCCTCCCCTCTGACCTGCGACAGCAACTCCGACTGGCTAGGCGGCTCACCAGGCAGAACACGAGACCCCACACTGCCAGCATCCACTCCCGGCGCCACCTCCACTGTTTCTGCGATCTTCACCATCGTCGAGCACTTCTCTTTCAACAACTGGGCCTCACCTGCCGAGCCTTGGACCACCAAACCCTTCAACGACGCACTCTGGGAAGCTCCGGCAAGCACTGAGTTCTTCTTGCCGACAGAATGGGCTTCGGTGCGCTCCACGCGGCTATCCAAGCCTTCGACAGGGTCGCTCTGAACAGCCTGTGAACCCTGCCCTGTCACTTCCCGATTCCCACCTGCCGATTCCGAGACCACCAGAGACTTCGCCGGCCCCCTCTGTGTTGCTCCGCCTACCTTCAGACGCTTCCCCTCACCGCTAGGCAACTGTCCTGGCGCAGCCGGCTCTAGATCGGCGATCAGGGCTACTGGTGAGCGCTTCCCCATCACTTCTAGTGTCGAGTTTGCTGATTCTGTGGCCTCCAAGAGCTTCGCCGGTCCATTCTGAATCACATCATAAGCTGGACCACTCTGAGTCGCACCTGTCGCCGGCCCACCTCCGTCAGAGGGGAATTCCGGCACCTCCACGCCAATCGCCGGGACCTCGACAGGGACAGCCACTACTGCCGGCGACCTCATTTCCGATCGCGAGTCTCCTCCCGGTGACGACGCCCCATCATCTCCGGTCGAGCCCTTTTGCCGATCCATCAACCCACCCTTCATACTCAACGGGTGGGAACCAATAGATCTCTCACCCTTGGATCCCATATTGCCTCGGCCCTCCTGGCCCAGACCTGAGCCCAAACCAGTTTTCCTCTTATAAACTACCACTTTCCTCTTTACCTTAAATCCTCTCGTGGGCCTAACGCCATTCCGGTCAGCCCACTCTTTTCCTTTAACTTCTCTACCCTCACCCCCAGAATGAATTACACCTAAGCCTCTCCCAGGCCTTGGACCGTGACCATCAGTCCACGTCTTCCTCTCCAGCTTTTCACTCACTCCAACAGACTGGGCTGAACCCCCACCCCCTTCAACCTGATAAAGCCCACTTTCCTCCATTCTTAAAAGAGCCCTATCCAACTTGTGAATTCCAACGTCAATTTCTTCTTTCAGCCAATTCAACGTCTCTCTGCATTCTCGTAGCTCAAGACTTACACCAGCATGGAATTGCTTCTGACACTCACCAACCTCTCGTCCCATCAGCGCTTGCACAGAGTCATCACACACTGTGGACGCTTTCTCCCGCGTTTGAAAGCTACTCGCCGGCACCGTAACTCCTAGAACCTCCTTACCCCTGTTCTTCATCCTCTCCATCAAGCGAGTACCTTCATCCTCCTGACTCCTTGGTGTCTTCGCCGGAATCAGCGTCCCCTTTCCTGGCGATGAAGCTGTTACCTCTGTACCTAACACCTGGTTCTCCGTTGCTGATGAGGACTTCTTCACCCAACTGGGCACTCGCGCCACAGGCCCTGAAAATGGACCAAAACGCTCCTCCTCCGAGGATACTGACAGGCCCACCACCTCGGCGTAGCTCCTCCTTTCCTTCCCCTCATGCTTCTTCTCTTCGTGCACCCTTTTTTCTACCTTAGCACCTCGAAGGGACGATATTGCTAAACGCACTTCCAACAAAAATCGTTTCCCACCTTGCCCGAATCGCCCTTCTGGAATGAGGACAGAACCGCATCTCCGCCTCCCATCAAATTCCTCCAACGTCAGGAAATACCCATGCCGATTAGAACGTCGTTGCGCAATAAACCGAGGGTAGCCCTTTCTTGACTGATCCCAGAATACCTCTGAATTATCCACTGCCATCAGCACCTCCAGATTACGCTCTAACCATACCAGCTCATCCCCTTTAATGAAGATAGACCTTTGCTTCCCTTTGCTCCTCTCGAAAATCCTTACTCCCGAAGCCCCTGCCTTCACCACTAGTTCAAAATCTTTCGCCTCTACTGACCAACATCTCCCTCTCGCCATGTTATCACTACCTAACTAGCAAAAACAACCTCACGCGCCACCACGCAAGCGAGCCAAAAGATTTTGTGACACTTATCACCAGCATGAATAGGTGGTGCAAATGAAATTGTTTGTTATTTTAGTTATTTTTGTCTGATTGTGATGGGTTATGTTAGTTATTTCTATGCTGAAACAAAAACCTTCAAGTTGTCAATAGAAGAGAGGTCTTTGGGTTTAAGAGGGGTGGGTTACCTGGACGGTGGTTCGGGGAAAGAATTGTGTGGTGTGGTTGTTGGCTACAGTGGAGGAGGTGTTAAACGAGGAGAAGTTAAGAAAGTTTTGAAGGACGGTAAGGATTGGAAGCAGGGCTTACATTGCGCAGAGGCAAACGAATAGCTATGGGCAATACATGGCATTGGCAGAATATGGAGGAGGGCAGCGTGGCTTCATCATTGTTCCAGAGGGCCAAAGAGGCAGAGAGTGGAGCATATTTGCTGTCAAGTTGAGAAAGGTGATAGAGTTTTTTGATTCGGTTGTAGACAATGGGATTAGGGGTATGTTTTATTCCATAATAATCGTTCTTCTCAAAAAACGCTACCACCTTTCTTCTCATAAGAGAAGAGAAGAAGAAAGGAGAAATTGTATTATTCCATAAAAATCGTTCCATACCTTTTACATGGCTTTAAATAGGAGAGGAATACAAACTTTTATTTTTGTCTATTCAATGGAGGAAAGGGAACAATTACAAGAGGGGGTCTTTTCCACCACTAATTCTACTACACCAAATATTTTACTAATAGAAAAATGAAGCATCAAAGATATAATGCAATGGGAGTCTAATAACACATTATGACATGGAGTTAAAGAATAGAAGTGCAACATACAGGGAGACAATTACATATCAAGTAATGCATAATATCTACATGACAAACATACAAGCAACACAAAATAGCTATTAAACAATCAACAAAGGGATGTACAATACTCAAACCTTTGCTAACTGTATGAAAGCTTTTTCCCAAGCCACTGCTTTTCCATTCTCATTGCCTACTTCATCAATTGCATTATTAACTGGGTAGGTAATAACAAATGCAGAAGCCTGAAATTGGAATGTCATCACAAGATTAGTAGATACTCAAATGTGCAAGTAACGGATGAATATTTTACCTCAGAATAATTGTTCCCAGAAAATCCTCCTAAGGCAGTACTTGGATCAAGTGGAGCCTTAAATGCACTCAAACATGTGTCTGCAGAAGTGTAATGCTGACAGCAAGAAGATACAGGAATCGAGATGAATACATAGAAGAAGTAGAAATCACAATAACAGCAGTGTAAACAATAGCAAGCTTTAGACGTGCCACAAAAATGTAGTACTTAAGTCTTCAACTTATGAACCAAAAAGAGGGGAAAAGGTTATAAAATGAAAACAAAATCCAAAACAAAAAATTCCATGCTCAGAATTGCTAATTCTAACAAGCCTCAGGTAGGCAATCTTCTACCAGCTATGTCTCCTTCAATATCTCTAAAGAAAACACATGAAACCAGTCTACAGAACTTGCTAAAAACATAAAACATGAACACCGAAAAAGCAGATGCTACTGAAGAAATATAGGAGTCCAGACCCCTGGAATTCCAAGAAACGTGAAACATGGATAATGGAAGAGCGGTGTGGAGAAACAACTGATCAGGCAATGGAGTAAGTGACCACAGAAGGATCATAAACTTTGAGGTCAAATACTTCAAAGGGCATTAGGCAGCCTATTCTCTCACCATGTTGAATTTCAATTTATTTGCATGCATGCCTCATCTATTTCCATATTTTAGAGATTTAGAATGGAAACCTCCATAACCATTAAGCTGCAAGAGCTTTGTCCTTAAAGACCAAGAAATCAACAACTAGGCGTCTTTCAATCTAACAACAGAAACCTCAGTACATTCTAACTGGTAGTCTTTCTTCTCATAACAGAATCTTCACAGGAGAGTCCATTTGGCATTTTTCCATGACAGCAGCATCCAAGACATGAATCTTACTCTCTAACAAGTAGTGTATGGGGGAGGTAACTTTGAAACCAAGAAGAATTTAAGACTTCTTCCACCATAATAACTCATTGCTAAATCTAAATCATTTCTTTTATCTAATGTTATAGGTTCTTAATTAGTTTTACCCTCGGTGTGTGATTTGGTATATGCAAAATGTTCCTTATGTTACTCTCCTATTTTTCTTTTTTTTTGATAAGTAAATGGGGCGCAACCCATTTACTTATGTATTGAAAAATAATGGGGCGCAACCCCTATTATGTTACTCTTCTTTTTTCCTTTTCTCTTTTTTGATAAATAATGTATATTGAAAAAATGGGGCGCAACCCATATACACATGAAGTACACAAGAGAACCCCTACTAAGTAGAAAAAGAAGCACATAACACTACAAATTCAGAAAAAGTATATACATGCGAAATAGACCAAGTCACGCTCCATGAAAACAGAGTATGTAACGTCAACTTTTTCATTTTATTTCTTTAGATATTCCTTGTTTTTTCTTCCAAAGGCCTCAAAACAAAATAAACAATTGCAACTCCACCAAAGCAAGGCCTCATACTTATTTGGCCGGTGAATGTGGATTTCCCATATTTGTTCCCACTTGAATACCAAAACTGCCCAGAATTCCCCTGCTCTAGGACTTCCTTTCTTCTCCTTGCCTATTTACTTCCACTGCCACCGCATATGACTGCCCTCCCTTGACCACCCATGGCGCCACCGGTAACTCCCTAGACTTCTCCCCAATTTTTTTCACACCTTCTCTTTGCTTCTCATAATATAGCTTCAGCCGCTGCAACTAAACAAAACAATCAGCCCATCCCCTTCTGTCTCTACTATCCAGTATGATAACATAACTCCGCCGCCCTCCACCTCCGTATTCCGACAACTCAATGATTCTGCCATGTTTATTTCCCTGTCGTGGCAGCACGTACGCTGTGTTCCCCAAGCGAAAGGTCCTCCAATACTCACTTAATTTGTTGCCTTTGATCAACACTTCCTGCGCTTTCAGCAACCAGAACACGCTTGGCCAGCCCAGGACCACTGCTTGAAAAACTCCTCTCCTCCTCTCTACTAATCGCACACTCCCCATTGATCTCAGATCAGATCGAAACTCAAATGATTTCGCTTCTACATAAAAAAATCCCAAATATCCCATCTCTCAAACCAACTAGCACTTAGACAAATAGAATTCTGATGATAAACCTCCACTACACTCCTCACATGCCAACAAGTACCTCATGCGCTACAGATGAGAGCGAGAGACAAACTTCCCAAAATCAATATATATAAATTTTGTAATATTTGAAACGTAAAGCCATCCAAATTCTAAATAAAGCTAGTTGTAAGTTTACCTGAAAACAATACTCCGCATGCTGTATTCCTCCAAAGTTGTCATAATTATCAGGATCCATTTTATAATACTATCAGAAAGAAAAAGTTAAGTTAAACAACAATGTAATGGTTGGAAAGTAACAGTATGATTTGACATTTATTTCCAAAACCATGATATCAGGGAAAAAGGAAAAAAAGAAAAAAGATGTACACTTTAAGCTTCCCAACCCAAATAAATAAATAAAAAGCATCTCCCATCAAAAGAAAAAGTACCCTCACACCACTCTACCAGATATCTAACACATATAAGTACATATTACACATGCAAAACACTATAAATGCAAAGAGAAAGAGAACACAGGAAAACCTGCAGAATACTTTGAGTGGCACAATCCCCGCCAAGAGGCTTCAAGCAAATGTCAGTTAGAGATACCATTGAGCCTGAATAGTTGGCAGAAATCCCATCAACCTGTCAAAATTGAGCAATGAACAAAGTGATTATCATCTAGCAATGCATATAACTCAACTCAATGTTCACATAATTAAATTGAATTTGAAAAGTAGCACGAACACTCAAGAGTACCTTTTTTTGTACTTCAAAGAGTAACTGAATATTATCCTCTGTAACAATACCAGGTGACTTGCCATGCAGTGGATCAGGCACGGTCGCTATTATGAGCTGAAACATATACAAACACCAACTGCATGTCAAGTATTTCATATAAAATTACAACAGTATATTTTATATTATGAAAAACAGGAAGAATATTTTTTGTAATGTAGAAGAAGTTCAGTGTCAAGAAAAGAGCATCAAGTCAACTAGGCCTTAACCCCAAATTAATTGAGGGCAAAAGGCCTTTCTCAGACATATATTTTCACCCCAAAAGAAATATTCTGACACTGGATTTTTTTGTAGGTTCTAATAGAAAATATCTTCACCGACAACCAAAAGAGTACAATGGAAATCTAGGCATTGTGAGATCACAGAAGAGTAGACTCACCTATATCTTTACGAAAATTCATCCCAAAAGAAAAACTAAACATATAAAAAAGATTTTTTGTCAATTCAAGTAAACGGTTATGCTCAAATGCAGCAATTGTTTATGAAACTCAGTCCAAAGAATCCACCAAGCTAGCAGTGAAGCTTGTTTGTATACTTCAGTAGGCCTGGTTTTTACACCATCTCCACCAGGTGCCTTCCTACATCTATTTTCTATTGACTCTATCCATGTAGGGATGCCCTCACTAGGTTCCCATCAAAAAGAAAAACGGAAAACACTTGTTTTGGTCCTGAAGATTACAAATAAGTTATAATTTAGTTTCTAACATTTGAAAAGCTGCAATAGAGTCCTTCTGCATGTCCCAATAATGACAATAAATGGCGTTTCATCTTAAATAGTGGCTTGACTTGATGATGATTTGACAACTGGAATTTCACATAGAAGTTTTAGAAGAGGAGCACAAAGCGGAAGAAGAGGATTACACAGAAATAGATCTTTTCAGACAACTGAAGAAAACAAAAAGGTTGCAGACTTCTGGTTGCCAAATCATCGTCAAGTCATGCTATGAGTTATTTAATGTGAATGTCATCTACTGGCATTAGCAAGGCAGACAAAAGAACTTCATTGTGATAATTTAAATAATGTAAGGACATGGTTACCACTTTTTAAATGTGTTAGGGATCGAATTAGAACTTCTACTAACCTTCAAGGACCAAGAAAGACATTTGCCCAAAGTCAAATTAACATCATAAGTAAATAAGTAGGTGGATCCAGAAAGAAGATTTTCCTCTTTTCTTTTTTAAATAAATGAGTAAATATAAATATTAGCGACCATATTATAAAATATCACAAAGGATCATTGACAAAGAAAGTAAATCATAAGAGCAATGTTAAAACCTGTTCAATTCTGTAGAAAGGGGCAAGGTGGGTGTCAAAAAATTGTTTCTCTTCTGCTGCCTTACTTCCACGACCAACCCACAACTGCAGTATACATAGAAGCTTGTTATACATTTTTTTTTTTTTTTTGATAAGTTGTTCAAATTCAAAACATAATAACAGAGAAGCTCAATTCTCACCAGATTCTGGAAAGAAATCATTATCTAACAAGATAACTAAGAAACAGTTCCTAAATCCTCATGTTATAAGACTAGGACCATCAGCAGGGGAGTAAAAATTAGTGGAGACAAAATATGAGGTGATGAGGGGTGATTGGTGTACCAAGGAGGTAGGAGGGTCACATGGGGTGGGATTGTGGAAAAGTATCCGAAGGGGGTGGGATGAGTTTAAGCAACATGTACGATTCGAGGTGGGAACCGGGTCTCGTGTGTTGTTTTGGCAGGATGTGTGGTGTGGGGAGGCACCTCTGCAGAATTTGTTTCCCGCCTTGTTCAATATTGCATGTGGTAAGGAGGTATGGGTAGAGGAGAATATGGAGAGGGTAAATGGAGCTATATATTGGAATGTAAGATTTACTCGACCTGTTCATGATTGGGAATTGGAGGAGGTTTCAAGTTTCTTCGAATTGCTGTATTCACAACAGGTAAGGCAAGGTGGGGTAGATAAAATTTGTTGGTTTCCCTCGAAGAGGAAAATTTTTGAGGTGAAGTCTTTCTACAAGGTGAAGTTAAATCCAGCCCCGGTGGATGGTCCGTGGAAGCTTATTTGGAAGAGTAAAGCTCCTCCGAGGGTGGCTTTTTTCGTTTGGACGGCGGTTGTGGGGAAAATTTTAACATTGGACAACCTACGAAAAAAGAACATCATTGTGACAGAATGGTGTTGTATGTGCAAGAAGAGTGGTGAATCTATTGATCACCTTTTAGTGCATTGTGAAGTTGCTGTAGAGGTATGGAATATGATACTCCAGCTATTTGGTATAACGTGGGTGATGCCGAGGAGTTTGAAGGAATGTTTGGGAAGTTGGAGAGGGCAAAGGGGAAAGCGATCAGCCGTGCACATTTGGAGGATGGCTCCTTTGTGTGTAATGTGGTCCTTATGGAGAGAAAGGGATGCGCGGAGCTTTGAGGATCATGAAATGGGCAATACAGAATTGAAGCAAAGGGTGCTACAAACTCTCTTCTCTTGGAGGATATTGGGGTCTTCTTCGCAAGCTTCAACGCTTACAGAATTTATAGATTTATGTGCGTCCTTTTCAGTTTAAAGCTCGTGTAGTGGGCTCTTTTGTATACTTCCTGTGTACATGGGTTGCGCCCCTTGCGCTTTTTATACAATGACTTTTACTTATCAAAAAAAAAAAAAAAATTCAGTCAAGATTTGTTTCTCTGGGGCACCAAAGCAAGTATGCAATCAATATGATCATGAAGTCCCAAGCAATGAAACCTCAAAAAGAGCCTAACCCAACATAAATGGATAGCTTCCTTTTCATCTAATAGACTGGCCAATACGTCATCATTATCTTCCAAATTATTATTCGTAACAAAAATATAGCTCCATGAGCAAAAGGCTCATGTCATGATAATCAAGCATTTTATGAGTAGTCAGCACATAATGCAGCTTAATTAGTAAAGTCCAACTCTGTGGATGCATGCACAGTTAAATGGTCCATCATTGAGACAGCAAGAAAGCAGCCCCTAATGAAGAGCAAGGCCGAACTGAAAATGAGCTGCATTGTTGCTAGTGTCATAAAGACCATGGAACAGGCAACTGACAGCAAAATGACGGGCAGAACACCTAGGAGGACTGGAAGCATAGTCAATACAACAAGTGTAGGAAGTCCCTACGCCTACAAGCTCGACACTTGGGCTTCAAAGGATTTTTGTTTTTCCTTTTCTTTCACATCAACTAAAAGCAAAAGACTTTAGACTTTTACAAGCCTAAGGTTACAATTTTATCCTTGTTAGATCACAACTTACCCTAAGAGCTTAAGCTAATAGGAAATAGTATATTTAATCATTTAATTATTTTTCTAATACTCCCCCTCGTGTAGGTCCTGGTTCTTCCACAATAAGTGCAACTTAACATGTGCAATATTTAACTTAAATGATGAGAGGCATAATGTGGAGTCATGGTTTGAATTTAGGAGCAATGCTCTGAAATCATGTTAAATCACCACTTATCCAAAAAACTTAAACTAATAGAAAATAGTGTATTTAATCATTCAATTATTTTTCCAATAACCCTAATTAATTAATCATGAATAACAATTAAACACACACTAAAGAAAACCCATGATTTGAACACGGTAGAAACACAGTTGGATCATGAAGATAAATCTCTTCTAGATGCTATCAAATAATTAAGATGACAATAAGATACCTTCTCTGGCCGGGTCTCCACCTTGAAACCAATTAGACCTAAACAAAGCAGAAGAACAATAGCCAACGAGGAACAGAGCACAAGAGTAGGATTTCTAGCAGCCCAAATTCCGTATCTCCTGGAAGTAACACCAGAAGTGATTCAGTAGACATACTATTTATGCTAAAACCAGGGGTGGAACTAAAATTTTAGGTTTGGGGGGTAAAACTAAAGAAGAAAAAAAAATTTGGGGAAGAAAATGTGGCTTGGGGGAGCTGCCACCATATAGTTCCTCCCCTGGCTAAAGCAATGGTAGAATTCCTGACCACAAAATTCAGACTACATATCCTAGAAGCAGTGGTAGAACTGCTGACCTGTAAAAGCTTGACATATACCCTTGAACAATAGAATGTTGTAAGCCATTTGGCCATTGAGGGCCCACCTGTTGCACCTGATCATGGAATAATGCAAGAGTCAAGAAATCTAGAGAAATATTTGCATACATTGTAAAGAACAGCCAGAAGTCTAAACCCAACCATACAAAAAGTATATTGCTAAAAGCAGCAGAATCATACATAAAAGTCAATTTCACTGCAACCTAGAATAATGTTTTTCTTGGTTCAACTCATGTAAGCCTTAATCTTAACTGAATAAGGTCAGCTAACGAATTCCCTTTTCAACTTAATTAAGCCAGCCAAGTGAATCCTTTTGTCCACTCAGCCATATCTAAAGCCACATATCTGTCATACATTAATGATATACCCTTCTGTATTAATTCTACCTACGTCATTTTCCTGTCATTCCACATACCGAGATTATTACTTTCACACATAGAAAGCAGCTCTCCAAACCAAAAAACTAACAGTGTTCTATGGTCATCAAGCAATCTAGACACAAGTACATCAGCACATTCAACACAAATCCAAATACTGAACATAAAAGGCATGCTATAGAAAGGGACAAAATCACTGGATATTAGGATATAAGATGAAAGTAATCCAAAACCACCTTTGCAACAAGCTTCTCATTCTTTCGCAGGTTATCAATATCAAATTCACCATCATCTGCGACATTCAACAATGGTTCCGTGCTAGATGGATGCCTCCTCCTTTCTCTTTTCTGATTAAACAAACCCCATCCAAAGAATGCAGAAACTAAAACAATATACAGGATCACTAACAAAAGTTCAACACATGTGACCTGCAAGCATCAACAAATGGCATCCAAGTCAATGCAATGTATTAGAAAGCCATATTTGTATAAGGAGTTATTAACTGAGTACTTCATTCGTCATTTAATCATCAAAACAGCGAAATCTCAGTCATCCTAAAACAGAAAAGAAAAAAATCAAAGAAAAGGAATTGATCTATACTGCATCTACCTTAACTGATCCAATTCTAATTGAGCAGGAATCTTCTTTGTGTGGAGTAGGAGGTTCTGAATCAGAGCACACAGGAGATAAAGGGCAATCACCACAAGAGCAACCCAGTGAGGTGTCACCACATGGATACGTGGACACATTCATTGGCATTATTGCAGATGAACCAGGAACACTTGACTTAAAATTAATGGCATAAGGTGAACCAGGAAAACCAGGGTCTGCTTTCTGACCAATAAATGCAAACCATTCTGGAAAAAAATAAATGGAGACAGAAGCATTAAAATTGAGAAAGTATAATATCTAAGTAGAAAATGGGAAGCAGATTCAAATTGAACATGATACTTGGCCAGAACATATGCAGCAGCAACTTGAACTCAGTTTTATGCAGAAGAAACTTGAACTCAGTGTTACATACACAAACAAGAAGAAAGCAAAATTTGAGCTCACTAATAGACATTTTCTTTCAACTGATAAGGACGAAGAAGGGTTTTTTTCGAGTTCGATAATACAGGCGTTATTATGATCAAAAAACACTTGTTTGTGTGGTCATGGCTGATTTATTGATGCTTAATCAATATATAGTTAGAATTGTGTTCCCTACAATTATTGAAGTGATTTCACAAGATCGGACTGTCAAGTCTACCAATTTCATTACTTTGTAATCTTATATGGCCAGGTCATATCGCCCATTAGGTTTGGACCTGCATAATGATCCTAGTTTACAATAAATCTGAACCCCACCCCTAACAGAGTAGTGAAAACAAATTGTTATAAATTACTAATTAATCCTACCCCTGCTTATTAGTAATGGCCCTAACCAACAATGTCAACTGTAAGTAATGTCACTTCTAACTCATCAATAGATGTAGTGAAACTGTATAGGAAGAGTTGAAAACAAATAGAACTTGAAAACATCAGTTATATTGCAAAAAAAAATTAGACAGTGACTCTGTTCATCGCATGCTTATAAACCCTCCACATGATAGCATCTCACCTTTAAAATTTTTAGCACCAGCACCAATAAAGTCTATGGCCCTTGTATTCATAGTGCCAAACTTGACTTCCTTGCAGGAGTCAAAAAGCCCTTCACCAAAAGTATCAGTTACATAAAAATCAATTCCATCCACAGTCATGTTGCCATCAACCTGAAGCAAAATGTTGATGTAATAATAACCATGAAAATGATTAGTACATGGATTTCACATAAGCTGGTTATATCATATGAAAGGTTGCAATCATGATTACATGATAAACTTAGAAATAGTAAATCAAGTTCTCATTTCATAAATGAAGTGCATATCCCACAGATTGCATTCATTACAACTATTTAAAGGCAGCTTTGAAGCCAGTAAGCATAAAATATGTATTTCAGCATCTTATTGGGGAAAAAAGTCTCCTACAACTAGTAAATCTGAAGTAACATTCTCTGCATAGCATTTATCAATATGCCTGACCTCGGATATAGAAGTAACATTGATGAATAGATTCTGATTTGGAGAACATGAAAGCTCACAGAAGAGATTCAAGAAATTCCTCAAGCATGCTGGACAGCCCACAAGAAATGGTATTGCCTGCCACAGATTGCATTCATTACAACTACAGGCTACACAAATGACATCATTTCGACAAATATTTTGTAAGGCAGATATTAATATGAAAAGAAATGTATGCCATGCTCTTAGCTAAACAAGCCCCATGCTAAGTCCTCATAATAACCATTTAGCATGGTGCATACCATCAAATGCATAATTGCTTCAAGAAAAATTTTCTTTGATATGTAAATAATCATTTTATTATTTAGAGGAGAATGCTCCAGTAGACAGGAATATACTGAAGCAACTCCAAATGACTTACAATCTGAAAATTTAAAAGACCATCAAATTCTAGAGAAGTGGAATAAAAGACTACCTAGCACAGACATGCAAACATAAAAAGGTCTGAAGAATAAAAATGTAAGTGAAATCAAAGTGAGTTTAACCCCTTCACAGGTCTGACTATTACTTTCTCTGCAAATTAGCCACATAAGGCACAGCAGAATAGACTTCCAGATTTTACTACTTTCAGAATGACCATATGTTCCTTGCCAACAAGCAAATAAGTCAACAACCATCCTTGGCTTTAAGAATAATACTGAGTATATTGAATAACTGCATTTCAAACATAGATATTGGTCCACATGACATACTTACCTCTACGTGGAAATAGAATCTGATGAACTAAGAAATTTCACTATAGGAGGGTATCTTTTTTGATAGGTAAACTATAGGAGGGTATTTTAAAGAAGCAAGCTTCAAAATCTAAGAGGCACCAAAAGAAGCAAACAGATTGACTATCCGCAGAGTAGAAGCAAGAGTGACAAACTAAGAGATTTTTCTATTCCCATTACCAAAAAGCCTTATATGATAGCAATATTATGAGATTTGACAAGTTAATCTGGAAGCAACAAGCATGAAACATACACTCAAAGGACAATTAGATAAAAGTGCAGGTTGGCTATTGATTTCCAAGGGATAGAGTCAATGTAATTACATAATTAGAGATATAATGAAAGTCAATAATTAATATTTAATTTCATATATACATATATGTACATATATTTGTGTGTGTGCATGTGTGTGTGTGCAAGTGGTGAGGTCTTACTTGCTGAACTTGTGCCCGCAATG
Organism: Corylus avellana; assembly: GCF_965113065.1. Taxonomy (NCBI): domain Eukaryota; kingdom Viridiplantae; phylum Streptophyta; class Magnoliopsida; order Fagales; family Betulaceae; genus Corylus; species Corylus avellana. Next base: position 20,686,376 of record NC_142491.1, on the reverse strand, counting down.
TGTCAAACTGAGTCTCTGTACAACACACGTTTCCACTTATTGTTGGACACAAGCTTTGGATTTTGGCAGAAAGCAAGTCATCAGGCTGCAAAGCATATGAATGAGTCATAACACCCATCAATGCAGTATATGCATATGTTAGAAATTACTTCCAAGGAAAATATGAGGAAAAGAGATTTTCCAATCCTGATGCATGTCTCCCATGAACTAGATATGAATCATGTACCTTCACAGATGGGGAACCATAAGGACAGTTCAAAACTTTCCCATCACTGCGTTCTCCACATATATCATACATTGCACAGTATTCTTTAGAATGCATTTCCCTAACCAGCAGACCAAAATTATGTTATTCCTTGTATAAGAGAAAGAGGAGGCAACGTCAAACTTAAAGGCCAACTCAGCAGTTACACAGAAATTAACATACCCCTTGATCAGTGGGCAATCAAGAATATAGACACAAAGCAGATAGAGAGAGAAACAATCTATCTATCTTATAACATATTATCATTCATCAACAAGAAACCCCATCCTTTCAGATAGGTTAAGCTTTCAAATAAAGTTGCATTACCTTGATTTTACGTCCGAAATCAAAAGAACACCTGAATCAGTCTTCTCAGCTCTCAGCAAAGAAGTAAAAGTAATCACCTACAAAAACAAGAAATTACCCATTCAATAACAATTATAAAGTGAACAACATTGGCCAGCTACAGCATATATGCACTCTCCCTTATTGACCAGCAACTAAAAAACTGAATATATATGAGATAATGAAAGCTTACTCATAATCCAAGCACACAAATGGCTCTCCATTTTTCTCCAAGTACATCCAAATCACAAATTAATTTCCAAAGTTTCAATTCAACAAGCAATGCTCTAGAAGCAACCACTCCTCTTAACAAAATTAATAAATAAGAACATAAAATAATTTAGTTAACCCACCAAAGAATTCAGCAACCACAGTCCACAGATGATCATTAAGTTCAAAAATAAGGACACAATCACTGAACCAACCCTTTATCTAACACTTTATGTCTGACAAATTAAACCTATGAAACTTCAAAAATTCAGCTGCCACAAATGATCAAAAGTTTTTTTTAAAAAAAAAAATTACTGAACCAACCCTTTACATGCTGGACCAAGTAAACCCATTAAACACTTGGAGAATTTGAGAGCTGTTCTTGCATTCCACCAACCTAGATTTTTCTTTTTCTTTTTTTTTTTTATTAAAAAAAAAAATAGAGTAACCGAAAACACGATGGAACTGATTCAAACAAAAAGCCACCCATCAATGACAAAAAAAGAATAAGAACAAAAAGAAAAGGACACTGAATTCTTGCCTGGAACAGAAAAACAGCAACGAGCAAACCTAAAGAGGCCATAACTCTTCGTTTTTTTTTTTTTTTGGTTTTAAACTTTTTCTTAGCAAACTTGCAGTATCCGAGGAAAACAGAGCGCTCCTCCTCGTACGGCACAACTCATATGAAACAAAGTAAAGGTGGGAAAATCAACGAGAGACGATTGCTTTGGTGGGTTACTGTTGCCGTCACAGTTACTTGGCTTGCTTGCCTGGTTGGGTTGGGTTTGCTTCGTGGTGGGGGCAAATGAGAGTGAAGGAAACTGGGATAGTCAAAGGCACAGAAAATTCTGTGTGTTTAATGCAAATTAATGAGAAACGGACACGCAACATAATGTCGTTGATGACTCACTCCTTGCATCAAAACGCACCGTTCACATTCGGGTTTCGTAAAGGATTGTTGGCCCAAACGAGTTACAATCTCGTAGTTTTTCATTTTTATCTTTTTTTACACATCAACAGTGCCGTGGTGGGGGTGTTGCCCTTTGTGACGGGGGTCCCTCCCGGGAAATTTCTTTTTTTTTTTCTTTTTTTTTTTTTTGTGTGTAATTGGACAGAAGTTATGAGGGAGATTTAAGGGGAATTGAGATTTAGGTGTCTAAATTACTAGTAATTTGGTCAATTTTTGTCACTTTTTAACACATTTTACAAATGATAAATTTTAATATGTGTTGGTGCGTTTTCTGGTCCAAGAATTTGCTATTTAGTAATTTTCTTGATGGCTATGCTGTGAAATACCCCATGTACGGTAATGAGGTTCCTTCAAAACAAAAACAAGGTCAGAATTGAAGCCGAATACTCTCCGTCGCTTAAGTTAGTATCTTTATTTGTGGAGAAGAAATATAATGAAAATTTGCTTCTAATTATCTATAAACTAGTGTGTTGAGTGAATTATGCTAGAAATGAAAAGGAGTGAGGGTCGGCAGAAAAAGAGATGTGAGAGAGAGAGAGAGAGAGAGAGAGATAGACATATGTGTGGAGAAAGCCAATCCAGAGAAGACCCTCCCCCCCCCCCCTAATTCAAAGATCCCACAAAAATGAACACATGTCACCCAATAAGTGGATGATGGCATATTGTAAATTAGCATAAAAAAAAAGTCGTCCATTAGGGGAGATTTTCTCCCCAACAATGTGATAGATCGACTATTATATTTAAAAAATAAATCGTCGATACTCAATAGAATTCTACATGATAGAATACCAAGATATTATAGAGAATGTTAATTCACTCGGGATTTGCTAGTTTTACTTGGGTTTTTTTCAACAAGAAACTCTCTCAAGACATGACTAATTTGTATGCTCAGCCCAACTCTTACAGGTCAAGCATAATTGGCCGGACAAAACTGAGGTGTGTGACCCCAATGGATTGGTAGCACCTAGAAGGTTTTGTACCCCAACCGTAATAAACTTTCACTGCCAAGGACCAAGGCTTAAACCACTAGTCCAACTCTTTGGGGTTGTTTCACTTGGGTTTAAATTTAAATGTAAAAAAAGTACATACAAGGACGATAATTATGTACTCTCAGCATTCAATGACCAGTAAATTCTTGTCAATCTTCATACAACCATGCAGCTGGTCAACTATGCCCAGTACTTCACCGGCTTCTGGGTGGCACCTCTCCCCTGCTAAAAATCTACATGCCCTGTTATTAACATGCACCAAGCTGTAACCAGCAACAACCCTCACCCCTCTCTCCTTCGCCAACCTTCTCATCCTCGCAGCATCAACCCACGATCCACCTGATGCATACATGTTTGATGCTAGCAAATAACCAGCCGAATTCAAAGGCTCCATCTCAAGAACATGAGAGGCAGCTCCGGCGCCGAGCTCACTGTTTCCATGGCTTCTACAAGCACTCAAAAGTGCCCCCCAAACACTTGCACCAGCAGCCTCCAGAGGCAATTTCTTGATTAAATCCATTGCAGTATGAAGCTTTCCTGCCCGACCCAGCATGTCAACCACGCATGAGTAATGTTCCACTCCAGGCTCAACCCCATAATCCTGAAGCATTGAATTGAAAAAAGAAAGCCCCTCCTCAACCAACCCGCCATGACTACAAGCAGATAGCACTGAAAGAGCTGTCACAGCATTTGGCTGGACTCTGTGTTGCTTCATTTCAGCAAGCAAAGCTAAGGCTTCACGTGCAAGCCCGTTCATACCATATGCTGCTATCATGGCGCTCCATGAAACAACATTCTTTTCAGGAATTTGTTCAAATGCCTTCCATGAGTCTTCTATTGCCCCACACTTGGAGTACATCTCAACTATTGCAGTTCCAACTGCTACTTGTGCTTCCAACCCTCTTCGAATTGAAATTCCGTGAGCCCACTTCGACTTTCTCAGCTCAGCTGAAGCTGAACAAGCATCAAGAAGATTGATAATGGCAACCGCATTGAGCTTCTCTTGTGCATCATGACTCATCTCTTGGAAAACAGCTATTGCTTCATCAGGCCTGCCGCAGTAGGTGAACCCTGCAATCATGGTGCTCCAAGAAACCACGTCTCTTCTCTCCATCCCATCAAAAAGGCCCCATGCCAGCTCAACAAGATTGCATTTTGAATAAGCGTCAATTAGAGAATTTAGCACCAGTTCATTTGATTCATATCCCCGCCGCATTATTACACAGTGGACTGACTTGCACTGAAACGGCTGCACAAAGTACTTGCATGTCTGAAGAATATTCACAAGAGCCACTTCATCTGCCTCAATTCCTTCCTTCCCCATCGAATAAAACAGCGATAGAGCTTCCAAATGCTTCTTATTTAGGACAAAACCAGACAAAATAGAATTCCATGAGACATTGTTCCTCCGAGACATCTCATTGAAGACTTCAAAGGCAGAATCAGCATCATAACACTTTGAATACATATCAATCAAAGAATTCCCAACATAAATATCAAACCCAAAACCTCTACTGATCACTAACCCGTGAACCACCCTTCCCATATTCAAGTGCCCTAAACTAGTGCAGGCTTTAAGGACACTCACCATAGTTACAGCATCTGGCTCAATGGAAACCTCAGATACCATCTCCTGAAACACCTGCAAACCAACCTGAGCTTTCCCACTTCTTACATAACCACCAATTACCACACTCCAAGAGATAACATCTTTGTCACACATTTCATCAAACATTCTCCAAGCACTCTCCATGTCGGCCTCTGCATACATGCTCAACAAAGAGTTCTGAACTGAACAAATGGCCAAAAACCCATTCTTAATTACGTAACCATGCACTTCCATTCCCTCAAGGTTAGCTCTAAGGCTTTGACATGCCTGTATTACAAGCACCAAGGTGGAATTGCTGGGCTCAAACCCAGCAAACCTTGCATTCATAAACCACTGCAACCCTTCTTGTAAAGCTCTCTGAACAAGAAACCCATGTATCATTATATTCCAAGAGACAGAATCTCTGCTTCTCATGCAGTTAAAAACACCCAATGCAGAACCCAGGTCTCCACACTTCATGTACAAGTCCATGGTGGAGTTACTGACTGAAGTGAACAATTCAAATCCCTGCTTAACCAAGCCTGCATGCATAGACTTTCCACGTCTAAAGGAGACGTTAGAATATGCTTTGACAATGGAAGGGAAAACTGAAGGGTCTGTAAGCTGAACCCCAGCTTTTTTCATTTCCTGATAGTGGGAAAGCACTTCTTCCCATCTCCCATTAGTTGAACACTCGTTGATTCTTGATAACCAATTTGGGAGCTTTGAGGGTAGGTGAATGGTTGGGAAGCGCATTATTGCCAAGAATCAAATGCATGTACTCGTAACTTTGTGGGAAGCTCATTCAAGGCTCATATTTGGGTTGTTGTTGCTAATTTTAATATTCCATGTTAATGTTAATTGATCGGACTTAAAAATATCATTGCATGCTCCTGTGAAAAGGATCCATTGAAGTATATCCATGTTGCAGGAGGAAGCTCATTTGGCAAGGTTGTGGACAGCGGAAATTAGATTTCTTCATCTCCGGAAGGTAGCAAGCAGAGTAGAGGTTTCTAGCTGGATGAACTTCGTTTAATAACCATTTTTAGTTCACTCTTAACACCTGCAGGCTGTATAGGGAGGAAATTGAGGAAGAACAGCGCAGGGGAAGGGGGGGAGGAGTTGCTTAAATATAACAAAAGTAGGGATAACAATTCGTGTTTGCCTTCAAAATTCGGGTCGTGTTAAAACGTAAGTATAAAATTATAGAGGTTAATCCTAACTCAATCCATTTAATTTAGTAAGTCAGACTCATCAACTCTAATCCATTAATTTCGCGTTGAGTTCATGTTAGATTCGCATGCCATGTAAAAAATCGACAGTCCTAATGTCACACGTCAAGTTCAGATCGTGTCGCATGTAAGGCATGGGTATAGGACTATATAAGGTAACCATAAGTCAACCCATTTACTTAAATAAGCCTGATCCTTCAACCTCTAACCTATAAATTTCATGGTAGGGTTGCAAATCATATCAAAAATTGTCAAACTCTATGCAAAAGAAAGAACGACAAGATGGCTGAGGTAAACTACACTAGCTTTGCTCTCACCAAGCATCGTTTAGCAGTTGACTCAGCATAAACAAGAAACTATCAACACAAAAGAGAACATGGACACTTTCTGTGTAAGCAACAAGGCATATATATTGCGTTTCTTTTCTTTGGGAAAAAAATCAATGATTACACTCGTAAGATGGAGAAAAAATAGTTATTCGCTAATGTCACACAATCGAAGATAAGGGTTATCAAACATTACATATCTAGACCAGTAAGACCTGTACTTGGAAACAGCCAAAGCCAACCAGGGCTTGTAGTTTCCGTTGTAATGGATGACAGCTGCATTCTCTATCTCTGTTTTATTAAGGGCTGGATCATAGCCAAGCCCCAAGACATGCCAACCCCGATGCAGCGGATAGGTTAAGTTATAGAAAGTGATCAGTCCCGGAGGCAATGTGCCAAGTTTCCAAAGTGTTCTGTCCTCATTCTGCAATAACAGTTTTACATCAGTTTCTTGCCTGAGTAGAGCCAAAGCACAATCATGAGTGCAAAGAAAACAATAGAATAGAAAAGAAAATTAAAATTAAAGAGGAAGATATTCAAAAGCCTTTGAAAGGCGTGAAATAAGTAATTTATAAAAAGCCAACCAATGATAAGAACATGAAAAGGGTGGGGGAGATATGTGTTGTGATTGGAGGAAGAAGGCAAATGAAGCTTTACCATATCTTGCCAGTGATGATATATTCCAGTGATGTTTCGCTTTTTCCACTCCTTCAAGTCAAAAATATTCATGCCAAATGCCCAGCCACAAGCATTTTGATCGAAATTCTCAGAGATCTTTGGGTTAGAGAAGTTGAGATACTTGTCAAACCTATGGAAGCTATGCTTGCATGTCTCCACTGCACCATTTACCATCCCTCCCAGATCAATGGACCAAAGAGGAGTGAGATCCTTCTGAACTACAATATCATCATCCAAAAATAAGATCTTGTCTAACTTTGGGTAAACTTCAGGAAGATAGAATCTAAGATGATTCAACATGGACAAATATTTTGGGTTCCTATACTTAAGATTGTCAGACCCAGTGGAGATGGAAGAAGGATGATTTGCCTTAAAATAGTATTCTTTGATTCTCACAGATTCAAGTTGACGTAGAACAGAACAGTACGAGGAATTCAGCCACTTGAAATCATCAATGTTTTCAACATGGACTGTTGCTTTTGGAGGAGGGTTGACAAGAAACCACATTCTCATTGCAGCGAAATTCAGTTTATCTGTGACTATATGGAAAACATGCTTCTCAGGTTCCTTTGTGTGTAGCACAGTAGAATTGACAACCACCGACGTTGCTAGTACATTGTCAGAAAAGATGGCATAGTGATAGAGAGAAGGATCTTCACGCTTTTCTTTGTCAAGATCCTGTTTCTTATGATAACCCTGCAGATAATAATCTGTTGCAAGATGCAGAGGCAGGCAATGCAACGGTTTAGGGACTGTTTTCGCAGCTAGCTGAATCGAGAATGCATTCTTTTCCTTCAGTAGATTTACATTCTTTTCAGTTGATTGAAGCATGGCTCTAAACTTCCTTGCGACTATGGCACAATCATATAATTGGTCTTTCGCTATGGAGAGAACATGGCCCATTGCTTTTGCTCGATCAAGAGCACTAGAATAGGAACAGTGAGAAAAACTGCATGAATTTCCAAGAGCAAGCATGTATACCTGGAAACCAGGACAGTGGACAGAGACTTGCAATACCTGGGGTGAAGTTCAGCATCAGATCTTGCTTCTCCAATAGTATGTTGACTTTCTCTAGAGTGTTTCAGGAGAGAATCGTAAAGACTCGTTTCATTGTTAGACTTGGCAATGTTTGCATATGCTTTGGCCATTAAGAGCTGGTCCCGCATAAGTTTCAGGGTTGAATCGGAATTTGGGCTATTAAAATCTCGCCTCCATATACTGTACTTGCCCTTGACAGTGGTGTCAAATCCTTCAGATCGTTCAATTGCTGCTGCTACCATCTCATTGTCAGTTTCTTTATCTTGTCCAATCAACTGCGCAGTTCGAAGATCCCTCCTTTCGTGCCGCTTTTTCTGAAGAGCTAGGAACTGTTACAAAACAAAATCAAGTGCACAAAACATATTTAGGGAACACAAATAGAAGCATTTGATAGTTTACCCGCCGCATGAGCTTCACTGGGCTCATTAATGACATGTGAGGATATGGGCTTCCACCTTCCTGATGCTCATCAGTAGAATACTCAACATTCTCTCCAGATCTTATCCCAGATTGAAATGAATCTTCCACCGCCTGAAAGTAAGGAATACATGGAGGAAGTGGTCTGTCAATGTCTGTAGTGAGGAGTCTATTTGTGATATCAGCCACTTAAGCTAAACAAAGCGAGGCATTCAGCAGTTTTTTTTTGTCAGAAAACATTAAGGTAGAAGATTAGGTTCTATATAAAATACATATGGCTCTCATACTTGTTCTAACTGTTTCAGCTTGGTATGATTGAATACTTCCCCATACATCATTGATTTCTAAAAAAGAATCAATGTTAAAATTAAATAGCAGTACCTGGGAAATCTGTGGCTGGTCAAGGTTACCATCCATAGGGTTTTCCCATACCCAAGATGCAGATAGATCCCTCATTTTCACCCTACTAATTCGAACAGCGCCAGATGCGTCGCTGTATGTTGCAACGATGTCAAAATCCTGTATGAAATGTATAAATATAAGCATTACTGGTATTTAATGACACACAAAAAAAAAAAAAAAAAAAAAAAAAAAAAACTCTACAAATTACCTTTTCATCCGGATGATTACCGACTCCCGTAACAGAAGAATTACCTTCTTCCTGATAAGCCAGCATTTGACCACATGTTTAGCAAATGCAACAATTTTTATAAAAGAAGTGTTACACATCTATCTCTTGCCCATCTCTTGTCCATCTTTCTTGCAAATTCACCATTGAATTTGTGGGACCTACACATGGTCCCACATATTCAATGGTGAATTTGCCATCTTTTATACGGAAATGGACAAGAGATGGGCAAAAAATAAAAACCAAAATTTCTCTTTTTATAATAAAATATAAGTCATGTAAAGAGGTAATGGTTTGAAACTCAAACATGAGGGTGAGAGGCGGGTGAAGGGTTTGTGGGAGTCAAACATCTACATGCCAGTTGCAGATTTGACAACGCCAACAAGCGCCAGCCATATGAATCCATTTTGCCATAATTTTGTTTTATTAATAAGTATTTCAATCTCACTAAAATGCGCAAAGAAGCACAACCCAAGAACAACGAAAGTATACATACAAGAGATAAGTCAATTAAGAAGTAGAAAAATACAACTCCATAAATTCTAGAAAACTATAATAACGAGAGTTGTTGTAAGCTGCCACCCAAATATAAAGAGATTTGAATATATTAGCTTTTAACTCTACCATCATTCTCTTACAATCTTCGAAATTCCGAATATTATATTCTCTCCAAACACACCACATTAAACATAGAGGAGCCAACCTCCAGCTTCTAACTTTGCAACAGGCTACAACTTCCAAATTGGCCTCTCCAGCTAGCCAACAACTCCATGGACCCTTTAGGGCATAACCCACTCTAATCCAAAAAGACGATAAATCAATACCCACAAAGCTCTAACCACTTTGTAATGGAGCAAAGATGATCTATGGTCTTCCCGCTCTCTTACATGCACAACGTCAATCCATCACTATGATGCCATAATGACTTTTTCTCAGGTTAATTCAAAGTTAAGATCTTCCCTAATGTCGTCATCCACACAAAGAACACCACTCTCAAATGAGCCTTATTTTTCCAAATTCTCTTCCATGGAAAAGGAGAGCTAGTGGGGGGCAAAGTGCATAATAAAAAGATCTAACCTTGAATGTCTACCTTTTGGAAGGAATCCAAGAGATTTTATCCTCACCACCTTGTCTTAGCTTGAGAGAGTACAAAAAATTAAAGAACGAAGTGACCAAATCCACCTCTCAATTAAGCATTGATCTGGTAAAAAAATAACATTCCACTGTAGAGTATCATGATAAGATTGCACAAATTCCGCCACCGAAACCTCCTTACAACGAGCGATACTATACAACTCTGGAAAAGCTGCCTTCAAGGTCTAGTCCCCACACTACAAATCATGCCAAAACCTTATCTACGACCCATCTCCCACCTCATACCTAACAGATCTACAGAAACCACCCACCCCCTCCTAATGTTTTACAAAAACCCAACCCTGAAGAACCCAACAACCTCATTGGAACATCACCCTCCCCACATGCTATCATATTAAACTTCTACTACCGATCTTCACAAGGCCTTCCTCTTCGTGGAAAAACACCATAACCATTTTCCTAAGAGAGCTCAATTAAACAGAATCATGTTTCTAACCCCCAAACTACTCGAGGAAATCGGAGTACAAATCTTAGACCAATTAACAAGATGAAATTTAAACTAATCATTAACTCCAACAACCTCATTGGAACATCACCCTCCCCACATGCTGTCGTATTGAACTTCTACTACCGATCTTCACAAGGCCTTCCTCTCCATGGAAAAACACCATAACCATTTTCCTAAGAGAGCTCAATTCAACAGAATCATGTTTCTAACCCCCAAACTACTCAAGAAAATCGGAGTACAAATCTTAGACCAATTGACTAGATGGAATTTAAACTAATCATTAACTCCACCCTATAAAAATCCGGTTGAAGTTTCTCAATTCGATTAGTAACACCAACGAGGATGGGGAAAAGGGATAGACAATGTGTAGGCAAATTGAAAGAACTTTTTAATCAGTGTCAACCTACCACCCTTAAACAAATAAAGTATTTCCCAACCAATCAAATGATGTTCCATCATTTCACCACTACCTCCCATCCTGATCTCCTCCACTGGCGGCATTGGTTGAGGGAGGTAGTGGTGAAACTACAAAAAGCCCATGTGCTAAGTAGAAGGGGGACCCGACCCCACTATTGCACTCAAAACCAAGAGAACGCCCCATGTACCCAATCTAATTCTCCACTTAACATTGGATTTGGGCCTGGGCTAAGGTCCTGAGGATGACCTAAACCAAGGGCTTTAACTTGCTCTCTGTCAGAATGGGCCAACACAGAAGATGGAACTGGACTCGCCGATGAAGAAGATTGAGCCCTACTATTTTGAGCAGGCTTTGATTCTGAAAACCATGCAAGCTGATTAAGAAAACGTTTAGGGCATGCTCCCGTACCCAAGCCCAAAGATGAGGCCTCGTGCACGAGCACTTGGATTGAACCTTAATGAAGCTCTAGGTTCAATAACACAACCTGGGCCTAAGCATGTGGCACTCGCCCAATTGGGCTAGACCACTGCAAACGGGCTTGGAATATCCGAACCCGAGGCATTGGGCATATTAGATGGGGCTTCTCATTACCTTCATTTAGAGTCATACTTTCACCAACATCACATTACCTTCCCCTAATTTTACTCCAATCCCTTAAGCAATTCCTTCTCCATGCAATTGCTTACATCTAAAACAATCTCTTCTCCATATCTCTCTCTTATAGCAGCTAAAATATTAGTGCCTGTTTGGTCATCCCATGGAATTAGCTTGCTCCAATCCTATTTGGTATAATCTCCAACAAACAAATCCAACATCATAAATGGGGTAACTCAAGAATCGCCACTATCACCATAAAAGGTTTGAAGTGAGATCATGGATTTGTGTAAGATCTTATAAAATTATAGCTGGGGTATTTTGAAATTTCATGGGACAGCTGAACAAGCCCTTAATATTTCACTTAATTGAAAATTCTCATCAGTTTTAACACCAATATTATATAATCCTTGATACACATGTTGAATTTCACCCTATCCGAATCTAAGATAGAACCTCTCTAAGAAATTCCAAAACTCCAACTTTTTAGATGGTTTGCATACTTACCTATTTTATAAATCTGAGGTTTACCTATGGAGAAACTACATTCCATCTAATCACCCTTACTTGTTTTCTAGTATTTACAAGCCAAATATCTAGGAAGCTTACAATTAAGTAAATAGTTAATGACACTAGGTTACACACAATTACGGCAATGTAGTTATAATAACAAGATACTAAACAATCGAGTAATGATATAAGGAAGACTAGAGTCCTCCTTGAGTCATTCTAAATGTGATGTGGCATTTAAAATCACCATTGAATTTGAGATGATCATTATTGAATTTTAATCTATTGGTGATTTTAAAAATCACATCACATTTGGAAGGACTCAAGAACAACCCTAGTCCTCCTTATATCATTACTCTAAAGGATCTCCTAAATGCTCTATTAACTATCCATAATCATTACAGCTGAAACCATGCTCAGAAAATTGAAATAAGAAGGATGAGATTGAAACCTTCCCCAAACGGCACTGCTCACAGTCATACAAGGGCCGAAACTCTTTGAACTCTCTTTGACTGAAACCATTAACAAAAATGCAAATCATAGTAACAGAAATCAAAGACCAATCTTCCAATTATAGTAAAATTAATTCACAAATTAGACATGTTAAAGACTAATCTCACATAGTTGAAGTATCTAACGCATCTGCTCCAACAAAATCGATGTGGCATACAACCTGTGTGACCAAGACCAATCAAATCCATTAAGGCAAGAGACTTGTTCGTACTTATTAGGTGGATTCAAAAGCTCAATCAGAGGATTGATTGTAAAACAGTGAGACATTAATGCTAAATTATATTAGAGAGATAATTAAGCATAATATAGAAGGATCTAAAAGATCGAGTGGAAACCCTAGAAATTACCAATGCGATGCAGATGAGCTGCAGGCAAAGAGAGCTTGAGATTCTTCTTTCAGCAGTTTCCATTGGCGAGAGAGAGAGAGACTTGTTTCAGCGGGATTGAAAGGAAGGAGTTTTTATAGGAAGCGGATTTTCAGCGACAAAAATCGAATCCTAACGAACATGTTACGGAAAGAGTCGCAAAACGGCAGTGTTTGAGTTTCGAAGACGAAAATCTCGCCTTAACTAGTGCGTTTCAGGGATTTGGAAACGAGTAATGGAAGGAACCATCGTATTATTCTCTTAAACTAATGAGGCTTTTAAAATCACTATTAACTTTTAGATGAATCATACTTGAATTTTGATCAAATACTGATTTTGAAAGCCACATCAGCTTTATGAGAATAAAAAGATGGTATCTACCATTACTCTTTGAAAACTTCCCATTAGCGCCACTATAATTTTCTGAAGTATATTCTATTAAATAAATTTTCTTAAATTTTATCCATTTTTTTCAAATATGGATTTTGAAAACTGTTAAATCAATGGTACGTCTTTTTTTTTTTTTTTGATATGTCCGCACAAGAGGGGGGAGGAGGATTCGAACTAGTGACCTCCGCTTCATTAGGTGTGATCCCAACCAATTGATCTTCCTCTTGGGGACTACCAATGGTGCTTTTAGTATTGTGATTTTGAGATTTTTAGTTAAATTGCATAAAATATATGGTTTGAAAGTACAATTTTAAAAATATGCAACTTGAAAACGTGTAAAATTTGTGTTTTCGTATGATAGACAAAGGGATATGTTTTTAAAAACGTACTGTTTTTAAGGTTAAATTGTGATTTTAAAGACTAAAATCAGACTAAACTCTAATTTTAAAGGTTGAATAGTAAATTTTAAAATTACTATTTTTAAATTGTACTTTTTGAAATTATAAATCCAAACAGACACATAAAATACATTTACAATTTGTTGATACGAATATGATTGGAGGATGTAAAAAAAAATTGGTAGCCGATATGACTCTAATAACATCCTAACACGTATCAACAAATTTTAAAAGAGTTGTAGGTGTAGCGTTTTTAATAGATTTTAGCATGTCATTTTTCATCCCTACCAAGTACCAACTTATATTTATCACCTCTCTATTTATCAAATTCTTTCCTATTTTTAAAAATGATAAATGTCTATATAACAAATTAACAATATCTCGACTATTCAATTTGAAAATAAGATTTTTATTTATATTTACATGATAATTACCTTAAAACTTATAAAAATATTGATCCGACAAAAGGTCATCATAATAGAATGTAGTAATAACTAATGAGAATGAATTTGGCCTCCTGTAGTGCAGTCGTTTGATGAAAATAAATAACTATATGAATTATTTATTAAACTGGCTCATCATTACAAGATAATTTGCTAATTTAAACAAAGTTGATAATTAAAGAGTTATCTAATTTAATCTTACATTTATTCAAATTGTTTTATTAATTTTCAACATCAGTATGCCTTTTGGAAAAATAACTAAGGATTCGGAGCCTAACAAATATGAGTGAGTTTTTATGAGGTCTACTTGCCAGAGAGGGGCAGGCTGTTCAAGACTATGGACGGTACTTCATGTTCGCGTATCGGATTCATGTCATATTGTGTCGAGGTATGAATATAAAACTATATAAATCGACTATAACTCGAGACATTTAATTAAATAGGTTAAACCCTTCAGCCCTAACTTGCTAATCTTGTGTTAAGTTTATGACGGGTTCATAAGTCGTGTCAAAATTTGTCAACACTAAATGTCACATATGTCGAGGCATGAGTGGTAGATTAACCATAACCCGGCTTATTTAATTAAATTGGTCAGACCCTTCAACCCTAACCCACTAATTTCATGTTGAATTCATCTCCTACTCGATACCTGCTTGAGAAAGTAGACCCATAAAGACTTTCACATTTCTACCAAAATTATTAGCTATTTGGGTAACAAAATTGTTGATATCTTTACCTAAATACCTAAATTCTAAAGAGCTTTCCTTTAGAATTAGAAGAAAAAAAAAATATAGTTTTCTTTAAGAATAAATAATTAAAAATGCATGTCAATGAGTTCAATAGTATTCCATTTCCATTATAGATATGCGTCCATTTGGTGTATTACAAGTTTACAACTTTATTTCCATTTGGTTAAACGTGATTAAATAGTTACAAATGTAAGATACGAAACCTAATTGCATTCCTGAGTCTTGTAAACCATTAATCAAGTCAAAACTCAGGTGCATGACATGGACTCAGAAAAGAATGAGACAAGAGTTTCATATCTCCATCCAGGGAGGTTTTCAATTTTTTCTTTAAAATATTTCTAATAAGATATATATATATATATATATATATATATATATATATATATATGTGTGTGTGTGTGTGTGTGTGTGTGTGTGTGCGCGCTCTCTTAAAAATTGAGCTTAACCTCTCATTCATACTTTGACCCCCCGAACGAAAAATCCTAATTCCGTCCCTGTTTATGTGAATGTTGGAGGGAAGCAAAGACGTGAGTTATAAAAATCAAAGATTAGCATAAAGACAATTTGAATCATCACCAAAGCCAAAAGGTGTCAAGTATATTGTTTGTATGAGAAGTATATATAATCAGCCAGAGTTCATTTGCCACACTGCTGTTAAGATGATGCTCCCTGAATTTCTTTTCTAAAACCAGATCATATATCCTCCTGCAGTGAAAGAGCAACCTTTTGAGGCATTTTTGGTAGTTCTAGCCATTAAGGTAGAGGGCATTGGGAAAGTTGTAGGTTTAATGCCACAACCTGCCGCCATGAGGAGATCAGGCATCTCCTCGGCAGATAGCTGAACTTCTACAAGCTTTGATGAAGCAATCTTATGATCCTCTTGGCTGCAAGCTGCAGTAGTCTTCATGGCTCTTATTATAATACCATTGAAGCTATGTAAATAGATCCGAAAATGAGTGCTTATGCTTTTTCCCAGCAAGTTCATATAATGAAGTGTTTGGACATCTATTGAGGTTAAACTAGTCCACCAAGTTCTGCATGGCATTTGAATTACAATACATAACTTCCTATTTGCTTTCTGGAATACTATCACCATAATAGAATGTTCTAACATGTATAAAGTATTCAAAGATGAAAGAGTAATTGAATTGTAATCTGTCTTTATTTGTCATTTGATTAAGCTCCTCTTTGCTTTCATGTCTTCACTAAAAAGTAATCAATTTATTTGAAGTTCAAACGTATATGAAATCAAAAGCTTATATAGTAATTAGTCTTCCAAAAAATTACAAAAAAGAAAACTAATAACTAATAACTAGCTAACATAACCAAACACAACTCACCAGACCTTCTACATACTTACAGTTGTACCACTAACATAGTCAATAAGTTGATACAAGTCACCAAAACAATAGTAATACTCAGCAATTTTGGTTCTTCACAGAATTTGTGACACTTTATCGCATAATAAAAGAAAAAATGGAAAGATATATATTTTTTTTCATGAAAAACAAATCAGCATACAAGGGAATTCCCATGCACGTATGCAGCAGTTGTATCCAAGACACCTTACTCAAGGGGGAGTACTGTTGGTAGGCTTAGTGTCCATCTGGTCTTGGGTGAAGTGGAGAACGATGGTGCAAAGGTTGCTGGCCCTGTCGGTGAGCCATAGGATGAGTAGAACGATTTCTAGGTTCCCTTGGTCTTTCCTTGGCGGTTTCAATCCGTTCCAGTGTCTCCAGAACTTCTTTCATTGATGGTCGGTGTTTCGGTTCAGCTGCAAGACATTTTAGAGCGAGCTGAGATATATGTAATGCAGCTTTAGAAGGATATCTTCCTTCTAACCGGTTGTCCATATTTTGCTTCAACTTTCTTCTTTCTGATAGATACGGTTTGATCCAGTCCACCAAATTATGTTTCCCATTTGGACGATTTGTATCGAGTGCCCGTAAACCTGTTAGGATCTCAACCAAAACAACACCAAAACCATACACGTCGCTCTTTACATACAGATGCCCTGTTTAATCAACATGATATAATGTCACTGCACAGCTTTTATAAGGACCAAGATTGGTTAAGTGGTGGAAATTTTCTCAAAACTAAATTCAAAGACTTAAACATCCTTAAAAGCACCAAAATTCCAAAAGGTTTCACAAAAATAATACCTGTAGCGACATACTCCGGAGCAGCATAACCATATGTGCCCATTACTCGTGTTGTCACATGTGATTGACTAGCCGACGGACCCAACTTAGCCAAGCCAAAGTCTGATATCTTGGCGGTATAGGACTGCAATAAAACAAAAAGTTAGAACAAGTTAAAAACTTATTTGTTTCCAGAAACACCTTATGAATATATGCAAGCTGTAATAACAATGATATCTTGTGAATATGAGACTTGCTTTTTGTAACCATGAGTATGCATAAAGCCTGGCCATATGAACAAGATAGAAAGATGATATAATAACAGATGTTTAGGGACAGTATTAATTTAGCCTTCTTGATGTATCATCTGTAATCTTGGTAGTTATTCACATTTCAAATAAAGATTTTCATTACTTATCAAAAAAAAAAAAAGTTATTCACATTTCAAATAGAAGCTTTACCCCATCAAGCAATATATTGGAGGCCTTGAAATCTCTATAGATAACTTGCTTATCAGAAGTGTGCAAGAAGGCCAGGCCCCGAGCTGCTCCTATTGCAATCTTAAGCCGTATTTCCCATGGAAGCGACTGAACAGCTGCACCCCCTGCACAAGTAACGAGGATGGAGTGTATGGTTTAATATGTGAAAGTCACACATGGCATGCTCATATGAATACTAATACTAGAGGGTAATTCTGTTTATAAGCTCTTACTTCCAAAGAGATGGTTTTCTAGGCTGCCTTTTTGCATGAATTCGTAAATGAGGAGTAACTCTTTATCTTCCCAACAGTATCCCAATAGCTTGACAAGGTTAGGGTGAGAAAGCCTTCCTAAGAAATTCACTTCTGACTGCACCAATAAATTAGTACCCAGATAAGCATACATATTAAAAAATTGTTTAAAAGTAATGTTTTAAAAGTAAAATAGCGAAAAATAACCAAACTCCAAAAAAAAAAATGTGACCAGGTGAGAGAGAGAGAGAATTGTAATATGGTTTAGAATATCAAGATCTCTGGCTTTATTTAATACAGAACTAACATTCACAATATCAGGCTATTAATTTTCCATGGAGCTCGTCTGCACTTAAACTGGTTATCGAAGCATTAATCAATATAAACCAAAAGCAATTTTGCACCTGAGGCTGAGTAGCAAAGAGGAAGCTGCGAGCATTTCAAGTTTCAACCAAAGTAGACTGAATCAAACCTTACTTTGATTTACATGCTTCATAATTCACTAGTTTTTTCCTTTTTTCTCTGCAGTTCTTTCCAGTATTTAAGACACAACTAGCTGATGTTATTAAACAAGAAAGACAATAACCAAGCGAGAGCATATTTTCAATATCCCATAACCCTTTTCTTGATTGTTTTAATAGTGGAGGAGCTGTGCATATTTTAGCTTCCGTAATTATACGGAGACAAAGTTTGAACTCAGGACTTTCGTGCCGATACCATGTTAAATCACTATTTATCTCAAAAGATTAAGCTGATAACAAACGGTTGATTTAATCATTAAAATTATATTTTAACCGTAATCAGAGTTTTTGTTATGTTCTGTTCTATAAAAGCTTTGAAGGAGAACAAGACATTACAAAACAAGCCTAAAGATAAAGAAAAAGGACAACAAGCACAGTAAAAGTGCAACTGAAAGGACAAAAGGAATCCAAAACACATGAATTTTGGTAGAATCACCTGCCACTCCTGAAAGCCTTGCATGCTTTCAGAGTTCAATTTTTTAACAGCAATTACTGTTCCACTTCCGTTCTTGGACGATCCCTTATCATCAAGCCAACCCTTGTAGACAGTTCCGAAGCCTCCTTCTCCAAGAACTGTATCAGCTTTAAAATTCTTGGTTGCAGTCTTCAGTTCTGCAAAACTGAAGATCCTCAACTTTGGGGTGGGCAAGATCTGCCCATCAGGATAACCTGGATCGCCGCTAGCCGCCGAGAAGTGGCTATTTGCAGAGTAGTTACTACCCCTAGAAGTAGTTGCATTGCTGGTTGTCTGAGATATCCCTGTCATAATTACCCAAACATGATGAAAAATGGCATTAACCAATTTCACAAACAGGGGATTTTGGAGCTGAACATGCAGAAATTCACACAGAAATTGAAGAAATTGGGATTATGCAAAGATCCAAATACAAACCAATCCAAATGGAAAAGAAGAAAAAAAATGAAGAAAATCAATGTTTGTGTTCTAATGACACCAAGATAGTCCAGAAACAAAAGTCATCATTCAAAACAGAAAAGGTTGACTCTCATCTCACTGTCAATTAAATAAAAGGTTCAACATTATAAAACAACACAAAATCATGGAACATAAACAGAAAAACAACAAAACCCACTTGAGAAATTCAAGAATTGAACACCACATGGCAAACATATAACAAGAAAGCACAATTTTTTTTTTCCTTGTGGGTACCTGAACTGATTTGGGTTGTAGTGCTTGGGGTTGGGTTATCAGCTGGTGCCGGAGAACCCCAACAAATTCCCATCTGAAACTAGCTCCTCTCCTCCTCTTAGACCTACAAAAATGGGGTTGGATTTATTGTGACCCAGAATTCTAGTTGTCTTTCAACTCCTCCTCCTCTGCTTTGACGTCTTTCTTCTTCAACCACTTGTTTTTTTTTTTTTTTTTTTTTTTCTTGAAAACTCTGTTTCTCCTTCCACTCTCTAAACCTCTGACTCTGATTTCTCTATCTCTATATTATGTTTATTGATTTCCAAATGCAAATGAAATGAAATCAGACACAAGTGTTGGTAAACACTTGACAAAAGAAAAAGCATTTAAGCTTCGCGGGTTATGTAGACAGGAAGTTTGTTCAAAGTCAACAGCCGTGCCTGAGGGACTGGTCAAGTCATATGGAACAAAATTCAATTCAAAGAAAGATATAAAAAGTATTAACAAATCACTTTTGAGGGGCCTTTTATAATATTTATTCTATCTTATATATTATTATATTCATCTAAACTTGCTCCTTTTCTATGGTTCGTTCCAGGTTTATATAATATTATAATAATTTCAAATTATTATTTTGGACATATAATAAGATAAAATGTTAATCAAATTATTATACCATTTTGGACATATAATGGTGAAATTAATTATTTTTGGCAAGTTTTTTTTTTTTTTTTTTTCTTTTTTCTTCTCTTTGTTGTTACTTTGGCAGCCAGGAGCCACTAAAGTGAACTTAATTATGAGTAGAGATTTTCGGCTGCTAAGAATCAGTCAAGTATCTGCAAAGTAAGATTTTTTTATTTATTATTTTAATTGAAGAGGAAAGAGGTTACAATTGAGATTATGGATGACCGAATTTGGGGCATTAGCACCAAATTTAAGGTATCAACACCAAATTAAGAATGACTGAATCCCTTTAAGGTGATATCATCCCTAAATGGTTAACCTTCTTCCCCTAAGTTTTAATTTTGAATCCAAAAACAAGTTTTGAGGCATTAAAACTCAAATATTAGTTCATGAAAATTTAGCTAACAAAAAAATAATAATAATAATAACAAAATTTGTATTTTCATTTTTTATTATTTTTTAGAAGCAACCATGCGTTGAACGACACTTAGCTGCCTCAATTTGGCAACCGCATAGACGAACTCCTTAATTATTGCTGGTGTCCACATTTTTGGTTATATTTTTATTCACTATAAATGTAGTGCTTTCAAAAGAGGCAAATTCCAAGTAAGAACCATATCATAAAGTGAACAATTAAAATAACATAAATTGATCTAAATCCATTAACTTTTAACTTTTTGTTTGAGTGGTATTTCACCAATTATAGGATGATCTTATTATTAAAAAGAGAGAGTCTTTAAAATATATATATTTATTTTCTCTTTAACTGTATACTAGTTTGACTATTCTTTTTTAGATTAATCATCCATGATGTTTTTTATTGGGTTAAGGCTCCACTAGAGTCTTTGTAGTTGACAATTTTTTTTTGTTCTCTTCTTCCATTTATTTGGTCAGTGTGAAAAGCTTAGCTTGTATGCGTTGCCTTGCCCACCAAATTCAAAGAAAACCCATAATGTGTTATTTCTTCCGCAATTTCTTTTGCTCATGGTGTGTTTGACGTTTTGATTTTATAAATAAAAAGTGTGATTTTAAATCAAATTATAAAAAATAAATTGCTTGAGATTTTATTTTAAAAAAATTATAATTCGAACAACATAAAAAATTTATATTTTCAAATTACACGACAAACACGTACTTTTTTTAAAAACGGACATTTTAATTTTATTAAACACTTAATTACGTTTTTAAAATTACAAATCCAAACCGATTTAGTCTTCTAACCTTTAAATTGGACTGTATCAAAAGTAACGACGTGCATGAGTTTTACTAGGAAATGTCCCATCGGAGTCAATACACAGCCTGTATTCCGTTGTCATCCCTTTCTTTTTATCTTTTTCCTTTTTTTTTTTCCTTTTTTTTTTTTGTCGATAAAAGCACTAATTGCTAGGGTTGACAAAATCCAACATCTCCAATCCCTTTCGAGTACTTGTGGACGACTTGGCAATTTCCTACAACTTTGAAAATTGGGAGAGTTAAATAGGATATTTTAAATTTTATTTGAAGAGAAATGCTTGTGAGACCGAAGTAGTTTTCACAAATTCAATAATAAATGTTAAAAAAAATAAATAATAACAAAAAATGAATATGTGATAATAGCTTAAAAATGTCTATTTTTTTCTATTAAAATAAACATTATCATATTTTACTTTATATTTAATTATGAAATAATGTTTAATTATTAAATATGAACTTAAAATGATATTATAATGCAAGTTATTGCCTTTTGTAAGAATTGAAGTTAAATAAGACAAAAGCCAAGCAAATAAATAAAAAGAAAAATAAAACAAAAATGGGAAAAGAAAGAGAAAAATGGCACGAGAAGACAAAATAAAAGAAAAGTCATGCTCGTGGGTCCAATGCGTGATGCTCAACAATTTTTTACTCAAGACAGAAATTTCATGGGTTTGAGGATATTTTTTCCAGACCAATATAGATGAACTTTTTGTCCAGTCCACAATAAAAAGATCAAAGTGCAGAGATATACGAGAATAGGGCCTTTTAAGTAGCAAGGAAATAAATCTCTCCATCTGGAATCTAAGGAAATTCAAGTAGAAATTTCCAAAGAAGAACCAAAGAGGCGTGGGCAATAGAAATTCAAGAGGAATAGGGTTTTGTTGGACCTTTTAAAGCACTCCTTGCACCCTCACTAAAATTAATTTTTGGTCATTTTGATGAGGCAATTTAATAAAAATGGCTTAAATATCCACTTTTCAAACTCACTACTTTAACAAAAAAAAAAAATTTCCAAGAGGTAATTCAATCGGCTGGAACCACGCTTATTAAAGCAGAGGTCACTAGTTCGAATCCTCCTCCCCCTCTTGTGCGGACATGTCAAAAAAAAAAAAAATAGTGAAGTGAACAGTATTCACAAAATATAAAAAGTATGGTTCACTCACCTGTTGATTAAACAACTCATTTTTCTTTCTTTTTTTTTCCTAAGAATAAACAAATCTTTGAAAAATGATATTTAAATGGAATAGTAAAAGTAGATTGTTAAAATAGTGAGACTGCTGTGAATACTCTAAAAATGTGAGTTGTTAAAATAAGAAAAGTACACTTTGGGTTATTTTGGTGAGGCTACTAGAAATACTCTTATAAAAGGCCGCACAACACACTAGAAGGGAGAGTTGCCGGCGCCGAAGAGGAGAAGAGAGAGATTGCGAAGCTTTTATGCAAGGGATTTGTCCCTACAATTCAAGTTCTTTCTTTTTCATGTCTTTTTATTTATACATTGTTAAGTATTTTAATGTCATGAGTAGCTAAATCTCTAGTTAGGGCTAGAGATGAAGCCTAATATTTTTATTACGTGTTATTGAGACAATTGTTATTCTTCATAGATTAATGACTGAATATTGGAGATGCCTTTTAATTTGAGAATAATTTCATGTGACAAGTTTATTTTGACTCATTATGATTTTTATTTATATCAAATACTTACTTTGTTTGATTTGTTATGATTCGAAAATATATCGAGTGCTTAATTGATTGTCACATTGTTATTAAATCCATGTTCAGTCTATTTTATATTTGATTGGTGCTTAATTCTTTTATCTTCCGATTAGGAGAATTAATTTTCTACCTAGTTGAGTTAAAAAATATATGTCTCAAGAATACGTAATATAATGCTAGGTAGATCCCCAAAGCCTTAGTGTTTTTCCCATTAATTTTATCAAATTCCACTTTTATTAATTTAGTTTAGTTCATTTAATTTAATTTGTAGTTTGCTTTAGTTATTTTTATCTTAATAGTTTACTGCTGCTTCATTTATTATGTTTAGTTTAATTGCATTGTTTACTTTTTATTTCTCAACAACTACATATTTATTGAACTAAATTAGGATTTATTTAGTTTTCCTACAATTATACAAGTTCATGTGGGTTCGACCTCGCACTTGAAAACCTATATTTCAAAACGATTCGTACACTTGCGAGTACATTTAAAATCTCACAACAATATGCCTATTGCAATTCGATTCAATAGTAATTTTAAAAGTCAGGTTAAAAAATGCGAGAATAAAAATATATGGAACATTTCTCATCACTTTTGAGTTCTTGCGGGCGACTCTTGTTTGGGAAGACAATTCTTCCCAACTCTTTTCAAATTTTTTTTGCCTTTTTAGTTGATTTGACACTACTAATACTAAATTCAACTCAAAATTTTAATATTTTATTCACAATTATTGGGAGATAAAGCGGTTATGGAGTTTTTACTAATAGTACATTAATATACATAATTGAACACAACTCTAACCCAGAAGCCTAAACTAATAGGCTAAGGTCTACTTAGGTATATTAAACACTATTTTCTTTTATATTTCTCAATGTAGGATACAACACTCACAAGTGCATTCACAACAAAAATTTTATATTCTTCAAACAACTCAAACATAATCTTAACTTTTTTTTTTTTCAATATTCACAATTTTGAATTCAGTTCAATAGAATAAATAAATAAATAAAAGTCGCAAACCCAAACGAGCCCGCAGCAATTTTAGCAATTTCTGGTCCAAATTGTTAGAAAAGTCGGGAAAAAAATTATCTTTTCAAATAGGTGAGTCACATAGGGGCTTTCTTTCTCTCATATTAGGCAACAAATTGATGAAGATACAAATTCTACCGATCCCTTCGTTTCAACTGTTTTATGGTCAAGTTTTTATTTTATTATTTAAATTTTTTAAATATGTGATAATTACAGCGACATATATAGATGAAATAAAATAAAATGGGTAATTATCTTTTGCCCCCATAAACTGCAGTACCTTGACACTTTCCTCTCATAAACTACTAATTATGACACTTTCCTCTCATGAACTACCAACTATGACACCTGACCCCATCAAACTACCATCTTATGACAAAAAATCTCATTCTATCAGTCAAAAGGGTTAAAATTGATTGTCAACGGTTATGTGCAAGTCATGTGACATTTTAAATTTTTTTTCTTCCACTTTTGCCCTCATTTTTAAATGTTTTCATGTGTTGAATTAAGGTTTAGGAAGGTATAAGTGTCATTTTCTCGGTTTGAAGTGAAGGCAAAAGTGAAAAAAAAAAAAAAGTAAAAATGACACATGACTTGTACATGACGTTGACCGTCAATTTTAACCCGTTTGACTGATAGAAATTGACTTTTTGTCATAAGATAGTGGTTTGATGGGGTCAAGTGTTATAATTGATAATTCATATGAGAAAAATGCCAAAACACTATCATTCATATAGCAAAAAGTAATTACCAAAAATAAAATCTTTATCATAAAATTGTTTTTATAAAATTGATGGCTGTCCGTACCTTTGGACCGCTGAATGTATTTGTCATGATCAATAAAACCTGCCAACTTTTGGTAGACCCAACAAAAGCTACAGTGTAACTAGCATTAATTGACAAGCACCAGTTCACCATTAGAGAAACTAGTGGCTATGTTTGCGAACAAGCTGGGCTGGCACTCACTGTTCTAGCTACGGTGTCAGCAGCAAAAATTGACTTTTTATTTCTTTTTTTTTTTTTTTTTTTTTTTTTTTAATAAAGTAAAATATTAAAAAAAAAAAAGAAAAAATGAGGAGAAAGGGGTGGTGTTCCAGCCACCCCTTGGCCAAAATGGGGTGGCCGGACCACACCATTTTTAGCCAAGAGCCACCCCCTGGCCGATCTGGGTGGTTGAACCACCCCCAGATCGGCCAGGGGGTGGCTCCGGCCACCCCATTTTGGCCAAGGGGTGGCTGGAACACAACCCCTTTCTCCTCATTTTTTTTTTTTTTAATATTTTGCTTTATTAAGAAAAAAAAAAAAAAAAGGCAAAAAGTCAATTTTTGCTGCTGGCACTGTAGCTGGAACAGTGCAATGCCGGCCCCGCCTGTTCGCAAACATAGCCAGTACTTTCAATATTCCTCACAAAGTCGCAACCACGTTTTTTGAAATTAGGATATTTTTAGTTTATTTAAACCAAAATATTATAGGAGTATTATTTTCCCTAAAAAAAAATAAAAATAAAAATACCTCTTAAATATAAGTAATTTAAGTAATTGAAAAGTATCCTCGTTTCCTAGCCATTTGAATTGAATAAAGTTTTTCTTTAATCTTGAATTTTCTTCAATTTAGGACACATTTTATAAATAAATAGATAAATAAAATTAGGACATGTGTCAATTTAATGAGTAATGCCCTATGCATCATATTTTTATCTTACAATTATTTTATAATATTTTATGTGACAGTACTCTAAACTAATTGTTGGGTTTTTTTTTTTTTTTTTTTTTTTAACAATGATTAGTTGACATCAATATTATGGGATAAAAATAGTATGTAGTATTAGACTTGCATACGACTGTTATACAACTATGATGATGTGACAGTGAAAATCAACATTTAGATCAACAAAAACTTGTAAAAAGAAAACAAAAAATCAATAGTTGATATTCATTGCCACATCATCATAGTTATATGACAGTCATATGAGAGTTTACTAAATATTATTTCTCAACTCTAATTTAATAAACCCAATTTGGAGAAAGAAAGAAAAAAAAAAATTGTTCATTTGAATTTATTAATGCAACAACGCGTTATTGGCATATTAAAATGAGGTTGAAAATCTCATCTCATAAATTCGAAAGCAAGTGGTTTGACCCTCCCTTTCCTATCTAAGGTATGCACTTAAAAAAGTCAACAAAAATTAAAATGAAATGGATGGAAAAATTTAATAAGGAAATTATCTCTTCATCGATATAATAAACAAATGGGACGAAATGCTTCGTACAATGCCAACGATATAATTTGAAATATTCACAATTTAAATATTATTTATGACATATATAATAGCCTTTCGAACTATTATAAGACAATATGTATGAAAAGTCACCGTCTTAATCAGTTTCAGATGTACAACAAATTCTGATCCTCTACCAGATCCTTGATTCCCTGACTCTATTTTTTTTTTTAATTTTTTTTTAATTTTTATCTCTGTTACTAGTGCCTTATCAATCGCAATCTCACTTGCTGCCTTTACAATAGTGACAATTATTCTTTATGCTTGATATTTCCTCCATTATCAGTTTATGATTTGCTTCTAAGAAATGAACCATAAGAAAACAAAAGACCGATCGAAAACCAATTCTATTATTGTTTAGGGTTCGTGAAAACAAAACCTAAGATAACAAATAAAACTTCATCACATCCCATATATCACTACTAAAAGCAGATCTAAAGATAATAAATTCTTATTTAAAAACAACGAAAATACAATAACAAAAACTCAACACACCCTCACCCGTTCCACGCTCCACCACTGGCCAGCCATGCGCCGCTAAAAAGCACCTTAAGGACCATTGACACACGCGCCCTAACCAATCTACAATGGATGCGGGAAAATTGAGGTAGAAAGGGGGAAAGAGAAAGGGGGCAGGGAGGAGGGAGTCGTAACTCCTTCCCCCAACGATTTGATACTATGTTGAAGTAACTTGATGGGTAAATCTAAAATACAGGAATAATAGTAGAAACAAAGAGAGAAAAGAGACAAATTATTATGGGTTGTTCGGTATTAGACACTTATATCTACCACTTTGAATAGTCCTAAAGGCTACATTATGCCCTCATTAACTTAATTATTTACAATACATAAATCCTTATTTATAGTTGAATAAGTTGACGTATACAAGAAACCTAAATCAACTTATACAAGGAAATATAAATCTTATAAGAAATATAAATCCAATAATATAAAATTAGAATATATTACAACAAGAATATTCAAAACAATGATAGCTTTTCCCTCTCCACTTCACAAGTCTCCCTCCAACCTCCATAACATACGAAAGGTACACTTTTTCTCAAATTCAAAATAAAATCTTTACCTAAAATGACTCTTACTCCGAAAATTGGTGGCTGTCCATGCCTTGGACCGACAAATGTTTTTGTCCTAATTAAAATCCTGCCAACTTTATGTGTTCTTTAGACCCAACAAAAGTTATTGTGTAATTAGTAATGAACAACCGCCATCTCTCGCCCATCTCGTTTTAAATTTTAACATTAAATTTGTGGGATCTACAGATCTATTGATAAATTTTAAAACGGGCTATATGAAGATGAGTAGAGGATGAATTTGTATCATTTTTCTTACAAAAACTAGTACTTTCAAAATTTCTTTCTCTTGCAACCATGTTTGCTGGCCATTTGAATTGAATAAAGTTTTTTATTTGAAACTAGGATTTTCTTCGATTTAGGACACATGTTAATCTAATGGCTAATGGTACGTACCATATTTTTAACAATGATTAATATGGACAGAAATTTCTTTCAAACTGGTTTGGAGAAAATATCCTCTAACCCATTTAAAATAGTTTCAAGTGTCTATAAACATTTAAAACATTAATCTAAGTTAGTAAACCGCTATTAATGATCTTAAGAATTTAATATACGCTTTAAGAGAAGTGTTAGGAAGTCAAACAAATGAACCCAGAAAAATTTTCAAACTGACGTGGCAATGGTTTTTAAATTAAAAAAATGCAATTATCTCTCCCTTGTTTGCCACTCACGGTCTGCCACGTCAGTTTGAAAATTTTTCTGGGTCCATTTGCTTGGCTCCATAGCACTCTCCACGTTTTAAATGTTTATAGACACTTGATACTATTTTAAATGGGTTGAAAGATATTTTTTGCAGACTGATTTGAAGGAAATTTCTGTTCAATTAATATAATGGTTAGTTGAAAGTGTAGGGTATAAATGTGATATTACTCTAATTTAATGGACAAAGTAACCCAATTTAGAGAAAAATATTTTTTCATTAAAATTTATTAATGCAACAACGCGTTATTTGCATATTAAAATGAGGTTGAAAAATCTCATCTCATAAGTTCGTAAGCAAGTGGTTTGAATTGACCCCTCCTCCCTTTCCTATCTAATTAAGGAATGCACTTTAAAAAAGTCTATAAAAATAAAAATAAAATGATAGAGTTTTCCTTATAGGAATTTCTTTCAACCAAGTCTATAAAAATGACATGTGTCATTTTAACATATGAGAAGCATATGCTTTTTTAATATCAGGGACAAAAGTGAAATAAATTTTATTAAAAACTTATGTGCATCTCACATGTTATTAAAAAAAAAGACACATGTCATTTTTATAGAGTAGGTTGAAGGAAATTCCTTCATCCCTTCCACATGCATTTTATTTTGGACAGAGTTTTCCTCCAAACTTGGGTTGGTGGAATTTCCTTCAACCTAGTCTATAAAAATTACATGTGTTTCTTTTTTTAATAATATGTAAGATGCACATGAGTTTTTAATAAAATTTATTTCAAATTTGCCTCTGATATTAAAAAAGTACATGATTGTCACATGTTAAAATGACTAACATGTCATTTTTATAGACTTGGTTGAAGGAAATCAAACTCAGTCCCCCTTAAAATCCCTTTTTGAATTCTCTTTTCCAAATGGAAAATTTTTAAAGGAGATGATACACGTTCTAATGAAATTTTTTTTATTGATCTTTTTATTCCCTATATTTTATTAAAATATGAGCAATATCTAAACAAACTCCAATTAGTCAATTCCCATGATACCTTATCATTTTCTCTCATTCATAATGTTCAACCAACCAAGGGAAGAAATACTTTTTTTTTTCTTTCCCTCAACTCTAACGTTCAACCTAGGCAAGAAATACTTTCCTTTTTTATTTTTGGGCAATTCTTCTCTCCTATTGCTTTTTAGAATATTCAAACAATGATAGCTTTTCCCACCCCATCTTCCAACCTCCTTAACATACAAAAAGGTCATTGACAAATTCATTTTTGTTTTCAGAGTCAACAAGTTTTTTAGTGGGACTTGGTTTTTTCGTGGCAGCAAACGTTTTTTGTTCTGGTTTGTGTCGCTGTCATGCATGTTGCAGTCCGAAGCAAATCATATGTTTGTTTATATAACAAAGGGTTACAATATAATATAAGGTAGAAATAAATTCTTGCTAAATATTGGTTTCCAATGTTACAAATGAAACCTTTTTTGCTTGTGAGCCTAAGAATCAGATTACATTAATCTGTACAACAAAAGTCTACTCTACTCTTCTACAATACAGTTAGGTGTGGCTCTAATCGGCTCCACATCAAAGAGACCCTATGCTGGTTTCATAAGCAGAAGCAACAAATCATAAACCCACCTTTCTATGGTTAACTTAATTAAAAGAGAAGAAGAAGAAAAAAAAACTCAATTATTCTCATAGCTGCAATGCTAAATCTGGCTGTGCTGAATCAACCCGGCTAGAACTAGGAGATCCTGGAGACTGAAATCTGACATTCAGGTCTGGTGGAACTGAATCTGGTTTCTGTTGGGGTGACAATCCAGAGTCCATTCTCTGTTGTGGCGACATTCCTTGCCAAGACGGCCGTGGATGAAGCACTCTTATTTGGGCTGCCAGTGCCTCACTACCGGAGTTTGGCAACGGGCCGCCGGAATTATTTGAAGTTGAACTTTCCATAAACTTGGGGTCTTCTGAAGTAAGCTTGTTTGCGGTTGCCAGATGGACATAGTTAGTATTAGTCCTAGAGATTGTGTCATGCATCTGAGGCGACTGTAAGTTGAACCCAGAACTAGCAGGCCTGGCTGCTCCAATTAGTTTCCCCATTTGAGCCGCAATGTTAAACCCAATGGAACCATTAAATCCATTAATTCCAGGGTGAATTCCAGGGCGCTGATCAGTCTGAAAGGGAGGCCTTGGCTTGATTACACCAGTACTGCTATTCAATATATTAATCACAGTATGAGAATTCGATCCTTCAGCAACGTCTGCCTTACCCGTGACAGGTTCAGGTGATTTATTCGTAGTGAAGGAAGATAAGGAGGTGGTAGAAGATGAAGGGAGATGCTTGCTTAGATGGCCACCCAAAGGTGAGTGAGTAGAAGGTATGTGCTTCTCAGACAAATTATTTCCTTCATGCATCTCTGATAAATTATCTCCCTTAGATTCAACAGTGCAAGGTGTAGCAGATGACTTTTCAACAACAGAAAATGGCTGCAATGGTGACAGCTGACCTGGTAACTTTGAAGGAAGTAGCAGTGGCCTCGGCGGTATGATATCATTTTCTCCAACCCATCCAGGGCCAAACTTAACGCCAGCAGCCAAAGATCTCTCTATCTTCTTAGAAGCAACTTTCCAAGCAACAGGTCCAAGATTTGCAGCAAAACGAGCAAGGCTCCTCCCATAACCATGCTCTGAATGAAGCCCTACCTGATTCATTTAAAAGGAAGTCAACTAACCAACAAAAATTAGGGTTTATGATTTTTAATAAAATTTTCAACCAAATACACTTCTGAGGAGTTTTGTACTAGTTGAGAAATGCTAAACATCTCAAAATTTTGTTCCAAAAGTTGGTTCCTAAATGATGTGTCAGCATCCCATGAGTTGATGACACATTTCCCAAAATAATAAATCTTATGAGATGGTGACACATCATTTGTGAACTAACTTTTAAAGAAAAAATTTAGGATGTGTAACACTTCCTGTAATAGTTAAGTAGTGATTCCTCAAAGGGAAAGATTAGAGGCCAAAACCTAAATGCCAACGGCTACATCTAATCATCTTTTCCATTGGCTATTGTTTTGTCAATTTAAAACTACAAAACACTAAAGGTCATTGCCATCTTGCAGAATCATTTGGTTTAGCTCATTCTAGAATTTGTTACAAAAATATTCACCATCATTAACAGGGATTTCATGCATGGCTTTGAGTAGCATCAGTTTCAATATCATAGAATTAATAAGAAAATTCAACATCAACGTGATACGTACAGCCAAAAGCTGCTTCCTCTCTCCATCAAAAGTAGTTAACACAGACGGCTCTCGCCCACCAACTGATGGATGGGATAGGTTATATGTCTTACGTCTGTTCTCATCAAGTACAAATTGTTTCTTCCCATGCTTTATTTGATTACCCTTCATGGAACCTGTAAAAATAAGTGGCGCAACCTCAGTATCCTAAAAGCTGGATTTAAGAAATCAAGCAGGAGAATTCATGTTAGCAAGCCAACGCTCAAGTTCCAAACCTGTAAATTCATCATTCCTCTCAAACTTGTTTTCAACCAACCAATTAGAATAAACATCATTATTGCGAGAACCATGGAGTCGTCCGGACGAATCTGCAAAAGCAGACTTGTCTGTAAGATGACTTCCTTTTCTCAGATCATAATTGGACCAGTTGGTGTTTTCTCCCCCAGTAGCAAGACCAGCATCAGCAGAAAACTCTGAACCAGCACGCTCTAAGGAAGGCCTGCCCAGTGATTTTTTCAAATTCTTGGTTGGTGGTCTACCTCTTCTCACTATTTTAGGTTCTGGTTCGTTATCATCACTATCCTGCCTCAGATTTTCAAAGTTCTTTTTTGCCAGCTCATGTATGGATCGTGCCTGGAAACAAAATAAAGTTTCAGAAAACACAAAAAGATTTAGTAATAATGGTAAGATAGGAGTTTAAAACAGACCATACCTGTCGAAAATATATGGTATCAGGCGCATTATACTGCATTGCGTTTGTACAGATTAAGAGAACATCTTTCTGCATAATAATAAAATCAAACTTTCATTCTCAGGATGTATATAGTTCAAGCATTCTTCCAAAATATGCATCATGAATTTCTTCTCAACTAATACAAAGTCTAGGGGCATCAGTAAAAGATTTTGCAGATTTAAATAAAACAGAACTGTAATGTATTATTTCTCAGAGCACTTTTATATGGAGATAAGCAAATTTCTTAGCAGACCATCCTAGCCCAAATATCAATAATAAAAAGCCTAAAGCATAAGAAATATATTAACAGAAGCTTAATAGATCTTGCCTTATACTACTAAAAAACGATTATTGAAAGATATATGATGCATATTCAAGGTCTACAACCCCGAATGCATTAACTGAAACGTGGTGGATGTTAGCAGACTGACTTTCAGAGAGTGATGACCCTCTCATTTATAATCCTCCAAGACACATCGACTATATCAAGAATAATCCTGATGCGTCTTGTTTTTATTTTTTATTTTTTATTTCCTGATCAATCTTGATGTCTCTTTGTGCTAGAATGCTAATCTGGCCCTATGAATCTCCTTCATACATTATAAATGAAAAAAAAAAAATTTCCCATTTCCAGTGATACTACAATCTAATGAAAAGTGTGCAAGCAAATACTCCCATGCATAACAAAGAGCTTCTACTTCCTAAAGCAGATTGACAACAAAACTGATGAAACAAATGAAGAATCAACATTAAGTAGCCATGTGAAACATACGAAGAATCTACATTATGTAGCCAAGTTAACCACTGATTGACAACAATGGTAGAAACGGCTTGTTTTATGCTCCTCCAACTTCTTTTGTCTCTCAGTTACCAAATAGGAGGCATTGAACGTATGGAAAAAAAAAAAAAAAAAAAAAAAAACTGTTCTAGTCTATACCCACGCTAAATACACTAGTGTAAAACAAAATAGTTACATATAATCATGTAAACTATTGGCTTGGCCTTTTTAATTAGACCCTGCATTTAATAAGTACACTTTTTTATGAATACATATAATACTTAATCTTAAATGTACAACTTAACTATTGGCTTGGCATTTTTAATTAGACCCTGCATTTAATAAGTACATTTTTTTATGAATACATATAATGCTTAATCTTAAATGTACAACTTTTTATTTTAATTCTTGAATTGGTAAACTTTTAACTGAGGACGAAACCCAACTAGCCCTTTACCACCTGAGTTAAGTTTAGAGGTATCTTTAATTTTAAAACTTAATAATGCGTAGTACAAACAAGGAAAAATTATGACCAACAGATCTTCGAGAGGCAAAACTCACTAGATGTTAAAAGCGCACTTTTTATAACAGCTAGACAGAGTTGAGTACAAAAACTTATACACACGTGAAGTTAAATATGATCAATTAGCATAAAGAACCAAGTTTAGCACACTTGAGCTCATTGGCGTGTAACCAGCTTTTCAGCTACAAAACTCACATATGGCAGATTCTTAAATGGTAATCTGGAATAGATCGTGTTCCAATAATTAAACCACATATTAGAGATTTGTATATACATATATGTGTCCAGTGCAAACAATTACACCATTGCAACAAAGGGAAAATACAACAATAACTTCTTTTTACAGAAGGTACAAAGCCTAACAGCTAATGACAAGATCTGTAATCTTAGAGAAGATCTGTAATCTTAGCAATACAGGACAAGTGCGGAACTTTAAACAAATAGAGCAGGGATACTAAGTAAATTCCAAAGTTGAATCCCGATAATAATCAGTCCTTCAAAGATGAAGTAAATTAGTTGTAAAACCCACTTGAATGCAACATATATGGCAGGCTAACCAAGTGGCAGCCATTCTAACCAAAAAGATGCTTGATACAAAACCTGACCAACAGGAAGCGAATTGAATAGTCTCTAGTCCGTAGAGAACCAAATGCCAATTGGAGCATCTGGAGTAAATTAGCAACCTAGAACGAAGATAAAACCACAAGAGCACAAACCAACCTCAAACTGTTCCAAGTCGGCATAAGCTCCACCAGTAAGTTTATTCCTCAGGGTTCCAAAATCCATTGGGTGCTGTATCACCTCATGGTAGTCCGGAAGCTGCATAAATAAAATAAATATCAGTATACAAATGAGAAACATATATACACACGTCCTAGAAGTTAATACAGCAGCAACTTTTTTTTTTAAGAACTAACCTCATTCGGGTCCACTGGCTCAGAAAACACACCATAAGTGTCCTTCCTGATATTAATAAATTCAAAACACACCTCAGCAAACTGAAAACCCAAAAGCTACATCAAAGTAATCAAAAATACAATCTGGGAAACTGTAAGACATACTTTTGAAGCCTGTCGATGATGAACAGTAACAGCTTTTTATCCGGTAAAGGCGTTGAGGGTCCCGAATCCAACTGACCCCCTGCACATAATCATACACATAATCACCAAATAAAAACAAAAAGAGCTCCTTTTTTCCTTTTCTAAGCAAATGGGTGTCAGATTATTAGCAAACCTTGGTGGGTGTTTGTGGGGTTTGCACCAGAGATCGACTTGTCGCCCTGCAAACAATAGAATCATAACGAGTGACGAAAACAAGAAGCAAACATATTTATTCTCCATAGTGGGCAATGAACGAGAACTCAAAGTAGCCGTGAAAAGGCAAAGTAGACTGGAATTCAAAGCACCAAAAAAGGGAAAATACAGTTACAAACTGTGAAAAACAATTATTAGATAAAGAAAAGACAAATTTACACTTTTTTATATCAGATTTGACAGTCGAATCATTATTAGGGTCGAGTAAATAAAGGCACAATTTAAATGCCTAGCAATCCCCAAAAAAACAACCACAATAAGAATTATAGACATACATAAAAATTCAATTCCACAGATTTGTCAAGTCAAACCCTTTTCAGTGAAATTCTAGAAGCCCGAGAAAAAGCTAAGTCCAAAGGGGTGCGAAATTCAAGGAGTTTTCAAATTACGTCAACTTATTATTCCGCCGAAAAAAATTAATTATCCAAATTAAACAAAACCCCCCCCCCCCCCCTCCCCCCAAAATTTGGCGGGTTTCAGCCGCGAAAACCGTTTTCTCATACAAAATCACCGAGAAATTCGATACCTTTGCACCCTCCCCAAGCCCAGATCCATTCCCGATCGCATTGATCTTCCTCTTCTTGTTGCCATTCGACGCGGCCTCGTCCTCCTCGGCATTCGATTCGGAGCCTTGCGAATTGAGCGGCGATTTCTGGGAGGGCAATCGGAGCACCAGCTTCAGCTTCTTCTCGCGGCGCTTCCCGTCCAATTCGTCTTCTTCGTCGTCCTCCTCGTCCTCGTCCTCCTCATGTTGGATCTCGTCGGCGTCCGGGTTAGGGTTCCGGCGCGTGGATCGCCGCAGAGGAGTTGGACCCGAGGCAGGGACAGCAACAGCAACAGGGGCAGTTCGGTAATTAGAAGCTGAATGAGGGGCAGAGTTGTGCGTTCGCTTTTGCTGTTGTTGTTGTTGTTGCTCTTGTTCTCTGAGATTGCGCTTTTGGAGATCTAACAGAGACGGCCGTCCTTTCTTCTTCTTCTTCTTCCTCTCCACCACCTTACCCATCTCTCTCTCTCTCTCTCTCTCTCTGAGACTTCTCTCTCTCTCTCTGAGACTCTCTGACCAGAGTCGGACAAACCAACAGGGTGTTATTTTTTTTTTTTTTTTTATTTTAGTGAAAATATTATTTAGTAGGAAGGCGGCATGCGAGGCACGTGATGTTCGCACGGGTTTCCTTCCTTCGACACACGTGTTGAGTGAAAATAAATTCACAGAAATTTAGACGCCGTCGTTGGGATGAAAGAGTGGAGTGGGAGTAGGAGGAATCAAACCGTTTGTTACTTAACAGCTCTTCCTTCTTGTAGCACTCAAGTCAAGCTCGTGTTCACATTTGATGCTTCATTTGTAAACTAATTAATTTGAATTAAACCCAAAAAAGAAAGCAAGCCACTCAAGCAAGAAAAACCGAAATAGGCTTGAAATTATTTTTGGGTAATATTTCATGATTAATTTTATAATACTGATGTGACAATTTTAACTTTTAAATTAAGACAGTCACATAAGAACGGTTAATATAGTTATGAAGAAAAAAAATGTAATTTTTAATATTATTCTTAAACAATTAAAAACAATTTTTACATCTAAACCCTACCCTACCAACAAATAAATAACCAATTTTTTTTTTTTTTCCTCTACTAATGACTAATTAAAAATTAATTAATATTGTTACATCAACATTATGTTCGACGCTATTTGCATATGTTTTTTTGTAGATATCATAGTTTGTACAAAGATAGCTCTGTCTCTCAAATTTTTGCAATCATCTAATTAGGTATATTGTAAAGAGAGCATCTTTTATCCGGATACGGTGTAAAATTCATTTTTACACACTACACATTAGATAAAAATAACTTATCTTTAATTCAAATCAATTTCATAAACTTTTTCATTAATTCTAACCCAACGCCTACCACTAACCATCGAACCCTCACCCACTTCCTGTAGCCCTCAACACCGGAGTTTCCAAAACCAACTAAGATGGTGGGTCCAATGATTTTATCAATTGATATGTTGTCTATGAGATATTTTGTCAAGAGAGTGAAATTATTTAGTGTGAAAGGTTATATTATTTTTTTGTGTTTTAAGTTGAGATGTCTCTTCCCTACTGAAAAGTGTAAAACACCCAGTTTACACCGTGACGTGATTGAAGTTATTCTCTATTGCAATTTTTTTTTTTTTTTTTTTTTTTTTTAAGGAACATTGATGTAATATTTAATTTGAATGGACATTGCAAATTGAGTATTAATTTGAGTGAAACATATATACTTTTTTTCAAACTAGTTTTTTAGTTTTAAGCGTGTATTGTGTTTGAGTTATTTATAAATATTCTTGTTTTTAAAAAACATAAAACAAAAATTTTAACAAATGGAACATGTAAATGCTAAAAGCTATGAGATAAACTTGGTAGGCCCAAGTATTAGAAATGGAAGATTATTATCCCGTCCAATTACAGCAATGATTGTAGAGGTTTATGATGGTTGCACCAAAATTTAAGCTTGTAGAAGTTTTTTGGTAGTGGGAGAGGGGGTCCATTTAGAATGTTGTCAGGGTTTGGTGGTAGTGGATCATGCTGACCAATATTTCATCTACATCTTATTTCTTCATTTAGATATTTTACATGCCTACAACTTAAAAAAAATTAAAAAAAAAAAAAAAAAACGTTTTCGAAATGAGAAATATTAGGGCGGATAGACTAACCCTTTTTTTACTCTTCAGTTAAATGAACTGGAGAATATTTAGTTAATTATATTTGAAAGGTATTTTTGTCTTATCAAAAAATAAAAAGACAAAAATATCCTTCAAATATAACAAATGAACGGGAGAGAATCTGTTCACTAAACTGATGCGTAGCTCATTTATTGCTATTCCTTACATTTCTTTGAATTAATTATTTTAACTTTTTTTAATGAATGAGTTACACATCAATTTAGTAAACTTTTGCTAGCACCCCTAGCATTTATCTTTAGAAATATTATTTAAGGCAAAGTGTGTAAAATTTTGTCTTAAATTCCAGCTTAGTATAATAGTATGTACTTAATAGGCTGAAAATCACGTATCATAAATTGATGTTTTTTTTCTTTTTCTATCTCTTTCTTGGTCATATGTAAGTTTCTGTGTACTTTTATTTTCTTAGTGATTATTTTTTATATGTCTGCACAAAAAAATAATAATAAATAAATAAATAAAAATTTGAATTAGTAACTTCGACTTTATGATGCAAGTCTTGGATTGATTGAATTATTTCTGAGAGATTCTTAGTGTTTTATTGATTAAAAATACTTATTCTATTATATATATATATTTTTTATAAAATAGTCATTTCGTACCAAATATAACATTATGCTCAAAAAGGTCGTTGAATGGATCAAGCAAGAACGAAGAAATTTACAAATTTGGCCATGTAGTGACGTCGAAACATCAAGCTGGGAAACTTTACTGTCCGTGCCGTGGAATAACAAACGTCAGCAGAGGGATCGAAGAGGTTGATGGTCGCGTAGCACCCGGGAGAAAAAGAACCAAAATCTCTTGGCTCAAAAAGTTGTGATCTTCATGCCACCAAATTGACCATGTGCATTGCGGTGTTTCTATGGCGAGCTCATCCACTGTACCCATTGATTCTCATGCTTAACAGGGACGAGTATCACAGTCGGTAAGCCCGATTCTTCTTCTGGGTGTGTTTTTGTTTCTGATTGATTTTGTCTGTCTGCCATGGTTTCTGAGGTTGACGAGGTGCAATATTTTTTGGGTTTGTTCTGGTTTGGCTTTTGAAATCTAATTCTTCATCTGGGTTAGTTTTTGTTTGGATTAATTTTGCCTGTCTGATATGTTTTGGGGTTTGTTTTGGTTGGGGTTTTGAAGGTCTACAAGGCCATTGGGATGGTGGGAAGGTGATGAAATTTTGGGGGGCAGAGATGAAGTGGCAGGTGGGACATGGTTGGCTTGTAGCAGGGATGGACGGATGGCTTTCCTTACAAATGTCAGGGAAGTTCAGTCGCTCCCTGAGGCAAAGAGTAGAGGCGACCTCCTAGTTCGGTTCTTGCAGGTGATCTTATTTTTGTTTTGATCAAATTCTGGCACCCACTCTATCTGTTTGATTTATTTTCTGTACCAGGGATTATAAGGGTCTACGTATCATTTATGCATGTTGGCTCAACATTTGGGATAAGAGAATGTATAGATTGACATTGTTTTTGAAGGAAGTTGTTTGCTTTCAAATTGAGCCATTTATGATCTATAGTGTTGGAGTTTCATGTGTGATGGAATCTCTGTTAACTAGAGACAACAAAAACGGGTGCTTGATATAAGAAACCAAATCAAACTCAGAGGCTTAAGTTTTTGATTACTGATTCTTCAGGTATTTATATCTCCAACATACAATCCATAAATTGTTAAACAAAGAAATCGCATCTCATTTTCAAGAGCTGGAGGAAGCCATGCAATCTATCACACCTCTTTTCTTGTTGCTTAGATTAGTAGATTCCATGTGATTGATGAGACATGCTATATGGTTGTCGTTCTATGCACTTTAGGGGATGAGCCTTTTAAACCCAGTTCAATTGCGAACCAACTTTAGTTAGTTAGACTGGTTGCTTTTGTAAAGAACTTCTTTGGAGCCTTGCATTGAATGATTGTTTCGAGTTTTCATACTGTTGCAGAGCAAGAAGAGACCCATGGAGTTTGCCGAAGAAATGGTGAAGGAGGCAGATCAGTATAATGGGTTTAACCTGATATTAACTGATCTTTGTTCCAAAACCATGGTTTATGTAACTAATAGAGCAAAAGAAGGTAACAACCTTGTTACCGAAGTGGAATCTGGGATTCACGTGTTAACAAATGCAAGGCTAGACTCTCCATGGCCAAAGGTAAGCAGCTGTTAGGTTACACTCCTTTGTCTACATAATTGTAATCCGCTAACAAAAAATGAGAAAATCACAAATGCAATCTCACAATACACATATTTATTGACTGAAATGCAAATTCATTTAATTTAAAGTCTATAAGCTACTGGGTTTTTTCTTACATTTGTGGAAAGGTTCTTCATGATTTACTTACTCTCTTGCAAATTAGTCTCATCTTTATCTTTTCAGGCTCAACGACTGGGCGATAGTTTCAGAGAGCTATTGGATGAACATGGTGAAAAAGAGTTACCCATGAAAGAGATGGTTGAAAAGCTAATGATGGATACATTTAAAGACGATGAAAGCATGCTACCTCACATTTATCCTCCAGAACGGGAATACCACTTAAGTTCCATATTTGTTGAGACAGTCACTACTCCGATTGTAAGTCCAATTACTAGTCTGCCAATTCTTGTGTCCCACTTAAGAGTTAAATTTAATCTCCTCCTTTTATATCAAATAATATAAATCTTGAATAAAATTCACCCTTAAGAGAAGAGTGCATAAAAGCTTAATACACATAATTAATATTAGATAAGATTATCTTTTCCTGACAGGATTTCCTTTTATTGGATAGGGACGTTATGGCACTAGAAGCACTTCTGCAGTGTTTGTGAATGCAATTGGTGTAGTAGAGTTTTATGAGAGGCATCTGGAGAATGAACTGTGGAAAGAAGAGACTGTAACTTACCAGATAGAAGAGACTGATCAAGTGATTGGTGAAAATATGGCTAGCTAGTCCTATAAAATCTCTTCAACAGATCATCTGATTAAAGCTCAGGTCGATAATTTGCAAATACCAATGGAAGACACTTTTTGTAATTTGTTTGTTCATCAAGAGTAATGATAAAAGTAAAAGACTTTTGCCCCCTTTTAACATTACCCATTGGTTAATATTTTTTTGTTATGAGAAAAGAGAAGAAAAATTTTATTAAACATGAGTTATATATCTCTACTAAAACAGCACAGAAACAGTGAAGCAGAAGAACATACTAAAACATACACCAGATACACCTGCAGGTTTACATTTTGGCTACTGTATCACAAAGATGATGAAGGGAGTAGCACAAGTACTATATATATATATATATATAGAAATGCTAGAATGCAATCACTTCCCCACAATTTCCCCATTAAATGTTGAGGTGGCAAGCCCACTTACACTATTTTATTATTATTATTTTATTAAAGTTAATAAAAAAAACTTCAAAAAATAGGCTACCCCATGGCTCTTGGGGTGGATTGGCTACCTCCAAGGGCCAAAAAAAAATTTAAGTTTTTTGTTAAAAAAATGGGTTTGACCATTGGGGTGGCTGATCCTTGCCCAAGGGCCATGGAGTGGCTTTTGCCACCCAATGGCCGAAATGAGGTGGTCGAAGGCACCCCATGGCCCTCTGTCAACCCCAAGGGCCAAACCCCTTTTTTAAAAAAATACTTCAAATTTTGTTTAGCCCTTGAGGTGGTTCCCTTTTTTAAAAAAATACTTTAAATTTTGTTTAGCCCTTGGGGTGGTCGAACCACCCCCAAGGGCTATGGGGTGGCCGAAGCCACCCATGGCGGCGGTCTGGGGTGGCTTCCCCTATGGGTGGCCGGCCACCCGTTCTATTTTTTTAAGTTTTTTTATTAACTTTTCTTAATTTTTATTTTGATTTTTATTTATTTAAAAATAATAAAATATTGGAAGTGGGCTTCCCACCTCAGGCAGCTTTTATGGGAAAATTGTGGAAAAGTGATTGCACTCTAGCATTTTCCTCTATATATCTCTGTCTCTGCAGCTCAGGCATTGCAGGTTGCACACGTGCAAACCTCACCACACTTGCAGAAGGCCTTGCCAGAACTGGTGGTCTCGACACTCTTGGGGCATGTGCAGGGGTTGCAGCCGCAGTGCTCACCGCATGCGCATGTCTCGTGATCATTTCCGGCTGCGGTGGAAGCCACGCTCGTCGGCGTGCATCTGTTCACATAACAAATCTCTTTCATCATCTCAGATAAGTAACTAAAAAAAATCGCCACAAAACTAAAACCCATTTTCCATTAATTAATCAACAAACTGACCTGCAAGCTACGCCGCCAGGGCAGGGAGCAGGACAGCCGCAGGTGTCGTTGCAAACAGCAGAATTACCTCGTCCCTTTGTATCCATTTTCAGCAACTCAAAACTGGAGGATTTGATCCTCTCCGATCCACATATATGCAGAATGTTTCTTTTCTTTTTTAAGTAAGTTTCCTTCCGGGTCTTGTATAACTGCCAAGTGGACATCCAAGTACTAGAGTCCTACACGTGGCATCGTAATCCACCGGTGTCTGACGTGGCAAGAGGTGCTTTTGATATGTATTTCCCCTGCCGCCTAATCTCTAAAGGCGAGGCGGTTAGTCTGCATGCAGTGGACGCGTGGCTATATACATGGAGTTCGTTGATCACATCCATGTTATTATCAAGTTCTTCAAAACAACAAGTATTTTCTAACGACTTTCTGCCGTCAAGCTGTGAGCAATATGATTTCACCAAGTTTATATTTTGAGATCTATCAACTTGGTCCAATGAATTACTTGGGGGCGTCTTTTCTTCCCCCATCAAAGAAGATTAAATTTAGGAAAACTTTGCTTACACCTTAAGAA
This sequence comes from Corylus avellana, assembly GCF_965113065.1. Taxonomy (NCBI): domain Eukaryota; kingdom Viridiplantae; phylum Streptophyta; class Magnoliopsida; order Fagales; family Betulaceae; genus Corylus; species Corylus avellana. Next base: position 20,644,401 of record NC_142491.1, on the reverse strand, counting down.
TCGAGAATTATAAGCAATTTTACTATTATAATCTCAAAGTTTAAAAATTTGAAATGTACGTTAGCATTTCATGTTTAATGATGCCGGTTGGAAACGCTAATACAAAAGAACTTTTAGAATTACTTTGCAAGAGCAGAGCACCCAACCAAGTAAAATAGAACTAGACATTGTATTTCTTTCATAATTAGAAGCATGTGAAGTAGTCATCTTCCTTATCAATAATCATACTATGCTTGTTAGACACATAATTTTTAATATGTGATGAGCTTTTCAGATTACAGAATCTGTGTAAAAATTCCTTATTATCTTCTAAGTCATTCTCAAGCGATATATTCATTTCTACAAGTAGAGAATTCTCAAATTTTAAAGAGTCAATCAAATTATGTGCCTTTGATAATTTGGATACCATCCACTCTTTTTCATATACAACGTTTCTGAGTTCGTTAGAATTCTTTTTGGATGAGTAGATCAATGTTCTATACTCATCAAAGTTCGTTGTACATTTCTTGAAGATCAAACTCTTCATCGGAATCACTAAAACAAGTTTGAGAAGTATTCATAGAAAAAAAATTGGAGTCTAAGATCTCACTTAGGAATTTAATCCTTTCACGGAGTGAATCCACTATGATATCAATTGAAAATACCCCAAGACTCCCAATTAAACACACCTGGGGGGGGGGGGGGGGGTGAATATGTGTTTTATGAAATATAATGCAGAATTAAAAATGCAACAATCAAGTAATCACCAAAAATATGTAAAGCAATAAAGCATATGACACAAGTATTTTTGGTAATGAAGTGGAAACCAAGAAGAACCTCTTTAAGGAAAAACCACTACAAGGCAGCAAACCCAGGAAATTGTTCACTATAAAAAGAGGAGGAAATACAAGTTGTTCACACTTATAAAGCCTTTTTAGTTGACACAAACCCATCTAGACAAGTTACCCTTCTTGCCCGTCTACCGCGGTAGTCCCCCCGAACCTTTGGTATTCCTATTGATTCCCCTTGCAAGAACCTCTTACAAGCTGCAAGTAACTGATTGTTGACTCAAACATAAACAAATGCTGTTTACAAGTTCAACATATACTCTATAAGAGTTATGGCTCTAAGGCACATGAACAATGAATCTCTCTTAGTACACAAAGAAACAAACACTTAAGCACTAAGGCTTTTTCTCTCAGGTTAGAGCTTCTTCTCTAGTTGTTTGCTTGATTAAAAACGAATGGCCAAGTCCCATATTTATAGGCTCATGGGAACTAGGCTGGTGAGCAGGTGTTAGGTGACTTTGCTGATTGGCGTTTGGACAGCACGAGGGAGCGTCCGAACGTCTGAGCTCCACGTACTGGAAGTGGAGACAAACTGCCCACTTAGGTCCATATTTTTTGGAAAGTGGATTCGATGTTGGCCACTGCAGGACATCTGTTCAAACGACAATAGGTGGGCGTTCAAACGCCTTTGTATTTCAGCTGGCCATTGACACGTGTCAGCTTCCCTTTGGCTGGCAGGTTCCCTGATTCCTGCAACTATGCACCACCAACGTTCGAACGGTGAGCCTTAGTGTCCGAACGGCACTTCAGTCCAAGCTAAAAACATGCAGACATGCTTTCCTTAAAAACTGCTTTAGTGGACCTTTCCAGGTTTCCTGGTTGACCTGTCTACTAGTTGGTGTTCAAACGTCGCTGCGAACAGGGCTAGGTCAACTTGTCCACGCTGTCAAGGGAAACCTTAGCTGACCCCACAGTGATTAAAAAATCATTTCTCCAAGCTTCAACCTCCACCGTTCGGACGGCTAGCGAATGGACGACACTGACCTCTCCAGTGCAATGAAATTTCCTCCATAGCCTTAGCCCTACACTTACTCTCTAGCAAAGATAATCTGACAGACATTTTCAGTAAACCGGTAGCATCACCTCATTTTTCCCTCCTACATACCAAGCTCAATCAACAAGAAAACAAATCTCTCCTGTTATGAATTTACCATTCTACGTAATGTGTCTTCAATTACCTGTTTGGAAAATTTTATATTTGATAAATTTTGAAAGAACAAGAATGAAGATAATGAACAACTACAATACATATATGGCAAAACTAAAGCAATACATAATTTCTTTCATATTTTTCCACAACTGCATGATCAGTATCATCGGGGTACCAGTTGGGAAATTGTTGCATCATCGACTGAACAACAAATTTCCTGCAACAGACAATTTTCTTCCTCATTTTCATCTCTTTTAAGTGAAAAAGCAGGCGTTTTAGGAGTGTTGATGACTCCATTTTCATTCTTGAGCATTGAAGAAACCTCTAACATAGAAGGTCTATCAACAGGGTTTTCTTGGACGCATAAAAGAGCCACCTGCATGCATCTTAAGAGTTTACAAGCAGAAGAGAAATCATCCAGTGATGGATCGAGAAACTCCAACCCTTTGCCCTCTTTCCACAACTCATATGCCTGCAAGAATATGAAACTTCATTCATTGTAGCACAAATGAGAAACTTCAAATAATATGAATCACAATAGTGATCCTATAAAGTCATAGAAAGTATTACCAAGTAACTTACATATTCTAAAAGGTTCAAATCTTCATGTGTCCCATAATAACGTGCAGTCCTCTTGCCGCTTATAATTTGCAAAAGCAGAACTCCATAGCTATAAACGTCGTATTTCATTGAGTATATACCTTTTCTTACATATTCGGGAGGAACATAGCCACTATATAGCATGTAACAATGAAAATGATCAGTACTAGAAAAAAGAGATAAAGGAAATGTGTCAGATTTCTTCTAAAGGCACTTTACTTACTATGTTCCAACAATCCGGCCTGTGTTTGCTTCATGCTCATCCTTCCTAAAAATTCTAGCTATCCCAAAATCTGATATCTTTGGGTTCATCTCACTGTCTAGTAGTATGTTACTAGCTTTTAAATCTCTGTGAACTATAGTAAAAATTGAATATTCGTGGAGATATAGAAGCCCTTGAGTAATGCCTTCAATGATGCGAACACGTTTTGTCCAATCTAAAAGAAACTGTTGTGTTGGATCTGCGTAAATTTCAATTAGAAATTGATTACTTATTAAATTAAAAGTGTGGGGGCAAGGAAATCACAAATCAAGAAACCTCTTTGAGCTTAAATGGGTCTACCTTTTCTTATTTGAAGTTTAAATGAGTGTGTCATCCTCTTTGAACCTTGTTGTGGAAATGGTTAGACCCATTTAAGCTTTTCAGTACAATATTATGTTACTCAGCATGTACACATAAACTCTGATGGGAAGCATAAGAAGTTGCTGACCAAAAAGGTGGAGAGCCAAGCTTTTGTTTGCCATGTATTCATAAATCAGCATATTTTCGTCCCTCTCGGTGCAATACCCTAAAACTCTCACTAGATTGACATGTTGTAGTCTTGCGGTAAGTGTGACCTCATTTTTGAACTCTTCAAGGCCTTGTTTTGAAGTTCTTGAAAGTCTTTTTACTGCTATCTCCTGCCCCTTCAGTAAATTACCCTAGGAAAATCCACACTCATCGTTAGTATTATCAGCTAAAGAGAGTATTATGAGCCACACATAGTGCTGATCATTATTCACTCGCCCCTATAAAAGTATTTCATATCACTATAAGTCGAAATATAATGTTCACAAACAGACACATATTTGCAACTGTCTAGCCCCCTTTTTGTGGTGCGGCTATCAGCCCTGTTTGTTTAGACAAAAGAAGATAGCTAAAAGAAAGGCTAAAAAAACTATCATCCAATGCAAATAGTTGGTTGGGAGATGTTAGAAAGTTGTTTAGTGAAGCATAGTTCTTCCTAGCAACAAATCATCCAAGGCATGAACAGAATGTATAACAAGGATAAATTAGACCAAGTTGGCCTAATGCAGCAAATGGTTTTTTCTTTTTTCTTTCCTTGAAAAGAAAAAAAAGGGTCTAGGAACCTGAAAGAAATTAGAACCAGAAGGAAATGTTAGAAGCATAAGACCCCTAAATAATTGAGGATTAACTATGATAATCTTCTGTAGCTATAGGGTTGCGTATATGTTAAAGTTACGACGGTGTGTATAAAGGGAACTCAAAATATATGAGGTGCCAAGCATACATTACATAGAGTTAAGTGAGTAAATTATGAAAAGTAATGCACTTAGTGAGATTGAGAGGATTTTGAATATTAAAATAAAAGGATTGGAATCTTCTAATGCAGTTTGAAGAAAAGCAAACTGATTCCGGACCCAACAAATCCTAATTTCCATATTTTTCATGATTTCATATCACCAGACATCACTTTTTTTTTTTTTTTTTAGTTATGTAATATTTGGACTCTGCATTCAAATTTTCCTCCGCATAAGGATTAAACAATGGATGCAATTGTTGAATGTTACCTTGTAAACAGGTCCATATCCTCCTTCTCCGACCTTATTCTCGCTCAAAAAGTTTTGTGTAGCTGCTTTAATGGTAGTATAACTGAATTCTTGCAGATTAGAAGCATTGCTATTAAGATCTTCAGAAGCTGAAAGTTTGATTTTCACTTTATATAATAATCTGTTGACGCTTTCTGCAAAACCTTCAGCCCCAGGGAAAAAGAAGCGAAAGATGTTTAGTATCTCCACCACTTCTATGGTTGTTGTGAACTTCATTTCATGGTTAATGGTTGTCTTAGAGTTGAAAAAAATTACCTCTTGACTTGATCATTTTCCGCCGCAGGTAACATATCACGGTGCCTAGTATAAGCAAGACTGCAAGAGTTGTAGGCAGAATTATTAACAACAAATGCCTCTTCTTATGTTGATCTTCACCTTCCTCTTGAGCTGCAGAGGTAATTCATTTATATCCATTAGAATGTCTCATGAGGATCTCTAACCATTTTTTTCATTGAGTTTTGTTTCAATATCTTAATTATGGGAGAATAACAAGATACCCTTGAGTTCTCTGTACTGACAGGATGCATAATATGTGCAAATGGCCATAAGAATATAATGATAAAACTAGAAACATGGTTTTGATCAAATTTGCAAGCATGCTTTTTGGCAACCAAAATATTACAATAAACTTCTCCTGGCCTATAACAAAATTTATATTTGGTGCCAGGGCAGAAGAGGCCATTAACAATTTCACCAGCATCAACTATTTTTCTAATGTGGAATGTACAAGAGCAATAAGTATTAAGGAAAACGAGCTATACAGTTGAAGACATCAAAGCTAAGGAAAAGAATCAAACGCATAACATGCACTATCAATTAGACAATTAATCCTTGTAAATTTGTAATTATGCTCATTTGCTCCCTTAACATCGTGTATACCTACCACTCAAACACATCAATACACAACATTTATTCATTATTTCTTTTATTTTCTCTTAATCTCCGATTTTAACATGGTATCAAGCCAACGTCCTAAATTTGAACCTCGATTCCACAATATCCTCAAAATTTAAGTTAAATAGTTCATGTGTTGGGCTTCACTTTGTTGAAGGAGAATTTAAGTCCACAAATTAGGGAGAGTGTTAAAATATTAACTTCAAAGGTTAAATCCATTATATCCTACCGGTTTAAACTTTGGAGATAACCAATGAATTATCAATAATAAATCAAAACTAAAGCATAGACTCTATTTTCTCTTAAGAAAAATTGAAGTCAGTCTCCAATATCTTATAGATACCACCAACTCATCTATCAGAATGTAAAAGGGAAATTGACCAAGTAGTGAATTGAATTGTACCTGCTGTAGAGAGCACCCAATTGTCATCATTGCCGATTTGAAACACATTGTAACCAAGTAGCCCGTTCTGCTTTGCATAAGAAACTTTAGCTCTAATGGCCTCCACATCGTCGTAATTGATCCAAATCGGCCCAATTGTGTAGGAATTGACCACATAAGTAGCATTGTACACAGAAGCCGCTCCATAACCAAAGCTTCTAATGTAGGATTTTATCAACTTATAGCCCATGGCACCGTCCATTGTAACAGCCGGAGCCGTCGACGGCGCACCCATTGCACTGTTTCGGGGGTCCACCAGCGTCCACGCATAGCCATGGAAAGGCAAGCCCAAAACCAAGTTGCTAGCCAGAAAACCTCTTCTCTTCCACTCTCTTATACCATCAATAGTATTAGCCCCGTTAAGCTGGCCGCGCAATGCGGCATGAAAGTGCGTGAAATTGTCTCTTCCAGGCACATAGTAATCGTACGCATTAACATGTACCCAATCCAAGTTCCTCTGCATCGACTCCATTGGGTAACTCTCTGAACCCAAAGCTGGCAAGTAATGGGCGGCCATGACCAGGAGCAGAGGATTGCTTGCCTCAGAATCCACAGCATCTCGCCACTCCTTCAAAAGGGTAGCTAAGTTGGTCATGTTGGAGGTTTTGCTTGGCAGAACCCCACAAAGGTCTAGGCCATGAAACCCATAAAGCCTAGCTGTTCTTATTGAAGATTGAATAAAAGAATTTCTGTAAGACGACTGGTTTATCATTGAAAAGAAGGTTGAAGAGTCTCCTCTGCCAACCCATATGGACAAAAGCGTTGTAATGGAGGGGTTCTTCCGCTTTACAGTCTCGGTGAAGGTAGAGAATTGTTGTTCAGTGGAGGAGTTGATGGAGAGGTGGTAGGTGGATGAGTTTACATAAGCGAAAGCGCATATTAGGTGGGTGAAAAGCTTGGAGTTAATATCGGAAACGACGGTTTCACCACCTGAATAAAAGTAACCACCTTTGACCCAAGATTGTGCCGTTGAAGTACTGTGTGATTTGAGAGGGAGAAAGAAGAGGAGGAGGAGGAAGAAGAAGAAGAGGAGGGTGACGAGTTTGGACGCCATGAAGAACGATGTCGATCTTAAAAAATAAACAGAGTTATGGGAAAGTACTTAAGAGCTTACCAGATGCCCATGTAAAAGTGGTAAACTGCATCTTCTATACGAGAGAGTTGTAGAGAAGAGACATCAAATTAATGTTTGTCTCTTCAATGGAGTCGGGGACCCCATTTTATGGCCAAGTCTTTCCTAGTTGGGGGGAGCTCTTTACCCTCCCATAGAGAAAAAAAAAGGCAAATTGTCAATATTATGGTTGCTATTTTCTAATAAATGGTAGACAAATTGAAGCTAACCTGAAAGAAACAAGATATACAAATTTCTTACTAGCGTGTACAAGGCTGCTAACCTGAAATGAAAAGCCCTTTCCTTCCTATCTATCATCAATTCATCTTCCTCGCAGTCGCAGTCGAAATCAATTCAAACTCAGAAAACCCTTCGTTGAAAAGACTTCGTTTTTATAGTGTCATGGACTTTTAGCTCCCCTTATCCTGATACTAAGCCACCTACTTACCTAGTCAATTGCATGGACGATGTTAACTCCACTTTTTCATGATTTGTTCAGAAAAGTCAAAGATGCATAAAAAAGTATCATTCAATAAATAAGGAGAAGCATGCATCATTTGGACTTTTCACATGCCCTGCTTTCAAGAAAAATGCTCTAGATTTTTTTTTTTAATCCAAGAAAATTTTACAAAACTCGTTTGAACTTCGCGCCTTTTGAAATTATTCTTAAAAATATAATAGCTCTTAATTTAGAATATTAAACTTTCAATTTTTTACAATGTTCATCTCACTTAGAATTTTTTATTAAATTCTTTTAGAATTTTCAAAATATTCATGTTTTCTTATGATAAAATAAAAATAAAGTATAAAATTTCGAAAGTAGATATTTTTGTAAATTCCGTTAAATAATCGAACGATAAAGGTTAAGTCAACTGCCAACTTTTGTTCCTCCAGAGAATATGCCACAAATCTCAATGTAAATGCTCTAACATGTCTTTGTGGCAAACAAAATGCTACTTTGAGTTGCATTAAAAAAAAAAAAAAAGATTTTAAATAAAATTGCCAAAATTTTTTTCTTTTGAGGGTGCACCCTCAAATTGTAAAAATGGTATATTTTAAAAACGCACGATTTTAAAGTTAAAAGTGTGATTTAAAAGCTAAACGTTTAATTACATTTTTAAAATTTAGCGTTTTTTGAAATCGCAAACCCGTGAATATATATATATATATATATATTTTAATCCGTTTGGAGGAAGAATACTCTCTCATGTAGGCATCTTAGGGAATAAGCGGACCATCGTAAGTCCAGTTGAAGTTCTCCCCACAAAGCAGGGCAAAAAATGCTGATATTGTTCAATGGCTTCACAGATGAAGTGCATGAATGAAAGATAATCGAGAAGGGGATGATGCATCCTCGGTTATCTTCTGATGACTGATTTTTTTGGGCCAGAAAAGCTTACTAAGCTTACTCGTTGTATGGACCAGAAAAGCTTAAGCAAGCTTGCCAAAGCTCTGTTCAAGAACACCAACAATCCCAAGCTCGCATGGCACCTCTTCAAGCGCATTCTTCTCGCCTCACCCACCTCCTCCTCTTCCTCTCACCACGCTCTTCCACTCATACCCGTCATCGCTCGCATCCTTATTCATGCGCAAATGCACCGCGAAATCGATAGCCTTCCCGAGCTCCTCTTTGCCTCGCAGCCCATCGAAACTTCTCACCCTTGTCTCGTTTCCCTCGTCCAAGTCTTGGCCAAGTCGGGTCTCGTCGATGAGGCCGTTTCCCAATTCAAATCCCTCCGAACCCGGTTCCCGGAAAAGCTTTCTTCGGTATTTTTGTACAATTTGCTTCTTGAGTCCTCCTTAAGGGGAGACCGTGTAGATTTTGTGACATGGTTGTATCGGGATATGATTGTCGCTGGGATTAGCCCGGAAACTTATACTTTTAATCTTTTGATACGTGCATTGTGTGATTCGGGTCGTTTGGAGGAGGCCCGGGAGGTGTTTGATAGAATGCCTGATAAGGGTTGTCCACCAAATGAGTTCAGTGTTGGGATTTTGGTTCGTGGGTATTGTAGAGCTGGGCTTGCTACCCAAGGCTTAGATCTTTTAAATGAGATAAGGGGTTGTAATGTCTTGCCCAACAGGGTTGTGTACAATACTTTGATATCTAGCTTTTGTAGAGAAGGTAGGACTGATGAAGCTGAGAGATTGGTAGAGAAAATGAGAGAGGATGGTCTGTTTCCAGATGTTGTTACTTTCAATTCTAGGATATCGGCCCTTTGTAAGGCGGGGAAAATACTGGAGGCTTCTAGAATTTTTAGAGATATGCAAATTGACGAACAATTGGGGTTGCCTCGACCAAACATTATAACGTATAATTTAATGCTGGAGGGGTTTTGCAAGCAAGGAATGCTGGAGGAAGCAAAGACCTTGTTTGAGTCTATGCAAAAGGTTGGTGATTTTGTAAGTTTGGAGAGTTATAATATATGGTTGTTGGGTTTGGCCAGGACTGGGAAGCTCTTAGACGCTCGGTTGGTTCTAAAAGAAATGGTAGATAAGGGCATTGAACCAAATATTTACTCATACAACATCGTGATGGATGGGCTATGCAAAAATGGGATGCTCTCTGATGCAAGAATGGTTATGGGCTTAATGATAAGTAGTGGGATTATCCCGGATACAGTAACATATAGTACTTTACTACATGGGTACTGCAGTAAGGGGAAGACATCTGAGGCCAATAATATTCTCCATGAGATGATCAGAAGTGGTTGTTTCCCAAATACCTATACTTGCAACATTTTGTTGCACAGCCTATGGAAAGAGGGGAGAACATCAGAAGCAGAGGAACTGCTAAAAAAGATGAACGAAAGACGTTATGGCTTAGATACTGTGACATGCAATATTGTGATTGATGGTCTATGTAATAGTGGGAAATTGGACAAAGCAATTGAAATTGTGAATGGGATGTGGACTCATGGAAGTGCTGCTCTTGGTAACCTAGGGAACTCATTTATAGGCCTAGTTGATGATAGTAATAAATGGAAGAGATGCATGCCTGATTTGGTCACCTACTCAACAATAATTGGTGAGTTATGCAAAGCTGGGAGGCTTGATGAAGCTAAAAAGAAGTTCACTGAGATGGTGAGGAAAAACTTGGTTCCTGATTCTGTGATTTATGATACTTTTATACATACTTTCTGTAAACAAGGAAAGCTATCATCTGCATTTCGAGTTCTCAAGGACATGGAGATAAAAGGTTGCAACAAGACCCTTCAAACGTATAACTCATTGATTTTGGGTTTTGGGAGTAAAAACCAAATATTTGAAATATATGGGCTGATGGATGAGATGAGAGAAAGAGGGGTTCCTCCAAATGTTTTCACTTATAACAATATAATTAGCTGTCTTTGTGAAGGAGGAAAAGTGAAAGATGCCACCTCTCTTTTAGATGAAATGCTACAAAAGGGCATATCCCCTAATATATCTTCCTTTAGAATATTAATCAAAGCTTTCTGCAAGGTGTGTGATTTTGCAGTTGCAAAGGAGATATTTGAGATTGCTCTAAGTATATGTGGCAACAAGGAAGCGTTATATAGTTTGATGTTCAATGAGCTACTTGCTGGAGGGGAAGTCTCCGAAGCTAAAGTTCTGTTCCAAGCGGCATTGGATAGGACTTTTGATGTGGGGAACTTCGGGTACAAAGATCTTATTGACAGACTCTGCAAGGATGAAAAGTTAAACGATGCTAGTGGGATTTTACAGAAGATGATCAATATAGGATATGGATTCGATCCTGCATTATTCATGCCAGTGATTGATGGCTTGGGTAAAAGGGGAAACAAGCTTGAGGCTGATGAACTTGCAGAGAGGATGATGGAAATGGCTTCAGAAGGTAGGGTTGAAAATAAGGTTTATCGAAACCAGAAGGAGATAATCCAGGGAAAACCAAACAAGTATAAGAGAATTGATTGGCAGACCATACTTCACAGGTAAATGGTTGAATGAAAGTTTATTTGCGATCCATTTCTTCTTGCTTTCCTTCTTGGGTCTCATTGATCTTGTGATTTCTTTCTGCTAAATTTGGACCATTCACTTAATCACTTTTTCAATAGAAGCTTACAAAATTGCTTTTTGATATAACTTTACCTGATTTCCTGTCTTAAGTGATCCATATTGTCATAACATCAAGGGAGTATTGACGATATGTGTAGCTCCTATCATACATGAACTGCCTGATGGTGTATATTAGTTGCATGCATCAACATGCGGTACATTGATTCATTGGTTATTGATTAGGTGATCTGCAATTATTTTTTGGATGAATAAAATTTTCATTCAAAACACAAACTAAACACCCATACACACCAACAAGAAAGCTGGAACTCAGTTCTTTACATTAAACAGTGAAACACCCCACCCCAATCAAACAATTACAAATGGTTTCCTACAAAAAAAAAATCACAAGCTAAAACAAACCACCACCCATCAAAGAAAAAAAGGCGCTTCATTACTCATTTTGAACCAAGATACTCAAAGGAATGCTCCAATTCTCACAAATCTTGACATTTTCAACAGTATTCTTGAACTTTCCTTTGCTCTTCCCCATGATTCTTGTACTAATCTCCCAACAAATAAGCTGTAATATTTGCTCCTCAGAATTCACCCTATTGCAAAATTTAATACTATTCCGGTGCTTCCATATGTGATACATAGTTGCCCCAAGAGCCAATTTACACACAGTGCATTACAAATTTTTCCACTTCCATTATAATCTATGAGTGTTATAATGGAATTATAATCTATGAATGTTATGGAGAAGTTAATGCATGAAATAGATCACTTTCTTCTGCCAAAGTTTGTCACATTTATTACTCATAATCCAGAAATGTGACATCATGGTGAGTGTTGTCATTTGGATTCATCAAACTCTACCATAGGAGAGAACCTGTACATGTCTTGTGCTTTTTTCATGTTTGGGAGACATGCTCTGAGTCGATCACACACACACACACAGAAATTCACAGTTACAAGCACCACTTCTATATTTAAAGCCACTTTTCAATTAAATCCTGATTTTTGGTGTGATATGAATATATGTTAAGGGAGCACATAATGCGATATACTAGGATATATTTGAGTATTACTATAGATTGGCATCTTTAAAATTTTGATTCTGTCAAGCCAAATAATATTATTTGATTATCTCAGAACATCAATCTTGTTGTGATGTAACTAGATGTACCTTACCCTTCTCCTGTCTTTCTGCAATCTGTGAATTCTATACCTTGCTTACTGTGTATCTGCTATGTATCTTTGACAGAGATGATGGTAGTGGAATTGTACTGAAAGCTCTTAAGCGGGTACAGAGAGGCTTGGATCAGGGTACTATATCAAGTTTGCAGCCCCATAAAAATGAAGTTCTCGATTATTGGGATGGTGGTGGTTAACTTCATTAACTCTTTGGGGTCAATGCTCAAGATTTAAAGAGATTATAGGAAAGCAGAATGTCAAAATTGAAGCTGTCAGAGAAATTCAAGTGCCTCTTTTTTTGTACCTCAGGTATGGCTATAGGCTCTTTCTTTTTTTTACAAAAAAAAAAAAAAAAAAAAAAAAAATGAAAAATGAAAAAAGAAAAAGATTTTATTACTTCTCTTTCACAAGTGTTCCAGGCAATGTGAAGATAGATTTTAAGCCCAATAATTAGTCCTGTAGAGATTAAATCTCTGCTTTTCTAGACTAGTTTGCTGGCATCTTTCTACTTGATAATGAAAAGATTGTCAAAATACGATTTTGGTTTCTGAACTATGTGCCCCATTCCAAATCACTTTTGAACTATCATTTGTTTCAATTTAGTTTTAAAAATGCCTCAATGTACCCTTACTCTACTTTATTGTCACTATGCAAATGACAATTGCTGATAAGATAGTTGTTTTATAATACACATCTTTTTAACATTGGAATGGAGAATTAGGCTACATGCTCGTTTAACAAAATCAGAGCATATAAAGACGTGTGACATACATATAAAGACGTGTGACATGCATGTTAGGGATCTACAATGTCTTTTTTAATCTATTTTCCTATTTTTAAATGTTAAATTCATGTGTCTTCTTATATATGATTTTGTGAGAGTGCATATGATATGACCTAATGTGTCACATCAGTATTATGGTAATATGTGTACAAGAAACATGTGGAACGTCATTAACTTTTTTTCTCATAGTGATGAGAAGGTGAGGTAAGAACAAGATTGGGTCCTTTTGAAAATTTAAAGAACTAATTGAAACAATCTATAATTCATAGATGAAATTAGAATCTAATGTATAATTCAAGGATCTGAGATTCTAAATCATATGTTGACTGAAAAAAAAAAAAATTATCATATTTGATATTTGATATTTGATACTCTTCAACATATGCAGTCAGAAAATCCTTTTCATTATCATATTGAGGCTGGATGGTCGCACAAGACAGCTACGAGTTATTTCATATTAGTACCCTTTATTCATTGTGGACTTGGAGGTAACTCTAACTAAATATGTGGAATTCAAGCATGCTTGCATAAAATCTTGTTTACATCTAATAAAATTCTAGCTGGACACTGACCATTCTCTTTTCATAGGGTTCTCTTTCATTACAAAAATGTTTTCGTAACAATCTTTTGCTTTGTTGTTGAACATTTGCATTTTAATGACATTTACTAAGCCAGTTCAAGTTTATTATTTGCTTGTCAAGATTATAAAATGTTCTGGTCTCTCTTCCTGCTTCTTAGTTTTCTGCTCGATGATTTGCTGGATTATTACTTCCTGATGAACCTAGTATGGCCTTGAATGGGTTTGTGCTCTTATCAGCAAGTCACTTCCCTTGTTTCACCAATATATTTTTTGTGTGGATAGGATAGCACTAAATGAACGTTTGGCACTAACAGTTCTCTTGTGGTCTACTGTTCATTATGTCAAACAAAGCTAGATTTTGTTACAAGAAAAAGGTTGGTCCCAAAAAAGCAGAAAGGCGAATGCATATCCAATCAAGAAAATGTATACCTTTTCTTCTGGTGGTGTATAATGTGCTTGGTCCAATGTCCATAATGAGCAACAGAAAGAAGATCCAATATCAAGATTCATACTTTTTGGTGGTTTATTTAATATGTTATGTAGCATATGGATTTATGTAGTACAGCCGTCTGATTGATAGTGGAAAGGAATATTTGGTGCCTTGTTGAACTGTGTAATATATAAGGGTTGCCATTTATTAGGTTTGTCGATGGTCTACATCTTGCAGTGTGGACTCTATTTTTTTATTTTTATTTTTTGTAAGATGTGTGGACTCTATTTTAGTTTTGGGCCTAATAGCTGATTTCCCTTCAAAGTCAAAGCTTTCAACTTATTTGGCCCCACTGTTGGGTGAACTCGATTTCATTTTCCTCCATTTGGGTGTCTTGAAACAGTCTCAAATCTGAAATTTAATGGTGTCAGTCTTGGATATACAGTTGTTTAATCCATTTCCTCTCTTTTTAGGGCAACAATTCAACTTTCGGGTTCAATTTTTCGAGATAGAGATCTCTAGCAATTTTGCTGTTCGAATTGCTAGCAATTGAGACAGTAAATATGAGAGAGTGTTGATGGGACTCAATTTCCCAACAAGTCTAGAGCAACTTGCTTTTTTGCTAAGATAAATGGCCTCACAAGGGTTCTCTTACATTTGCTGCATGCAGCAACAATTAAAGCAGCAAATTGTTGAGAATCCAAATTCAATTCTTCATTGATGTTCCTACTATTTTTGGACTAACAATTTGGTCTTCAAAATCACTGATTGTCATTCTTCGAAGGATATAATGACTTTTTGTTCCTTAAAAAAAAATTAAAAGTAGTTTGAGCATATATTATTTGATCCTCATCTAAATCAAAAGAAGCAAAAATTCACAGTTCTGAACCTTACAGGTGAATAAGGAAATCCACATATATCATTATCCTTGAAAATCGTAACCCCAAGTCAAACATCCTACTAAAGCCTCGAAAGTTAGAAACGTCAATAGCAAAAATTGCATGTTTTCGATGTGCAGAAAAACATCCGAATTTATGTACGGGATGGGAATCTTTTAAAATTCTCTACCCTAATTTTATAGAATTCAGATAGGAAATGAGAGGAGGGCTAGAGAGCCCGAACAACTTGAGGGTTGCAGAATCTACTTGCCCGGAGCACTCGCTCTCTCATATCCTACCTCAAATTTCGGATAAAGAATTTTGCAGATCTTGATTCTTATGTACTTTTCCCCAACAAAACGAATATTCTAATTTAAGAAGATGATTGGTGGGAACTGGGAAGCCCAAGTGGGTAGAGTGTTTCTAATAATCTCATAAAATTCATTTATTGGCCGTAGAATAATACCAATGGGTCTTCAGAGTTAGATCCAAAGGCTTAAAAAGCTAAACATAGAAGTGGGAAGTGAAAAATAATGTTTGGTAATCATCATCAACAGAGTCTCCAGCTGCTGCTCTAACAACTCAAAGCAGCAGAATCCATGAAATAAAATAACCGCTTATATACTTGATACTTCTGAGCCTAAAAAACATGAAGCTAAAAATTACGACAGCCCACTGCTACCAAAGGGACTCCCAAGATTTGGATTAGAAGAAGCATGCTGAAGGCAGAGCCTGATTGTGTGGCTTTGAGATGCTCTGTATATTTCTATGCACTCTTGAAAGTCAGCATCACATGTCAAAAGAACCCACTCACGATCATCATCCAAATACTTGAGATCAATTCTACTGATATCATCTAGATTGAATCTTCTTCCAATCTCCATCTGTAAATCTCCAAAAGTCCAGTTGGGATGAAAGCTGAACCGGATTTTTTCATCCCCAAAAGTTGCTTTTACTCTGAAAGCACCACCATCTCTTGAATTATGGCTGCTGCTTTCTGGTAAGACAGGTAGCGTGTCAAGGCTGCAGGTAGAGTTGTGGAGAAGAAGGTTGGGTTCCTGTTGATGCTGATGCAAGGCATGTAAGTCTGCTTCACTGCATGCCATCTGCAGAATCCCACCTGGGTTTTCTCTCATTAAAGTATCTGCACTACTCAAAGCATTGATGGTGGTGGTGGTGTGCTGCTGATGATTTGCTGCAGTGGCACAAAAGATGCTGGGGCCAGAAGTCTGGCTGCAGGAAGAAGGTGGGGATTTTGATGGAGTAAATAACCCAGAACTCTCTGGTATAGTGTTTGATTGCTTTGAGTTTTCACTCATTTTCAATGATGAGAAAGAGCTAGTTCCCGGGGAGCTCAATTCAGGGAAGTTTGAATAGAAAGAACCAATTTGAATAGCTCCCTCAGCTCCTTGGACTGAGTCGATTACAAGCTGGAGTTTCCTGAGAGAGTGGCCCACCTTCTTGATCTTTCTAGAAGGCCATCTTGTAATCCCATGTTGCCTGCATATCCTTTTCAGAGTTGTCGGGCACACTGCAAATGAAAGAAGCTGCCATGAGCTTTCTATAGCTTGTATGTGAGCTTACATGCAATGGAAAGGGATACAAGAAGCTTGTATTATCATTTTGTATTGCTCTTAGTTATTCATAGCATCTACAAATTGGGATGCATAGACTTGAAGGAAAGCTCAAATATAATTTCCTATTGATTTCAAAGATACATACTAAGAAATGAGGAAATTAAACTTCATGAGATTATCTTGCTAATCAGGCTTGAGCTTTCTATATATATCTATATAATATATGCAATAATGGGAATGAGGTGCATGTACTTTTTAAAAACATTAATTAGGAGGAATCAATCCAGTTTCAAAAGAATTTTCTCACGCTGCACTATGAAAGGATTCAATCAAACCCCTCAATTAATGCTAAAAAAAGTACTAGTGATTGATTTTAGTCTTAATGGATATATAGTTTCCTACCGCCAATACTTTTAGCAGCATCTTTCAGGCTCCCTGCAAAGTATTGCCGGAGAACTGGCAAGCTGATAGTCTTCTCTGTCTTGGTCCTCCTCTTCTCTCCTGATTTTCTACCGCCCGACGAGCGGCGGCTACCGTATGAATAAGAATCTCCACCACCCTCAACACTACCTTTGGATTCAGAACTTTGCTGAAGTTGCCCAAAATCTGGAAACTCCTGCCCATTTCGTGATCCTCCCTGAGTGTTAATGTTATCCCAATGGGTTGTCACCTTGAATTCTTTGTTTGCTTCTTCTTCTTGATACTCCAAGGAGATTGAGACACCTTTCCCTTTCTGCTGAGCCTCCATCATATGAGCAATCCATGATGACTGATCTTGATCTTTTTGGGGAGAAGATCCTGATTTCTGAGATTCCTCTTTGTTAATTCTCAGATGATCTGAAGGAACTACCACTTCCTTATTAACAGGGTATATGATTTCTTCCTCTTCTTTGTCAATAACAGCATGTAAACTCCTGCAAGCCTGCTGTAATACAATGGACAATGAGTTGAGCATCTGCTTTTGTTCTTCTGTGTCTTGGCAATCCTTTGGCAAGAAAAACTCCAACACAAAATCGGCCGAGCCGGTGTAGATGCTTCGGAGGGGGATTGTGATGGCGGCGCGCAATCCAAACATCCTGGCATGGTGAGAGAGGGGATATTCTGCCTTGCTGAAGGCGGTTATGTCACTTGCAAAGCATGGTTTTGCTGTGGTGAATGCAGTCCCGACGGTGCCTTGGCCGCGAAAAAGGTGGTACTCCGAGCATGCTTCGTGGAAGCCGAAGACGTCTACATCAGCCACAAAGCAAGCAGTGTCCACAGTTGAAACACACTGAGCATAATTCTCATTAGAGTATTGTGGGCAGCTTCCTTTGCCTTGTTGGTAACACGGCGCCCATGTTAGGGCTAAAGGCAATCGGTGTGTCTTGCAAACTGATGCTAAAACCTCTATTATCTCAGCCAGTGCAAAATGGTACAACTCCTCATGAGAAGCCTGATAAAAATAAGCACACATGATATTATGAATGAAATTGATCGTATCATTTCATGGGCATGATTTAAAGTTAACAATGAAATGGAAATAACCCTTCTTCTGGTTAACAATGAAATGGAAATAACCCTTCTTCTGGTTAAAGGATATGGTCGTCTTACCTTTACACCGGGAGGGCTGAAGTATTGGGAACTCCTAAGATCAACAGACTGCAAATTAAAATAAAAAACAATTGTAAGAATAATATAGAATATGAGTTGAAGAAGTGGCCATGTCGTTCACACGTATATAGAATAAACAAATTAGCCATAAGCATCGAAAATTAAGGTTATAGCTTTTTCATAATTAACAATAATTTCCAGGGAAAAAAGGGAAAGTCAATGCAACATAATTCATTCAACAAAGTAGCCATATATATTCAAAGAGACAAGAAGGGTAGGGCTAATTAACATTTGTTATATATGAAAGAAAGTTTTTTTTTTTTTTTGAAAGATATATGAAAGAAAGTTGAGCAATGCAAATGGGTGGACAATATAATGGAAGGAGCATAATGTCACAATATTGTCCTACTATCCATTTACTAAACCCTGTAAAGGTGCCTGCAGATTCTCGCACGATGCAGATATTGCATATATATATTTAGATGTTTTTTAAAGTTGTTTTTTTTTTTAACATAATATGTCACAATACATTAATTATGCATTAAGGAACAAGTAAACACAGTTGAAGCTCAGAACAATCATGGCTTCTAACTGTATCTTTAACTATAATTTTTTTTTCCTTTTAACTCTTCCTCATTAGAAGATTAATCCTCAATACCCAGTTGGCTTAAAATTTTGAATTTCAAAGCTATTAATACTATTTAACAGACTCTCATACGACACGACGGCTTTACCTCGAGGGCTTGGCAGACATGTTCAAGTTCGGGGCGATAGTTGATCTTTTGAGTGGCTGGAACAATCTCAACAACACCCAAGCAAGTTCCAGTGCCACGTTCGACGACAGGAAGAGCAAGAGAGCCACGAACATCGTTCGGCTGTGAGTAGTTCATACGTGGGTATTCCTCTCTCTTGAAGAAACGAACATCAGGAGGGGTACACTGATCAGGCAACTTCCCCATGAAAACCCGACCCGGTAACCCGCCGGATTCCTCCATGTCCTCCTCCTCCTCCTCCTCAACCGCCAGCTGATAAGCCGCCCGACAAACATTTCGGTAATACGGTTGTTGGTCTTGAGTGGCGGTGAGGAAATATCTGCTGCCTCCTCCTCCTCCTCTTCTCACAGCTGGCACCCATAGCTGAAGAAGCACATTCATGTTCTTCGTACATTCTCTCAAATATCCAACGGCCAGCATTAGCCTCTCTTTGACAGAGGAGCTAGGGCCGGGATTTGCTCTGGGCCCAATCCACCATCTTCTCCCGAGCTCCGTCCCGTCAACTAGAATGCTTTCGGATTGGTCGGGAAAAGAAGTTCCCACCGTTGGATCTTCCTGATAGATTTGCTGATGATGATGGACGTTGTTGATGTTGTTGTTGGAATCCAAAGTGGGCAAATAATAGGGTGACGGGTCGTTGACGAGAGCGCGAGTCGTCTCCAACCAGCATCCTTCGAAGAGAAGTTCGTCCATGAAATCCATTTCCATGGCGGCCGCGTGATGATCAGTCGTCGTAGTAGTAGTAGTAGTGCTGAAGTTGCCGTACGTCGTCGTGTTGGGGGGCGTCGTGAAGGCGGCGGCTCCACCGTACTCCATGTTCATCATCAGCTTCCTTTCGATTTCCATACACGTATCCAAATGCCCAATCTGTCCGAGTCCCGGAAACATCGTCAACAAATTTTTTTTGTTTTTTTAACTGCAATCACAAGTGCATTTAAGAAAGAAAGAAAGAAAGAAAGAAAAAACTGACATATTTGAAGCTTTTGTTGATTTTCAAATGGGTATATATATATATCAGCTTAATTGGGTTCAAAAATAAAATATAAAAAAAAAACCAATTATCCCAAAGCAAAATTGCTAAAATAAAAGTATATATATCTATATATATATACACGTACTACTCATTCTCTGAAACTATATATATGTAAGTAACAGAATGGAGGAGGATGATAATTAAATAAGAGAAAGCAACTCACATTACTTTGTTGAAATTCTTGTAAATCTTATCACTTTGGTGAGCATCTCCACTATATATACCATGTGTGTGTATATATATATATGTGCTTGGTTAAAAAAAGTATTAACAGATGATGAGGAGGAGGAGGAAAGATTCGCTGGGTCGACGAAGAAGAAATATTGAAGGAAATATATGGTGTGGGATGGATGGATGGATGATTCAATTCTACTATTGCCTGAAGCTATGCCGGTGCGTGTCTCAAGAATCTCCAACTATTTAACGTTCCAAAAAACCATTAAAGAAAGGAGAATCTCCTGTTTAGCAGGACCACCCAAAAAACAAATAAAAAAAGCTCATGGTTTACATGCCATCTTCATCGATCATCATCATCATCATCATCGACCCACATACGTATATATATTTGCTGTAAAGTCAACAATTCATCCTCTTTGTCAAACCCCCTCTTGATGATCATTCAGTAATTCCTATTCAAATCGACAGAGACCCGATGGATCGGAGCACAGTATCTTATTACTATGTATATATGACATGTCTGCATGAACATGAATATTGTTGTTGTTCTTCATTTATATAGGATTTGCCTGTTCTCAGCAACATTGGACGCGGCCTGTTGATCTGCTGTGTGCTCGCCACATGTCGCGCCTACCTTGTTTGGTGCGCTTCCAATGCAGGCAATCGGTGAGAAACTGCGTACACGTGCACGTAACAGTGAAAAGGATGAGTCTTTATTTTACCCTTCGATTTTTATCTTCTTTTTTTTTTTTCGAAATGAAGGATTTTGCATTTTTTTATATGCAAGTAGGCGATGGGAAAATGATTCTTGCCTCTGTTATTGGTGGGTCCATTGACTAGAAAGATTCTTACCAATATTAAAAAAAAAAAAAAAAAAAATTGGTTTAATTTTGGGTTGTAATTAAGTCAGGTTAGAATGTTGTTTGGGCCTCATTTTAAATGTGAATTTTCATTGGTTATATTAATTATTACCGTCCATAGATAAACTTCGTTAATGTGTTAGGTTAGGTTATATCCAGCGAGTGCATTTGTCCCGTAATTTTGCAGGCTAAACGTGTATTTCTAAATCGAAAGATTTAAGAATTTTTATGTAATTAATATATGTTTAGACTTTGTTTGTCCCGTAATTTTGCAGGCTAAACGTGTATTTTCAAACAAACATAGATATCGATTGGTCTAAAACCCTGTATATTATGTGGGGTTATCAAAATATTTAAGAAGTTTATGTTATGTTATATATGGCTCAGACCAAAAAAAGTATTCAATGTTATGACTCCATCAAACAATTATCAAGAAACTAAACTAATGGGGACCCATAATATTAGAGGGATAATATTATTCTGTTGTGTCCCTAATCACAAAAATCATTTTCATGTCTTAGAATTTTTTTTATTTTTTATTTTTTTAAAAAATTCTTATTATTATTATTATTTTTTTATTGCAGGAGCGTGTTCTAGGCAGGACGGCTCAATGCTTAGGAAATATTGGCTAGTCGCTTAGGCCTTGTTATAAATAAAGTTTCTTAAAAAATAATATTAAAAGGCCCTTAAGAGATAAACTTCTTAAAAAAAATAACACTAAAAAAAACCCCTAAAAAAATTAAAAATGCATAAAATACAATACTTTTTAATTAATAGTGACATAAGAATAATTAATTTCATTACAAGTAACATAAGGAGAGTAATTATCAGAGTGTGATTAAGTGAAAAATATTGAATTAAATAAATACCAATAGAATATCAAGAGAAGCATTTACAATATTGGTCAATGTATAATTAAGGGAAAATTAAAAATAGGACATTAAATAAAGATTAACAGAGATATCTTTGCAATTTGAAAAGCATCTTTGCTTTCTCTTAAAAAAAGAAAAAAGAAAAAAGAAAGTGAGATCAAGAGAAGGTGAAACCATAAAAGATATATGTGCCGTACAGAGAGAAGGAATCTCAAAATCTAAAACACTTTCATCATTCTAAAAGTATGTTTTTGGTTTGTCTATAACTATTTTTAATTTTTAATTAATTAATTAATTATTTTTCACAACTCTTAGAACATTAGCACCGACTTATGCATCGATAGATCTTTTATCTAAATTTTACCTAGAAAATTCACATTTTTTTTTCTAAGAAAAAATACAAAATCAATTTGTATAGTTATATCGATTTGCAATTAGCTCATTGTCATATAAAATGCCATATTAGATCCGATCATATTATGACATGTGTCACCCACAAATAAAAAAATGTAAATACAAACATCAATGTAAAAATTAAAAAAGTAATAAATATTCAGGGTGGCTAAACCATCCCTAATGGCCATGGGGTGGTTCTGCCATGCACCCCCGTTGAGCATATTTGGGATTGTTTCGGCCAACTTTAGAGGAGGAAAAACCCTTGGCACTATTCCCCCTAAAATTTAAAAAATAGCTCTAAATTATATGCTTTATTATGGGTTGAACCCTCCAATTTTTTATTTTTTTTAAACCCATAAAATATTTTTCATTTTTTTTTTCTAAGTTTTTCCCCCTCCCCTAATCTAAAATTCTGGTTCCTTTCCTAGCCATCCCATTTAGCCACCCCATGGCTTTAAGAGTGGTTTGGCCACCCCCATTTGGCCAAAAGGTATAATGCCCCGTGAAAATCAATTAACTAGTAATTGACTTCATAATTCGCCTCATAACTTTATCCCTCACGGAACAAGACTCAGGGATCATAACCTCTCTTAAACGAGAGGATACAGCGAAAGACTTTCAACCACAGGAATAAGAAAGTAGTAACTAAATACCATAATTATAACAACTAGAGTAATGGTAAAACATCATAACATAAATAAATTCTCCCAATGTACTGGTCAAAGACCCATCATCAAAATAGGTTACAAGCCAAGATAATTGTTTGAACATAGAATAGCAAAATTAGCGCCTAAGTTTAAGTAGTGCTAGCATGATAGCAATCTCTATCATCTCTACACATGGGGTTCCTCCATCGTCCCACATGGGCTTTAGCCAAACCGGGTCTATATCCTTAAAAATGACCTGGATTAGATCCTGGCCACTACCATTATGCCGTTCGTAGGCATCCTCCTTTATACTAGCTAAATCGCGCAATTATACATAATAGATTTTTTTTTTTTTGGGGGGTGGGGGAGGGGGGGGAGGAAATAAAGGGGCAAGTCTAAAAATTTAGTGAGTAAAAATACACATAGGCCTCGTTTGGTTTACGGAATGTCTAGTTCATTGGAAAATGATTAACTACTACTGGGAATAGAAGAGTGTGGAATATATTAGCTATTCCTATTCCTTTGTTTGGTTGTAACGCTGAAATAGACTAGCTAATCATATTCCTTCGTTTGGTACAATGCAATATGTTGGTGAATGAAATCATATTGTGATCAAATTTTCTAAAATACCCTTATAATACAAATACAATTTATATTATTAAGGACTTTAATTCTTTCTTTTTTTTTTTTTTTTTTTTAAAAAAAACATAAACAACTTTACTATAATTTCTTTTTCTTTTTTGTTTTTAATTATGTCAGGTATGCGGCCTTTTTTTTTTTTTTTTTTTTTGCAATTACGCTACAAAATTATTTATATAAAAAAAAATATAGTTGGAGAAAATAGAATCAAGCTCAATCTTGAAATAAAAAAAGTGTAATTGGAGAATGTACAGAGAATCAAAAGAAATCAAAAAAACAGAATTAAAAAAAAATAATAATAAAAAATAATTAAAAAAAAGACTGAGAAACGGTATAGAAAAGGGAGACGGCATAGAGAGAAAAAAAAATCGTTTGCACTTGCAGAAAAACTGTACCAGAAGAATCAAAGAGAAAATAGAAAGAGAGATAAAAAAAGAGAAAGAACGAAATATAGAGACGGAGAAAAGAGAAACGAAGATATATATATATATACATATATATATATATATATATATATATATATATAGAGAGAGAGAGAGAGAGAGAGAGAGAGAGAGAAATATAGAAGAATCAGAGAGAGAACGAAATTTCATCCCACAAGTGGGGTTTTTTTTGGTAATTTACACAATTAATTTAATCCCACAGGAAAGGATTAGCTAAGCCACTCATTTTTGAGTGGCTTAGCTAACTCTGTGTGTATGAGATTAGTAGTCCCATAGGAATAGACTATTCCCAAGAATAGAGTGTTACCAAACAAAGGACTAGCTATACCTAGTGTTAGCTAGTCCAATCCAAGGGTCTATTCTGCAAACCAAACAGGGCCATAGTACTTATATCATTTAGTGATGAACACCGTTTGGTAAAGAATGCAACATTTTAAGTATGACAGTATTCTATGAATGCAATATAGGTATAATACATGCTATAATCATGTGAATCAATGATAGTTCAACTATATAGTCTACCCGAGATATTACTCATTCTCAGCAGGATTGTCACTGTCACGAGGGACTTGTAATACAATGTCGTTTTCTCGACCATTGTACGCTATCGTCCATAACACTAGCAGCCCGATCGAGTTCGACCTCGGATGGTCCATGTTACTAATGATGTACGTCCTGTAGTGACCCACCCGTTAAGGCTGTGTCGGTAACGAAATAATCATTAGATCCAAGCCGTATATATCACATACACACACACATTTGACTATAGAGTTAACATGTATAGTAAGCCCATGACCATTATCCAGCAAGTAGCAGTGTACCATGGCATACGATGCAATTAGTCTTGTCCGTATTTTACATGCATACTATTACAAGTCTCATCATTTCGTTATCTTGTTAAGTAGCACATTTTTACAAATTATAGAGTTCATAATGCAGCAAAATGTATTTCGTGAGAGTTGTAAAATACATGTTTGGTACACAAAATAGTCGTGCAATGCGGAAAAAGAAATGGCTAGTATTATATGAGGTCGTACTCACCCGGATCGTTCTAAAAGTCTTCCAAGGGGCTCGGGTTCTCCAAATTTGTGGAAGGCCTACTATTAGTCCTAAGTCCAAAATAAAATGAACCCAAAACATAAAACAGGGATATTGAACATTTTTGGCCAAAATGGCGTTCCCTTGTGCTCCTGGGCGAGCGCTTGGGCTCAAGGTCGAACGTTCGACCAGAAGGTTCAGGTAAAACCTCATTTAGTCCAATGTTCTCCTAAGCCTTCCCAAACTGGTCCTAAGTCTACAAAAGGGTCTCAGACACTTCCTAACCCAAAAAAAATCTTCATGCATAAAGAAATACGTTCAACAAGAATGAAATGCTCACCCAAGCTTAAACCAAGATTAAAGACAACAAACTAACTAGAAGCTTAAACCAACAACTAAGCTACCTAAGAAAAGTGATATAATAATTACATATGGAACAAACTAAGCTTAGAAGGTTACCTTCTAGGTCGAAGCAAGACCTCCAAGGAATCTCTCCTCCTCCTTCAAGAATTCTCACAACTCACAAAAACACTCAAGCAACAGTTATAGAGGGCAACAAGGGCGAAAATGAAGCTTAGGGGTCAAGTGGGGAGGGATGTTTATAGGTAGAAAAGTTGTGAGTTGTGCAGAAGCAATTCTAAAAAGTAACGAACGTTCGGTATTACAGTGCCGAACGTTCACGTATTGTTTACCCAACAATTTTAGGGTTGCAGTCATACGCTCGAGCAATATCCACTGGTCAAACAAAAGTCAACGAACGTTCAGCCGGTCCCCATATGAACATTCGTGTACTGTTTGCAGGTGAACGTTCGCGTGGTCCCCCACACGAGCATTCGGCCTAAAAGTCCAAAACTTTCAAAATGACCCTCTAGCTATCTTTAGTGACCCAAAAGTCCAATTAGCCCTTTAACCAAGCTATCTTAGTCTTAGTTAAGAATTTAGGTCACTACAAAAGAGGTGGCTCAACCACTCCCTGGAATTTTTTATTTATTTATATATTAATATTTGGTATAGTAGCAATGAAAGGCAAGTGATTAAGGCAAATATAATAACTTTTATAGGGAACTGGCACAAACCGGGTCATTTTTTGCTCTTCTTAAGAAAAAGACGAAAACACAAGATTATTTGCTGTTCTCCCCATTCCTTCAATTCTGTTGTTCTCTTCTACAAAATGGTAAAGGGTGGTGGAGAAGGCAGAAAATGGTGTGCAAAAGATTAACAAAATGAGGGGAGAAAGAGGGTTTGGGGTTGAGGAAGGCTAGGGATTTAGGCTCTCTCCCTCCTCCCGGGATTTCATGATGGAGATTGAAGGAACACTCATTGGGTGGAGACAAAGAGAGTTCTGTAGAGAGAGAGAGTTTTGGATTGGTATTGTAGCACACTGTTAGTTTAGCCTGGGGATAGATAAGCCAATGTGAGATAGTTTTTGGAATTGAAGTTCTATCTAAATTTTAAATATAAATGGCAAATTCACAAGTCAATGCTAATATTCTTACTTTCCTATTCTGTTATTCTGTTATTCTCTTACACACTCTTTTACATTCCTACTATTATTTTATTTGAATTTTTTTTTTCTATAATTAGTTGATTAAGTATTGATAATAAATGCCATTAATTTTAATTAGTAATTGATCCAAGTACCCTTCACTTATCAAACTCTATTTTTCTAAATTTAATATTTTATAGTTTATTTTGATTTTAGTATATTCATTCATTTAAAAACTAATTCAATCTCAAAAATGAGTTCTTGATAAATTTGTTATTAATAATAGACAAAATATAAGATCAAACTGAATTGAAATGAATATATAACTGGATAACTAATTATTTTAACAGAATTAGAAGAAAAAATGAAATGATACTCGCAACAAATTCATTGTAATTAATAACACAAAATAATTTTAAAATATGAAATAAGTAAAAAAAAATGTAAATCTTAAATAAATATCAAATAATGTTTCTATATAAATGTTTATGATTCACGTCAATATATATATATATATATATATATATATATATATATATATATATATATATATATATTCATGCAAAACCTATTTGCAACAATAGATCCATGCTGGAGAGAGTGATTAAAATTTAAGTAAGAGCAATGATAAAAATCATTCTCTTAATTATTTTTCAACTATTTCCGTATAGTCAATAGGTAAATTTACCATTGAATTTTTGTGAAACCCACGTGAATCTACATACCTAATGGTGAATCTATTAGATTTGCAAAAAGAAATGGTTGAAACAATAATGTGTAGCATGCAAATAATAGACATTTCCTTATGGCACATTAAATTTGAAAATTACCAAATAGAAAAGAAAAATATGATAAATGGTTATTGTGTTCAAAAGATTTGGATAAGTGGATTAACCATGTCATTCATTGAAAATTATATATTAAAAAAATTGAAAAACAAAAATTCGATTATTAATTTTACATCTTAAAAATGAGAATATTTATTTTATTACTATTTTAAGATTCAAATAGACTTATTAGACTTTTTGGCTTAAACCTTGATTTATGCTAAACCATCTTGATTTTTTAGAGCATGTTTAGAATTTTACTACATTTTGCTCTGATTTCTTTAGTGATGTTTACAACATAATAGTCTCCTATTCATAGGAGAACTAAGGTAGATGGGAATAATACAAATATGGAAATAGTATAAGATTTGGATACAATCAAATCCCATAATATCATATATGATTACAATTAAATCTCATAATATAAGATAATCAAATATACTCTAACAGGTATTATAACGCCCCCAAAACTGGATTGAGCTATTCTAGTAGGTGTAACGAGCCAAAGAAAAGCGCTAGCCATATCTGCGCTATTACTCCAAAATGACTAGTCAATTTGGAGCTTCCATAGAATTCATTATAAAGCTCAGTTTCACCTAGTAATTAGGCAATGTGGGACACTCATGACTATCTTCATAAACCACCCACTCTATATGGGTTTTTTTCTCATCTTCCCAATATGGGATCGGGGTGTCACAGTAGGGTTATTGGCAATTTATCCAATTCAATTAACTAGTAACTAATTGAAGGGATCACTCGTCTAATCATACTCAAATTGAATGTAAACGGAATGTGAAAGTAACATATATATCTGAGATATCTTAAAGTCATAAAGCATGCAAGTATTACCATCAATCATAGACTCAGAGCTTCTAACCAAACTAATCATTCTAATCAAACCTGGTACTGCAAAACAAACTCCTGGGTTCTTCCTTTTTAAAAGTCCTCTTAAAATAGATAATCTAACAAATTGCAAATACTGCATAAGTCTAAGATTTAGTAAGTAAACCTCACAATTAGGTATGAAATGAGCTTCCATTATGAGTGCAGAAGTAAACGTGTGTTTTCGCAAATGTAATGGGTGTTGCCTCTCTTATTACCCCATAAAAGTATAGTTTTAGTTTTCAAGAGGTTGAGATGTAGTCCCAGAGACAATCACCTATCTAGTTTTAACGCAAAAAACTAATGTCATAATTAAGTCATAACTATTATACATAATCTATTCGAGATATTAACCATTCTTAGCAGGATTTGCGTTGTCCTGATGGACCTGTAATAGAATACTGATGTCCCAGATATTGCACGTTACCGTTTATAACACTTGCAGCCTGACCGAGTCTGACCTCAGGTGGCCCATGCTACTAATGATGTACGTCTAGTTGTTACTCGCCAATCAAACATGGCTATGTCGGTCACGAACAACCATTGGATCCAAAGACCTATACAAACACACATTTGACCATAGAATCAAATCTATATAGTAAGCCCATGACCATTATACCACACATACCAGTATACCATGTTATACGACACATCTTATTAATCAATTATTAAAGCCTATACCTAGTTTTATAAAGTAATTATGCTCATAACATACGCGCACTCAATCAGCTAACATATCACACGTTTTTAGGGAAAACAGTCGTAAGTATTTACTTACCTCGTGCACTCGCTCGAATCCTCAAACATCTCGAGTCCTTGTTATAATGAAACATAGTTTATTGTTACACATAGTACTAGAGAACCTATTATAACACATTAGGTCTTAATTGAGAAACAACTAGCTAGAACGTCACAAAACCCTAATTTCACCCATTTTGGATACAGTTCAAACGTTTTGGCTTATGGCCGAACATTCGGGCTCGAGGTCGAACATTTGGTCAGAATGCCAGAACGTATGCAAAGCTCCTATATCCAAACCACTACATAACAAATCTCACCCTAGGCTTTTATGAGTGCATGAAAACATAGTAAACAATTACAACATGCAAAACTAAGAAAACAATAGGCGTTTCAAAACATTTGAAGAACCTTTTTGCACAAACTCATCATGGTATCTTAAGACTTAGTAAAGAGCATGAAAAT
The DNA here is from genome assembly GCF_965113065.1 of Corylus avellana. Lineage (NCBI taxonomy): Eukaryota > Viridiplantae > Streptophyta > Magnoliopsida > Fagales > Betulaceae > Corylus > Corylus avellana. The sequence goes on along the minus strand of NC_142491.1, from coordinate 20,615,239 downwards.
TACAAGAATAATATAAAATTTTATTAATTTGATAAAATATATAATTTTAGTACATGAAATTATTGAGAATAATAATTTTATTGAGCTTAAGTTCGAGTAGAGGTGAATTTAGCGAGTTGATCAATAAATCCTTTAATCTTGTATGAAATACATAATTGTGATTAATTTTGTTGAGTTGTACGTTTATTTATTTCGTTTCTAGTATTCTTTAAAATATTTAATCAGTTTTTTTTCAACTCTTATCTTTTAATCTCGTTCCAGGGAACCAACATGCCCATGGTTTTTATTGAATGAAACCCGGTTGCTTTCCTGTTTAGCATTGCTGTCATAGGAATGCTTTGGTATGTGTGTGACAATGAATGAAAATGACCACATTTTTTAGCTCTTATAACTTCTCAACTTCATCGTAGAAAATATGGATTGAGAATCTCCAGGTTTCCATTAATATAATGAGAAACTTTCAACGATAAAACTTAAATAATGGGAAATGAGAGCAATATTTTTAAATTTCATAAAAATGACTTTCATTAATCTATCACAAGTTGGAATGACCTTTGCAGTGCCATGGTTATGGTGAGTATATGATTTTGTATTATATGTGTCTCTCAATGGTCACTTTCAATGTACCTAACATAACTTGGAATAACTTTTACATGAACACCAACGTTACGCCTAGAATTTTAATTTGATTATTTGTGATCCATATAATATAAGTGTGGTCCATTGTTTGTAGTACCAAAAATGTACTTCTCTACCTTACATGACCTTCATTTTTGACACTTCCATTGCATTTGGCACTGCGATTTTAGAAATCAAAAGTAAGATTTTATACAAAATTGCAAAAATTATGTTATTTGGGAGTGTGTTTTATAAAAAAATTATGATTTGAAAGCGTAGAAAAATCTGCCTTTTCAATGAGGTGTGTTTTGAAAAAAATGCACAATTTTAAAAGTCAAACTGCAATTTTAGCTAGCTAATGCCTAGTTGCGTTTTGACAAATACCGTTTTCAAATCTCTATTTTTAAATTGCCCGTTTTGAAATTGTAAACCCAAACAAATCATTAACTAGCTAGTTTCTCCAGCTTATGGCATAGAGCATGTGGACTAATAAAATATCTTAAAAAATAGAAGAATAATGTTACACTTCACACCTATTTTATCACATTTATATCACACCATTGATCACATGACATGAGTTGAATGAATTGAAGGTTGAAACCATTCAACCCATGCCATGTGGCTAGCCATATCGCCTAGAGATGTGCTTATATGTATGCTTACACCATTCTTAACAACAACATGCTTTAAAGCTGTAATGACCATAAACCTTTTGGAACTCCGTAGTTAAGTGTGTTTATTTGAGGTAGTACCAGGATAGGCGATCTCCTAGAAAGTTTGGTTTAGATGTGTCATTAGGGTGCATGGGCCATTGCACGCCAAACTAGCCGGTGTGAAGTGGACGTTATATATATAAAATAAGTGTGAAAAATAGATTTATTCAAAACATATCTGATATATATCATATATACAGTAGATAATTGTTCTACCGTATATTAATCTCTTTATTGCGTTGTGTGTGTGTGTGTCAATTTAACAATTAAAGAGCTCAAAACTCTCAATTTATTTGCCTTATGGCTCTTGGTTTAAGCATTTGGTTAACAATTTTCATTTTTAAAAGAAAGCATGCAAGTCGAAGTTTTCAATTGGTTGGTTAAACTAAATTAGATTCTGGAAATGGATAATATATATCTTATTACTAATACTTTAGATTTTTGATAAACCAACTTGGCTACCTAATATTATTCTAACTTAGATAATAATAATTTACGATATTTATAAGAAAATTCTTTTTGGGTTATTAACTATCAAAAAGGTGGTATACGTACATCCTAAAGTCCCCAACATGCCTATCAAACACACGCACACATATAAATATATACATATTGCTTCTGCGTATTTATATAGACAAATAATTAGTATACACGGTTCATTATCAACTTAAGATTTTAAACTATATATGTATTAAATATTTATTAATATATATATATATCTTGTGAAAGAGGATGCCAGGGCGTGATCAACTTGAGATATATATATATCTTGTGAAAGAGGATATATGGTAGGGAATTGATCATCAGCGCCTAATTAGATTAATTAAGTGAAAATATAAAAATAATTAATTAATTAATTATTTGTGACCAATATATAAAAGTGGTCACTGTAGATTTTGCACTTCCCCTATATTCTTTTCTTTCGTCCAATCACTTCCTTTTTCTTTTTCTGAATAGTCCAAACTGGGAATCTTCAGGCCTCCTGACTTTCAGATTCCTCTCTGGAGAGAGAGAGAAATAGAGGTTTGCATGTCTTGTGCCCCAATTGCTTGAGCAAAACCGGCTGGAGAGAGGGAGAGAGAGAGAGAGAGAGAGAGAAATTTTCATGTTTTCATGCATGCATGTCTGGTGCCCTAATTAACAGGATTGAGCAAAACCGGCAGGCTGCTGAAGGATTTACACATGTTGCTTAGCAAGTAACACACAAAAACATCACATGTAGATACAAAACAATGACAATTAGGAACATTAATAACTTCTTGATCTGTAATAATTATAAACGTTAAGAAAAACACTGTTTAATTATCAACCAACAGTTAATTCTTCCCATCAGTTACAGTACTTACTACAAGGAATATCAAAAAAAAAATTAACTTGGGCCGGCAGAAGTAATTATTATGGTCTTCAAATCTTGATCAAACCTACAAATTTCCTCACGCACAACCTTCCTTGTAGTTTCTGCAAATGTCCCATATCAATTGTATATTAAGCATAGACAAAGGAAAATCAAGACGACCCGCAAATTAATATCAACTTTGAACCAACTATCCAGTTTCTTTGATCACCAAAGATTATGTCAATTATAATCAGTGAAATATAATGTGAGTTGTGTCACAATCTTTCATCTTTAGTAGTCTATATGACACTATCAAGATAATGCAGTTTGAAAGCGATGTGGGATTATTATAACAAAATTGATTAGTCATTGAGAATGACATGTAATATTTATATGGGCAAGGGAAGACCAAATAAGGATATTTAAATCCCCCATTCATGAAACTCACTGGAATTGTTTCTGTGTTCTTCCCCCACTTTCTTGCACAATTAATGTCAGTCGATGTGATATAAGCGGCGAATTGTTATCAGAAATATAACCACACAAATCGAATTTTAATTAATTATTACCACTGGGATGTTAAATTAAATTAAATTAATTAGAGATTGATCACTTACGTGTTTCCACACAAAAATGCTTGTAATTAAAACCCTAAATTATCATCTATATTATATGGTTCAATGATGAATCTGTTGAGGCTGACCCACCCACTTGCATCCTCCATATTTGATTATGAACCAATTTGCTTTCACCCATGACGTTGGTACCTAGTCAGATACGATGAATTTGCTACTCAATGACAAATGGGACCCCTGTGCTGGGGGAGGAATTATTGTCTTTTTTTTTTTTTTTTTTTTTCAATTTTTTCGAGGATTTGGTTCTTCTTTCTTGCAAATTAAGTTTAGCTGTAGCTGGATACCAATATGTACGTTGGAAGCTTTTTGGAGAAATGAGGTTGTAATTAAGGAAACATTTAACCCCGAAATAGGGGGTCAATTATTAGGTAGCAAATTATACATAATGTATATATTGGAAAGAAAATGTACAAGGGTGATGTAATTAATTCCAATAAGAAATTATTTAGAGATGATTGTTAAGCTAGCCCCAGTAAACATTCATTTTCAAACTTAGAAAATGAGCATATATATACTTTAATAGGGGATGAACTATTATATGATGTCACATATTTTTACACATTTAAGTATAGGGTATCACCAATTTTTATATATTTTGATAGGATTGTGATGTATTTAATTGGAGACATGCTATATATTTTGATAGGATTGTGATGTATTTAATTGGAGACATGCTATATATTTCTCCAACTCTTGTTCATCTTCCAACTCTTTTTTAAATTTACTATTGGATCTGTAGAATCCACATGTAGTCCCTATAGATTCAATGGTAAATTTGAAAAAAAAAAAAAAAAAAAAAAAGATGGATCGAGTTGGACAGGAAATGGACAAGAGAAGAAAAAATTGCATTTCTCACTGAGTGGCATGTATTTCAAAGATGCGCCTAGCTACAAGCCTAAGCCCAGGAATTCCTCTCTTGAGGCAATCCCAAACAGTTCGTCCGACGCTTCTTCATATGAATATGAGTCTTGTGCAATCTTCCTTCTCTAGATGTTTAAATTGAGTACACCGACCCGCTTTCAAACATGTTCATCTCTGGATGCGCTCAATCAAAAGATCTATGAAACAGCGTTCGCAAATCCACCATTAAATCTATGGGGCCTATATGTGGGCCGGGTCTTACACATTCAATGATGGGTTTGCACATACATCTCTTATATGGAGATTGTCAAGAAATGCGTAAGAAAATGAAAACAAACATTTATCTTATTTAAATACATCAAGAATTAAACCATAAATGTGAGACCCTTAGGCTCCGTTCGGGAGAGGCTTTTAGGGTTTTAGTGGCTTGAAACTTAGTACAAATTTATTGACGTGAAAAAAAGAAAAAGAAAAAAAAGTGGAGTATTAATTATCAGGCCTTCGTGGCCTTTGCCAAACGAAGCCTTATAGATTTTACCTGAATTAACAGAGGGATATATATGACTAACATCTTTGCTTACATATACTCAAAACAATATTAGATTTAATTTACTCATTCCATATTTGCTTACATGGTAGATTAACAAAAAGAATATTAATTTGTTTCTTACCCAAAACGGCCTGGGACTCCGTACAGCATATTGATTTTGACAAAAGCTAGCTGGAGATGTTCAGCTGCTCAATAAACCCTCTTATTTTCATGGGTAATCACATCATTTTCAGCTTCAAAAATATTAATATAGATTCTGATCTGAAGTGACATCTTCATGGAACTCAAAGATTCGTTTAAGTGATTCAAATCCATTTCACTTCTTTCCATCCGTTTGATTAGAGATCGAATCTCCCACTACATATAATATTCCTCGCTCTACTTTATTGATTATATATATAAATATTATGCCAATAATGACTTTATTTACTATAGCTAGACAGCTAATCTTGATTAGTCAGAAATGGTTTTTAAACTCCATGGCCGGCAATGGAATCTGACATTGTTTATTAAAGTATTAATTGTATATATATATATAAATATATATAACTTTTTATGTGATCTAAGACTTCCATCTTCAATGATAACGGCAAGACAATATATATGTAAAAGTTGAGCTCTAATTTCTAAATTAATGTCGTGGAAAATATGTTCCTCAAACGACCAGACCCGGCCAGTCTAGGTATCCCCATTGTTTGTTTGTTATTTTTTATTTTTTTTGAGAAAGATTTGGAAATTAATTACCGGAGTTTGGAAATCTATTTATTAAGTTTTAGGTTGGATCTATCCAATTAAGATTCTGCTGAATAATTTATATATATTTAGGAAAAGATTAATATTCCTTATCTTGTCAACCAAGCTAGAATTGTATTCTTTCCATCGATAAACCAATTGAAAGAATTTGATCACTTCAAGATTCTTCTTGTTCTAAATTGATACTTTTAAAGGCAAGTAAAATCTTGGATTAGGAAAGATGTTGGGGAATAAGCATTAAGAGAATCTGTAGGGCCTTTGAGATATATATATATATATATATATATTAATTTTAATTACTACTATTAGGAAACTATTGATCAATTTTAAAGTTTAAATATGTTATATCAAAATAGTGGTAACTTGTGGAAGAATCATAAATGTGGAAACTTTGGCAAACCTCGCTCCAAGAGACGGCCATTTTACCTCCTTTCACACCAAAAAAGCAAAGGTACGTCTACAAGAGGTAGTTCAATCGGCTGGGACCACACTTAATGAAGTGGATGTCACTAGTTCGAATCTCCCTCCCCCCTCTTGTGTGGACATGTCAAAAAAAAAAAAAAAAAAAAGCAAAGGTACGTACCTACTTCCTTTATCAAACCATTTTTTATACTGTTGATAGGAACATCAAAGGTTGTGTGAAAATTGACAATTAAAATATGTATGGCTAGCTTTTTGACCAGAACTAATATATATATATATATATATGTGTGTGTATCATTTTAATTAGTTCTATAAGATTTCGTGAAAAGAGACAATTTTGTAATTAAGTTATGCATGCTGGTGCAAAGTTTCTATCTCTCAAGATGATGTCAAAATGTTCCAAGGCAATTATAGGATATTGCTTTCTTTAAAACGATATTTGCTAGCTTCTACCATGTTTTTTTTTTTTTTTTTTTTTTGGTAACAAACCACTTTATAGAAAAAAACCAACAGAACAAAACCCTCATAAGGAGGGGAAAGAAGGGGGTGGATTTTTTCCACTACAAATGGGAATAGAGAGAGGATGGGAAAATAAGGGGGGAATGCAGCCCGAGATAACTCTTGCCGCGGCCCTATATGCCACATGATGGGCGCAGAAGTTTGCACTTCTGTTAACTAGCTTCTACCATGTTCAATTGGTATATATGTACGTATGGTTAAAGCAAATTTGTCTCCAATATATAGTGAAATCTAGAAGTCATATGATGTTTAATTACATGTTCACAAACAAAGATATATAAATTAAAATACTCTCAAATTTTACTATTTTATAAAGTTGTGAAAATTTGTTAGAATATATGATCATATTTGATTGTATTAAAATCTAATTGTAGGTAATTGATTTTGATATTTGCATTGTAATTGATTACCAAGAAATTGGTGTCTAACACAAACCCATCCATAAATATCGTCTCAGTTTTTCTCTTTATTCCGCTTTTACATTTAATTTTTCATAGTATTATGAATTTCTTCATGGTTGAGATGAGCTTGGGTCAAAACCCATAAATGTCAATCTCGTCAACCATGTCATTACAACGTATTTTGACATGCGGAGATCCTTCGTCATTTAGCCAAAGACCTTATCTCGTCTAGACGTTGTGCCTCTGTCAGGTCGCATTACAATATCCATCCCGTCGATTAAATTTGCATGTGAGTGAATCCTGGTCGTTGATGTGGTGCACGCTCGTTCGGTCGAATCAACTCACCCATCCGAATGTGATTCATGCATATTTGTTTTAAAACCACTTTCGCATGCCTTGTTTGAATGAGAGTATTTATTGGTCCGAACTAAGCGTTTTGGCCCTAAAAATTTTATACGTTCTTAAGCTACATTTTGACTTCCAATGTTATTCGCAACTGATCATTGGGTTCTATAGTGCTTAGCCTATCATCATATGCGACATGGTTTTCATTTTATTTTTTTTTTAAAGTTTTTAAATTCTAATATTTCCAAGCACCAAGGGGAGTTTGCAGGCGAAGAAAATAGTAGGAGAGGTCCATTGAAGGTCCTGCAGAACCACCTCCGATAATTAAGTCATAATGTGTAGGAGATGTTGTGATGTTACAAACAATCTTTGTTATTCAGTTATGGTTTATCATTACTTAATATTTGTTATTACCGTTTGATATTAAAACTTTTCATGAGTTTTAATGAAGGAAAACAAATTCTATTTTAATGGGTTTTTGCGGTTTTGACCGTTGGGTCTTTTACAAATCTTAGATTTGTTTTAACCGCTTGGAATGATGTTTTCATTGATTTTTGTTTGACCGTTTGATCCTTGCATATTAATTTTCTAACGTTTTGATTGTTGCTTTAAAGAGAGAATTGCAAAACGTTTTGACCATTGGTCATAAAGATTTTCTTAGAAAAATAACTTATGGCAATAATGGCAGTCTTACGTTAAAAAGAAGGAAATGAAGTTCACTTAGCTTATATATAGAACTTGATATATATATATATATATATATATATATATATATATATTAAGCCAACTTTCCAGTTTTATGTGAGACTCAAAAAGAGTACTTGAGATATATATATATATATATATATATATATATATATATATATATATATATATATATGTTATTTTCCATGTTTTTCAATTATGGAATTGTTGTTCTACAAGAAAAGATTTGGGTTGTTCTATTAGTCTTCGTTCTTGGAAGTGCGTCCTTAACGAAGGTAGACACTATAGTCTAATCCTGGGAGGTTGCGTGTCAAAGGATCCGATCGCACCGAGTTATACACTCCGGGAGGCACGAATCAACCTTTAAGGACAATGCTCTTGCGTGATTCTATAACATTGTGAGATCTTTCCATATTTTACATTCATCTCTTGTATTTTATTTATTTTATTGTTAATTTTTAGATTGTAATGATTTTATATCAATGAGAATTTGTGCACCATCCAAAATTATTTCCAACAGGAGAAAGGAAAAATATACTAGTAGAGTGTAGGTATAAGAGAGAGATTGTGTACTTGGTGGAAGGGTCTTCCCTTATATTTATAGGTTGGCGTGTTAGAGAATATTAGGAGATTTGATTGGCAATCCTGACACGGGTTATTTAGTGACAATAAATAACAATACCGGGCTCTTATGAGTCTGGTAATTGGAATGAGTATAATAAAATTCCCTAATATTCTCTAACATGGCGTTCTTTCCATCTTTGGCCTAGAGGCTAGGGTGGCTATAGAAACCTCTAGCTACATGGCATTTTGTTGAGGCAATCGAGGATTGTTATGGTCATGCAGCCAAGGGGTGGGTATTCCCTTCTGCGAATACTGAGATGGTTTCTGGTGTTGAAATCTATTACCTAACCTAGCATGGGAAGAGATCGACTGTGGCGCGTCCTGTCGGTGTTATAGATGCTCTCTAAAAGTGAATTAGCATCGACTGTTGAGCTGGTCGTCGGGCATTTTCGTATTTTAGGTCCTTTTGGTGGTGGCGGCCTTCTAAGCAAATCTAACACCTTAATCATTAATTTAAATTAGGGAGAGGCTTGGATTCATCAGTAGGCCCCACAAGAACCAATATGTGGCCCACAAGAAGGGTCCTACTTGGAATAGGTACACCATTTTTTTTTTTTTGTCAATGAGTAAATAAATCTCCTCGCTATATGCTAAAACCATAGAGTAGTATGAGCCAAAGAATTCTTTGCAGATTTGGTTGGGAGTTTGGTTAGAGAGGCATAACTAACCAAGCTCTGGTTGTTTAGCATCTATAAGAGAATAGGAAAATCCTTCATAATAGTCAGATTCGACTATTATTAGCATTTTTTTCTCTTCAACAGAATAGCTATTTTACAGTTTTTTTCTTTTAGTATGAATAGTAAATAGGTTGATTAGCCTATTTACTAGTTACACTATAAACTTTGTTTATTATTATTTTTGTTTCCCTTTCTTCCTTTTACTCTCTCTCTCTCTCTCTCTCCTCCTCCTCCTCTTTCTTTCACACTCTTTCCCATACAAAATAATATTTAAAGAAAATAGATAGTAGAATAGAGAATCTGTTGCAGTGTCACTACAAAAAATCGGTCATTTTCTGACGTGGCAAACAGTGTCTATTTTTTGCCACGTCAGTAAATGCTGACGTGATAAAATTGGCATGTCAACAAATTTTTTACTGACATGTCAAAATTAACACGTCAGGATTTACTGACGTGTTAAATATAACACGTCAGAATTTTCTGACGTGTCAACTTTTGACATGTCAGTAAATTTTACTTCAATTTAATTTTTAAACAATTTATTTAAATAACTTTAAATTTTATAATTTTTTGACTTGTCAAACTTTGACACGTCAGAAATTTCTGATGTGTCAAAGTGGCACGTCAGAAATTTCTGACGTGTCAAAGTGATACGTCAGAAAATTATTGACGTGTCTCTTTGACACGTCAGTACTTTCTGACATGCCAAATATGGCACGTCAGAATTTCTTATAATCTTTTTTTTTTTTTTTCGGTTTAATATCATGTTTATAATATATTTTATATATTTAATCTAACTTTTGTTTTTTATTAGGAAGGATTTTAAATGAAAATGAGACTCAAAATCTTTCCAGATCTTTATTAATTAAATAAAAATATTAGGAAAATGATAAAGGCACAATTTAGTCTAGAAGTTGGGCCAAAGTTGGGTTTAAGTTGTGCTTGTATCATACCTCTAAATATTAATGCTGCTCTTGCCTTTGATTTATTATTCTTCATTCGCTTAGTATAGAAATTAAAATCTAATTATCTCTATGTCTTTTTTTTTTCACGGAAAAACACTATTTAATTGGAGATAAAACAAACAAACATGAAATGAACTTGTCGTTGCATCCAAATAGCTAGGTTTTCTTCTTAATTCATGAATTCTTTCTTCCTTGTCTTGATCATCTTCATTTTGATCTTGTCATTCAATCGGACCATTTTATAAAGTTGTTTTAGTGTACAACAAACAGTTATATATACAACGGAAACGATGACAACTTCATATATTTTTCCTATATATATATGTCAAAACTTCAATATGAATAATGTTAATTTTATTATTTTAAGGAGATTCCAAATTAACGAGGAAAATGTTACATATCCTTTAGGTTTGAACCGCATGCATGTTACTAAATTATTATCAATTTAGTGATCATTAGTGTGGTTTAATTTAACCACATCGTACTTATTGAGTCGATGCATTTTTCGTTCACATTAAATTATTTACTCTATTCAATTTAAGTTTCACCACCGATCACCTTACTTATTAATTTGAATTTGCCAAAAATATAAAAAATATAAAAGAAATTCCTGACGTGCCATTTTTGGCACGTCAGGAATTTGAAATTACTGACGTGCCAAAATTGGCACGTCAGAAATTCCTTTTATTATTATTATTATTATTTTATTTTATTTTTTGTTTATACAACGTTTATTATATATATATACTTCAATATGCCTAATGTTACTTAATTTTATTATTTTAAGGAGATTCCAAATGAAAGAGGAAAATGTTACATATCCTTTAGGTTTGAACCGCATGCATGTAACTAAATTATTATCAATTTAGTGATCATTAGTGTGGTTTAATTTAACCACATCGTACTTATTGAGTCGATGCATTTTTCGTTCACATTAAATTATTTACTCTATTCAATTTAATTTTCACCGTCGATCACCTTACTTATTAATTTGAATTTGCCAAAAATATAAAAAATATAAAAGAAATTCCTGACATGCCATTTTTGGCATGTCAGGAATTTGAAATTATTGACGTGCCAAAATTGGCACGTCAGAAATTCCTTTTATTATTATTATTATTTTTTTTTTTGTTTATACAACATATATATATATATATATATATATATATATATATATATATATATATATATATATACTTCAATATGCCTAATGTTACTTAATTTTATTATTTTAAGGAGATTCCAAATGAAAGAGGAAAATGTTACATATCCTTTAAGTTTGAACCACATGCACGTCACTAAATTATTATCAATTTAGTGATCATTAGTGTGGTTTAATTTAACCACATCGTACTTATTGAGTCGATACATTTTTCGTTCACATTAAATTATTTACTCTATTCAATTTAATTTTCACCGTCGATCACCTTACTTATTAATTTGAATTTGCCAAAAATATAAAAAATATAAAAGAAATTCCTGATGTGCCATTTTTGGCACGTCAGAAATTCCTTTTATTATTATTATTATTAATTTTTTTTTTTTTGTTTATACAACGTTTATTTTATATATATATATACTTTAATATGCCTAATGTTACTTAATTTTATTATTTTAAGGAGATTCCAAATGAACGAGGATAATGTTATATATCCTTAATTTAGGTTTGACGTACACATGTCATTTTTATAGCTTTGATTTGGAAAATTTGCTTTAATCCAATTTGAAGAAAAACTCTGTCATTTATATATATATACACACATTTGATTAAATTACAAAACCAATCATTCGAAAACATATTTTATATTTAAACATGTCGTTTAACTATTTTTGTAAAAAATGACATTTTAAAATGGGAAACTCAAATGGACCAATATTTAGTATACTATATATTATACGATTGTCATACAACTCGGATAACATGATAATGCTTAATTTTATTTTAATTTTACAAGCCCTTGTTGATCCAAATGTTAATTTTCATTGCCACATCATCTTATTTCTCAAAATAAGTTGAATTGAAATCTGGTACAACAAAGAACAAATATATATATATAGGAGGATCGAAAGATGCATAAGATCGAAGACCCATCCAATTTGAGATATTGCAACTTGAAGGATGAAAACACAAAATCTTTTGTAAATACTAATAATTTACAAACCCTTTTTTTCTTCTTTGATTTTTGAAAAATATTTAGAATATTACAACTTTTGCTATAAGTTACTTAACTCGAAGTGGCAGCCATAATTTGGTAAGATGGTTAAACTACTCTTAAACTTAATTACGTGACTGGTGAAAATTGAAATTGCTTAATCATTTCATGAACTGTTGTCTACTATGTCAAGTTTGGAAGGAGTTTATAGTCGAAGTTATATATAGTGCATTGATGAACACTCTTTAATTTTATAACAATGGTATTAATTTAATTAGTAAACTGTCATAGCATTCTTAATTAGTGAACTCCTCAAATTAAAAAGGTGGGTTAATTAATCACTTTTTTTTTTGTTTGAATAAGGGCTTAACCACATCTTAATTATTGAGTGAATTCATATTTTCAGTAATATTATGTAGTCTATTCAATTTAATTTTTACCATCACCTTATTAATTAAATAAAAGAATTTGCCCAAAAAAAAAAAATTCGGATAAGAGATTCTGACATGCCATGTTTGGCACGTCAGAATTTCCTGACGTGCCAGCTTGGCACGTCAGGAATTCCTGGCGTGCCAAGTGGCACATAAGGCGTGGCCTTGGGAAGGTCAGCGCCTGTTGGCTGTCCCATCGCCCACGCCTTCTTTCTTTCTTCTTTGGTTTTCTCCCCTTTAAACCTAATTAATTACTCTTCCTCTCTCCCGCGCTAGGCAAGTTCTTCCCTCCCCCATTTTTTCTTTCTTTTCTTCTCTAGCTCCTCCGGCCCTCATCTCCCGCGCGCGCTCTCTCTCTCTCAACTCTCTCTCTCAGCTAACACTCTAGCTCTCTACCTCTCGAGCTCACTCCCCATCTCCGGCGGCCCGCTCCATCACTTCGCCATTGCCGTCTCCGGCCGAAACGAAACCGTCAATCTACTCCATCTCTCCTGCAGGTATATATATATATATATTGTGTTGTTTTATCAAATTTATGTTTTATTTTGTCATGAATCCATATGATGTTTCGTTAATACACTGGATTGAGTATTTGTGAGCATGTAATTGATAGAGGTGTTTGTTTGTTTGTTTTTTTTTTTTTTTTTTTTTTTTTATATCTATTATGTGTACGTTCGTTGTATATGCACATGCATGCAAGATGATGTTTCTCATGGTAGCTAGGTTTTTGTTTCAGAATATAATAGGTTTTTTAAATGTGGCTTCTTGTTTTATTTTTTTATTTTTTGTTTGTTTAGCTGAAAAAGGTTGGCTTATTAATTAGTAAAGAATTTATACAACATTATTTCAATTTTAATTATTTGACCTTCTAAGTACGTGTAGTACGTGGTGATAATTATAGAGATTTAATTTCAGACTTTGTTTAATTAATACTTAAATTTAACCCTAAACTTAATATTGAAATGAATGATTAATATTCCAACATCATAAACGTACATTAAATCTCTTATTAATTTGTAAGTTATACATTCTCATGGTAGCGAAGATTCAATTCGAATTTCATGGATTTGAAGGGCAAAAAAGTTGGCAAAAGTGCAAACATTGTCAAACTTAAAGATACTCCAAATGAATACACACTTTGGTACTATCCCCTTATATAACAAATTCATATCCATGAATATTGGATATGAATATTAATTAAATAACTAACCTAATTGAGTTTGTATACGTGAATATTTCACACATTGTATACGTGATTAATTGAGTTTGTGGTATTTTTCGCAGGTTACTATGAGTCATAGGGGGAAGACAAGATCACGCAGGGGCTCGTCTGTAGTGCGACAGTCTATGTCGCATGAGTCTCCCTCAGACCATCTTGATGATAGCGAGCAACAAGACGTTGCTCAGCTTATGGTCATGCAGGACGGATATTGACCGGTACTTCCAGGTGATATGGAAGAGGAGATCCCTACCCATAATCCATACGGTTGGGCAGGCATGGCCTAGATGGAGTATCTGCCAGCCAGCCAGTTTGGACAGAGTACTCAGGGACATGTGGAGCAGCTAGACAGCCACCATAGCGCAGGTACGGCCGAAAGTTTTTTTGGAAAGATTGCAAGTTTTTTTGTAGTTTCTAACTATATTGGTGCGATATCAATTATATTATTTAACTACAACTACAACTTCATAGAATTCTAAATATTCTAAAAAACATACAACGCAGGTCCTGAAGACAGTGAGACACAGGCCGATGAAGACATGATTGGTGGGACACAGGACACGGCTGACCCGCAGCCCACCGACCTTGCTCCCAACGACCAGTTACTCCCTCGGCAGATCCGGACCATAAGTAAGTGTATATGTTCGAATATCGTGTATATATGTCTTAATTTAGTTGTAATTAGTATTGAATTCGACATAACTTACATCGGTAATTTTTAATCTGTTAGGTACCGATTCAAATGGAAACACCATTATTGAGGTGTTTACCGTCCTTGACTCGCACAGGTTGCCGGGAGTCCCCGCCGGCAAACGGATCATACTGGAGTACAATGCAGCATGCCAGCCTCGTCGGCTTTAGCTCCATATATGAGGTTTAAACGGATGGCTGGAGACGTAATAAGGAGCTCCAATTATGTCCGAATACCGGACAATTGGACGAAGGTACCGCAGCGTATCAAGGAGGATATTTGGGACGCCTTGATGGTATGTGTTGCATATTATGTAAAACACTCATAATGTATATATGTATATATACGCTCTAAGTTGCACACATATATTTTAGGTTTTTTTAATTTAACAATTTTGAACATGTGCAGGCATACTTTTTCGTCCCGCCCGAATTCAATTTGGAAGCCGTAAAGAATGAAGCATTCCGGGATATGGGATCAAAGCTGCGGACCTGGAGGTATGAGCTTAAAAAAGTTTGTGTCATTACGGAGGAAGATACTCCGGCTACTGTACGGGCAAGAGTGGGGGAACAAACACTCTCTTAGTACAATGCCGAAGACGTGGAGATCTTATTGGAGAGATGGTGTACTCGTCAGAATAAGGTAGGTTATGAGTTAAACTCTTCATTTTGTGTAGTGTCATTAATTGGTTTTATTAACATGTATGGGTGTCATGTAAAACCAAATTGCCTCTTTATTGTGTAGTGTCACAAATAAATAGTACTAAAACCAAATTTCCTTAGATTATTAACATATCAATAATGGTAACTGTGTAAGACTATGCGGCAAAAATGAAGAGCTTGCGAGCATTAAATAATACGCCTCATTGCACCGGATCGAAGAGCTATGCCAGGGCGACACATGAGGAGGTAAGTGTGTAATTTACCATGTAAACAACAAAGCATTTCATATATTTAAAAATATCTGTATGTCCTATTTTTTCGGCAGGCCATACGTTTGGGCACTTATCCTACTCGTGCACAGAGTTACATCCGCACGCACACCAAGACGGACGGTACATATCCGAATGATATAGTGGAAGAGAGATGTGTAGGCTACTGACATTTCATATGTTGTTCCGTTTATATATTTGATAAATTATTTGCAATTAACAGTTGTATGACCCACTGACCCAATAATTAATGTAACATACAGAAAGAATGAAGGAGCTTATACCCACCGACCCTGCAGTGTCGTCTAGCGTCACAGAGGGAACGGTCAAGTGGGTGCCAAACGACGCGTATGCACAGGCGCTTGGATATAAGCCTGAGTACGCCGGTAGGGTTCGGCAGGCTGGATCGAATATTCTGCCCGTGCAGGGTTCCATACGCTTATACTATACACCGTCACAAGCACGGTCAGAAAACACCAGCCACTCCATGATATCACAAGAAACGCTTGACAGAGCTCATGAGGCGGAGAGGGCGAAGTACAAGGAAGAGATAGATGCATTGGTGGCTGTGAACAATCCACGTCAGGCAATGTTTGACGCCCGTTTGCGCCAGATCGAGGAATTGATGCGGTTTAGCTCCGCACCAGACAAAGCTTCCCCACCCATTGAGGTGGTGCCATCGTCGATCGATATTGGATTAGGTAATGACATTTTTTAATGGTCAATGTGTTTTTAGAACTTTACCTATATATATGTGAACTTCTAAAACCAATATATATGTGAACTTATAAATTTAGAGTTTGGATATGTTGTAGTCATTCTCTTAATTAATGATGTAAATCCTGTTGAATTTGATTTATATATCATGGTTGGTTTGGTGGTTGATGTGGGTATGTACTTGCTTTGCATTTGAAGTGTTTTATTGGTATTATGAGATCGATGGACCACTATGGTCCTTGTAGAATATTAACAATCTAGTGTATGTGATTGTGTGAGGGTATGAAACGATCAAGTCTTTACTAGATGAATATCATAATTTTAAGTAGTTAATATAACATGATTTGAATATATGTAAAGTCCTATGTGTTAATATCCTCAACAAGATAAAATGTTAATATCTCACATATTTGCCATGGCAAAAATGATGCGCATCTGCTCATATCTATAAATTTAACAAAAGCATTGATTGCTCTGTGGAATAAATTTTTAAACAATTTTTTTTATATGCATTTTTTGCTAATTAACTTCATCATCGTTTTACCTATTTTTGTTATATCATTTACTGTGTTAGACTCAACAACTGAATTGGGTGAATATTTAGACATTATTTCTTTTACTTTACATAGTGATCAATATTGTTTGGTGATTGTTTGTTTTTATCATTTGCAGGTGATGGACATCATGGAGAGGATGCTATGAATGTCAATAATCAGCATTGAACGTCTGGTTCGCCATTCATACTTGAATAAAAGTTACTTTGTTGATGTAATTGTATTTATGATAGTTTTTTTTGATGATAACATAAATAGTTAAATTGGTGTATATTATGTTATTTGTGGTTGGTTATTCGCACTTGGTATATATGTTATTTTGTGTGTCTTGATGTTAATGGATATGACTTATGTTATTTGTATAGATTGATAGAAAAATAGCTAGAATTATTTGCAATGATTGATGGATAAATTGTATATCAGGTTAATTGTAATCCAAAATTTGGGTATAGTTCCGAAAAAATTAAAAAAAATATATGGGGGGGGGGGGGGTGTGAAAAAAAATTTAAAAACTAACCATAATTTCTGATGTGTCAGCAAATTGACACGTCAGAAAATTTTCTGATGTGTCAACTTTTGACACGTCAGGAAAATTTCTGACGGGTCAAAATTGACACGTTAGAAAAATTTCTGACGTGCCAATTTTTGACACGTCAGAAAAAATTTTGACGTGCCAATTTTGGACACGTCAGAAAAATTTCTGACATGCCAAATTTGACCCGTCAAATTTCTGACGTGTCAAAAATTGGCACGTCAGAAAATAATTTCTGACGTGTTAATTATAACACGTCAGAAATTTCTGACGTGCTAAAATCTGGCACGTCAGAAATTTTCCGTTTCTGACACCTATAATTTCGATGCGTGAAACACGTCAGAAAGGCCCCGTCAGAAAACGTTCGTCAGAAAAAATATAATTTTTTGTAGTGTGTGTATTAAAAAATGAGTAGCTAAAGTAAAAAATTGTACTTTTTCAGTTGCTATTTTGTCTACTTCTGCTAGAGATGCTCTAAATGCATTAATAGTATTAGCTTCATTGACGGGTGATCATCAATTTTAACCTTTAGATTTATTTTTGACACGTCTAAAATCTAGTAAAAAAAAAAAATGGGAAGAAATTGGAAACATTTGATTTGGAGGGAAGATAGTCCTCGATGTTTACGTGCAAAGTAAACCTTCAAAGAAAGAATTCTACAAAAAATTAAAAAATAAAAAGAAATCTCTCATTTTCTTATATATTTCTTTTCCTTTCAAGACTTACTCAACTTTCCATATTTAATCAAAATATTTTAAGAAACCCTAAAGCATCATGTATTTTAATTTGCAAATATCTCCAATAAGTTATAATTTAAGCAGAGTCTAAAAGGCATGCAAAGTAAGTTTGAATGTCAATCTTAAAGTTTATTACTAAAAAAGCCACCGGAAATAGCGGTACATTGGATGAAAGAGACCATGTATTTTTTGATATATAATTTATATATATATTCTCATTAAACAATTACAAACAAGGATGAGGGTTTCAAACCCAAGAGAAGCAATGCAAGATATATACCGATAAGGGAATTCATTCATTAGCAACATTCATGCACTCTCAATTTTATATTTCTAGTTGCATCCTTTCACTTGTATATAATATTGCTTCACAAATTACTTATTATTAGTGCATAAGTTTATCTTAATTTGGTTGGAAAGAAACAGATAAATTATAAAACTAGATCTTTGATGTGCCCATTCTAGATTTTCTTTCTACTTTCTATGATCTTTTCTACAAGCCATGACTAATTATGTGTGGGGTTTGGACTAATTAATCTTTATATTAATTAGTCCTTCAAACTTCACAATTAGGATGAGCTAGCCAAGTCTTGACTAGTGTTTATATTAAATTACATGGTGGAAAATTTAAAGGAATGATCACTTTTTGATTTTTAGGTTAAGGGTATATTTCCTTCAAACTTCCTAGCTAATGGTAGGTAGGAAGATTACATGAATATGAAGGAAAGAGAAGAATTAAGCAAAAGCAAGGAAGTTGCTCTTGAATTTGATGCTCTAGCTATTTGGCTTTTACTCTCTTGAGTACCTATACCATGTTATCGAATACTTACTTCAATTTGAGATCTTTTACCAATAACTTTCGTGTAATTAATAAACACATTTCAATAGGTAAACTTCTAAAGTCGGGGAATTTTTCTAACTTAATTGACTTAGGCCATGTTTGGGTGTGCGTTTGAGAGGCTTAAAAGTGTGTTTTAACACTCAAAAAATTCGTTTGAAGAAAAAAGTACACGTTTGGTAAAAAAAAAAAAAATTTGAAAACACTTTTAAGGGTAAAGAAATGGCCAAAATATACTTTTGGCAAAAGCTTAAAAATGAAGATTTTGCCGAAAAGCGTTTTTTGACTTAAAAGCTTTATTTCTTAAACACAATCTCAAACATGCTCTTATGGTACGTTTGGTATGCGGAATTATTATTCTACCGTGGAAAAGAATAACTACTATATTGTTGTAAACAGAAAAAAACTAAAATGAAATAGCTATTTTTATTCTTTAGTTTGGTAGTAACACTGGAATTTACCCTGAATACCCCTAATGAATAGAATCATATTATAGTCAAATTTCCAAAAACATCCTTATAATATAATTCTAATTTACATTTTTATGGACCTTTTTTTCTTCTTCAATTCTTGCCATGCAAGAATGCCCAATATAAATCCAATTCAAGCATAGACTCTTGGGCTCATAATGCAAGTTTTACCAATTATCCTTTGGGTTAAATACCTCAAACCCTCCTAGGGTTTATCAACTTTATTTTTTTCCCCCTGGGGTTTCATTTTTATCACAGGACCCCCCCTGGGGTTTTGATAAAGGACTAATTTAGTCCATCCGTTAGTTGACCGTTAAGACTGACACGTGGACAAATCAGATGTTGACACGTGGCACCTATTTAATTTTAAAAAAAAAATTTTAAAAAAAATTATATTTAAAAAAAAAAAAAAAAAAAAAAAGGAAAAGACTGGGGGTGGCTCTTGGCCATTTGGGGGTGGCTCGGCCACCCCCTTTGGCCTGGCCACCCCCATCTGGCCTGATGGGGGTGGCCGAGCCACCCCCTGGGCACCCCCTTGGGCTCCAAGGGAGTGGCCGAAACCACCCCCAGTACCCACTGGGGGTGGCTCGGCCACCCCCATGGAGCCTTAGGGGTGGCCGAAACCACCCCCAATGGTGGTTGGGGGTGGTTTCGGCCACCCCCATCCGGCCAGATGGGGGTGGCCGAGCCACCCCAGTTTTTTCCTTTTCTATTATTTTTTTTTTTTAAATACAATTTAAAAAAAAAATTAAAATATATATATATATATATATATATATATATATATATATATATATATATATATATATGCCACGTGTCAACATCTGATTGGTCCACGTGTCAGTCTTAACGGTCAACTAACGGATTGACTAAATTGGTCCTTTATCAAAACCCCAAGGGGGTCCTGTGATAAAAATGAAACCCCAGGAGGAAAAAAATAAAGTTGGCAAACCCTAAGGGAGTATGAGGTATGTAACCCTTATCGTTTAAAACAAAGAAAAAAAAAGCAATTAAAAATCCCTCCCTTATAGTACACAACAGATCAAATCAAGTATATATATATATTCAGCAAATGAAAAACACAACAAAATCTCATAACCCATATCAAACATGTACTATATATATATATATAATATATGCATGTGAATATATACTAGAGCAATTGCATCCAGACTACAGGTACTTCATATACATGGTTAATTTAAACAATTGCCGTCAACATCATTGGGAAGTAACACCAGAAAAAAATGGTAGGACTGCGAAAAAAATGGCAAAAGAAAACGAGGTCAACAATTAAACCCAATCAAATCCATTGCTAAGTCCTCAAAAAATATTTAATCCTACAGTTTCAGAACATGCATCTATATAATTTATATTTTTTGACAATGCATGCCATGTTGTGGTAGTGAGAGAGAGAGAGAGAGTTGAGACTTGAGGGTTTTGTGCAAAATATAATTAGGGTGTTATTCTCAAGAGGAAAGGAATAATTATTCCCTTCATTTTTTTTTTGAGGAATAACTGTTCTTCATTTCGTGTGGAATAGTTATTTCCTCGTGAATAATAAACTAACCAAACAACATAGTTCCATGTACAATTAAAGAAGTACTACTATTCAAATTAAGTCCTAGTAATATTATAAGTTGTATTTATCTTCCTATCTAGAATTGTTCCTAGAAGTCCTATTGTTCCTTTAGTCTTAAGTCTTCAATTATATGTATATATTACTTGTTATTGCAATATTAGTCTGAGTCTACTCATAGTTGTCTTTCTTTTCCGTAATTTTTCCTTGTGTTCATAGTTCTTTTATAGACTAAGGACTTGTTTGGGTGTACGTTTGAGGGGTTTAAAAAATGTTTTTAATATTTAAAAATTTTGTTTGAAGAAAAAAAATACTCGTTTAGTAAAAAAAAAAAAAATTGGAAAGCGCTTTTAAGGGTCTAAAAAGCCAAAAAAATGACAAAAACACACTTTTAACAAAAGCTTAAAAATGAAGTTTTTGACAAAAAGCGTTTTTTGACTTAAAAGCTTTCTTTCTCAAACACAATCTCAAGCATGCTCTAAGTGGTATTATAAATAAGGGGACAAGTGTAAAAAATGATAAATGAAGAATTATTAAGAAATTGTGGTTTGTTTCCAACTCTAATTAGATTCGTTTGTGGTTTCTCCTACTCGAAATGAGTTAATATCTGCGTACAAAACGCATTCTTAATGCTCATGGATTACGGGAGTGTCTAATGAAAAATATATAGTTAATTTCTTACCTTTGTGTTTCACATAGAATTCATATATAATATAATGCATAAAGTCATAATGCAAGAAGGAATCAAGGAAAGCTAGAAGGAAACCATCATAAAGAATAAAAGCATGCTTGAATTTAGTTTCAATTTTTATATGGGCAAGATCACTTAGGTCTTAGACAGATATGATGGAATTATGATAGTAGTGATACCTCCAAAGTCAAAACCCAATTATTTTGGACCCATTATAATTACATGAATCAATGTTTGCAAGGCCATGGATACCTCAAGACTAGCTTCTACTTTTCAACAGGATCTCATGGAATTAATAATTAAATCTCAAGGCAAAAAACCAGGAGGATTTTGAATAAAACCTTAGTATAAAATATAGGAACAGGGAAGATTCTTTCACCTGCTATCTAAATAAGCTCTAATTTGATTAAAAATTCCCGACAAAGGAATCAGATGGGGAATTGCCCTTCAGACAGAAACTTGACACAGTTGGTGAGATGTCTCTACTACAAAAAGGATGGTCGAGGTTGTTTTATAAACCCTAGCTTGTGAAGGGCATAGTGAGTGGGTGAGCTAGAATGTTAAATATTTGACGTAGGTCGGTGGCTCAAAATTCAACCACTACCATTTTATTTTTCTATCTATGGAATCAGGAGTCTCTGCAAGCTAGCTAGTAATGATTAAGTGATTAAATTTATATCTTCTTATCAGCTTAAGTTTTTTAGACAACTGGTAATTTAACATAGTATCAAAGCCAATGGTCCTGTTCGAAACTTGACTCCATCAATTCTCACCCTCCATTTAAATAAAATATTCCACGTATTAGATTTCACCTATTAAAAGGGAGTTGGAGCACATACGTCAAGAGGAGTGTTAAAGTAATGATTATGTGATTACATTTACCTCTTCCTATCAGTTTAAGCGCTCGTAATTTAACAAATACCCTAGAGAAAAACTATCGGATATGCCATTGGCATGTTCGTTTTTGTTGTTGTGTGGTGCTAGTTTTAGAGGGCCCGGGCAGGTTTTTTATGGCAATGTGAACGGATTATGTTACAGTGAAGGTGTAATTATTGGTGTAATTGGTAGGGACATATATATATATATATATATATATATATATATATAAAATTCAATGTGACAATGT
The DNA here is from genome assembly GCF_965113065.1 of Corylus avellana. Taxonomy (NCBI): domain Eukaryota; kingdom Viridiplantae; phylum Streptophyta; class Magnoliopsida; order Fagales; family Betulaceae; genus Corylus; species Corylus avellana. Next base: position 20,592,445 of record NC_142491.1, on the reverse strand, counting down.
GAGACATATATATTTATTTCGTAGTAATGTTTGATTATATATATATATAGAGAGTTCAAAGAGTACTAGAAGAAAAGTAATGCAAAAAAGAGCATTAAGATTAAATAAACATGTTAAATATGAATATATATGAAGCGTCACAGTTGGTTCAACAAATACCATTAGTGCGTTGCTCATGTGTATGGCAGGTAATGGAAGTTTATTTATTAGAATATATATGTGTAGGGTTGGATCACTTTTTAAAGCAGGCAATGGCTTTGATCCGATCAACTGTAACTGTCAACTAAACTTAATTGAGAGCACACGAGGAAGTTTTAATCATATACTTTTGAACTTTATAAAGGTTATACTTCTATAAGTGATATATCCACTTCATTATAATATATATGGATCATACATTTAACAAACATTATGACTTAAAAAATAAAAATACTTTATAAAACCTTCCTAAACTTTCACGCTTTTTGAAATTATTCCTTTAATGTTCAAAAACTCTTAATTTAGATCAAACTTTCAATTTTTTGCAATGTCCTTTTCCGTTATGATTTTTTTGTTAAATTTTGCCATTTTATTTACTTTTTTATAATTAAAAAAAAAAAAAAAAAAAAAAAAAACGGGGACAGTTTGGAAATATTGATAATATTTAACGAAAAATTCTGATGGAGGAGGAGACATTACAAAAAAATTGTAATTCTGATACCTTAAATTGAGAATTTTTAAATATTGGAAAATAATGTCAAATGTATATATAGAAGTTAATGAGAGTTTTGTGAAAGTTTTTTTTTAAAAAAAAAAAAAAAATTGGGCCGGGCGGGGGGGGGGGGGGGATTATGGCTGCTCTTTAATTAGGAAGGAAAGTTGGTATAAAATATTAGAGAAAACTTGTGGAAGTTATAAAATGGGTTAATTAATCAACATTCTCTGAACCAAACAGAGCTATAAATTTAATGATTAGAGGAAGAGAAGAACTTAATTATTTTACGTCAGTAATAGATCTAGAGAAACTAAAAGTTGACTGACGTTCGATCGCCTCCTATATTGGGGCCATAACTTTCTTTTAATTTCCTTTCCACAGTACATACTGAGGATCTGACCATATATTTCTTCCCACAATCACTGTCAATTATAGCATTATGCATATGAAATCCATTTTTTTTCAATCTGTAAAAGCAGATTATATAATTATGATAATGAAAAGATGTGTTCACTGGTAATTGGTTTTTAATTTTTTTTACCATATTGCATATCCCGTTTTTAGTGCAAAGACTAATAATCTAAAGTAGGCACTATGAAAGTTGTGCTGCTGAGTTCATTGAAAATGAGTTACTGAGAGATTGTCGAGCTCAAGCCCTACTTTCTGTGAGTTAAAAAATTATGTTTTTGAAGTTTTTACTGTTCCTTGGATTAATCTAAAGTCATAGTGGGTAAACTCAGCTGGATTAATGGGAAGCCACTAAGGTGTAAAAAGCAGCACATGATCCTATGTTCTTAATAGCTCATTATAACACTCATAAGAGATTCATGGAATTGTTCAGTGTTTGCTATACAAGTATCAGAGAAAAAATATAAGGAAAGTGGAAAGACATAAAGGATGGAGACTTATATATTAACTATATTACTATATACTTTTTGAGTTTAAATTTGAAATGGAGTATCAAAAGATGGAACATATCTTAATCTCCTCTTCACCTGGACACCATTTTGAGGTCAATATTCGTCCCTACCCTTTTGAATAAAGAATTTTTTATTTTTTTATTTTTTATGGGGGGCTGAGGTCATTGATGGGTGAAGTGGTTTCCTTACATAAACCTGATGTAACATTCTACTTACTAAGATAAGATCAATGTTGATCTAAGAGGGTACTCAGAAAAGGGTTTTTAACTAGAGAATTTTCCATATATATTCATCAGTTGATGTTTTGGATGGAGGAGGACTCATGTTGGAAAATAAAAGGAGGTTGTTTTTTTTTGCTGCTTTTAACACCTAAGGAGAAGGACCTTTGAATATCTTTTTTTTCCTATATGATTTTTTACCATTTGTTAGTCACTGATCTAGGAGAAGGGCCCTTCACTTGTAGCTCTCTTTTCCTTCTTCTCACTCACAAATAAAGAATAAATAGAGCCAAAGATTATATTATTCGCAAATATGCATGTATGCATGGTCATCACTTTGCCATGCCATGTGGAAAAGAGATTTGAAAGGCCCAGGAAAAGTGTTAACTATGTTTGGACATTTTTTGGTCTAACAGTCTCTGATTGGTGAGATCTGCACGTTCTTCGCATTCTTCGAGGCATTCTTGATCTTTAATCTTTACGCTCTTTAAGAGAACTCGCTAGTGGGGTGCCGATAGGTCTCACTCCGATGCCTAAGTTAGTTACTTTGAGAAAAGTTTGCCCAATATCCAATAATTGAGTCTCAAGTATTCTATCTCAACTTGCCTTATAAGTGCTGAGAGTTGTAGCCCATTGTTCTTCTGATGGGCTAGTATTGGTCTTGAGGCTCATGATATATCTTGTGGGCTAATAGAGTGGAATTATTTCCAACAAACTATATTTATACTATCACTCCAAAATAGTTAATCAAGTTGCAATTAAAGCCCCTTATAATCATTTGTAGCAGATGAATTTCATTCCATGAAATACCATCATCGAGCATATATAACTCGAAAGAAATACCAAGTTCATTTTTGGAATTTTTTTTTTTTTTAATGTCTATAGCAAACTAGAAAATTTTTGTGTTAAAGAAATAAGTTCTATTTAAAGATGATTTTACAGACATATAACTTATGTATATATACAATTATAACTTATAACTTAGAATATAATTAAGTTAAAAACTTGTCTGCTTTTATTTTACATAAACGTGTTGATGGATTATATGTATCTATTTATTTATTTACGTACTAAATTTCATATTGATTTTACTATGTGAAATTGAGCTTGATTAGTTTTGAGAGTGATAACGCAAATATAATTAATTCTTTTCTTCGGTCATGTTACTACGGTAGGGGTGAAAAGGTGGCCTTTAGCAGTTATAACCGCACTAACCGCTAACTGGTTTTGAAGGTGGTTAGAAAAAACCACTACCTGCTTAGCCCGTTACAATTAGCGGTTTCAAGTTTTGAAAAAACTACTAACCGCCTCTATGTATATAGATTATATATACATGAAGCCATATCGTTTTTGTGTTTAAATATATATAAAAATTTAGAAATAATGTCATATGTAGTAGGGTATTATCATATTACCATGTAAACGATGTCGTTTTGTTTTTTTTTTTTATTATCAAAAAAAAATTGAACTTTATAATTTGAAAAAATAGAAATAAAAAATTATTTAAGAAGCTAATAACCGCTAAAGGCATAAGCGGTTATAAGCAGAGGCGATTAGTATATTTTAATAACAGCATTTTCTTTCCTACATGGCAACACTTAGCTCACATGTACAAAACAGGCCACGCGTGGGAAGATATGAGAGAGAGAATAAGCTTAAAACTTGCCGCATCTCTTGCTGAAGTCTAGTTGACATGTTTTGTCACTTCAACATTAACACACGTTCGTCCTATGGTAGTAATAAGGGCGGCCAACGTGTACGTAAGAGTGTACTCCCACCATCCCTTCATTTAATCGCACCAAAGATGTTTGAAAAAAAGAATCGCCAAACATATTCTGCAGGAATTGCAACAAGAACTGCTAAAGAACATCAAGTTTTTCTTTATAAAAGATTCTTCAATAATGATTACAATTCTAATTCAAAATTGGGTTAAAATGCTGGGGCCTAGGAGTTAAAGAATGTCTTGATGTCTATGTGTTTCATATACGTACCTTAATTTGTTCTGATTTTCTGTTGTTTGCTATTCTGTGTTCCTTATAATGATTAATGTACCTTAATTAGTATTCAAGTGGCATTGATTCAAGATTTTTCTATCACAAACCTGTGTCAAAACAGAAGTCCTCACTCACAAGCTATTTTTACTGTCTTTTGTTTTTCACCAGTCAGTGCCTTATTAATAAACTAGTCAAACAGTATAGTAGTATTACATTCTCACGGTTTTTAACTCAACATTCATATATAAGCTATTCGTGTTTAAGATATTATAGATATAAGATTATATAGTTCATTTAATTAAACTCTTCAATCCTTATTCGCTAATTAATTTATATTAGGTTTGTGTTGAGTCTATAAGTCATGTTAAAAATTGACAACCTTAAATGTTGCGTGTTGAATTTGAATCATGTCAAGACATGATATATATATATATATATATATATATATATATATATATATATATTAACTTTAACATAATCTATTTAATTAAACATGTCAAACTCTTTAATTTAAGCTTGTTACTTTAGGTGGTATCAAATACTGTCGGTCCTAATATCTATGATATGGCTGCTACATCAGAGTGAGCACTAGAGATGTGGATCAGCTAGCTGCATACCACTGCAGTCAGATGGGACCTGACAAGTAAACCAAATAGTAGACTCCTGGCCTTCATAGAGAGCTAGCTTGTAACTCAAAATCCATCAGATGGATCAGTAACCGCAATCCAATGTCAAACAGGACCTAAACTATTTGGCAGACATAATTCATAATTTTGCAGCTCAAAATCCAAGAAATGGAACCAATAATAGCAGTTGAAACTCAAAACCCCAAGAGATGATCTGATGATATGATAGCTAGCCAAGTATGATCATATTTAGTCAGGACAAGTGTTCAAATGCTGAACCATATTCAAGATATAGTGAATATATATAAAGGGTAATTAAAGAACATATTGGTCAGTCTTATTATCATAATATGCTGCAGAAACTATAATTAACCTTAAATATGTTTGACAAATCCCTGCCATTTCTGTAGTATGCATGTGATAATAAGACCTGTCATTTCAAACACCTTTGGCATTGCAAGCCCAATCAAAGGTGGCCCAAACAAGAAAGATTGATGAGCAACCTCAAAATCTGATTAACCTTTGTGAATTTATAATTAGGAAAGAGAGATTAATAAACTGTTGTCATTCCATGTTGTCTATGAAACACAAATTTTCTGTCTCCCAATTTTGGAGCCAAAACAAACAAGAGCTTTTTTTGCATCAAGTCAGAGACAATATTATGAATATTGTTACAGAATATACTAGCCCTAGCTAGGTTACAAAATATTATCTATGTTTCTTTCTTTCTTTCTTTGTTTCATAATCCCAACCTTAAATCCAGTGTGAATCCACAAGAAGAGGGCCCATCTTGATCAAGTGGGGCAGGCAAATTTAAGTCGAAACCAGAAATTCCCTCCCCTTTCTCCCAATGGCACCTTTTATGCCCACCCAATGCTTGACCACTAGAAAACACCTTCAAGCAAATGCTGCATTTGTGCCCTGTCCCCAGAACCATCAGTACCTTGTCTTCCACGCTATCCCTCTCATCATCACCGACGCCGCCGCCAATGTGGACGTCTTCCGCCGGATCGCCGTCGCTCTTCGTTATGGCGAAACACCCTTTGACATTCTTGTGGCTAGCCCTGTGCCCTCCCAACGCCTGGTGCGACCCGAACACCTTCTTGCAACTCGAACACTCGAACCGGCAGCTCGTCTCCGACGTGCCCGCCTCCTCAGCCGCAGCCGCGGCCACCCGAACAAACCCATCAAATTCTTTAACTTCTTGAACCATTTGATGATGAGGAAAAACGACCCCATTGGCCAGCATTAACAAACACGCGGCAACTTCATGATCCTCGTCGCTCATTAGCCCTTCCAGGCCGCTCACCGCCTCCGACGGCGACGGAGACGGCAGCGGCGAGATGTGTCGGCGCAGATTCGGCGGGGGGTTGATCCCGCGCCACTGGCGCTCAGGGTGGCACCGCATGTGGCCGAACAAGGCCTTCCAGGACCAGAACTTCTTGCCGCACTCGGTGCACGGCCGGGTGATCTTCGGCGCACCCGGGTCGGGTTTTCGAATCCCAAGTTTCGGCTTCGAAACGACGCCGCTCATGTCATCGATCCTCATCAGTTTCGACCTCTTCTTGCGGCGGCTCTTCTCGTCGTGGGAAAACGGCGGGGAAGAGGGTAAGCGGATATCCGCGTCGCTCGCCGTCGTCGTCATAGAGAGATTTGTTTATGGGAAGGCAAAAAAAAAGTGCGACAACGGTGGAGGGTTTGTATATGTAGGGTTAGCGGTTACCATAAGCATTGCGAGAGTGTGAGACACTTCGAATCGGGCGGTTTTTTTCAGTTGAGTTGTGATTGCGACTGGGAGTGGTAGTTATCTTTTCTTGGATCGTTGAATTACTGGGTTGCCCTCATGGGGTTGGGGATTGATATGGGTCGAATGGTAATTTAGCTGTATTTGCTTGGGGGCAAAGAAATATCCTGTACGATCATCACGGGATTTTCAATATTCAAAGTCTGACACGTGGCCAATGTCAGTCATTGTGCCTTTTTGCGCACAAAATTATGGTTGTTGCATTAGAGTTTTATTAGAAACCAAATTATCTTTTGATTGCATTCCAATCATAGGTTTTGGAAATTCAATTATTGAAGATTTAAATTAAATTCAGGAAACTAATCACAAGCAATGAAGCTTATTGTGAGTTTCAGTGACAATTTGTGTTCGCGTGTTAGGCTCGGATCGTGTCAAAATATAGATATAAGATTATATGTATCAACTATAACTTAGCTCATTTAATTAAACAGGTCAAACCCTCAACCCTAACTCTCTAATTTTGTAATGGGTTCGTGTCGAGTTCACGGGTTATGTCAAAAATTACAAGATATTATCGAGTTCGGATCGTAATTCAACGAGTCAAACTCCTCGACCCTAACATTTTAATTTTATATTAAAAATCTTGTTAAAATTTGACAACCCTAGTTTCTACTTTCTAGTCTAAGTTAAGGCTGACTGAGAATGAAGATATTGTTATTAGGGTGCCCTAAGAGAAGGGGTTGTGAAATTAGCTTGTTTTGGACAGCAGCTCGTAAGTTTTATGATCCTTGGTTTAATGGGCCAGGAATTCGTTGGCCCATTAACACTTCAATATATTTTGTCCAACATAACAAAGAGGAAAAATATATTTCTTTTTTTGTTCTTGTAATACAAATGGTATTCTACTCTCAGGTCTGTTTATCAGGTATTCTACTTTCAGGTCTGTTTGATAAACAGTTTTGGCATGATTTCCGCACAATACTATTCATTCCATTTTTTAATTTTTATAACATTATCTTACTTTTTACATCACATTAATCATTTTTTATTACTATTCAAATAAAAAAAATCACTATAAAACAAAATTTTTTTATTTTTTCATACCTAATATTCTCTTTCATTTTTATTTTTTTTAAATTCTTATTTTTTTTACATCAATCAAGTTTTGTTACATTATCAAACCAAAACCGAAATGAAATCGTTTATCAAACGACTTGTGCTTCCAGCCTTCCACAATCTGTGGGTGGGTCGCCAATTTTTTTTAAAACAATTATGATTTTCTGAATTTTTTTTTTTTTTTTTTGTATTTTTTTCTAAAAAAAAATTCCAGCATATTTTTGTCATATTTGGTACAAAATGGATACATTACAATTTTATGGTAATTTGAAAAGAAATTGAAAATTGAAAGTTTGGAGGAATATTGCAAATTAATTACTTGGTAGTTTGAGAGAGGGTAAGCTTGCTAATATGTGATTTTTTTAATAAAAAATAAAAAATGTGTTGCATGCGTATAAGTTGAGAAACTTTGTACCAGAAAATGGTATCTCCAATTATACTCATCATCCTAACTTTAATCAATAATCAATTGGATTAAGTCAACTAAGACTAATTTAGAGTTAAAAATAATAACAATTATCAGATAAGTCTCTGAAGAACTTGCATTTATACAAAAAAAAAAAAAAAAAAAAGTTAAGGATGATGAGATACTGCCAACCAGAAAAGAAGCAATGCCTCAACAGTTGATGCAGTAACAAGTTTTCACATGTTGTCAACAGCATCTCTCACTTGCATTTGACATGAATAAATACAATGGCAATCAAGATATTACAGTGATTACCAATCAAACAAGTGGAAACAAGGGGGAGGATGACTACTGCAGAAATGCCAGGGAAATAAATTAATTAAAAAAAAAAAAAAAAAAGTCAGCTCAGTTGTGTGCAAACCATCTTTTGCCCAACACACCATGAAATGAACACTACGGCGTTCATCCCATCTTCTCTAACCGGTCTTGATGAGTAGAGGGTGCTTTAAAATTCTTCATAGATTTTCCCAGGACATTCAGAGAAGCAACCCGCTGCAACTCTTTTGCTGCGACGAAAATAAAACAAATTATAATGAAATAGAGGGCCTACCTAATGGCAAAAGAAAATTTTCGACAAATGAAATGCTACATTGGACAAAGACATAATAATTAGGAGTAGCAGTTTGCAGTCGCATATCAAGTTCAAGTTGTGCCGATGCATAGATATAAGATCAAATCCATCAATTCTAACCCAACCCACTTAATTAAACGGATTAAATCTCTCGACATGTTGGGTTCGTGTTCACGAGTCATGTCAAAAATTGTCGGCTCTAAACATAATAGAACAAGTTACAATACTTGTGAACATCGCTATCTAACACCATCAACCAATTGTAACTAATGTTGCCACCATAAAACACGTATGAATACACACTATGATACATTTAATGCTCATCGTTATGGCCATGGAGTGACAAAAAATGTGAATAATTTACTGCATTTTCACCCTCTAATAAGTTTGACGCTTCATACCTGTGTTGCGCAGAAGCTCGTGTCATGTTAACAGTTATATCACTATTCAAATTTCTATAAAGTTGCCTTCCTAGAAACCTTCTGCCCATGTTTTACACACATAATTATAGGTCAGTAGGAGAAAATAACTCTGTAGCAGATCCTAAAATCATCAATGGTCATAAAGCAAGTTATAAAGCTAAAAATGTCCATTTTTGTGAACTACCCTAATGGAAGTCTAACAAGGAGAAGATATCGATAATCAGGAACAGTGATCAGACCATCTATCCAGAACAAAAATGAATGCTAGACAATAAATCATCCAAAAATATCGTCAAATAAATCATCTAAAAATGCAAGACAACAAAAAGGAAGATATCTATAATCTGGAAGATTCTGTTTAAGAGAGTTGAAAAGTAAAAGGCAGGAAAAGCCACAATTTCATCCTACCTTCCTCCAGGGAAAGCTGAATCGATCTCTTTTCCAACTCAACAGCGTGTTTGCTGAGTTCAACTGGAGAGAGCGTGCGAAGCACTAAAAGAATCACAAAATTGAAGGGAAAAAAAATTCTATTAGAATTTAAGTAGGCAGCAAAATAAACCATCTTATGGTGACTTCTTTAACATAGAAGGGCTTACTCTGGAGATAATCCTCCTGATCCGCTTGATCCACCTTTCTTAATAACATCTGCAGTTGATGATATCGATCTTCCCACTGTAGATTTTTCAATCCCTTTGGATTACTCAACGAAGGGACAGCAGAAGCAACAGGATGATAATTGGATTCCGCTGCTGCTAACCTCATACCAGGCTTTCCAAGAGAATGAGGAACTGAAGGTTTTCCAGACGAGCTTATTGGTGCTGCCATCGGAAAAGGTGCAAATGCTGGAAAACAAGAAACCTTTGGCTCCTCCACCTGGGATTTGGGTTGGGTGGTCTCCTCCTGAGCAAGTTGCCTTGACTGCAGGCAATCAGCATTAATGCTTGTGCTATCACCAGTGCCGCTCTTGCCTAATTCTGCTTCAGATTTTCTACGGACATAGACAAGATGCCCATTTGCAGCATTGCTGCAAGGAGATTGGTGGTGAGGGGGGCTCACAGGGCACTCAAGTGAGGGCCTCTTGGCACCAGAAACTTTAATGGCATCAATAATTGGACCTCTATCCTTCAAAAGTGGAGAGTTTCCAGTAGAGTTGGGCACCATAATTCTATTATCATTCTGCAAATCTCTCAATGCCATCTTCTTTGCAGCACCAGGCAATTGCTTATCATGAGTAGGAAAGTCATTTTCGGTATTTGCCATCCCATATTCACTGAATTTTGAGTCTATTGTCTGTTGAACCATCTGAATCAACTTGACTTCAAAAGAAAATATTTTAGAAATTCATAATACAAATACAAAAATTACAGGTCAAAACGACAAAGCTTGAAACTAAACAACAGAAAATGACTGAAACACAGGAGATGACTTATATGAAATACAAGCTGGATGGCACAAAATTCGTATATGTCCTTGATATTGGTCCCAGTGCAAATGAGTATCGATTAAAAGATGTGCTACTCCCACAAGGCTTGGCAGATAAAGATGTCATGCAAGTAAACTCTTTTCCTCCATTTAGGATCTGAGTACGTGAACAAGATTTTATGTGCAAGAAACAAAAAGAAAACTAGCTTCTTATAATAGCTCAAGCAAGAAGATGCACTACCACATTTTACTGCACACTAACAACATAATGAAAGGAAAAATGCACATCATTCTCAAAAAAAAAAATAATAATAATAAAAAATACAAGATGAAAAGCAAACACCAGAGATGCAAATAAGATACTCAAACAATAGACAGCATGCTAGTCTCTTTGACGTGAAGTGTTTTGCAAAAATTATAAGAACTTGTAGAATTAGATATACACAGAGATCAAGTTTTTATTACGAAAGAGAAACAAAAAGAAAAGGATAAGATACTCCAACTTTCAAGTTTATGGTCTAGGGGCAGACATGTTTTTAACACATGAGATCTACACCTCACACACCTACAGTGCATGCTTAAAGGTTAGCCAAGACATCTTCAAGCATCTGCTTGCAACAAGCCCAGATGTATAAGATGATGACGATTCACAGGTTATGATAGGCACCTGAGGTTGGGTAGTGACGGGAGATGGGATTTGAGAGCTCCTTTCGGGTAGGAGAGACAACAACTCTCACTTAGGGTAGAAGAACACCACAATACTCCACTCAGGGTAGGAGAAGACTACAATGACAACACAATAACACCTAAAAGATAACATATCAAATATTCAAATAAACCTAATCCTACATAATTGAAATCCTATTTTAACTCAACTATTAATCTAATCTAATCCTAATGATTCCAACTTAACCTTATCTTATCCCTATCAGGTTACAAATTGGCATTCAATAAAATTGATAGCAAAAAAAAAAAAGTAAATAATGGTTCAATCAAGTTCAACCACCCACACTCCCCAGGAATAACCATAGATCAATTAAGTTTCTAGATCATTTTGACTAGTGATTAAGCAATGGAAAAAGTTTTGATTAACCGAAACCTCTCACCAATTAGCAATAAGTTGTAATTGACCAACTTTCAATCATCAGAATAATGGAAACAGATATAATGATCAATGAAAACTGAGCACATCCGGAGCTGTAATTTGTAACTAATCACCAATACATACAGATGATAATGGGATCGGGCATGCTTACAAATTATAAGCAAGTAGAAATAGTGACTAAGAGAAACAGCCGGCAAATAACTTAATCAAGTGTTAATAGAATCATATTAGAGTTGTCCTGTGTAATAGCTTACAAGTCACAGTTTGATAACATCTAGAAGAATTCCTCAAGAAGTTTCTTTAGTACGTGAAGCAACATAATAATTTGGAATTGAAATTTGGATATGATATAATTTTCTCTAAAGCAAATCCACAAGAAAATCCAATTAAGGCAATCCACCAATTAGACCATTACTCTTCTCGATTAACTAGTGCATAAGTACTTCCTCAAGCAGCACCACAATTTGATGCCCGAAAAAATAGTCAAACAATCTTCACTATGCACATATCTATAACTTTCTTCTTGATATTTCAGTTGCCTTATTATGTAGTTTAAAAATGTAAAGGACTGACTACATCTTCGAACAAGTTTTATTCTACACAGCCAAGGTAATTACAAATGGAAACAATTAAGGATTTCTAGACACAATCAAGCTATTAATGAGTAAAATTGAGGAAACACCGTCAATGGCATAGGCTAAGCACGCATTGGCCAATGAATTCTCTCTTTTTTTCATTTTCCTGGTGTGAAAATTAAATTCTACGTAATAAAATGGAAATGCAACAAAAAAAACTTACTCACACCACAAGAAAATCCCTAATCCCTTACATGGAATTACTGTAGCACCGAACAATTGAACCGTTACGCGCTCCAATACACCAATGCACACTGTTTTCAGGGAAGTACCAATTCAAGGACTCATAGAATAGTCCAGTAATTATCTCCGTTCATGTTAAATCACTCCATTTTCGATCTTTCAGTAAATTCAAGACAACAATGCAGAAAACACAATACCCATCATTCAGAATGCTTTGTTAAACATAAAATTTCCAAATTTTGAAACACGGGTTCTATTAAAATCAAGTATAGACAATACCCATTAGAATGAATTTTCAAAATGAGCTTCCCACATACAGATTCACATGCAATCAAAATTCTTGATCATCATCCACAAAAACGCCTAAATATGCATACCAACAAAATGAAACAACCAATTCAACAGAGTAAACCTCTACGCAGAAAGGAAAACTACGAATTGGAGAAGATTTCGGATCAAAGCAGAGAACGAAGAGCATTATTATTACCTTAGCTCATTGGAAGCGCTCTGTGCGAAAAAGAGAATAACATGTTTCAAAGCTGGTAGCTTTCGCTCTAACAATATGAGAATTTGTCAGTTAGTCCCTCGGGTTTGTACGTTTACGAATTTTGAGACTGGTCCTGAAATTATTTAGTATTACAATCAGCCTCGAAAGTTTAGGCTATATATATACACGGGAAATTGCCAAAAGTCCTTGAGTTTTAGTTTTGTGACAGATAAGGACCCGAATTTTGAATTTACACTATTAAAGTCCTGAATTTTGCTTGAGTCACAAATAAAAACATGAAAACAATTTGTTAAGGTAAGATCAATGAAAACATGACACATGTATTTAAGTACACCAAAAAAAAACATTAAAAAAATAAATAAAAAAATAAAAAAATAGAGATTATCTCCGCTGTCACCTTTCACCCCACAGAGAGAAGTAGTGGAGAGTAGCTTTGCCCCCATAACGTAACGGTGGGGTGGCTCTATCCCCGCCCATGTGATAAAGGGGCAATGAACTCCACCTCCACACACCTATGTGGGGGTGACTCTACATTGTCATAGATGAGGTGGCTTCATACCTATTATCTCTATACAACATAATGTTACTAAGTTCTTATAATATTATTTAACTTAAGAAAAGCAATATGCACATTTGCATTATTGCTCCAAAAGTAATAGTCAAGTTACATTTGGAGCTCCCTATAATCACCAATAAAACTTAGTCTTAACTTGTAAGGAATCAATATGAGATTTAGCACCCATAAGTAACTTTATAATCCATCTACTCAATGTGAACAATCTATCTTCTTATTGCGTAACTAAATTTTTTATGTATCTCATACAAATTCACTCCCACCCAGCCAGCTCTCTATGGGGGATGGACGGAGGTAGAGCCACCCTCATCACCCCCTCTATGAAGCGAGTGGGGGTGGAGCCACCCAACCCCCTCTCTATGGACGTGAAGCCACAATACAATGCCTCCATTTGTGGGGGTATAGGGTGGCAATTGGGTGGATCTCCATTCCCTCTTCTCTTTCTTTTTTTATTTTATTTTATTTTTTATTTGTGTATTTTATTTTTTGGTGTAATTGCCTACATGGCAAGATGACGTATGTCTGAATACATGTGTGACGTTTTCATTGGTTTGACGTAGACAATATGACAAGTAACAAGTTTTCAGTTAAAAATTAGACAAAAAGGCTCAAGCAAAACTCAAGACTTTTAATTATCAAAATTAGAAATTCATATCCTTTTTTGTATAGAGGCAAAAACTCAAAGACTTTTTTGGACATTTTTCCTATAGAGAAAAGTACATAGATGCCCTCAAATTAACGCTCAATTTGCAATATCCTTCTCTAACTAAAGATTGCATCAATGTCCTCACCCACCCTGTTCCTAACTACTAAAAATTTGCGATGTACCTCTTTTGTCCAACAAAATGACAAAAATGCCTTAAAATGTTATAAGACAAAAATACCCTTAATTTTTTTTTTTTTTTTAAAAAAAATGTGGGTCTTATGCGCCACAACGACTATGGATTTTGCAAAGAGTCGAAGATCCACGGTGTTCGTGAGTCTTGTGACCCAAGACAATACCGTAGATCTGATTAGTTGCCATGAGTCTATTACCATTTCTTTTTTTTTATTATTAAGGGTATTTATGTTATTTTGAAATTAGGGGACCTATTAAATTTTTGGTAGATTGAAGAATCGACATTGATGCAATCTTTTGTTTGAGGCACATCGCAAATAAAATATTAGTTTGAGAGGAGTATATATATTTTTTTCTTTCCCATAAACACGAATACATCGGGGTAACAATTCGTGTTTATCTATTAAATTCAGATTGTGTCGAGACATAAACATAAAACTATATAAGTTAACCCTAACTTGACTCATTTAATTAAATAGATTAAACCCATTAATCTTAACTCACTAATTTTGCATTGAATCTTTTAAGAGTGCGTATAAATCTCAGCACAAAGTTATCCATAGAGAGAGAGAGAGAGAGAGATAGAGAGTAAACATCTTATAAAAATAAATAAATGACTCCTACTATAAAAGGGGATTCTAGAAAATGTTCGTTGAAAATTGCAAATGCCTAATGTGACAATCTTATCGCCAATCCAAGATACATGTAAAAATTCAACATTCCAACAAGATCTGATTGAAATAGTCTCACAAAAACATATTTGAAAATTGTGTATGTACACGAGAGACAAGAGAGGCACCAAAATAATCCGGTAAGGCACATACGCTTATAATCCACAAGCTCACAGCTCTATCACAGCGTGTCCTTGCTTATTAACACGCCCAAAATGGAATGTCAGCACATGGCATGCCTTTGGAAGATACTATTCATACAAAGTCCAAATGAGTTTCTATGAAAAACGTAAAAAAAACCCTAAAAATTATTGCCCGAGATTCCCTAAAAGTCGCTCTACCGCAGCATGGACATTCCCAGCCGTAGCACGCAGTGCCCTGATGTTCTCCTGAGTATCAAAGAAACCCATTTCTTGGAGCTGTGAAAGTTGGGTTGCATACATTTCTTCTGGGGGCACTACAGAAACAAAACATAAATTTTCAGTAGCAACCTAACAGCTAGATTAACCTAAAAAATGAGATCAATTCAATAATTCTAACCGTTGGGGTTATTTGGAACAGACAAGCTGCCAGCTCCAAGACCACCAAACATGTTCATCATCAGCTCCAGAGCAGCAGTATTAGGTGTTCCTGCTAAATGCAAGAGATTAAATCAATGCAAACTTATTGGGATAGAAAAACATGAAAAAGAATGATTATTAATAAAAACATAAATTCCAAATCCTTGTCTTCTGAATTACCTGTAGTCCCACCAGTCTGAGCTCGATCCCTGCAAGAGAGCAAGTAAATGATTCATAAGAGCGCAACAACATGAATTCTTAAATGCTGGTCAACGTCATGCAAATAAACGTCTACAAAGAGCACAGTTTGTAAGGCCATATGGCAAATTGAGAAATGCTATTTATCACAACCATTTATTACATTCATTTTACACATGCTTACGTGATATGTTTGTAAGTGATTTTCCTTTAATTTTTTTTGAAGTAACTGACATAAGAAGTCATTAAAACATACCACGTCAGCCGGTGTGATAAATAAGTGTGAAGAGTAACATTATTCGGTAAATTTTACATACCTAATGTTTGACAAGCCACAGAAAAATTGAATCAATCGGAGGAGATGAGAATAGGGTAGTAGCACTATAATTATAATTCAGATAAAGACGTGGCCATTTATTAAAATCCAAGGATAATGATCTTTTACAAGTATCCAAAACAATGGTGTGTTTGACAAGTAGCAGAGAAATTGAATGAGTCCATGGGCATATGAGTAGACTAGTGACACTATAGGCAATATAATTAAGCTAAAGAGGAGGCCATTTCTCAGAGCCCAAGAATAATTATCTTTTATAACAAGTATCAAGACAATGTGTATGCTTGTTGAGTGTTTGACAAGTAGCAGAGAAATTGAATGAGTCCATGGGCATATGAGTAGACTAGTGACACTATAGGCAATATAATTAAGCTAAAGAGGAGGCCATTTCTCAGAGCCCAAGAATAATTACCTTTTATAACAAGCATCAAGACAAAGTGTATGCATGTTGAGTGTTTTGAAAAGTGTTTTTTCTGCTGTGATTTGAAAAGGTTTTTGAGGTGATATAAAGTTGAGAAGAAAAAAATGTGGGGTCCACTTATGAAAATTGTATGGTAAATTTTTTGGAAAGTGTTTTGTGTTTTCAAAGAAACAAATACTAAACATGTTTATTTTGAGGAAACACAAGCAAATATGGAGGTGACTTATTACTAACAAAAAAAATAAAAAGAAAGAAAAGAGTGGTCGTGCGGCCACCCCTGACCAGGACAGAGGTGGCCGTGTGGCAACCTCTCTCTTTTTAAGTAATAAGTCAGCTCTACACCTAAAATAACAAGCACCTACTTTCTCAAATATTTCAATAAGGTGCAAAAAGTTCTCAAAAAAATGTGTTGTGTTTTGTTTGTTTGAAAAGTGTTCATGATACTCATTTAAATGCTTGTAACATCCAGAGGGACAGAACATCCAGAGGGACAGAAATCAGTTGCCACGTAAAGTAATTCACTGAATTTCTAGCAATTACTGACTAATCATCTGGAGAACAATCATGATAAGTCATCAGGTAATTGTATGGGAGCAAAACCTGCATGAACCCATCACAAACTTGAAAAAACAAACTAACAGCACCAATCACTGTTAGTGACAGATACATCCTCACTTACTGGGTTGATTGCCGTTGATTGAGCCGAGACATAAGTGACTGCTGTAAAGATAGCATTTGCTGCAAGAGGAAGCATGGAAAGGAGCAAAAGAAGGTCAAGCATGGGTGAATCACAATTCAACTTCACAGTGAAAATATAGAGAGCATGATCACCTAAAATGTAAGATTGTTGCCACCTAAAACTCAATCTCAATATTAAGTGGCATCAACTAGTTCAATCAAAATATCACATACAAACAACCAGACTCATGCATAAAAATTTACTGATTCTACATATATATATATGGAGAGAAAGAGACAAAGATTGAGACCATGTTTGCAAAAGTGTACCTGCATTGTCTCGGGGTTAGTTAACTGACGTAGAAGATCTGGATTTTGCATCATTTCTCTCAATTGAGGATTCATATCAACCATGCCACGAAGTTGTGGGTTGAGGCTAAGAATCTGAAATTTTTTTTTAAAAAAAACTATTGAATACATGAAAGAGCCCAACTCTCAAACAATATGATAATCAGCTCAAGTAATCTTCCTAGTTGTAGTACCTGATTCATATATTGAGGATTGGAGAGCAGGCTTTGCATCATCTGAGATACAGCTGGATTTTGCAAAAACTGATTCAGAAGAGAAGCATCCGAGGGGCCATTAAACATGTTTTCCATATCAGGGAGACCAAGCCCGCCAAGGCCGCCAATTCCAGGGGGCCTTGTTTCCCCAGCAGCATTTGGCCTTGTAGTCGTTGTCTGAGTACCACCTGACATTTTGTACATTAATACATATGAGAAATATGGCTAGTGACATTCACAATTAACAGATTCTAATAACCACCCCAAACTATTTTGAAAAATAATTCCATAAAGGCAACGATTTTCCACTGGGAATGTAAGATATTCTCGTCTGCCCAATTGTCCAGCTTAATCCCAACTACACTAACACTCAAGTAAGGCATGAGAGTTATTCAGGTAATATAATGCTCTTGCAATATTCTAACCGAGTGTGAAAAGAATAGTGGATAGATCCAATAACATAACATTTGAGATTTGCGCAAGAAGAAACATGTACCACATAGATAAGAGTGCAGGGGGCCCATAGAGTGGCATTGGCAAGTAATAGATTGGTATTGACATTCCACATCCATTAATTAAGTTTGCAGAACCAAAGTTGTTTGGTGCATCAGAACCATGTGTCTGACTGCAAAGCTATAGATCCTCTTTTCAACAATTGACAACAGGCCTCTCCTTTGTGTGTTGATTTTCTTTTCTATAATACTACTTAAGTAGATACGAATGCCAGAGCTGGAACATAAAAACTGCGAAAGAGAACAGAAGAGCAAAGCTTACCACCTGTATTGCTCCAAGGATTTGGGAGTGGGTTTGTATTTGGAGAACTAAGCCCTGGTGTTGTTTCAGAATCAGTAGTTGAAGGGTTATTAGAACCATCCCTGACTTGCGTCCCGCCTTGGTTTGCCAAAAGTGCTGCAAACGGGTTTGAACCCAAATCATTTCCAGTGTTTCCACCCATCGTTGTAGCATTCAGAAACGGTTCCTGAACATTTTCATACATACGTCTGAGCATGTTAAATCCCTCAGGGGACGATTCAATGTTGCTCATCGCCCTGTCAGTGTTTCGCATCATCTCACGCATGAGCTCAGGGTTCCTCGCAGCTTCTATTGTCTGTCGGAGAATGCCAGGGTCATTAAGTACGTGAGCAAGCTCTGGATTCCGGTCAATGATCTCACGCATCTGAGGATTGCTCATAATCAAGCTTCGCATTAAGTCAGGGTTGTTCATTAGGCCCTGAATGGCGGGCATGTTCATTATTTCCCTCATCATGTTTGGGTTCTGAGTCAGTTGTTGCTGCACTTGTTCAAATTCCGGCAGTCCAGCTCCAAATAAACCAGGTGCCTCTCCACTGCCTAGCGCACTGAGACCAAGTCCAGGAAATAAAGATGCAGCAAGACCAGCATTTCCCAAGCCCCCACCTTCGTTTGAGCCAACACCCCGTGTAACACCTGGAGCACTGTTGGGGCTTCCAGAATTAGCAGTAGCATTAGCAGTAGCAGTAGCATTTGCAGCAGCAGGTGTTGACGCAGCTGAAGCAAACCCACGAACCATGTGAACAGTGTGTTCTGCTTTCAAGCCTTCAACAAAAGTACGAAAAAAAAAAAAATAATAAAAGATCAAACTCTTCTATTGATTCCCAATATACAAACTACTGCAAATAAGGCTCAAACAAATTACCGAGGAAAACCAATTCATTTGACCGTGCAACTCACACACACACACACACGGAAAAAGGAAAAGAAAGAAACTATTTGCGGAAGTACAAACTTATACACAAACCCACTTTCCTACCAATACAGACATTCAACAGATAACCCAGCAGTGTAAAGGTACAACAAACTAACTATTATCCAATTGTCACTGAACTATAAAATAATTGAATGTACCCAATATTAAAAAATTAAAATTATACACTAAGATAAATTAAGGTCATAGATTCAGCATAAATACCAGGGAAAAAAAAATAGAAAAACACTCTAAAAAAAACAAAAAAAAAAACCCAATTAATAATTCTTTAAAAAAAAAAAAAAAAAAAACAAGAACTTCCACAGGCATAGCGAGCAATTGATACACGTACCATAGCTTTCTAGGGTTTGGTCATCCTTCAAGATGCGACCTTTGTAAATCAATCTCTGCTGATCAGCTGGGACATCGCAACTCTGAGCAAGAACCACTTTGAATGCGCTAACCGCGGACCCAAGGCTCGTCCGCACCGTAAACTTGGAACCGTTGGAGCAGCGGATATTGATCACCACCGCTTGTTGCTCTTCTTCTCCCCCGCCTGCACTCACTCTCGGCTCGCTGGAATCACCCTCCGCACCCATACTAATCCGATCGGTCAAAAAGCGAAAGCGAAAACCCTAACCCTAAC
The DNA here is from genome assembly GCF_965113065.1 of Corylus avellana. NCBI lineage: Eukaryota > Viridiplantae > Streptophyta > Magnoliopsida > Fagales > Betulaceae > Corylus > Corylus avellana. The sequence continues at coordinate 20,572,615 of NC_142491.1, read as the reverse complement.
CCTAGAAAAACCAAAACAAATCAAAAACCCCCAAATCGATGCTCCTGTCTCTGTGTAATTAGAAGGCAGCGAATGGTAATACCGAATGAAATTTTTTTTATATATATATATATATATATAACACGATTATGGTCAAAAAAATTGATGGCAAATAAATAAAATTAAATAAAATTAAAAATTAAAAATAGAATTGTTTGTACACAAGAGAGATTGAGGAAGATTTGGATTGAACAGAGAGAGAGACAGAGAGAGAGAAAGAGCGAGGCTTTTTTGTGGGGTTTGAGTGCCCAATGTGAGAGACCAGAGATGTGTGTTTCTCTTACTTTTTTTTCGTTAATTTTCTTTCTTTTTTGTTTTTTTGGGGGAGTAGAAAATGGAGATTCTGTACGGTTTGGTTAGCATATTCTGCGAGCTAAAGGATTGGGTTATTGTACGGTAACTTCTGTTCCCTTGGGATGGGCCTCTCAAAATTTACTATTATTCTTTAATTAATTAAATTATAAGATACTATAATGAATTGACAAAAAAAAAAAAAAATTAAGAATTTCTTTAAAATGAAATGACAAAAAATGTTAATTAACGTGTTTTGAGGAGTTTTTTTTTTTTTTTAAGAAAAGAAAATTGTTTTGAGGAGTTTTTGCATTTTAAATTGTTTGTTAATGCATTTTTCTTGAAAAAAAAAAATAGATAAAAGGCTAAAATATAAACGAATATAGCCTATCATTTAATTAAAAATAATTATTAAGATTTTTTTTAAATTCACATTTTAAATGATAATTTCAAGCTCATCACCAAAATTATAGGTTGGTTGTTGAATAAATATATTGACGTGATATAAAAGTAAAAGTAGTTTTAAGTTTTTTTTTTTATAAGTATTTTGTGTTTGGAGTTGCTTATTAATACTTTTTAAAAAAAAAAATAATAATCCTAAAGGGCAATTACATTTCTCAACAAACGTTATTAAACAAAGCCTATATATTTAGTCTTCTTTTTCTTTTTCTTTTTCTTTTTTTAAAGGTATTTTCGTTTTTAAAAGTCTTTGAAAATTGAAATCCTTATTCATTAGGGATTATTAATTTTTATTTGTAATAATTAAGAATCTTTGTTAATAAGAATTTAAGAGTTAGGGGTTAGTCATTGATTTCCTGGTTTTTTCCATTTCCACTACTAATGGTTTATCAAACACAATCACTTTTGCTGCCTCTACTATAGTGACAATTCTTCTTTATACCAGATAACTCCTCAGTTATTGGGCTATGGTTTGCTCTAAAAAAGGACCTATAAGAAAACAACAAAACCAACCGGAAACTAATTCCATTATTCTTAAGGATTCGTGAAAACAAAATCTAAGAAAAGGACTAAAATTTCGTCCCATAAATCCCTATTAAAAGCAAATCTAAAGAGAAGACATTCTTATTTAAAATAATGAAAATGCAATAACTACATAAAAACAACAAAAACCCAACACGCCCTCATGTGTTCCACGCGCCGCTAGAAAACACTCAAAGGGCTATTGACACATGCACCCCGGTCGATCTACAGTGAAGGTAAAAAAATGAGGGGAAATAAGGAAAGGGGGCGTGGAGGAGAGAGTCGTAACTCCCTCCCCCAACTCTACTATGCTCTCTCTCTCTAGGGTTTGATGGTTCTACGTAAAGGATTACAAGTTGTAACTTATAAATATTGGAGATTTTTCACTTAATAAAAATCAAGTCTTTGGCCTTATTTGAAGAAGAAGAAAAAAATTGTTGTTTTTTTTTATCTCTTCCATTAAGCAATGAGCTGAGCTTGTTCTTAGTATGTATCTTGTGATGATTGTTCTCGAGTGCTTAACATATTAACTTTGTATCCTTTGGGTGGATTTTTTTTTTTTTGTTTGGATGGTGAGTTGTGATTTCAGTTGTCTGTTTTTACAAGTGCCAATGGGTTGGGACTGAGATTTGGAAGCCCAAATTTGGTGGATTGGGTTCAATAGAGGGGAGTTGGGTTTTAATTCAAATTAGAGCAGACTAATGGAGTTAATTACATTAAGGATTTAAAACATGTGGAATAAGGGGGGTTATGTGAAATTTGCCATTTAATTATCTTGTAGTTTGGGAGGCCTGGCTAACTTGAATTTAGCCATTATCATCATCTTCCTTTCTATCTTGGGAACTTTAGAGAGTCTTACACATAAATGCAATGTCCATGATTTGTTTTATTTCATTATTTTCTTCTAGTGAAAACGAGAAAGAGATAAAGTGATCAAAGTTTGTAGATTTGTTTAACTTGTTAACAACCGACAACTTCTTATAACATAATCAAATCTAAACTCTGTACAATTCTTAGTATGTTTGAATTTGAAGCCAAGGCATAATATTATAAAAGAAAGCACACAACTTGAAATTTGATGTATGCTCCCCATAAGCATAATTAGGCATCACCCAGAAGAACCAAAAAGAAAAAAGAAAACAACTTGTTGAAATATCAGGGAATATGTTCACACTTGCTCATGTGATTCAAAAGGGAATTTGCTTTTCTTTGTGCTCTATTTGTTCCACTTCTTGTAATCTCTACCAAATGCTCATACACACCATACTGAAGTGCAGCCAAAACCAAAGACGAATTGTTTAACCCCAACTGTAGCAAAACTGATGTAGCACATTCCTTGTTCTTGGAGGTACCATTTCTAATAATGTCAACAAGAGTTTGAATAAAAGATAGCTTTCCGATCTCGGTCCGGCCCTCGGGAAGCGATGCAAGGAGGAACAAGATTGAGAGGGCTTCATCAGTCATGCCCAAGTTCTTATCTTCAAGCAAATGAAGTAATGGGGCTATAACACCTGCCTTAATCGCTCTGTACCTGTTAGCATGGTTTAAAGAGAGGTTAAATAAGGCAGTAGCAGCGTCCTTTTTACCTCTGAGTGTTCCATGCTGCAAAAGATGCACCAAGGGAGGTATTCCCTTCAATATGCCCACCAATTCTTTGTTCTCATCAAGTATGGACAAGCTAAACAAGGTTGCAGCAGAATTCTCTCTAGCCTCATCTGTTCCATTATGCAGGATTTCGATTATAGCAGGAATAGCTCCTTCTCTGGCTATGATTCGTTTGTTTGCCTCATCGATTGACAAGTTCAAAAGTGCTGTTACAGTGTGTTCTTGAATCTTGGAATTTTGATGGGACAGGAGCTCAACCAAAGGAGAGATTCCACCATTATCTGCAATCAAAATTCTGTTATCTGGGTTCTCTTTGGAGAGCATACGTATCTTCACAATGGCCTCTCTTTGCACATCAAGCTGGCAAGAGGATAGATTTTGGATCAGGAGAGAGATTTCCTTTATGAGTTGAGTCTTAGAGGCATCAGAGCCAACATAAGCATCTTTCTTGGGCAGTTCAAAATTGTTCTCCCGACACCATTGTCGAATAAGGTTCTTGAGGGCGAAATTTGGTGCTAGTGACAAATGATCCAAAGTTTGTCCAGTCTTTGGGCATGTTTGATGATTAGAGTCCAGCCATTTGCTTATGCTTTCTCTTTCAAATGTCTTCAAACATAGCAGAAAAAATTGTCTCAGTCCCAGAGCATGCATGATAAGGGATTCAAATTTAGAATTAGAATAACGCTATTTATTATATTACTATACTGACATACAACTGGGACAATGTAATAGTGAAAATTAGCTTCTTTTTTTTTAAAAAAAAAAAGCCTCAGCATTAAAGGGTTGGAAGTCAGAAGCATTTTATGACTCCCAACAGAAGTTGGCTTGGTGTTAGATGTTGCAATTTGATCTCTCTGTTAAATGTTGGTATTAGAATGAACAGAAAATTGTACACATAACAAAGCCCTATTAGAACAGGGTGATCAATTCTGCATATGATCAATTAAATTTATCTCAGAAAATTAAAATATGGACCATATTGTAGACAGGTTTAATAAAGATTTTCTCACTTTTAATAATTGTTATATGCATGTAATTAAATAGTTATTTTCAAGGGGAGATTACCTGTCCAGTTGCCACAATAACTGGATCTGTCATGATCTCCAGTGTAATTGGACAGAGGAATTCATGAGGGATGAATGAAGACTGACACCTCCTTAGGCTTTTAGATGAAATAGGGCCATCAAGTGCAATTGTCTCTTTGATGCCTGCAATTTGTTTTAATCTGCCCAAAAGATCTATCATTTGCTGGATGTTCTCAGGAATTCGCCCACCACCTATTTGATCTTTAACTAGTTTTCTAACAGCCAGGGTCTCCTCATTCAGGTCTGTAATAGTATGCAGTTCCAATTTGATTGCCACTCTTTCTAGTATAGCACTGTCTGCATTCCTGTTATCTTTTCTAGATAATACTACCATCATATCCATTGCCAGCTCTATATCTTGTGTATCTGCTCTTCTTTGTGCTCTTTTAAGTTGCATCCTCATGAGCTCAACCTAAAGCAAATAAGTAATGCAAATATATGAGGAAATGGGAAATTTCACAAAAAAGACATTCACTATTTTTTATCGGCTTGAGCTTTTGAGTCAACCGGTAATTAAACATGATTTTAGAGCAAAGGTTTTGAGTTTAAATCCCGACTCTATTGTGATAATATATTAATCAACTGAAAGGTTCAAGTACGTTTTCACTACGAGGAAAAGTCAAAAACCAACCACCTTTCAACTACAGAATGTCCATTCAATGTCTTCAAGACACAGCAACAAACACACACACACACACATATACATATATGATGTGTGTGTGTGTGTATCTTCTGTTTGATACAAATAGGTCTCTTTTAATGGTAGCTAGTGGGCATAATCTTCACACAGACACAGCAACAAACACTTTCTGATGATAAAGATTCCGTCCCAAAAAGCTTTTTGTTCCACTAAAGAATCAAATCTCTCTGAGAGTACATTCAGCTTAGGATATATATATACATCCACAAATGGTATCCTATCTAAGCATCATCATCTCAACCAAATTAACAGCAGTCAAAATCATCAGGATACACAGCAACTACGTATTATGAGATTTTGAAGAAAATCAGTACTCCTTCTTCAATCAAGTCTCAAAAGCGACACTCTGATCACTATCACATTCTCTAAATCTAATATAAAAACCAAACTTGATTTATAGTACTTGCTACCTACTTAGTTTAAGTAAAAGAATCACACTGAACTTTATGCAGCCTAATTTGTAAAAACACAAACAAAACCTTAAAAAGAAACAGAAAAGAAACCAAAATATGAGCAACTCAACTATCACTTCATATGGAGTTCATAAAGTCAAGCACAAATACTTAAGAGCTCGTTTAGAACCGCGCTGGTAAATAGAGTTTTTGTCTATAGAAAAACCCAGAAAGAACTTGTTAGAAAAAGCCTCATTTTCAAGCTTCCCTTAAACACAACTTTAGGCTTTTTTAGAGCAAAAAAGTCAAAGAAGTGTTTTTTTAACACAATCCCAAACAAGTATGTCACCCGCATTGTGGAAATCTTTACCTCTAACCATTGGATCTGACCAACAGGCAGAGACCTCTTAAAAAGAAGAAGAAGAAAACAAGAAAGGAGAGGAATTTACTTGTTCTTTCACTTCAACAGAGATCCCGAGCTCATCATAAGGCATACCATCTAGAGCCTGATTTAATTTGTCATAAACAGCGTGGAATCTACTCATGACTGCCTCACTTTCCAATGCCTACAATTCAATGCAGCTAGAGTTAAAAGATAAATGGGAAAAATAAACAATAAAAAAAGAGAAGCAGAGAACTAAAAGAAAGGGAGGGAGAGAGAGAGAGAGAGAGAGAGAGAGAGAGAGAACACACTGACCAAATAAATCTTGCTTCCATAGCTGCAATGCTTGAGCAACTTCTTTGCCGCAAGAAGTGATTTCATCAAATCGGCCAAACAATTCAAAGCCTCGCCGGAAACCGGCGTACCAAGCTCCAGAATCTCCTCCAAAAGAGGCACCAGCAGCTTCAACCTCCTGACCAAACTCAAACACTCCTTCCTCTGCGTTTTCCGGTACCCCGCGTACGATCCTACGGTCTCAATCACTCCCATCAATTCCCTAACCACATTGCTTTCATCTCCACCTTTAGATGAAACCGAAACGTTAATCCCCCCCACCTTCTCTCTTCCCTCCATTACTATAATCTCCACTACCCAAACCCAATAATTAGTACAACTAAGCTCACCACTTGAATCTCTCAAAAGGGTCTCTGATTTTCCCTAGAAAACAATTATGGTGGAGCGGTACTAAAAGGCCATTGATAGCTAGAGGGGATTATTTTTTTTTTTTATTTTTTTTTTTTTTTGCGGTTATTATGGTTACTATGTTTGGCGGTTACTAAATATAGGAAAATGTTTGAAAAAACAGTTAATACGTGTTACATGGGGCGGCTTCACGCGGTTTTACGTGACAACGTTGACGCGTCTTCACGTGCTGCGGTTTTCGATTCTTCAACGTTAGGGTCCATTCCACACTGTTATCCACTCTGCTTTTCTACTTCTTTTTTACGTTAATGTTTTTACCTCTCATCCATCCTTATTTGCTCTTCCTCAATTATTGGTTGCCTGCTTCTTCTTGCACGCTTTTGTTTTTGGGTAAAATGGGTCCCCTTCTTGAATCTTTCCGACCCTTTTTTTGTGTTGTCTGCATGACTTTTGAGACCAGGAAATTGTAGGGTGGACTTGGGGGAGCCTCTGTTTTTCTGAGTTAAAAAAAAAAAAATTGGGTTTTGTTGGTAGGGAAAAAGTCTTGGATTGGTTGTAGCTTGAACCTAGCTAGCTAGATTCAAGTTTGTCAAAAGGTTTCAAGTTTAAACCTATCTTCAAGTTTATCAAAAAGTTGTGATTACTCCGTTAAAAACGGTATTGATTTGTGTCATGTGTTTGTGCGCATAGGATGCAAGCTAGGAATACCAAACATCACCGAATACTAACGTGACGTGCACTCATTGTATTTTTTAAGATAATATATAAAATGGTGTTTAAAAGTACTCCGTTAAAAACAGTATTAATTTGTGTCATGTGCTTATGCACATAAAATGTAAGTTGAAGATGCCAAACGTCCCCAATTACTAACGTGACTGACACTCGCAAGCCTTATCCAAAGGTTATTATTAGATTTATGTACTAAGATAATATATAAACTGATGTTTAAATGTTCACCATTATAAAATTAATAATGGTTTTATTTGCAATATAAATTAACACTTTAGATAAATATTGAAATCTAAAAATCTTGCATGTTCATTTTGTTAGATTTTCATCAATATGGTTTCTCTCTCTCACATAGGCTCATATCTCTCAATTATATATATATATATATATATATATATATACTTTTACTTTTCATTTTCTTTAAAGGCAAAAAATACAAATCGAAAAAAAAAAAAAAAAAAAAAAACAGTGATAAAAGGATAAAAACCCTTCAAGAATACCAAAGATTATTTACAAGTGGTTATATTTTTATAATATTTAACGCTACCAACCAACAACTTTATTCTTTTTCCTTAGTGCTACGAACTTTAATTGCCTAACCTTTACTTGCTCCAGGAAAAACCACCAAACATCACCATCAACGAAATGCTCCTCACTTGTTGGGAATTAAGCTCTCATAATTAAATTAAGATTTTTATTACCTCTTCAATTATTATTTTCAATCATGGTCCTACAAATAAAATAAAATATTAAAATATTAATTAAATAATTAAATCAATCATTTTGTATTAACGGAGCACGACTCTCCGGCACCTGACTTAGCCTGTCCTTACACTCGTCTATACGTCATATTGACTTCAACTCATGAAATATTATACTTATATATATATAGAGAGAGAGAGAGAGAGAGACTAGTGTAGATATGAAAGGATGTGAATTAAGGTATATCTTCCACAATGGGTGGTGGAGGATGCACCGTCAGGGGGGGGGGGGGGGCATTTCCTTGACCTTTCGTGGTGGGAGAAGAGGGAAGATGGGGCCATCAATTAAAGAAAAGGGTGGCAATGCCCATTTGATTTATGGCTGCCAACTCATCTTGTTTACCAAGTCAAGCCCCATTGGGTCCATAATCCATGAACCCACTAAAAATATCAGGTTTCCCAATGTCTTTAACCGATTGATTGCCTTCGAATCTCCACTAAACAAAGATGAAAAAAAATGGGGATTTTTTTTTTTTTTTTAATAAAAAAAAAAATAGAGGTCTATTGAATTCAGGGATTATATAATTAGATGTAATCAACCCCCTTCCTGCTCAGAAAAAAATAAAAATAAATCAACCCCCTTCCCACATTTAGATGAGACTCAATTTTAATTTTTACCACATTTGAAGAGCTTATTAATTAAGTTGATTGATAACTACATATATTACATTGATATCTATTCTTAGAACACGTGATTCTTATATGTATGTTTTAATATGAGTAATGTTTGGGAACACTTTTTATATAACAACCAAAGAGCTTATTAATGAAGTTGATTGGTAACTACAATTTTTTTTTGGGTTCAAGTTGGAAATTCAGGAAATTTTGCAAAGACAAATATTATTTTTCCATAGAATAGAAAGATTAAAACAAATATATGTGAGAATTATATACTTTAAGGACATATGTCAGTTTAATAAATTGTGTTGGAATAATTTTCTCTAATATAGTTTGAAAGAAAACTTTAGCCTTAAAAACTTATGGAAAATTGAAATTGCATTTTCCAATAAAACAAAAAAAGAAAAAGAAAAAAAAATGAAACGCTAAACTATTGTCTTATTAATTTGAGGTGTCATGCTACATACTCGTCTCTTATCCCACTCCCATACCACTGGCCTAATGTGACAGTACCTATCAACCATTGGAGGTATGTGAATAAGATGAAAGATGACTCTTTAGATTTACTCTAATTTGAAATGTGCGTGATAAAGACAAACAAAACATGTAAGATCAATCTTTACATTAATATTTTAAAGCACTCATATCTAAATATTTAGTTAAAAAATACATTTTCTATTTAGTTATCAACTTTTCTAAAGTATCTCACGTCTGCATTTTAACTATCCGCTTTTCTACTTTTTCATTTAAAATATTATCTCTTTAACTATTTTCCTTATTGCCAAAGAAGAAAAAGAACAATATTATTATTTTTATTATTAATATAATTAAGGATTTGTTATACTACAATCTTAACAAAATCTTTAGCCATTTTGTAAAGCTGTATGTCAGGTCTTTTTGATAAATTTTGCTATAAAACTAGCTAAAATAGCTTTTTGACTATTTTGTTGAGGCCAACATTAAAAATAATAATAATAATAATAATAATAATAAATAAATAAATAAATAATGAAAAAATGAAAAAGAAAAAGGGCATAGATCTTGCACAAATTGTGCCACCAAATTCAAAGGGAATAGGATCCTCTTCAGTCTATTTTGGACGGGAGAATATTCAGTTTATGGTTATAATTTTTTCTTAAAAATCCTAAAGTCATAAATAAGACACCTGTCTACTAACCAAAAATAATAATAAAATATTATTTTAAAATAAAAAAATAATAATAAATATAATAAAATATTAGAAAATATTTTAAAAAAAACTAAGGATGGCCTGCCAGCTCATAGGGGGTGGCCGGACCACCCATGTTGGCTTGGGGTGCCTTCGACCACCCCAGACCAGCCGGTCTTGGGTGGCCGAAGCCACCTCATGGCCCATGGGGGTGGTCCGGCCACCCCCAACAGCCAAACTAAAAAAAATAAAATAAAAAATTGTTTTGCCCTAGGGGTGGCTGGACCACCCCGTTGGGCCCAACGGGGTGGTCCAGCCACCCCCAACGGCCAAACTAGAAAAAAAAAAAAAAAAAATCATTTGGCCATAGGGGGTGGCCGGACCACCCTTAGTTTTTTTTAAAATATTTTCTAATTTTTTATTTTTATTTTTTAAAAATTTAAAATAATATTTTAGTATTATTTTTTGTTAGTAGACATGTATCCTATTTATAGTTCTAATCATAAACGAATATTCTTCAATCCAATATAGACTGAAAATGATATTATTATTCCAATTCGAAGAAGCTTTCAGGAAACCCCACATCTGAGTGCCGAAGAGCGTTAATGGGCTTTAATTGCAAGCCCAACCCCACAGAAAAGACTCAACTAAATTCACTTTTGCTGGGCCCATAGTAATAATATTCGAAACAAAAGCAATGAACCGTTAGACGAACCATCGCAACCTTTCATTATATTTAGATCCGACGGCCATTAGTTAGTAGCCGTTAGTTTCAAAAAAATTAGTAGTGTGTAGACAGGCTTCTCAGTTTCTCTACCATTTTCTTTTTCCCTTTATTTCTGCTTCTTCACACATACATATTTCGTCTCTGTCTTGTGATTAAACGCTGAAGCTGAGGGACACAAGGAACTTCGTTGTTGAAGATTGGTGGGTTTGTTTCATTTTCAAAATTTGTTTGTTAATCTCGAAGGTGATTAAAATGGATGCATCAAAGGAGAACTATCCAACCCTCATTCGGCCCTCATATTTTCGAGGTAAAATTCAATACAAATTCAACATTTCTTGTATTTCTTGTTGTTACTCTTGCTTGCATGTTATTAGAATGCAAAACTTTATTATATATCTTCCACTTTTAAAGAAAGTCCAAGAATGGAGGGTGCCAAGTTTGTGAAGGAAGTGGGACACAATCGTCGACAAGCTCTAAGCGGCATTGATCAGAATGTTTTTGGAGCTACCTTAAATTCTCATATACCCAATAAAGCAGAGTTTGACAGGTAAACTCCAGTATACGTTTAGGAAAGATGTGTGATGAGAAGTTAAGAACTCATCTGTTTTGGCAGAAGAACCATTCAAAATCTTGTGATATTTTGCTGTTTTCTGATAATTTCTCATCAGTGCTAACTTTTTTCCTTTCTTTGTTTAGGAAGTTTGCAGAACAAACGGTCCAGCACTGCCTTGGAGACCTCTCTGTATAAACCAAGAAGATCTTTTGATTTCTTTTGTTTTTTCTGTTCTTTAAAGTTTAAAGAAGGTAATTGTGATTTTTTTAATTGTTCTATTATTAGGAAACTAAGAAACTAGCCTCATTGGCTCTGAACCCAAATACCCTTGAAGATAGTATAGTCATTGATGTGGAGGAGTATGATGATGATGCTAGTGATGATGGGGTTCCAATGTTTGTGAAGCACACTGAAGCCATGCTAGATGAAGTTGATCGAATGGTATGCCATATGTGTATCCAGTTATCCTTACATTCTTTCTGTTGAAATGGGTTTGAAAATATTTTTTTGGCCAAGCAGAATTACTCAAATTTTGCATTGAATTCCTGTAGGAAGAGGATGAAATGGAATATGAAGAGGACCTGGTTATTGATATTGACAGCAGCGATTTGAAAGATCCACTTGCAGTTGTTGAGTATATAGATGACATAATTGCTTACTATAGGAAAAATGAGGTAAGTTTTGTACTTACTATTTTTTTTTTTTTTTTTTTTTTCAAACACATACTTGTAAAATGTAAAGCAGGTGGAGAATGGAGATCATTCTCACATTGTAACACCTTGGTCCTATATTGGAAAGATAAATAATCCACATAGAAAGTGGGCAGTTTATATGAAGTCCCACATTGCTTACTTTGAAATTGGGTTTTAGAAGTGATAATAAAAAAGTTCTAATTTGACTAGTCATTTTAGGGTTATAGCGTAAATGTGCGCTTTTTTTATGTAGTTGAAATTCTCTTTATTGGTTGTCACCATGTCAATCAATGTTTTGCAAAAGAAGTGCATCCTTCTTGAGAGTTAGCAACTTATGAGAAAGTTTATAATCTACTATAGCACGTGGTTAAGTGGCGGTTAGCATCTTCTATTTTTGATTCACTGAACTTTAATCATGCAGAATTCTAGCTGTGTTTCTCCAAATTACATGGCCCTTCAATTTGACATCAACGAGAAAATGAGGGCTATCCTTATTGACTGGCTTATTGAGGTAAACAATTCTGCTCTTGATTTGCTTCTTTGAAGGGAAAGATAGAGGTACTTGAAAGCCTTTTCATTGCCACTTTAAACAAAGATAACTCCCTAAATGTATGGAGAGGGATTCATTGCCTGTGATAAGGCCATCTAAGTGAGACTGAAATTTTTTTACATAGCACTTGAAAGCCTTTCCATTGCCATTTAAAACAAGTTAAATTCCTACATGCATGGAGAGGGATTCATTGCCCGTGATAAGGCCATATGACTGATGGGATTGCTTGAATTGACAGGTTCACTACAAATTTCAGCTTATGGAGGAGACATTATTCCTCACTGTCAACCTTGTAGACAGGTTCTTAGAGCGCCAAACAGTTCCCAGAAAGAGGCTTCAATTGGTTGGGGTGACAGCCATGCTATTGGCCTGCAAGTATGAGGAGGTTGCTGTCCCTGTGGTGGAGGATCTTGTTCTGATATCAGATCAGGCATATTCAAGAGAAGAAGTTCTTGATATGGTAATATCCTTCAATGTTTCTCACTACTTTCTGTTCTTCCTCCTCACTCTTAAACTGTGTATAATGATTTCCTTTGGCCATAGGAGAGGCTAATGGTGAACACCTTACAATTTGATTTCTCGGTGCCTACCCCATATGTGTTTATGAGAAGATTCCTCAAGGCAGCTCAATCAGACAAAAAGGTTAATAAATGGATCATATCGATTTAAATTAGATTTTTTTTTGGTTAATATGATACTAAAAAGATATACTCCAAACATGAAACTGAATCAGCTTGAGATTCTATCCTTCTTCATCATTGAGCTATGCCTGGTGGAGTACCAAATGCTCAAGTTCCCACCATCTCTGCTAGCTGCTGCAGCAATTTACACTGCTCAATGTAGTCTTTACCTCCCCTCCATCAAGCAATGGAGTAAAACTAGCGAGTGGTATTCTAACTACTCTGAAGATCAGCTTCTGTGAGTTGTTTCTGATTTCTTTTCTTTGAGTTTGAACACTTTAGTGTTGAAATCAAATATAATCTATATTCTTAATGATGTTTACTTTTGATATGTGCTAACAGAGAATGCTCAAAACTGATGGTTACTTTCCATCAGAAGGCTGAAACTGGGAAACTTAATGCTGTTCATAGGAAGTACAGCTCATGGAAGTTTGATTATGCAGCAAAAGTTGAACCAGCTCGATTTCTCCTAAATGTTTGACAGAGCTGAAAGGAGATCAAAAGTTAGTATCTTTGTATGTAGCAACAGAAGTTGCCTCGAGGAAGTCAAGCTTGTCATGGCTAAAACCCATATGGGTGTCGGTGGATTTCTGTTGTTGTCAACTCTTAAACTCTATTTCTATTCTTTAGATTTGGTCCTTTTGGATTGGGTATCTTTAAATGCCACTGATCAATGCCTAGATCTGTTTCATTGTGGTATTTTTCTCTTCAAAGTTGATGATCATATGTAACAACAAACATGTATATTTGCTAAGTGAAAAAAAAAAAAAAAAAAAAAAAAAAAAAAAAAAAAAAAAAACTTCACTTATCCCTATAAATTTATGCGCCTTTTGCAAGCACTCTTCTAATATTTAAAGTCTCTCACTTTGGTGTATCGAACTTTGATTTCCTTTCACTTTTCCCCTTCCGTTGGGATTGTCTGAAAATCCTAACAGATGAGTATGAAATTACTAAAATACCCTTATTTTTTATTAAAAAATATATATATATATATTTTTTAAAAAAATTATAAATAATGGGCAAATTTGAAACTTCAAAAAATTTTAGGGGTATACAGGTTTTTTACTCACTCTACCGTTAATTTAACTGTAATATTTAACGGTAGAGGGTATTTAGAACGAAACGAAAGTTCGATACACGAAAGTGAGAGACTTTGAATATTGAGAGGTATTTACAAAAGGCGCGTAAGTTCATGGAGGAAGTGAAAGTTTAAAAAAAAAAAAGAAAAAAACATTTCACTGACTCGAAGTTGTAAAGAGACAGAAAGTCTACCACAGTTGCCATAGCCAATGAGTAGAGCAGGATCTTTCTTCTCTGTGACAATGGAAAAACACTTAGAACTAAAAATGAATGTGGAACATAGAAAATGCTTTTCTTTTTTTTCTTACATCTTTTCAGTACATTTCTGGTTAACCATAGGATCCGGAAGACCTAATAGACCAGAGATTTACATGTAGCAAGTTTCTATGAAATAATTCATAAGAAGAAACTGAGAAAAGTAGTGGATAGTATATGATGCTAGGGCTTTAGAATTAGAATTAGAAAATGAAAAATCGGGCTTCTTCCACATTGCTAATGTTTGAAACATTTTATAATGTGGAAATATAAAGCGGAATAATAAATAATATAAAAGTGACAACAAGATTAAGGTGGTTCGACTATATGTCTATATTCACACATTAAAGCCTTATAAGTTATATCTTACTTTTATTTAATGATTTGAAAGTACATATGATGTTTCAATATATAAAAGCCAAAGGGAGAGAAACTTTCGTACATTAGCAATGTGGGACAAGCCCACATATTCTCTAACAAAATCGACTAAGTATTTTATTAAATATATAATGTTTAAGATCATAAAAATATTGCAGTGTTTATTTCATTACAAAATTGAAATTTTAATAATAAAATTAGTTTTTCAAAATTGTATTTTCCTATAAAATCCAGTTTTTATTTGAAATAATGTTTAGAAACTATTATTTTATTTCATTTTACTGACGTGGTAATTCCTACCGACTCTTTGAATTAATGAGATCTATACATGTTCATTTTGTGTATATCTGTTGTACGGAAAAAATGTTATTTAGTTGACAAGGAGTGCTAGGTTTACAAACAAATTTTACTGAAATTTTTTTATAAATTAATGTGGCTCAACCTGATTAGGTTTTTCAAAATTTGAAATTATCTTATATCCAATCATATTGTGCCACATCAGATTGTTAAAACTTTTCTGTAAAATTTGTTTGTAAGTCTAGCTTTCCTCTTAATTGACCATTTTACTACTATAATACAAGTATACGTCTTAATGACGTGAAAATAAAAATTATTCATTAAATTTACACTTAAAAAAATTAAAAACTAATTTTTATTATAACGCCATCTCAAAAATATGACAATGAATATAACTAACAGCTAATCGGTTACTGTATAGAAGACTAGAAGTACTACTAGAGAGAGAGAGAGAGAGGGAGATCATCCACCGAAATGGACAACACGGCGATTCTGAGGGAGTGGTTCGGGCGAGTGGACTCGGAGAAAACCGGAAGCCTGACAGCTCCTCAGCTCAAGGTTCTTCTTCTTCTTTGCCCTAATCCTCTGTGCTTACTAACCAATTGATTTTGATTTTAACCCAAACGACGACGTTCCAGGGAGCTCTGGCGGTTGGGAACCTCGACTTCTCTCTCTCCGTCGTTCAGCAGATGATCAGGTCTGATTCTACTGTGTGTGTATATATATATATACATGTATGTGTGTACGGACGAATAGTATAAGATTGATTTGTTTTGTGGTTGATGCAGGATGTACGATTTTGATAGGAACGGCACGATGAGCTTCGATGGTGAGCGAAATGATTGATGATGATTTTCTTGCACTTTGATTCATTTTGGTGCTTAAGTTTTAAACTTGATTGTCTTTCTAATTCTATTGTTGTAAATTTGTGTTTTTCTCAGAATTCATTGCGCTCAACAAGTTCCTTCTTAAGGTGTTAGAATTTTTTTAACAGCAGTTCGTTTCCCATTTCATTAACCAAATTGGATTATTAAGTTTTGCAGTATTTATCCATGTCATTCGCAGGTTCAACAGGCCTTCTCTGACCTGGAGAGGTGATTTTCTTGCTTTTAGAAGCTTATTCGGTTTTGTGCTCAACATTGTATTAACATGTTCAAATGATTTGTAGTATCAATTAATGTAATGTGATGTAATGAAGTATAATCTTTTTGCCCTAACTGTCTTGTCATATTTGGTCATTGTTCCAGGGGTCGTGGGTATATTGTTCCGGGTGACGTAAATGAGGTAGTTTCTTGTAGACATGTAAAATCTCAATTGGTTGGATGAATCAATGAGGTTTCCTTGTACCTCATTTTGTTGCTATTGATGAGAAACAGTGTGATTCCCCTCCTATATTTTTTGCCAAAATATCATTTTTTTTTTGTCAACTTCAATGGTTACAGGCGTTGGTGAAGATTGGTTTCTCATTGGACTCGCCTGCTTTCTACTCAGTTTGTGAGGTAAAGTTTATATTTTGACAAACAAGAATAGAAACTTTTGTTACGAAAAATGATGTCCAGAACTATGTTGATTAAGGGTCTTGGTTTTTGTACTGTTAGTTTTTCCCCCCAGTTGCTCAAGGAAATGTATTAGGGAGATTTATCTTTTGAATAGCATAAATTTTGGGTTGATGATAGGAATTTGAAATGATGAAGTCATAACATTCATGTCTTTGGGCATCAGTCATTGCACAGCAGACTAGCGCATGTTGGCACACGTTCAAATGAGTGGGCACAATCTTTCAGTGCTTGATTCAGGCACCAATCAAACCCTAAGATTCCAGCTATAAAACCCTAAATCGCCTATGCATTAAATTGCTTCTAAACTACCAAAGAATTCAATCATACTGTTCCCAGCTTACTGTTCACAACCACAGAATAGCAGCCCAAAAACTTGACTTTTTTTCTTTGTTTCTCCTCCAAACCCTACCCTATACCTTGCTGTGTTAGAAAAAACCCTGGATTCCCTTATTTTACCCACCTTTAATACCATGAAACCTTACCTTACCTCTTCCTAAACCCTACAACAAGTTCCTTTCCCAGAAACTCCTGCAACTTTGCTTCCTATTTTCGGCCCTTTAAAATTGTTCAAAAAAGTTCGAACGTTTGTAGCCTGAATAGAACCTTAACCCTAGAAACATCTGGTCCCTGCCATCTTACATCTGATTTGGTGTCAATGCTCTTTGTCCTACATCATTGCTACATGTGGCATATCTTTAACTAAAATATTCTTAAGTTCAAATAATCATGATTCAGAAGTTTGATTTTGGACCTAATTCATAATTATTTTCTTGACCTGTATTGTCATCTTTTCTCCAATGAAGAGGATAAGGACTAGGGAGGTTATTCAATTATTACTATTTTTAAAAATAGGGATATTGGAAATTGTAGCTCAGTTATGTTTATGTTAACACTTTTTTTCATTCTTCTTTTTTGAATTTACATGCAAGCACCTTTCAGATCTTTTTAATTTTTACTGATTATGCTTTTAACTGTTTAATGCTCTGCCTTTCGTTTCTCCACATTTTAAATTTTCAGCTGTTGTGCAATTTTAAAATGGCTTATGTTAGAATACTTCCTTCTATGTCTTTTTGTTTATCTCTGAAAAAAAAAAATCCATGTAACTACTTCCAATGGTGAGAATATGATCTAAAGATCCAAGTGTTAAGTTGGTTTGATTAAGTTGAAAATGCTTACAAGATTTTCCTTGATTTCTCAGAGCTTTGATCAAAAGAAGAATGGGCGATTTCGGCTGGATGACTTCATATCTCTTTGTATATTCTTACAGTCCGCTCGGTAAATAATCCTTATGTTCACACAAAGTGTATGTTTGATATTGCATCTTTTAAACTTAGTGTAATGTGGGTGATAATATAATGCAATTGTGTGGTCGGTATACATGGTGCCCATGGCTGGTTTTAGACTTATATTTGATTGGTCTGATACTACTCTTCTAGGTTTAATTCTAACAAATTGTCCACATTGGCACATGTAAACTCCTATGCCATTAGAGGTGCTTTACCTGGAGTGAGACCCATTGAATCTGGAAAAAATAAGTTAAAATCAAACCATATTCTAGTCTTAAAATATATAATGCTACTTGCCACATTGGTTATGTTCTTATAATCTTGTTTGTTTCAGGAATTTATTCAATTCATTTGATACAGCAAAGCAAGGCAGGGTGACTCTTGATCTCAACCAGTTTGTCTACTGCAGTGAGTACACCAATTCTCTTATGCGAAAATATATACAAGTGTATATATATATATATATATATATACACACACACTTGTTCATTAAGACAGTTAACTTTTTCTACTTTTCACGACCCCTTTAGCCCTTCATATCGGTTCAGCTCTTTGAGGCAAAAAAAAGAATATCAATGCCTAAAAATATCTGCTTTTCCAAATTATACCTGGATGTGTCAGTTACTTTCATCATAAAAGCAGTCAAATTTTCTTTGTATCACCTGCCTTTGGTTTACTTCCTTACCTTGATTTGGGGTTCTTCAATCGTATGGATCTCATCCATGATCTGCTTGGTTCTGAAACTCATGTTATCTTTTGGATTAAAGTAAAAAAAGAATCAAGTAGACCTCACAGGCCCTCTCCCTAACAGTGGGAAGAGTCCAACCCATTGCTTTAAGGTGTACTAGTTTGTAATATATGCATTGTCAAGTAACATATTTTAACATGTGATTGCATTATTTTCTTTTTCAGCTGCAAATTGTAGAATATGATTGGAATACCTACGGTGACTAGTAGATGCTGCACAGTGCACAATGCCTCTGTACATTTGATGTTTGATGTGGTAATAATGTATTACATTTTCTGGTTGTGTAGAATATTTTTCTATGTTTTTGATGCTGAGAAATGCTTTATTCGAAATGAAGCTGCAAAGCGTGATGCTTGTGTTATGGCCCATTATCTCAAGTTTTGGTTTGAGTTTTCTGTGGTATTATTTATTTATATTTGTTTGATTAATAATTCTTACTAGCACCAATTAGTGACTATATGATCAAAATACTGGGGCTTCTTTTCCTCTCGCGCTGTGTGTTTGTGGGGGATGTGTGGGTAACGTTTGTGACGATCTTATGTGTTCTACATAGCTTAACTATATATATATATACTCTTGGACACCCTCCTCTTGCAAGTTGTTTTCAAGGTTGTGTTCTATATGAGGTTTGTATCAGTTTCAAATAATGATGTTGATGATGACCCGAGTTTGCTTTCCCAAATAGCTAAATGAACATGGATTTCTCTACGACATGCTGGGTCGGTGATTGGTATTTGAAGAGTGCTCTTGTCATCTCCATAATTTGTGATTTAGTACTATTGTCTATGCCATAAAATCAAATCTACTATCAGCAATAACAGAAAATCAAATCTGCTATTAAAGCCTCAATATGTCCTAGTTGTTAGTGTTCTCTCATGTACTTTTGCGCAAATCCATTCCTGCCATTACGATTTTAACAGTTGTCTTTACGTAATATTCTTTTCTCCATCTCCATGTATAGCGTAGATTACCCACTTAGAACAAGTTTATCCTTTTCTTCCTTTTTTAGGTCGATTTTCTGAGCTATCGTTTTCTTCACTTAGCATGGCAAAAAAGGTCACCCATCATCAAACAAATACTAACATGGCCTCTGTTAGAAACCCACCAAAATGGGTGGGGGATTAAGAGTTGGAAATGGTAATATGAGCCCTCCTTTACCTTGAGAAAGGGGAAGGCCGAATGATATTCTTAATCCAATCATCCATGGAGAACCCCTCAAGGTTCGTTGTGTCAAAAGGCTATGAGGAGAGCCTCAAAAGAACCTCAAAAGAACCCTAGAGAAATGACAAAAGGGCCTCATTCTGTGGTGGCTTTTCAGCCTCCAAACATTTTTCCAACCCTATTTCGAGTGAGGGTTAATTGGGGTGGGAGATTGGAGCATTTTGTAAGCCGAATATGTTGAGAAATTTCTGTTTTTACTAAATACAAAATGTGTTAGAACATTGTTGATTACAGAAGGATGTAAGCTATGTCGTTTAATGGGACTAAAATTTCTGCTTCTAAATTTACAAAACTGAAATCTCTGGCATACAAAAAAGAATTTCTTCAAAACCCATAAATAAGTGTTTGCTGTTGGCCCTGTCTTAGAGCAAGAGAATATGATGAGGAGCTGTGACATGTTGCCATAGAAGTGAGCAAAGCCTTCTCTAGATCTACAGGCATCCGCCATTGAACCAAAGAAACGACATACTCCATGAAAACACTTTCACAGGGCAGCGTGATAGGTCCATTGCCAGGCAATCCAAACTCCTCCTCAGACATTCTCAAGAGCTCTCTGAAGACGTTTTGGCTGAGATATTCCAAGGGAACGACAAACCGTTTGTTGTCAGTGGTGTAAACAACAAAATGACCTTTATTAGCCTCTGAGAATTCAGCTTTGGATATGAAATCCTCTTGCGCTTGTTAGCAGCAATTCTCTGCCACTTCTTCGCCATTGCGATGAGCCTTTTCGGGTTGATCATGGCTGTAGATCAGAATGGGGGTGATCTGAACAAGCAAGGAGGAGGAGGAGCTATGGAGGTGATGTTTTACTGCTTGATCTTGTGGTCTGCAGAAAGCCATGGAGGGCTATGATATATATATGTCCACAAGGCCAGACAGCATCACAAACTACTGTTTCCCTTGTGTTAGGTTGATAGAATGCATGTCCATGTGATTATCCAAACCAAACCGATGTTGGGGTTGTGGGCATGTCGGATTTCTATTAAGCAATCCACACTTCAAGGTAGGCTATGAATGTTTCTTGTTATTTATGTTGTTTTGTTCTGATCTCTTTGGATTCTGATCCCATGCAATAGGACTATCCGAGTGCAATAAGACAATCATATTACACGGGATCTCGCCCTATCACTTCTACATTTGTGTGTTCAGCATATTTGTCGACAATATCCAAGTTAGTATGCTTAAGTTTCAACAATAAATAGTTCAAACACCTAAAGTGTTTTAATTGGTTTTTTCATATCCTTAATTTAGAAGA
Source organism: Corylus avellana (assembly GCF_965113065.1). Taxonomy (NCBI): domain Eukaryota; kingdom Viridiplantae; phylum Streptophyta; class Magnoliopsida; order Fagales; family Betulaceae; genus Corylus; species Corylus avellana. Next base: position 20,551,881 of record NC_142491.1, on the reverse strand, counting down.
ACTCGGGTCAAGTGTAAAGAAATTTATATTTCTCAATTGGGAAAAAGTCATATAGAAGCCGAATAGGCCCTTCATTTGAGCTTGCACCATCCAGAGAAACTCTTTCATTTGTAGATGCTTGATGGTTAGTTATAATCATATTCATATATATATATAAAAGCCGAGTTTTGACGTAGGGAATGCTTAGAATTGCGACACGTGTCCTCCTAACTCTATTTCCCACGTCTCTCTCTCTCTCTCTCTCCCTCTATCTCAACTTAAATGTCTTAAACTTTTTTGAGAAAAATGTCTTCAACTAATTCAATGGTTTAAGACATTTAATTAATTGTGCTAACTCTCACTCTCCCATAATTTGTGTTTCAACCGTTTTTGTCTCTCTCTCTCTCTCTCTCTCTCTCTCTATCTCCTCTTAAATGTCTTAAACTAATTCTATGGTTTAAGATAATTAATTGTGCTAACTCTCACTCTCCCATAATTTGTGTTTTAATCGTTTTTTATTTTTATTTTTAAATTAATTGTGCTAACTCTCTCCCATAATTTGTGTTTCAACCGTTCTCTCTCTCTCTCTCTCTCTCTCTCTCTCCCTCTATCTCCATTTAATTGTCTTAAATCTCTTTCCCATAATTTGTGTTTCAATCGTTTTTTTTTTAAAAAAAAATTAATTCTGCTAACTCTCTCCCATAATTTGTGTTTTAACCGTTTTTTGTCTCTATCTCTTTCTCTCTCTCTCTCTCTCCCTCTATCTCCACTTAATTGTCTTAAATCTCTCTCTTTCTCCCTCTATCTCAATTTAAATGTCTTAAACTAATTCTATGGTTTAAGACAATTAATTGTGCTAACTTTCACTCTCCCATAATTTGTGTTTCAATGGTTTTTTTTTAAAAAAAAAAATTAATTGTGCTAACTCTCTCCCATAATTTGTGTTTCAACCGTTTTTTGTCTCTCTCTCTCTCCCTCTATCTCCACTTAATTGTCTTAAATCTCTCTCTCATAATTTGTGTTTCAATAGTTTTTTTTTTTTTTAATTAATTGTGCTAACTCTCTCCCATAATTTGTGTTTCAATCGTTTTTTGTCTCTCTCTCTCTCTCTCTCTCTATCCCCACTTAATTGTCTTAAATCTCTCTCCCATAATTTTATATCTGAATTCTTTTTTAATTAATTGTGATAATTCTCACTCTCCCATAATCTCTCTCTCTCTCTCTCTCTCTCTCTCTCTCTCTCTCATAATTTATGTTTCAACCGTTTTTTTTTTAATATAATTTTATATTTGAACCTTTTCTTCTCTCTCTAAACTAATTATATGGTTTAAGTGTCTTAACTGTCTCTCTCTCCCATAATTTTGTCTCTCTCTCTCCCATAATTTTCTCCACTTAAATGTCTTAAATCTCTCTCTCTCTCTCTCTCTCTCTCTCTCTCTCCCATAATTTATGTTTGAACCAATTTTTTGATTTTTTATTTGTAATGCATTGAGTTGTCCTACAAGGAGAACAATTGGGGGAGCGAGACAACGCTGTGTTGGAGCGAGAGGGGAGCATGAAAGCCGCAGCTTCATGGAAAAGAAAGGCTGAGGGGGACCTTGAAGGAGTAGATGATTTGAGAGCAGCCCAGGGGAAATGGAAGAAGAGAGACACAATTGAAAAAGAACAAAATGCTGAGTCTCAAAATGAATGGAGCCGGAGTGACAGCAAAGAAAATAGTATTGGTTCGGGATTGGCGGTGGCTGCGGAGCAGTCCCGCCGACCGCAATGAACATACTAAGTTGGAACTGTCGAGGGCTTGGGAACCCTGCGACAGTTCGGGAGCTTTGCCTTTTGGTGAAGCATAAGCGACCTGCTATGGTCTTCTTAATGGAGACCAAATTACGGAGACAAAAAATGGAGGCTATTAGATCAAAGCTGGACTACTCGAGTATGATAGTAGTGGATAGCGAGGGACGAAGTGGTGGACTGGCATTAATGTGGGGTGACGACGTCGACGTGGTACTCCAAAACTTTAGCCGACGCCACATTACCGGAATGGTTCAAACGACGGGGGGCGGCGAGCCATGGAGCTTTACGGGATTTTATGGGCATCCGGACCCAACCAAAAGGCATGAAGCTTGGGCTTTGCTTAAACATTTGAGACACTTGAACCCCGGACCTTGGGTGTGTATCGGTGACTTCAACGAAGTACTTTATTCATCTGAAAAATGGGGAGGGGGTGCAAGACCTTCAAGTCAGATGCTTGCTTTCCAACAAGTGATAGAAGTTTGTCAACTTTCTGACCTTGGGTATAGGGGAGCAAAATTTACATGGTGCAACTTTCGGGAAGGAGTGGATTTTATCAAGGAACGTCTTGACAGGGGGATGGCAACCCAGGGATGGAAGGACCTGTTCCCGGACGCAGAAGTAATAGTAAAAGGGGCGGTTTGGTCGGATCATTCCCCTCTGATACTTTGTTTGGAGCCGGAACGAGTTGACAGAACAGGTTTCAAACCTTTTCGATATGAAGCTCAATGGGCAATGGATGAGGGCTACAGGGAGGTCATTGAAGGAGCTTGGACTCACCAGTCTGATCCTGGAAATGGTTGGGCGTGTATAGAGTCCAATTTGGCACAGTGTAGGCGTGGACTCAACCATTGGAGGGCGCGACAGCAGGGGTCCCATACTGCCCGAATTGCTTATCTCCATAAGCAGCTCCTGGTAATGCTGGACAGTGCAGATGCTACGTGTAGCGAACGGGTGCTCCCATTGAGACGTGAGCTACAAGGGCTTATGGAGAGGGCAGACATGCACTGGAGGCAAAGAGCCAAGACCGTTTGGCTGAGAAGTGGAGACCGTAACACTCGCTTCTACCATGCGTGTGCCACGACCCGTAGAAAGAAAAATATGATCCGAAGCATTTTGGACCAAGATAATCAGACATGCAACTCGAAAGAGGAGGTAACAATGGCTTTTGTCTCTTATTTCAAAAGTTTATTTTCTGCTTCCTCTACAGGGGACATGAGTTCATGTATAAACTCCATGGAGAGAAGGATCACCGATGAAATGAATGAAGCACTTCTCAAACCTTTTGTGGCGGAGGAAGTGCATTTTGCTCTCCATCAAATGGCACCCACAAAAGCACCGGGTCCGAACGGTCTACCAGCTGGCTTTTTTCAGAAAAATTGGGATGTGATGGGAGATGATATCTGTAAAGCCTTGCTAGGTATTCTCAATTCTGGTTCAATGCCCTCTTTGTTGAATATGACTAATATTGCTCTAATACCGAAAGTGAAGAACCCCACTAAGGTGACTGATTTTAGACCTATCAGCCTATGTAATGTACTCTATAAAGTCATTTCTAAAGTTCTAGCCAATAGACTGAAGAAAATTTTGACACACATTATTTCCCCTACACAAAGTGCCTTCATTCCTGGGAGGTTGATCACGGATAATGTTTTGGTCGCATATGAAACTTTGCATACAATGCATACTAGGATGCACGGTAAAAAGGGATTCATGGCTGTCAAATTAGATATGAGCAAGGCATATGATAGAGTTGAATGGAGATTCTTAGAAGCAGTCATGAGAAAGTTGGGCTTTGACCAGAGATGGATTGATCTTATTATGATGTGTGTTACGACGGTTCATTACGCTGTAGTTGTGAATGGCACACCGTATGGGTCCATTACTCCGGAGAGAGGATTGAGACAAGGGGATCCGATCTCTCCTTATTTATTCCTTTTATGTGCCGAGGCTTTGAGTTCGTTGCTAACAAAGGCAAATGGAGAAGGGGTTTTAACAGGGGTTCCTACCTCCAAGAGGGGCCCTCGTGTAAGCCACCTTTTCTTTGCGGATGACAGCCTTTTATTTTGCAGGTCCAACTTGACAGAATGGCACTCTCTGACAAGTGTGCTAAGGTGCTATGAGGGAGTCTCGGGTCAATGTCTTAACGCAAATAAGACATCTATTTTCTTTAGTAGGAATACCATACTGGCGGATAAGGAAGCAATCTTAGAAGAGGCGAGGATCCCAGATACACAGCGCTTTGACACTTACTTAGGCCTCCCAGCCTTGGTGGGTAAATCCCGTACTGCAGCTTTTAATGGTATAATTGAAAGAGTCCAAAAGCGCCTCCAGGATTGGAAGTTGAAGTTTCTCTCACAAGCGGGCAAAGAGATTTTATTAAAAGCGGTGATACAGGCTATCCCTGCTTACTGCATGAGTCTCTTTCTCCTTCCAAAAACCTTATGCTCGGAGATCAATTCGAAAATGAGGAACTTCTGGTGGGGTCAGCAAGGGAAGGATAAATGGGTTAACTGGATGAGTTGGCAGCGTATGAGTACTTCCAAATCCTCCAGTGGTATGGGTTTCCGAGATTTCGCATGTTTCAATAAAGATCTTTTGGCCAAACAAAGTTGGAGGTTATGGCACGACCCGGATAGTTTGGTGGCAACTTTGATGAGAACCAAATATTATCTCGGGAAAACTTTGTTGGAAGCCAATGTGGGACGAAGAGCTTCATATGCCTGGCGCAGCATTCACAGCTCTTGTGCTCTCCTAAAGGAGGGACTCGTATGGAGGGTTGGGAATGGCTGTAAAATTAGGATTTGGCAAGACAAATGGTTGCCGTATCCCCACACTTATCGCATTTGTTCTCCGCCGTCCATTCTGGACCCGAATGCGACGGTAAGTGCTTTACTTGAAGGGGAATCGAAATGGTGGAATAGCCAATTATTGGATTCTATCTTTACTCCGGACGAAGTGCGTTTGATTCAGTCTATACCACCCAGTAGCACTGACCAACCGGACACTCTCATTTGGAGGGGCTCGGCAGATGGTAGATTCACAGTGCGCAGTGCGTACTTTATACAACAGGAGGTGAATAACCGTGAGTTGGCTGCTAGCTCTTCAAGTATGGACTCATCTGGTTTTTGGAAAAGGTTGTGGGACCTGCCAATACCCAATACGGAGAAAAATTTTCTATGGCGTGCCAGCCATGATATCTTACCAACGAAGGGGAATCTATGGAGAAGGAAGATCACTCCCGATTCATTATGTCCACTGTGTGGCCTGGAAGAGGAAACCGCTTTTCACATCCTCTGGCAATGCCCATCTGCAATGGATGTGTGGTCTATGTGCAGTATGAAGATTCAAAAGAGTTCGTTTGCAGTGCCCTGTTTCAGGCAAGTGCTAGAGCTTTTCTTTCAAAAATGTGATCAAGCGGACTTGGTAATTTTTGCGGGGCTAGCTAGACGAATCTGGTTGAGGAGGAATGCAGTGGTCTTTGGGGGGTCTATGACCTCTCCTCAGTCCTTGCTGCAGACTACCCATAGAGCCATTGAAGATTATACCCAAGCTCAAGAATTGCGAGAGTCACCTCTGCTCGTTATGATGGAGCCGATACTGACTGGTTGGTCAGGCCCTTCACCGGGTTGGCTTAAGGCCAATTGGGACGCATCACTGGACTTTCAGAAGGGCTTGATGGGAAGTGCAGTGGTAGTCCGTGACCACTTGGGGAGGCTGGTGGTGGCCAAATGCTCTATCCGAAAAGGAAATCCCACTCCTTTGGTGGCGGAAGCGTTGGCTGCATTGATGGCGATTCGGTTGTGCAAGGAGATGGGATTTGATCGAGTCCATTTCGAAGGAGATGCAAAAGGTGTAGTCGATGAGGTAAATCGTGAAGAGGTCAATCGGAGCAGCCTGGGGATCGTACTGGAGGACCTGAAGATTGAGCTGTGCACTGGGTTGCAATGGAAGATGACTTATGTTAGGAGAGAAGATAACAATATAGCCCATGTACTGGCCAAGTATGCAACTAAGACTGAGGCGGAACAAATGTGGGTGATCCCACCAGAATGTATCAGAGACTTATTGCACCTGGAGCATTTTGCTCTAGCTGCTTGATTTATTATGAAATTTGGCATTATCAAAAAAAAATAAATAAATAAATAAAGAATACAAAAGGTTTTCAAATTCTCTATTTCTCTCTCTTTATTTAATTTTCTTTTTATCTTCCCTTGCTTTATGTTTATATCTTAATGTGAGATATATATATATTCATCATCATCATAATGCATTGAATTGTCTTAATGAAGAAAACAAAAGGTTATCAAATTCTCTATTTCTCTCTCTTTATTTAATTTTCTTTTTATCTTCTCTTCCTTTATGTTTATATCTCAATATGAGACAATTAAAATATATGAGTTTTATTTGTAATATATTTAATTGTCTTAATGAAGAAAACAAAAGGTTCCCAAATTCTTTATTTCTCTCTCTGTTTATTTTTCTTTTTCTCTTCTCTTGCTTTCTATTTATATCTCAATGTTCCTCTGTCAATTTCACACTCAAATCAGGAAAAAGACAAGACTACAAGAGAGAGGTAGAGAGAGTTTCTAATCGTTGTTTCTCAATGATTTCTTTTCTTTATTTTATTTTTTTGCAAGAATAGTTCTTTTAAATTTTCCAATCGTTGTTTTTCAATGAAAAATTATACTATTCTCAATGAAGAGTAAAATAGTTATTTTCAATTATATTAGTATTTTTATTTTATTCGTTTTTTTTATCTTTATTTTCGGTGCTTATGTTCTTCCATTTTTGTTTTTGTCCCTTATATTTTTTTCTAATTTTTTTTTTCTTCTCTTACTTTCTATTTATATCTCAATGTTCCTTTGTAAATTTTACAATCAATTTAGAAAAAGACAAGAGAGAGAGAGAGAGAGAGAGAGAAAGAGATTTGCATTGCTGCTTCTCAATGAAAAATTATACTATAGTTATTTTTTTTACATATTTTTTTTTTCTAGAATAGTTCTTTTCAATTTTTCAATCGTTGTTTCTTAATGAAAAATTATACTACAATTTTTTTTTTTTTTTAATCTAGAATAGTTATTTTCAATTAGTATTTTTTTTTTTCCTTTTTTTTTATCTTTATTTCCGGTGCTTATGTTCTTCCTTTTTTTTTTTTGTCCCTTATTTTTTTCTTCTAATTTATATATTATTTTTGATTCAAATGATTACTTTTCTTTGGTAAATTTTACATTGAACTCAAGAAATAATAATGAGAGAGAGTTTCTTATCGTTATTTTTGGTTGATAATTTTTTAGTTTGTACATGTTGTTGTTCATTGAGTGATTTAATTTTTTTTTATCTGTTTACATGCTTAATTAATGGATGACATTGGTTTTTAAGGTTTCATTGGGAAACGTATACAGTAGAAAAAGACAATTCTTTCAATTATATTAAAATTTTATTTTAGTTTTTTATTTTATCTTTATTTAATGTATTTATGTTCTTCCATTGTTATCCCTTAAATTTTCTACTAATTTATATATTATTTATTCAAATTGAATATTTTTCTTTTGTAAATTTCACATTGAATTAGGAAATGATAGTGAAAGAGTTTCCTATCATTATTTTTGGTACGGTGTAGGATGCTTTTTTAGATTATGTCAATGTTCATTGTGTAGATTTTTTCGTCTTTGTTTTCCTGTATGTCTTAAAATTAGTTTCATTTACTTTATATATGTGAAGGATGGCTGTTAAAAAAAAAAAAAAATTGGTTATGTTCTTCCATTTTTTTCCCTTAAATTTATACTAATTTATATATTATTTTTTCAAATTGATTAGTTTTCTTTTGTAAATTTCACGTTGAATTAAGGGAAATGATAGTGAAAAAATTTCCTATCATTATTTTTGGTACGATGTATAATTAGATTATGTCAATATTCCTGCCAATGTTTTTTATCTCTTTCATTTTTAAAAAGAAAAATTAAACTACCAACATTCTTTTGTTTACAAAATTAGTAAACATAACTGTAATCAAATATCAATATGCTCATATATTTTAGAACACTTCTTTATTTTTGTTAGTGTAATAGAAAAATTTCTCAAAAAAATTGTTTATGAGGAGAAAGTTCAACTCCTGAAAGACAAAAGTTTACCATAATGGATTGTGTAGTGGAGGAGAAGTGGTGTCATTGTTGGAATAAAATGATTAATCAATCATTTTGTATAATTGATTAATCTATATTTTTATTTTGAATTTTTTTTCCTTTATATTTCATTTTAAACTACATATATGGGAACAAATATTTAATATGTTTAAGTTTATAAGAACTAAAATTTATGAATTTTTAAATTTATTAGATATGTATTGAGTAAAAGTATGGTTTAAAAGGATCTTATGAATATTTGTCATTTTTAGTAGCTAATTAGTTAATTAAGAGAAGAAAATTAAAATTGTTGTTGATAATCTTTTAAAGAATTTTTGAGTAAATTACAAAATTAAAAAAAAAAAACCCGGCACGTAGCACGGGCTCTAAGCTAGTTCTATTAATTAAAGAATAAAAGGGGAAAAACAACAAAGGAAAAAAAATTTAAAAGGGGAAAAAAATAAGAGAAATGCTATATATCATATTTATATTTCACAATTATCTAACAACGTTAATTTGACAGCTACAACCAACTCTTTGTCTCCATTTGTTTTGGCGTAAAATATTTTTCAAAAAATGTATTTGGCATTTTACGGTGTTTGGTGTGCTGTAAAATAAAAGGCAAACTGAAGATGATTTCCGTTTGATAAAAAAGCATTTACATTTTTCGAAAAACGGTTTACATTTTTTAATTTCGTAAATCATTTTTCCCAAACTCATTCAAACACACTCACCCTAAACCCGACGGAATCTTCCCCTTCACGCTCAAAACTCACGCACAGCTCCTCTCTCTCAGTCAAGCTTCTCTTCTTCTCCACAAAATATTTTTATTTTTACTATGACTAATTTAATTGTTAGAGCATTGTGAAATAATTATCGGAAAAAAATACAATTTATAACATTATACCTAAAATAAATAAATAAAAAGAAACAACCCTATTTTTTTCTTTTTCTTTATTATTATTATTATTATTATTATTATTTTGGGTAAGTAAGATTGAATTAGCTCTGGAAATGTGAACCTCTCAAAAGCCGCTTATCCACCTCCATCCGCACCAACGTATATAAACGTCCATTTGAAAATCAAAGCCAAACTAACCACAGGGAGACAGCCATGGAAAGCTTGAAGCTCCCACACTCTTTACTCAGCAGCCATGGAGGCAAGGCTCTCATCCCATTTCCATCTTCAAGCTTGTCTCCCAAACCGCCAAACCGCCAATTTGCGCTTTCCACGGGTACTTTCTTCTCCAACTCTGCTTCTTTTTTCTTTGTCCTTTCGTTCTCTGATTAGAAACCATTCCAATTACAGATTTTACTATAACTACTGCTGTTTGAGCTTAATTTGTTTCATTTTCGGCAGACCCACTTGACCAAAAACTATCAACTGCTTGTTTACTCAATGAGCTCCGTCCTGCTTTTTATTCTTTTCCATAAAAGATGTACTTTTTGTATTTTATTTTGTTCATAATTTGAAGTTGGTGTTCTTCATATTTTGATGTCAATCATTGTTAAGACTGGAATTCATTTTATTGATGTAAAATTTATATTGTACCCACTAGAAAATTTTACTGAAAAGTAGTATATCAAGTAATTCAGAGAAAAAAAAGAAAAGAAAAAAACACCCAGATTCGTAGTTTGTGGGAAAAGGAAGCTGAGGAAAGATTGGATGAGTTTTTTTGTTTTTTTTTTTTGGGGGGGGGGGGGGGGGGTTGGTGGGGCTCATCGAGTCATTGTTACTGTTTCCCTTTAACTTTGGAATTCTATAGAATAGGGTTTCTCTCTATGGAGAGTGTTCTCTGCTGTACTTGCTTGGTATTTAGGAATCTGCTTTTACACTATAATTCTTTCCCTTAAATAATTGATTTTGTTGTGGCACATTATAATTAATTGATGTGAACTTCAAATCATTTTGCTAAGGTATTCAGGTTGATGAATGAGTTTTTTGATATTGATCTTTGGGATTATGCAGGTCTTTTTACGAGAACCATTACCCTTTTTTCTCCTAGTATTTTGCCCTGTGGTCATTGTGATCTCATGGAAGCACGGCGCATGCAATTTCACTCTCGCAGTACATCAGGTTGCTGTATTTAAGTGTAATAACTTCTTATTAAGGGCTTCTAAATTTTCCTTCTGCTTCCATCTTTGAAGCATATGAAATTTACTGCATGATTTTTCAGCATCAATACAGCCCATGACTGAGGAACTGATGGGGGAGGCATCCAAGGATCTACCTGTAAGTGGGAATTCTATACGCCGTCGATTCCTTAATTTTTATGCTTCCCGTGGTCACAAGGTTCTTCCAAGTGCTTCTCTGGTGCCGGATGATCCAACAGTTCTACTGACAATTGCTGGAATGCTTCAATTCAAGCCTATATTCCTTGGAAAGGTTAGCAGAAACTTGTTAAACTAATGTCAGGTTCGCAAAATATTTCCATTGAAATCAAAAGGAACAATCTAAGAAGGCAATATTAACTCTCAGAATCAAATGATTTAATTGGAATGAAGGACTTTTGAAGAGATTTTTAAGTTTTATTTTTTTTAAACAGTGTTGGCATATTCTTTTCAGGTTCCCAGACAGGTTCCTTGTGCTACGACTGCACAAAGGTGTATACGTACCAATGACGTGGAGAATGTGGGTCGAACCACTCGACATCACACGTTTTTTGAGATGCTTGGAAACTTCAGTTTTGGAGATTACTTCAAGAAGGAAGCAATTAAATGGGCATGGGAGCTTTCAACAGTGGAGTATGCATGAATTTTTGTGCTACTAATGGTTCATTAACTTATACGTTGTGCTTCTTGCTTGAAGCATGATTTCTAGTTGTTATGCTGAAGGTTTCATTGCTAGTTAGTGTATACAACAGAAACATTATCCAGGCTGCTTGTGCGTGTGTGTGTTTGTTCGTGCCCACACCCACTAGTTAGTATATACAACAGAAACATTATCCAGGCTACTTGTCTGTGTGTGTGCATGCACATTGAATATGATGCTGAATTAAGCAAGGGCAGGATATTCATGTTCTATAACAGGGACATCCCAGTCTCAACTGAAAATCAAGTCCTCATCACAGAAATGTCCTTGATGAAAGAAGTGCTTTGCTTGACTTTTTCTCAAGGATATAAATGTTTTCTTGCGAAGATCCAATGTGTGTGCATGTGAATGTTATGTGCTCGACTTTCTTAAGGATATAAGCAATTTCTTGCTAAGATCCAATTTGTGTGTGTGTGTGCTCAGGCATTTTTTATTTTTCTGCCAGAACAAAAGGAAAAGTTAGTACATTATTTCATCATACTTTAGTTTTCTCTGCAAGAAAATCATTAACTAAGTACTTATTTGGTTACAGATTTGGATTGCCAGCTGACAGGGTATGGATTAGTGTTTACGAAGACGATGATGAAGCTTTTGAAATCTGGCGTGATGAGGTCAGTCAAACAAGATATCATAATTAGTTATATGTTTTTATATGTAATTACCCCATATTAAGCTTTTCTCTCCATATGCTCTAACATTATTTGTTGGGTGTGCATACACTTTTCCATGTAATTCTGTATGTATCTCAATCTGTATTTTACAAAGAGACGTGATAAAGTCTCATTGTAATTGCTCTTTTTTTTTTGGTATCTTATCATTTTTGGTGGGAAGAATGTGATAATCCTCATAAATGCCAACATGACTTTCTTTTTTCTTTTTGTATGAACTTATGGTCGTGTAAACTCTATGACTGTGGCTTTTGCATCAGGTGGGGGTTCCTGTGGAGCGTATAAAGAGGATGGGTGAAGATGACAACTTCTGGAATAGTGGAGTTACTGGTCCCTGTGGTCCATGCTCAGAGCTTTATTATGATTTCCATCCTGAGAGGGGAATTTTAGACACTGTGCGTATTGGATAAGTTCAAGTGACTCTTTCATAGGCTCTTCTTCATTTTTTTTTTTTTTTTCGTTATTTTTTTACATTATGGGATGAATTTGATTTGCAGGATCTTGGAGATGATACTAGGTTCATAGAGTTCTACAATCTGGTTTTCATGCAATACAACAAAAAGGAGGACGGTTCGCTCGATCCCTTAAAACAGAAGAATATAGACACTGGGCTTGGTCTAGAGCGTTTGGCTCGCATCCTTCAGAAGGTATTGATTGTGTTTGCCTCATTACAGAAATAATGAATGGACACTCTTTCCTTTCATGTCAATGCAAAATTACTGCTTCAATGGGAGTGGAAATTTTCAATCAATGGACCTTGTCCAGCCAGCAAAACTTCTATTCATGGAAATCATATTTTTCCTGCAGGTTCCAAACAACTACGAAACCGACTTGATTTATCCCATTATAGAGAAGGCCTCAGAATTGGCAAATGTGTCGTATGCTCTTGCTGATGATTATACCAAGATGAACCTTAAAGTATGCTATCTGTTCTGAAGCTGCAAATTCTTTCAAGTTCTTGTGTCAACATATATGTTTTTTCTCTTTTCATAAGAAATGTGCATGACTCCTCTGTATATTTATCTATTATTTGGCATATTGATCTATTATTTATTTTCGTTATCAGATTATAGGAGATCATTTGCGTGCAATTGTATATCTCATATCAGATGGGGTGTTCCCATCAAACATTGGGAGAGGTTATGTTGTTCGGCGCCTCATCAGAAGGGCTGTTCGTACTGGCAGGTTGCTTGGTATAAAGGGGGATGGTAGGGGCAACCTTGAAGGAGCATTTTTACCAGTTGTTGCGGAAAAAGTAATAGAATTAAGCACCCTTATTGATGCGGATGTAAAAAACATAGCATCCCGTATTCTTGAGGAATTGAGAAGGGAAGAACTTCGTTTTGTACAGACATTGGAGAGAGGAGAAAAATTGCTGGATGAAATGCTTGCTAATGCATTATTAAGTGCAAAAGAAAATGGAACTGCACCTTGTTTGTCTGGAAAGGACGCTTTTCTTTTGTACGACACATATGGGTTTCCAGTTGAGATAACAAAAGAAGTGGCTGAAGAACGTGGCGCCATTATAGATATGGATGGTTTTGATATTGAAATGGAGAACCAAAGGCGTCAATCTCAGGCTGCACATAGTGCTGTTAAACTTGCAGTTGGAAATGGTGCAGACCTGGCAGAAAATGTACCTGACACTGAATTTCTTGGATATGACAACCTTTCTGCTAGAGCTGTAGTGGAAAGCCTTCTGGTGAACGGGAACCCTGTGATACAGGTTTCTGAAGGAAGTGATGTAGAAGTTCTGCTAAACAGGACTCCATTTTATGCTGAATCAGGCGGTCAAATTGGAGATCATGGATTTCTATATTTTAACGATGGTGAAAGCCTACAGAAAGCTGTTGTAGAGATAAAAGATGTCCAAAAATCCTTTGGTAACATATTTGTTCATAAGGGTACTATTAGAGAGGGAGTTCTAGAGGTTGGTAGAGAAGTGGAAGCAGCGGTAGATGCTAAACTTAGGCAGCGAGCTAAGGTACAACCTCAACTGTGGGTTCAACTTTTCTATTTCCAAAAATTATGAAGTTTATAACACATTCTTCAGACTTAGAGAGGAGTTTAACTAGTTATTATTCACTTAGAGGGGAGTTTAACTAGTTATCATTCACTGACGCTTTTGTTCAACCTCAAATTGATTTGGAAGGTAGAAAAGTTAAAATATTCTAAGTTTAATAGATGGTACTCACTATTGGCATAGAGTTCTGCCATACCTTTTGGCTTGCTATCTAAATTTCTTTAGTATTTTTCAGGTTCATCATACTGCTACTCATTTGCTACAAGCTGCACTTAAGAAAGTTGTAGGGCAGGAAACATCACAAGCCGGTTCATTGGTATCTTTTGATCGTCTCAGATTTGATTTCAACTTCCACCGACAACTTCTTGACAGTGAGCTCATGGAAATTGAAGGACTAATCAACAGATGGATTGGGGATGCAACCCTTCTTCAAACCAAAGTCATTCCTCTTGCTGACGCAAAAAGTGCAGGGGCTATTGCAATGTTTGGGGAAAAGTATGGAGAGCAGGTTTGAACTTCTTCGATGTTTTAATAACAAAATTTTGCCAACATCACTGGCTTACCTGTGTACTAGTTCAGCTAAGCTGCTTCCATAAATGCTTCATAAAGAGCGTGTTTGAGAAAGTGTAACATCTTAGGACAAAATAAAAGGGTTCGAGACTATTCCTTGAGATGCTTTTGTTCTTATTAATTCTTGGTTCAACAATGTTAATTTTGATCAATCTTACCAGCTTATAGTTTATACGAGCACGATGACATAGCAATCAACAGTCCTGATTACAGAAGCATAACCCTTGGCCAGTAGTGTTTTTATTTTCTTTTCCCTTGAATTGTTGTGTTTCTTCAATGCTCTTAACTAATTGTCTCTATGATGTCTTCTTCTGTAGCATCTGTTTAGTATAAATTTTATACTTCAAAAAATTCCAGAGGTAGTTGTGTCATGGCAATATATATTTATTTCAACATTCAACAGGACATTTTGGAGACATATTGGACATGCAATACAAAACCAGTTTATTAGTTTTCTTTTTTCTAATACTTTGATGTGCTATAGGTGCGTGTTGTAGAGGTCCCAGGAGTATCAATGGAACTTTGTGGTGGGACCCATGTTAGCAATACCTCTGAGATACGTGGCTTCAAAATAATCTCAGAGCAGGGTATTGCATCTGGAATTAGACGTATAGAAGCGGTGGCTGGTGAAGCTTTCATTGAATATGTCAATGCTAGAGATTACCATATGAAAAATCTATGTTCGACTCTCAAAGTAAGTTTTTTTTTTTTTTTTTTTTTTTTTAATTATTATTATGAACTCTCTTATTATCAAATATAAAACTTATGCCAATCCTCTCTTTGTTTTGCTGGAAATGCATGGTATGTTTTAAGAGAACCATTTAAAATATTCATTAAATCACCGGTTATTTAAAAAACTTGAGATGATAGAAAATAGTAAATTTAATCATTTAATTAATTTTTAAGACTCTTACTCACATATATGCTCAAACTTTTCCTTAATAAGTGAAGCTTAATAAGAATAATATCCAACTGAAATAAGAAATAAATTATGGAGTCAGGATTAAACTCAGAACCACTGCTCGATTAAATTATAAGTTGTCTTAAAAGATTAAGTTGACAGGAAATGATGAATTCAATCTTTTAATTGACATTCAAACAATATTCATCGACCGGCAAGTGAACAATTGCTTTATTGTCTGTGTTCTAATTGTGAGTTCAAACTTTGTTGAAATCCTCAACCTACTGAAAATTACTGACATTATGAAACTAATAAATAGAAGCATTGTCATTATCCGTCTTCCTCCGGCTGTTTTCTAATTCTAGTTGATTGTACTAGGGATTCTGTAGGCTTAGTTTTCACTTTTCTGTTTTTCGGGTCACCAGCTTTTGAATGCTATCCAGTGCTTAAAACATTCCCTTTGTGAATAGAACTAGGATCTCTAATATACTTCAAAGTTTCCTTTTGTAGGTCAAAGCTGAAGAAGTAACAACCAGGGTAGAAAACCTCCTAGAGGAGTTACGGATGGCAAGAAATGAAGTTTCTGCTTTGCGATCAAAAGCAGCAGAATACAAAGCATCAATTATTGCAAGCAAGGCATTCCTAGTGGGAACCTCAAAAAAGATAAGGTATGTGCCTGCATACATACATGGTCATTCTTCAAGTTTTCCCTCTCCGACCACCCCCCACCCCAAAAGAGAAGATCTTCGTGTTTTCTATTAAATTTTATGTACAAGTTCTCACCTAGAAATAATAGATGTGAAGTGACGGAAGCGTAATATAAAGTTATTCAATAAGGTATGCACATTATAGGCCAAGAAACCTAACATTCTTGATGAAGTATTAATTTCGCCATCATCATTTATAGTTTCTTAGTAAAACATTTGTGAGCTCAAACACTACAGATGTGAAGTAGCCTGATACATCAAATGTCTCCTTATCTTCTTGTTTTCGAAGTTTAATATAAAGTATAACCTCCAAAGTATCAAAATAACATTTACACTTAGAAAATATTATGATTTTTATTTCTTTTTCTCTTTGAAATCCTTTCATATCAGGGTATTAGTTGAGTGCATGGATGATACTGATGCTGATTCACTAAAAAGCGCGGCGGAGTATCTGGTGGATGCGCTAGAAGATCCAGCAGCTGTTGTATTGGGCTCCTGTCCAGGTGAAGGGAAGGTTAGTCTGGTTGCTGCATTCACTCCTGGAGTCGTTGATTTAGGAGTACAGGCAGGGAAGTTCATAGGGCCTATAGCTAAGTTGTGCGGTGGGGGAGGGGGCGGCAGGCCGAATTTTGCTCAGGCAGGCGGCAGGAAGCCTGAAAATTTGTCAAGTGCTCTGGAAAAAGCACAGTCAGAGCTTGTTTCAATCCTGACTGAGAAGGCAAGCTGACATTTTCTAAGTGGCAAGTTTACACAAGACAAAAAATTTTGCTCCTCCTCAAGGCTGCAGAGCAATTCTTTGTTTATCTCTCACACACATGGCTGTAGATTGTGACAAAACCCTCCTCTGTTTGGACTAGGAAAAAAAAAATTGTAGAGCCTGTACAGATTTGCTTGATTGGTTTCACACAATTAGGTTCTAGTGACAGGACATGGCAGTTAGCAAGCCAAAATCAACTCCATTATGTCATGGTTTTGTTCTAGGCCCTCAAAAGTCTTGGTCTTGTGATACTTTATATATGGAAAATTATTAGTTTCAAAAATAAAAGGCTACCAACTTTGACAAATATTGTTTCCATTCTAACCTGTGATCAAATTCAATCATACTTTCATGGTGTTTCAAATTAAATGATGCTTG
The DNA here is from genome assembly GCF_965113065.1 of Corylus avellana. NCBI lineage: Eukaryota > Viridiplantae > Streptophyta > Magnoliopsida > Fagales > Betulaceae > Corylus > Corylus avellana. Next base: position 20,535,173 of record NC_142491.1, on the reverse strand, counting down.
CAGGGTTAGTTCAACAAGTGAAAATGGTATATTCAACTACGAGAATACGATAAACCGTTATAATCCAAGAAAAACGCCAGTCACATTTGAATTACTGTTAAAAGAAACTGATCGCCATTTGTTCACTTTCTGAGTGAAATTGGTGGAGTTTGCACCAAATATTGGACTGGCCCCAGATGAGGACAAGTGTCCATATATTCATTTTGTAGTGGTTGTAAGTTACCAGTTGGAGTAGGACACGATAGCCCCCTCACCAACTCTATTGATGTGGCCTAGGGTCATCCTAGGATTACCCTATTATCAAACTCTAATCATATTCTACGATTGCTTCATGCTTTTTGGTTATGGCCATTTTATAGGTTCCACAGTTGGTCTTTTCCACAAACCCTTTATATAATTATTATATCTTCTCTCCACTTCCAAAACATGCCAATTTCCTAATCAAATCATGGCATGGTGGATGCTTTCTCACACAATTCAACACGTGAACCTTCAAGTGTGGTGCCACAACTTTGCCCCGAGTTTTGTTTTGAAAAGAAAGTTTCTTTGGAGTTGAGTTTCGGAAAAACTTCTTCAATTTAATCTATTAAATTGATATTTATGTTGAAAATATGTAATTGTTATATTCATTTTTAAAAAGTATGTAAAAGTCACAATCCTTTGAAGAAAATCTTTGTTTTTGTTTCATTGACGGAACTATATGTAATATCATATTACATTGCATTTAACGGTGTACATGACTACTTAGTGCCATGTTATTTAAAATTTTTAAATAATGTGATAACATATACACAGTTAGATGCTGTGAAATTCAAACCAAACTATGAAATCAGGGGCAGATGCATGTAGAGGCTTGGGGGGGGGGGCATTCGTCCCCCCTAAACCTTTTGAAAATGTTATTAATTTTTTTTTTTTAATTTACTCCCACAAAATTATATTTTTGCCCCCTTTTTAAAATTTTCTTTTAGTTTTGTCCCCCCAAAATTATATTTTTGCCCCCTTATAATTTTTTTTTTTTAGTTTTGTCCCCTCTTTTAGTCTCAAAAAATTGAAAATGCCCAAATTAATTAGTAATTTTTGGTTTGCAACAATATTATTTTAGCTTGACTTTAGTGTTTTTAAGAGCTATAAGTGATTCCGTTATGAGAAAGAGTTCACACTAAATGTACTCTTTTTTTTTTTTTTATCCTATAAATCATTTTTAGTTTATTTTAAGACATATAACTTTAGTATGCAATAATAACTTACTATGAAATTAAATTTAAGACCTATCGATATTGATCTATATTTAATTTATATAAACATACACAAATACATATATAGAGATACTATGTGTTTATGTATTCATGTAAGTTCGTCCCTCCACAATACAAACTCTGGGTCCTCTCCTGTATGAAATGAATTCTAACCTAACATCTTGCACTTAGGTCACAATAGAGCACCCTGAGAAATCTCCTTAACTTCTAGTTTTATTTTTCCTACATGAGGTTGAGATTCATGAGTGTATTATTTGCTTACACCAATTTTTCATGGTGATAAACTTTTTGATCTTTTCGCTTTTGATTTCTCTATTAAAACCAAAAATATTAACAAATAATAAAAAACACAAACATTTAAGACTACTTTCAAATAATATTAATAAAAAAACATCATTTAAAAAGCATTAACAAACCGAATCAAAGATTTAAATAGTTGATATAATATGTAATTTAGGAACAAGATTGGTCTCCAGGGACAGACCAAAAAGTAATGGCAGCTGGATCTTGGAGCTCTGAATTGATGATGCTTTGCAGTGATATACACCCAAGACTCCATTGACACAAGTGGTGATGATGATGATGATGATGTTGATGCCACCAACACCCACCCGTCCTTGAAAAAGTTTTGAAAACGCCGACACCTTAAAGCTTTGACTTCAAGGAAAGACCACAGAAAACCCCTTGTGAAATAATGTAGGTGTGATTCTCTGTTAAAAATGTAGACATTTTTATATGTATTTTTAAACTATATTATATATTAATTAATTGCTTTGCTTGCAAATTCCTGATAACCCGGAACCAAAATCAGAAGGATGATATGAATAATAATAAAAATAAATAAATGGAAGGTTCCCTTAGGAAGGCCACCACAGCTGTTGAAGTTTGGCATTATTCTTGCTTTACATGTGGGGTTTGTGTAGACTTTGTTCTTATCTTAACACTCCATTAACAAGAATCATCTTATTCACCAAACCTATCCACTTTAACTCTTCTTTTCTTTGTGTTTCTTGGGACCATACACGTAAGCACCTTAGAAAAATCAAGCGCTCATCGGAGCGTTTTGATCGACTCATAAATAAGGGGTTTTACTCGTTTAATTAAATGGATCAAGATATCAATGCATCAATACGATTTAAACCTGACACGCGACACCTAAGTTGATAATCTTTTATACAACCAACGAATCCGACACAAAATTAACGGGTTATGATTAAAAGGTCTGACTCATTTAATCAAATCGGTTGAACTATGATTAACGTATATAGTCTTATTTCAATGCCTTCACACGACTTAAACGTAACACGATAAATAGCTTTGTGAAGCAGTAGAAGTGGCGTTTTTCACCGAGTTAAATTATCTCTAGGGTTGAGTCATGCATAACCCAATTGTTATAAAATAACAATTATTTTGTTCACGTCATCATATAAATATTACCTCTTCATGCAATGGTTAGACCTGGGGCACAAACACCTTAATGGGTGCTACGCCTTCGGCCACTCCCAATTTTAACCCTAAAATATATGTTTTTATAAGTATGTTTCTTGCAAAATTTAATTTTCACCACCCAACTTTTTTTCTTTTAAGTTTTCTCCCCCTTTAAATGTAGTACCAACATATTCACTTGAAACAGAGTCCTAATCACCAAACATAAAGAAATTCTGCCCAAGTCCCACCAAGTACTTTTTTTGCCACCCTAGTTAAGGAGGGCCTAGGGGCCATACCCCAAAAGAAATTGGTAACACTCTGGTGCAAAAGAAATTAAAAGAAGAAAAGTTGAAGAAAAAATAAAATAAAAAGTAGTAATAAATCTCAAGAGTGTTGGAGTTTGGGGAATACAAGGGAAGTAAAGTTGTCTCAAACAGCAAAAAGTTTGTTCCCTCAGAAACACACCCATTGAGAGAGTCGGAAAGACACATAAATGCCAATCACACAGCAACAGCACCCGTCTTATGTTCCCACAGCACAGCTGTTTTTGCGAAGGCAGAGAGTCGGTGAGAGGCCCCATCCCATTTTTGTTTGTCCAACGCGTTTGCACACAAATGCTTTTCCTTCTTTAATCCATCCCACACGTAATTGTCTGACAAAATAAATATATTCAAATCCCTTGAACCATATCAAAGGATCTGACCTGGAGTCCACACTCATCTACAACTACTTGCTTGTTTACTCTCTGTCTATATATTGCTCCTCCTTCACACTCTTTCTCTGATCAAATTACCAGCAAAATGGCTTTCTTCGTTTGCTTTATTTTCTTTCTGATTTCATCTGCAACTGCTTGTGATCGTTGCGTGCACCAAACCAGGGCTGCCTATTTCTCTAAAGCATCAGCACTTTCATGTAAAAAGATTCAATTTTTCTTCTTCTTCTTTGCTTCTGGTTTAGTTTCTCTCATATTTGTTTGATTGATTTGATTCTTGAAATGGTCGAAGTGGCATTGACCCAGATGATATTTTTGTGAGATTTTAAGTGGGTAGTTTTTGTTTTGTGGATTTGATGCAGCTGGGGCTTGTGGGTATGGGTCCTTGGCATTAGGCTTCAACGGTGGAAACCTTGCAGCTGGGGTTCCTTCCCTTTACAAAGATGGAGCTGGCTGTGGAGCATGCTTTCAGGTGCCTATACAATACACCTTCTTTCTTTTGTTTGTTAATTATGCTTTTTTTATCTACTATTTTTTTTTATCGGAGGCACCCTCTTGCAGATAAGATGCAAGAACACAACTCTTTGTAGCAGAGAAGGGACCAGAGTGATTTTGACCGACCTCAATAACAATAACCAAACAGACTTTGTTCTCACCAGCAGAGCTTTCACGGCTATGGCTCAAAAGGGTCTGGACCAGCACATTTTGAAGCTTGGGATTGTAGACGTGGAATACAAGAGGTGAGGATATGAAAGTCCTAGAAAAAAAATAAATTATTTCTTTATTTCGTACAAAGTATTAAAATTACTTTATAAGCCCTTTAACGCAATCCGAAACTGACTATAAGAGATTTCCCTATCAGCTCTATCATAGGCCAAAATCATAAACAATAGATCGATTTGACTTTTTAGAAAGAAAGATTGGTTTAGTGAAAGGTTTTGTTATACCCACCATATACAAAAGTCCAAATGTGGACCAACATTAAATAATACTTGTAGGCCCAGCCAAGTCATCCACTGTCCCCTTGGACAAAAAACCAAGCACATTAAATGACAGTAACGGTCAAATACGCATAACATAATCATATGATTGTACATCAGATGCTTTGGAAAACATTAATGCATGGAGCTAAAAAAATCTAACTTCTTTATTTGTTTGCATCAACCAGGGTGCCTTGTCAATACAAGAATCAAAATTTGGCCGTGAGAGTAGAGGAATCAAGCCAGAAGCCAAACTACTTGGCCATCAAATTTCTGTATCAGGGTGGTCAAACAGAAATTGTTAGTGTTGATGTAGCTCAGGTGAGCCAAAAGCTTATATATTGTAAATTTTGGTGTTATTGTGTGTGATTGTCTTTTGTGCGACACGTGCTGATGTAACATTGGTGCAGGTTGGTTCTTCGAACTGGGGTTTCTTGAGTCGAAATCATGGGGCGGTGTGGGACACAAGCAGAGTGCCGTCGGGGCCGCTGCAATTCCGGTTGGTAGTGACGGCCGGGTACGACGGGAAGTGGATTTGGGCACGGAAAAATGTCCTTCCGGCAGACTGGAAAACGGGGGTGATATATGATTCAGGAGTTCAAATCAACGATATTGCACAGGAGGGTTGCTCTCCATGTGATGATGGGAATTGGAAATGAGAGATCTTTTTGTCACTGCTACTGTGAATACATATATTTATAGGTCTTGATTGGTTGGTTTATTTAGAAGTTTAGGAAATACAAACTTCATAAATAATTTGGAATGTACGTTTTGGACAATTCCTTACGTGTCACATACAATGTTCTTGATGTCATGTCTAACATATTTCTTTCAATGTTATAATCAAGTATTCCACTCTTTCTCTTATATGGTTAATAGTAGCGTAGACAGGATTTTGGTTAACGGGGGCAAGATTAAAGGATGGAGTTAAAATTATTGCTTAAAAATGTTAAAGAATATAATTAAAAATTGATCTAAGATATTGAAAAAAAAAAAAAAAAAAAAAAAAAAAAAAATTTGATTAAAAATATTGGACCCTTTAGGGATGTTTTTACTTTGAAATTTTGAATGGGTATTTTTTGATGATTTTTGCAAAGCAGCAACCCTAGTATGAAATTGACATACTAGTAAAGTATGTCTATCTACCTGCAACTTGTCACTTTCACTTCACTTTGATCTCCAATCTAGTGCAGAATAGACCACACTACATTTGTACTAAATTAGTTTGTTCACACAACAAACACTAAGTGGTGGTTGGGAGTGTGATTTACGATAGAAAATCGACATAACTTTTGTTAGAATATTATATTTTCGCAGTATTATATTTTCGTAATATTTTCAATATATTACGAAAATATTGGATATCGTATTCATTATTGTAAATATGCTGATTTTATATTATTTTGTAATTATTGTATTTCCTTTCTTTTAGGGCCTCATTCAACTATAAATAGGTCACTCTATTGTACAATTTAGCACATATCAAAAATACAAATTTCTTTTCTACAATTATCTTTCTGTTGTCTTTTTCTACATGGTATCAAAGCCACATTTTTCTTGGTGCCTCTTTTAAGCCTTCGTTCCTTGTCCGTACAATTTTCTTGTTTTTCCGTTTGAGCGTTCTTTTTTGTGGTTCCTTTCTATTTCAACAATACACCAAAAGCTTGTTGCGGTTATTTTTGTATGTGACGGAAGTTGTAGAGGTCTTGTTATTCAAAATCGAAATATTTGTGTGAAACGAAGTTCGCCACGCGCCGCCACCACCCAGAACGTGCTGCCACGCGTCGAAGATCTTGTTTGAGCGTGAAAATCACGCGCCACACGTGTCGCACACGCTCCACGCGCCAGGTCTATGGTCCTGCGCCACACCAGATTGTTGCCTGCTAGTCGGCATTCCTTCCAGTGTACCGTGTCACACTGGATCATTGCTCGCGGGTGCACCATAGCTGTTGTTCGCGCTCCACACCAGATCGCTCCCTGAGGCTGTACCTGCACCTCCACCACACCGGATTACTGCCCTCAGGTTTATTTATTTAATATTTTCTATTTTCCAAAAAAAAAAAAAATGTCTACCAATCTTGATAATATTGTCCGTCCCATTGACAATATTTTAGATGGTTCCAATTATATGTTGTGGGCTCAAAATATGGAAGTTTTTTTTAGAGGGAGGAGATTATGACGTTATGTTTGTGGAGAAACTGTTGCACCCACACAAAAAGACGGTGAGTCAGCCGACAAATTTGCCAGCCGATTTGAAGATTGGGATAGTGCAAATTATAGGATTATTTCTTGGTTTATCAATACTTCAGTTCCTTCCATTCACAGTTTGCTCCCCAAGCTTGGAAATGCAAAGGCTGCCTGTGAGTTTTTGGCAAAGCGATACAATTGTACTTATGATGCCTCACTAGAATTTCAGATTGAAACTAAACTCTATCAGACACGTCAGGAGCCATGTCAGTCTATTGCTGATTTTTATTCTCAAACTAATAGTCTTTAGGAGCAATTAACCGCTGCAAATCCTCAACTGAAGCATCCTGAATATGTGGAAATATTTGCAAAGTATCGGGATCGTCGAAAGTTTATGCATTTCATGATGGCTCTTCGTGCGGATTTTGAACCCACTCAGGCTTCTCTCTTACACCGCAATCCTCTTCCCATGTTGGAAGCTGCTGTAACAGAACTTATTTCTGAAGAGACTCGACGATCCACTATGCACTTGCACTCTCCAGATATGGTTGTTGCTGCTACACCTCAGAGTGTTCCTAGATTTCCTCCTAGACGATCCACACCACAGTCTTCATCCATGAAGATAATTTGCAACTATTGCAAGCAGTCTGGTCACTCTGTTGCTAATTGCTATAAGCTCCAAAATAAACGCCAATCACGAGCTCCTTTCCAACAAACAGCCGCAATTGTTTCATCTGGTTCGTCTGAATCTGCATCTTACACTGAGAACCCATCTCAATCCTCTACTCTCACTGCATCTGACGTTGAGGCATTAATCCATTAGGTTCTATCTCGTTCTTCTACTGCCTTGTCCGTCACATCAGGTAAAAATTCATAGTTCATCGATTCTGCTTGCTGTAATCATATGACCCGTGACGCCACTTTATTTTCCCAAAAGTCTGCCCTTTCTCCCAAACCTGTCATTTATATTGCTGATGGTTCTAGGTTACGTGTTAGTCATAGTGGATCTATTTCTTCACCTAATTTGTCTATTGATAACACATATCTTGTTCCCTAATTGCCAGTAAATCTTCTTTCAGTTGGCCAACTTTGTGAACTAGGTTTGGAGTTGACATTTTCTAACAAGGGTGTTGATGTGTAGAATCCACAGACGGGTCAACTAATTGGGACAGGCTGTAAGATTGGACGTCTTTTTAAGCTTTCATTCTTGCAAACTCCTACTCACTTAGCAGCTACTGTCACAACACTCACTGCCTCTTCCAATTTATGGCATTCACGTTTGGGTCATGCCTCTCTACCACGTGTCCAACTTCTTGCATCTCAAGGTCATATAGGATCAGTAGATGTAAAATCTTTTGATTGTGTTTCTTGTCATCTTGAAAAACAAACACATTTATCTTTTAATAAAAGTAAGTCTTCATCTTCTGCACCATTTGATTTGGTTCATTCTGATATTTGGGGCCATGCCTCTGTTCCCACTGAGGGGGGATCTCGCTATTTTGTTATTTTTCTTGATGATTATTCTCGTTATACTTGGATATATTTATTATAGCATCGCTCTGAACTCACTCAAGTTTATCAAAATTTTCATCAAATGGTACAAACCCAATTTTCTCGTACCATCAAAATTTTTCGTTTAGATAATGCTATGAAGTATAATGAGAAATCTTTTCAAAAAAATTTTAAACAAAATGAGACCCTTTCTCATCGTTCTTGTCCTTACACTTCTCAACAAAATGGGCGTGCAGAACGCAAACATCATCGCATCTTAGACACTGTAAGAGCTCTTCTCATCTCTGCCTCACTTCCTGAACGCTTTTGGGGTGAGGCTGTTCTCACTGCTATTTACACGATTAATCGTGTGCCTTCCCCGACTATTCACAACCAAACTCCTTATGAGTGCTTGTATGGTATCACACCTAACTATTCTTTGCTTCGCGTCTTTGGATGTATTTGTTTTGTCACTCTTCCTTCACATGAGCGTACTAAACTTGAACCCCGCTCTCGCTTGTGTTGCTTCCTTGGTTATGGCATCACTCAAAAAGGTTATCGCTGCTATGACCCTATTGCCCGACGACTTGGATCTCTCGCCACTTGGAGTTCTAGGAACATAAAATGTCACCAGTCAAATGCACTTTCCGCATTCCTCCTCTGCATATTCTTCTGTCTTCACTGACCCCTCTATTGTCTTATTTCCTGGATCATCTGCAGATAACTCAAGCTCATTGGATGAACCTTTTAAGGCTGCTTTTAATTTGCCTGATTCGACTACGGATCCTCCTGCTGCATCACACACTCTCGCGCCCTCTCATGAACCTCATCGCTCCGATAGGGTAAGAGCACCACCTGCCCATCTCCATGATTGTCATTGTTTTTCTGTTCTTGCTACTCTTCATGAACCTCACTCTTATCGTGAGGCTAGTGCTGACCCTTTTTGGCAGAAAGCTATGTCTGATGAACTAGATGCCCTTTCTAAAACCCATACATGGGACTTGGTGGATTTGCCTCCTAGGAAGTTTGCAGTGGGATGTAAGTGGGTTTATAAAATTAAAATTCATGCAGATGGATCTGTGGAACGCTATATGGCTCGTCTTCTTGCGAAAGGATTTGCTCAGGAGTATGGTATTGACTATGAGGAGACTTTTGCTCCAGTTGCTAGATTGACCTTTGTTAGATCCTTACTTGCAATTGCTGTTGTTCGTCATTGGCAGTTATTTCATATGGATGTTAAAAATGCATTCCTCAATGGTGATCTTACAGAAGAAGTCTATATGCACCCTCCACTTGGCTATCATCATCCGCCACACAAAGTTTGCAGACTCCGTCGGGCACTTTATGGTCTCAAGCAGGCTCCTCGTGCTTGGTTTGTGAACTTCAGTGGTTGCTCAACAAGGCTTTGTTTCTAGTTCTTATGAGTCAGCTCTCTTTCTTCGTACTACTGATAATGGTACTATCCTTATCCTTCTTTATGTAGATGATGTGATTATTACTGGTGATGACATTTCAGGCATCCATGCTCTTCAATCATTCCTTAGCCAAAATTTTGAAATGAAGGACTTGGGGACACTCAGTTACTTCCTTGGTATTGAGGCTACCTCGAGTAATGACGGTTATTATCTCTTTCAAGCCAAATATGCATCTGATCTACTTTCTCGAGCAGGTCTGACAGATAGTAAAACAACGAGCAGCCCCCTTGAGACCAATGCCAAACTTCTAGCCACGGATGGTGAGCCTTTATCAGATGCTACTCTCTATAGGTAGCGAGTAGGTAGTATCATTTACCTTACTGTTACACGGCCTGATATTGCCTATGCTGTTCATTTGGTGAGTCAATTTATGAGTGCACCTCGTTCTACTCATTATGCTGCTGTTCTTCGCATTTTCCGCTATGTCAAGGGCACTATGTTTCATAGTATTCACTTCTCTTCTCATTCATCTCTTAAGCTCCGGGCCTACTCTGATGCTGATTGGGCTGGTGATCCTACTGATCATCACTCTACCACTGGATATTGTTTCTTACTTGGAACTTCTCTAATTTCATGGCGCAGTAAGAAACAATCTGTTGTTGCTCGATCTAGTACTGAAGCTGAGTATCGTGCTTTTGCTGACACTACATCTGAACTTCTCTGGTTACGATGGCTTTTGTCCGACATGGATGTTTTTCAGTCCACTAGTTCTCCTATTTATTGTGACAGAGTGCCATACAGATTACTCATAATGATGTTTTCCATGAGCGCACAAAACATATCGAGATTGATTGTCATTTCATTCGCCATCATCTTCAGCATGGTATTTTACATCTTCATTCTGTCACTTCTGCAAATCAATTGGCTGACATCTTTACCAAATCTCATCCATCGAGACGACTCAATAATCTTATCTCCAAACTCAAGTTGGCTTCGCCCCCTAAAGTTTAAGGGGGGATGTTAGAATATTATATTTCCGCAATATTATATTCCCGTAATATTCTCAATATATTATGGAAATATTTGATATCGTATTCATTATTGTAAATATGTTGATTTTATATTATTTTGTAATTATTGTATTTCCTTTCTTTTAGGGCCTCATTCAACTATAAATTGGTCATTCTATTGTACAATTTAACACATATCAGAAATACAAATTTCTTCTCTACAATTATCTTTCTGTTGTCTTTTTCTACTTTATTTTAATTATGAAAAATTAAATTATTTTCTCTCTTCCCAATCCTTATTTAAAAGAAAAATTAAAACACACATACATCAGGGTGATTCCTTTCTCTCTTCCCAATCCATATTTTTTTAAAAAAATTAAAACACACATGCATAATTAAAATAGAAGTTTTATAAATTTTCTCCTGCATCAGGGTGATTCCTTGATCCCTATTCTCTCCATCAAAGATCCTTGCCTCTTTTCTGACGGGAGATCAGAACCGATAGTCGTTGATATTTCAATTCTTCATCTCATAATAGAAGGCTTAGAAGGCTTTGAAGATTTCTAAATATGTCAACTTTGTTGGACACTATATTGCTAAATGGACAATTTCTCACCTTGTATTTGGAAACATTCTCTTTTTTTTTTTTTTTTTTTTTCTTCGCATAAAGAGTGGCAAGGGCCTCTTTGTAAGTCCCCTTCCCTGGTTTTCCCTTATTAGAAAGAAGTGGTAGTTGGATGTGGTGTATTTAATAGCATGGAAAAGGAGAAGAAATGGCTTCGTTGAGCATTTGTACTGCAGGATCGAAGTAGCCCAACCTGTTAAGTAGTAGGCCTCTTTTTATGCTAGAGCAGAAAAACCTTAACCTGAGCATTATTTGGGGCAATTGGGTCTTAAGATATTTGAGTCCCTAAAGGCATTTTCGTGAGTTTACTTGGTTCCTCTCTTCAGCAGGCTTTCAAAAAAAACGAATAAAGGCCTTTTGAGCATGGTTCTTACTTACCCAAAAGAAAAGCTGGGATCTCCTTGGTCTTCATAGGCCCATAGGATAGAATAAGAACAAAGTTTTCATTCAAACTGATTGGACATTAGAGGGTCCCATTGAGTCCCGACCGTATTCTGGTGGGGTCCCGGTTGGATCCATCAATTTAAAAATGAGAATGTCAAATTCGAAAAATGGTTTACGATTTTCAAAAATAGAAACCATTTTACGAAAATTAAATAAGCTTTTTCGGTCAAACATAAAATATTTTCCGTTAACTATTATTTTCCGTCGCATCAAACACCAAAAAATACGAAATTTTTTCTTTTAGAAATCATTTTACACCGAAACAAACGGAGGCTTAATCTTTTAAACTAACATATATTTTTAAAGAATGTGATTCTCACATACATTTTTTAAAATGTATATATTCAAGGATAGATATCAGTTTAATAGACTGAGTTAGAAGAATTTTTTCCAACTCAATTTGTAGGAAAAATATTTTAGTAGGATACCATTTCTTCAAGAGAATGCCTAAAGGTCATTCTTGTGTCCTTCTCCGATACAACTTTTTAAAAAATCAGAATTGAATCTGAAGAACCCACGTGGGTGATTAGCGAAGGTGTAGGCCCTACTGATCCACTTAATTTTTTTTTAAAAAAAATAATAATAAAATTATTGTATGAGAAAAAGAGAAAAAAAAAAAAAAAAAAACAAATAATTCTCTTTCTTCAACTGGTATTGAAAATGTTCAGTTAGAACCCAGACTACTTGCATGACCCAAAACATTAGATCCATTGGTGATTTGGCTGCTTGGGCTAACTTATAATAAGACCAACAGAAAGAAGTCATACATTCAGAGAGACCAACAAGAAGTAACCGTATCCTAGAATATTTTTGTCATTTCATTTTTTAAGAAAGACAAAAATATCCGTCAAATATAACTAACTGAATATTCTCCAGTTCATTTAGAGAATCCTAATTCAACAAGGTAAATGTTCCACAAAAGACTGATTTTAACTTGGATATTAGATTTCCTGACAACACATGAAACATAGAGTTCCTTTGAATCCTCAAGAGGGACGTTTTTAAACAAAATCTCAAAAAGTATTTTATTTGTTAGTGCGTTTGAAAAAAAAAAATAATAATAATAATAACGATTTGAAAACCGCATACAAGCAAGCAGCGAATTTTTAGAAAACGTATAATTTTAAAAGCCATTAAAATCGCTATTTTAAAAATCAACCATGGTTTGCATATGCCTTAAAAGCATGCCTAGTTTTAGACAGGCATAGCTCTAATCATCGCCGTCCGTCGGCAAGTGACTCCTCCACCGATAAGAGCCAATCTCGGAAAGTTTAGTTAACTTTCCACGGAAGCAAACCACCGAAAAATGAGTTAAAACAAAGTCATTTTCTGCATCTCTATTAATTGTATGGTTGGGTTTGGCTTGGTCAGGTGCCACATATGACGTAAAATACCAAAATATTCCTAAAATTCCCTATTGAAAGAGACATATGAACTCTGTTTATGGGCACATTCTAAGTTCAGATCTGTTTCAAAGTTGAAATTAGGTATGAAACAAATTGGGCATCATTATCTTCACTTTAAGCTCAGGTAGGTAGCAACACCCATTAAACATGGCATCTTTGAACAAGTCAATTTTTGGTCTTACCCAAGTCATTATTATTCATCTTTAAAAATTGGCCAAGAAAAAGAGGGTGTTCAAAAACTTATTAAGAATGTACTTAGGTCATATGGAACACTTAAGATCGTAACATACTATCACGCTTTGTGTCCGACATTCACAGCGACTCACTTTGATCCAATCGTAGCATTTTCTCTTTTTAGCAGTTCTACTCACCTATCAGTATTCAATAGTATAAAGACATTTTAATACCAAATGATATAAACTTTGGATGTAACTCATCTTTGAAAACCAATTTGTAAGGAAAATGAGTCCAAAAACTTATATACACGTAATTAAAATTGTATTTAAATCATGTGAAACACTTAAGATAGCAATCTATCGTGATTACGCAGTCTTTAAGTTTGGCTAACGGCACGTTGCACCAATAAAAGAACAAGGCAATTTGTAGGCAAAGTAACTTTATGATTATTCAAAGAATCAAAGTAAAAGGACCCACTTATGAACAAATATCTCTCAATAAAGCCATCTTTTGAGGGAGAGTTTTTTCTTAATGCTTCATGGGAAGGTGGTTAGAATTCCTTTTCTTTGGAAAAGTAGAATACGTAAACCATGCCACTAGCTACAGTATTCCATGTTTCTCTTACACAGACAGACACATTCAAATGTAGGCAAGTCAAAGAAGAGTTCTGAGGTAGTTTGGTTTGAACAAAACTAAGGTTACTATTTAGGGACCATGGTTCAGGTTATCGTTACTCCTGGCTAAAGTTACAGGAGAAAAAAAAAAAAAAAAAAAGGGTTCCATCAATTTAAGGAGACGAAGTGCCCTTTGAATGGCAGATAGTTTTCCCAGATTGATGGCCAGGATTTGCTGTGCTAGCTAGCTAGGCTTGATTCTCCATATAACTCACTTATCAATCAAATTAATTGAAAAATAAACATGTACTTCTAGGATAATTAATTTCCAAGTTGATTAATGAGTAAATCAAAAATTAAAGAAAGAAAAAATTTATTTGAGGGGTCGGAAACCACTGATCACCAATTGGATCAGAAGGATGTTTACATATAAAACCCATAAGACTTGGATTAAAATAAGTTGGTCTAAGTGCACTGATCGATAGGGCAGCTAACCACCACTCCAACCGACACAACGTACTTATATCATGACGGCTTAAATTTTTTCAGCCGTTTTATGTGTATTTTATTCATTTTTCACATTGAGAGTACGTTACATAACTAAATCATACTACTATATACTCTTCTATATTAATAGGCTGATGTGCATTTGGATTCGTCTTTATTAAAAAATATATATATTTAAAGACATAGGGATACTACCAAATTCTTTTACAAGGCTGGAATAAAAAAGGAGTATTTAGAATTATTTTATCTGAAATATTTCCCATCTCCTACCAATTTCTTCAGGATAAACTTCAACCACGTATTTAGATAACACCTTCCTTGCACAAAAGTTGTGGAACCTTACGTTGATGAAACCAAAATCAGACTGAAATTATTTCTAAAGCAAGCAACTTGGAATTAGATAATATTATTGTCTTTAAAGGTACTTTTTTTTTTTTTTTTTTTTCAAAAATTCGAATCCAAATGGATGTGTCATGATCTCATTATCTTATGTCTTTATGTGCTAAAATAATAAATTACATGGGAACTATGTGTAATCCGATTTATTTAGATTTATATGGAAATCCTATGCATTTTTTTTCTTTCAAAAATTCGAATCCAAATGGATGTGTCATGATCTCATTATCTTATGTCTTTATGTGCTAAAATAATAAATTACATGGGAACTATGTGTAATCCGATTTATTTAGATTTATATGGAAATCCTATGCATTAGTTTGTGTCTGTCTAGCGCAGATCTGTTATTCCAACTAAATATTAATTATAGGTTAGCGAGTGTTTGGCGTCTTTGATGTGTAATCTTTTAGTTATGACTTTGATCTTTTAGCTTCGGCTAGAATTTTTCAGAACGTTATGTTCTGTGATTGTAAGAGTTTTAATACTCTTGATTCCTCTATTAATAAGATAAGAATGATTTTCCTTAAAAAAAAAAAAAAAAAAAAAAAAATCTTTAACATCACCATAATGTACATATTTTTGCTTAAAAAACCTAAAAATTAAAATAAGAAAAGAAAGAAAAAGGATAGAGGCTAAGAGAGGGTTACATAATAATTATTATTATTACTTTTTTCGGTAGATTTCACCGCCCTTAACACCGGCCAAATCACCGAGCCTTCTTTATAAAAATAGATGTTAAAGCCATCAAGACCAAGAGCTTTCCTCCTCACTTGTCAATTGAAATTTCTGTTCATCAGTGTAAGTCTTTCAGGAATGGCCTTGAGAGGAAAGTCTTTGACACGAGGGAGTGACAATTCGTGTTTATATGTCGAATTTAGGTCGTGTCGAGACATAAAACCTATCTCATGAAATAGATATTATCTATCTCATGGTCTGAATATAAAATTAGGCAACGTTAGAACCTATTTTTAAAAGAATTTAAATAACGTGAAATTATATATAGAATTAGATAAATTAATTTTAAAATTCAAACTAAGAAAGAAATATAAAATGGAGAGAACAGTTATCAATAAGGTCGCATGTAGCATTAAAAGATGAAACTGGCAGGAAGTTTATTACGTACAAGACGTAATAGACGTATGATATGCGGTAATCACGGCCTTGATTGCTCTTTCAAATCCCAACGTTGATCAAGTCACGTCTTCTCTCTCACAAACCCTTACATCTCCTCGACCTCGAGAGTCTGATCAATCTTCTCCACATCCCTCTATATATATGGTTATATATAGGGACTTCAAAAGAAAAGAGAAATTAATAATAAAGTAAATGTCATAAATTTAAATTCCTGTCATTTAGGAGAAAATTAAATTAATGGGATAACTCCGCTTTTGTCAATTGACCCTTCTGTTAATTTTTTTAATGTTAAACTCTAACATAAACCATTAAAAAGATTAAATTATTCTCAATTATTCTTTTTTTTAAAAAAATAATAATAATAATTTTTAATTTAAAATTAAGAGTAAATTTACATTTTTATAAAAGTTTTAGGGGTATAAAAATGTTATTTTAAAATTTTTAACGTCCGAAAAAGAAAAATGAATGACAACTCAACTGAGTGCGCCTTCTGTGTGGACGTTGCACAAAGCAACCCACACAATGAATGGCAACTCAGCATGTAGCAAATTAGAAAATAGGTATGCATACATCTGATTATACTATCATCAATTCATCATAAATCAAAACCAACAAAGAAAAATCCTTCACGCCCAACCCAGTTCACTGTCCTTCACGCCCAACCGCCACCACGCCCAGCCCACCGCCGACACCCCACCCAGCCCACCGGCACCCCTCCTAGCCCACGCCCAGCCCGCCCAACCCGCCCAGCAACCGGCACCATGCCCAATCCACCGATAAGTTCCCGACAGAGAGAGAGGGAGAGAGATCCGGCAGTCTTCTGGGCTGGCGCGCGGCCACCCTCGGCCAGATCTGGATGGCGCCGTCTAGGGTGGACCGCGCGGCCACCCTAGGCCATTGGGTGGCTGGTGATGCTATGGCTGTTTTGGAGATTCGAGATGCTGCGGGTCTGGAGGTCCGGTGGTGCTGCAGCCGTTTGGAGATCAGCGATGCCGCAGGTCTGGAGGTCCGGCAATGCAGCGGGTCGACGATCGGCGATGTAGCATGGCTGGGGCTCCAATTGTCTAGGGATCGGTGGCTTTGCGGTCGTGGAAATTGGCAGCGTTGCAGTCCAATTTGGAGGTTTAATAGGGTGGCTTAGGTCCTTGGCAATGGTGGATCGTGAAGCAACACCAGCAGCGGTTGTTGGGCTGCTGGGTCTCTTTCGTGGGTCTCGCCATGATCCGCCTGAAACCGTAATGTCCCGCCTCAAAACCAAATTCTAATGCCTCAAAATCGGATTCTAATACCTCAAAATCGGATTCTAATGGCTCAAAACTCGTTTTTGGATTAAAAACTAAAAACTAGAGGTAAAAAGTTAATCCTTTATTCTAATACCTCAAAATCGGATTCTAATGGCTCAAAACTCGTTTTTGGATTAAAAACTAAAAATTAGAGGTAAAAAGTTAATCCTTTAAGGATTTTATCACCCTAAAGGTTGGAAAAAAAAAGAACTGCGGTGTCGGAGAAACGGCCAGACCCGTGGGTCTAACCGTGACCCGCCACCCCCATGCGCTGATGCTCCTCCAAGGCTGCCACTTCTAATTTTTTTTTTTTTTTTTTTTTTTTTAAAAAAAAACGGTGAGAATATGAATTATTATGGTATTTTGTTCTCATTTTAAGTTTATATAATAGGCAGATGTGTCAACTGCTGAATGGTGTGCACAAAACATGGGTTTTGTGCATCGACCCTATTGAAGATATTCTCATATATGGTTATATATAGGGACTTCAAAAGAAAAGAGAAATTAATAATAAAGCAAATGCCATAAATTTAAATTCCTGTCATTTAGGAGAAAATTAAATTAATGGGATAACTCCGCTTTTGTCAATTGACCCTTCTGTTAATTTTTTATGTTAAACTCTAACGGAAACTATTAAAAAGATCAAATTATTCTCAATTTTTTTTTTTTTTTAAAAAAAAATTTAATTTAAAATTAAGGGTAAATTTGGATTTTTATAAAAGTTTTAGGGATATAAAAAGGTTATTTTTATCATTTTTAATGTCCAAAAATTGACGGAGATAGATTGCAGCAAATTAAAAGTTTAAAGGGTGAAATTGAGGAGTTTTAAAATTCGATGGGATACTTTTAAATCGCGTGGTAGTTCAGTGTTCCTTTGTGAAGTTCTCCTAAATTAATTGAATTATAGCTTTTTTTAAAAAAATATACCTTCCATGATAAATATATGAGAAAACTTCACAAAATTCTCATGAATTTTTAATGTTCGAAAACTTTCTGTTTTGGATATTAAATTTTCAATTTTTTGCAATGTTTCCCTTTGATAGAATATTTCGTGGGAAAACTACACTATATCACCCCAAAGTTTGAAGCGATTTTTAATTCGACCTCCAACATTTCAATTTTTGCAATGCACTCTCTCTCCAAACTTTCAAATTTTTGCAATTCGACAATTCTGACTTTTTTTTTTCTTCCCAAAATGCCTCCATCCCAAGTTCTTTTTTTAAAAAAAAAACTAAAAAATAAAAAATTAAGGGGTGGTCAAGGGCAGTTCGGCCACCCCCAAGGGCCAACTAGCGTGGCCGGCCACCCCTTAATTATTATTTTTTTAAAATTTTTTTTAACTTGGGATGGGGGGCATTTTGGGGAAAAAAAAGTCAAAATTGTCGAATTACAAAAATTTGAAAGTTTGAGGGCGCATTACAAAAATTGAAACATTGAAGGTTGAATTAAAAATCGCTCCAAATTTTAAGAGATAAAATGTAATTTCCTCATACTTAGTTTAATCTTGTCGAAATACCCTCTTGTTTTTAAAAAGAAAATAATTAAAAAATTGAAAATTTTCAGCCTAGGTATTTTTTGAAAATTAAGTTAAATCTTGACCGACCCTAAATCTTATAAATTTTTATTTTATTTTATTTTATTATAATCTTGTATTCATTAGTTTGATGGGATAAGGTAGGTGGCTTAACTTCTCCTCGTGGCCTATGATTAGGAAATGGACACACTAGAATAGGGAGGGAGGGGGAGGGGGAGGGGGAGGGGGGAGGTGATGAAGAGGTAGCATTTTCCAAAAAAGGCGAGGAAATTATAGGATAACATAGGGGGCAGTAAGTGGTGGTACAATCAATCATACACTGCGTATAAATGGGGACGGCGCAGGAAAATCATTGCGCCGCACCACTTTACGCACATTGCCCATCTCTTTCAAGTTTCAACTCTCTCTGCCAGGATTTTCCGACGGGGGGCATTTAACACCACCCACTGTGGTCTCGTCATATGATTGTGGCCTCTCTCCGGCGTCCGGCAGCCAGCGGCCATCTCGAATGGTCATCATCATCATGCCTTTCAACTTAATTTCAAGCCTTTTCACCTCACCTACGATACGCATTGTCTTGATGGACATGGACATCATCCCACCACCATCCATCGATGATCCATCCATCCGGATCACCGTTGCCGTGTACCAAACTACGAGATCGAAAGGTGTACGCTAACCCTTGGGATGCTACTTCTGTATATTAAATCACGTCCACGTCTTTCATTCCATGCCTTTTACTTTTCTTTTTTACTTTTAACTTTTTTTTTTTTTTTTTTAATTTATTATTAAAAAATTATATGAATTTCTTTAAAATCGTTAAATATTATATTTTTACTTAAAAATCATTATTTATCACTTCTTGAGATGCAAAATTAGTGATTAAATTTTTATATTTAAGATTTTCTAACACCCCTTTTCAAAATTAATGATTATGTTATCTTTTTGTTGTATTATTTCATTATCTTCTAATTCTTTTTTATGAATTTCTTGTTAATTTATGAGTTTTTCACCTAAATTATACTCTATATTTTGTTCATTGCTAATAACAAATTTATTTAGAACTCATTTTTTGGATTCAACAAACGCAATTTTCTTCGTTGTTTCTACAATAAGCGACAATTCTTCGATATGTTTGATAATTCCTCCGCCATCTATCATTGATTTGTTGTCATGAAAGAATTAGAGAGTAAACAAAAGACATACCAGAGATCTAAGATCTCTGCTCTAAAGGTTTCGTGTAAACAAAACCTTGGAAAACGACTAAACGTAATCGAAACCCTCCCAAAAAAAAAAAAAAAAAAAAATTCACCCCGTAGATCACTATTGAACGCAAATCTACAAAGAAGACAAACTGGAATCACTGCAGAGCTTAAGCGCCACCAAACTTACCATTGTATTATATAGGTAAAAAAAGAAGGAAGAGTCGGGGGAGAAGGGAAAAAATTCCTTCCTCCTATAATATTTCCATGGCGGCTAGGGTGTTTTGAGATGTAAAGGTCTAATACTTTCAATTTGCGCAAAGAAATACAAATTAGTTATAAATTTGTTGTTCTTAATTGTAAATTTTTTTTTTTTTAAAAAAAAAACAACAACAACAATGTAAGTGATTGATTGAGTTTTTGGTAACTAACTTTTTTTATTTTTTATTTTTATTTTTATCGATGATCGGCTATGGAATGATTTTAATGACTTAAAGAGTGAGTTGTTGGCAAATAATGAAATTATTGAGAAGAAGATAAATAATTCCTATATTTTGGAAGTTGGAATAAATTTTATATTTTTTTATGTGTGTGTGGACATTTGTAGCATAATTAGGATTGAATGTTGAAGCAACCCATTTCTCATGCAAAGGATCCAGTTGGCAATTAATTTTTTGTTGTCCGAAATTTTGGCAGCTTAATACTCATTTAGTGTAAAATGAGAGATAATATTGTCTTAACATTGAAGATGAAGAACAAAATTTACATCATTACCCATATTTTTATACTAAATGGATACTCTCAATTTCATTTGAAATAGAAAGGATCCTATTCCGGGCTATAATTTGTTTGTTTATGAAAATTGTTTTTATTAATATTCATTAAGTGGGGGACTTATCAAATTGGGGGCTTTTTTTAAATTACTTATTGATCATAATTAGGAAGGCCTTAATTAAAGAATATGAACGATAATTAGGGCTTTAATTTTTTTTTAATTAATATTTATTATTATTATTATTTTTTTTGGTGGGGAGGGGGGGGGGGGAAGGGGGCCTTAGGTGGCCGCCTAATGGTGGAGTCGGCATTGGGTTCAATCACCCCCAAATTGGCTTTTAGGGTTGGCCAAGTTACTCTAATCTTCAACAAAGAGATGGGTTGTCCCATAGCAATTGGATCAAAATTAAATAAAGATCCATCTTATATTCAATGATGCTTTTAAAAGCTACATATAGGTGTGAAAAAAAATTATATAAATAAGTCAAAGTAGGTGTAACATTGTTTGTCTTCAAAGGATACCTCAATCCTCTAGGGATCATGCCTCATGAAGATGAGATAACTAGTTTAAATCTCCTCTTCCCTAGAACATATAAAAAAAAAAAAAGAAAAAAGAAAAGGTGCAGCATTATTCAACATTAAATACTAGGATAAAATACCTATTAACACCACAAAATTAGGGGTAATTACCTTTTTGCCCCCATGAACTAAAGCGCCTTAGTACTTTTTCCTCATGAACTATCAACTATGACATCTGATCCCATCAAACTACCATCTTAGGACAAAAAACCTCATTCTGTTAGTCAAATGGGTTAAAATTGATAATCAACGGTCATGTGCAAGTTATGTGCCATTTTAAATTATTATTATTATTATTATTATTATTATTTTCACTTTTACCCTCACTTTAGACCAAGAAAATGATGCTTATATCCTCATAAACTCTAATCCAACACATAAAAACAATTTAAAATGAGGGCAAAAGTGGAAGAAAAAAAAATTAAAATGGCACATGACCGTTGACGGTCAATTTTAACCCATTTGACTGACAGAAGTAGGCTTTTTGTCTTAAGATGGTAGTTTGATGGGATCATGAGTCATAGTTGATAGTTCATGAAGAAAAATTGTCAAGACGCTGTAGTTCAAGTAGGTAAAAGGTAATTATCCCACAAAATTAAATTACTGTAGTTGAGAGTTGATCATGAGACATTCTCCCACTAGATGTGCTACATATTTTTCCTTCATCTTTTTCTTATTTTTTAAAATTATCATTAAATTTGTAGGATTAATCACACATATTTAATAATAATTTTAAAAAAATGAAAAAAAATAAAAGGAAAAAGAAAGAAGAAAAGTTGCATTTTCCTTCTCGCACAACCTCGTCAAAACATTCAATTTACCGAGGCTTACCTGAATCTTTAGTTATCTCTTCTATCACTGCTATTTCGGCTAGATGGTTGACACGTGTACAATCTAAGCTATAGGGTATAGAGAAAGGAGGAATGGTAGGTACTCAACTTATTCAACTTTTGCCTTATTTTTTTATTTAAAAAATAAATAAATAACAAATAAAAAAATGTGTAAAGAAATAATATCTATTTTTTAAAAAATACAAAATGATTTTTTTTAAAAAAAAAAATGACAATTTTTATGAAAAAAGAAATATTATTTTCATTTTTTTAAAAAAAATATTAAATAAAAGAAAGATAAAAAATAAAAATTATTGAATCACATTTTTTATTTATTTACTATTTAATTTTTTTTTGAAAAAAAATAAAGAAATAAAATAAAAATTAAAGTTAAGTTTGGACAAGTAAGTAAGTTGGAAGTCTATCATTTTCCTAAAAGAAGGGGACGGAGGGGACGCAATCAATATAAAGGCATATGTATGCCTACGTGGAGTGGGAGCTCAAAGAAAACGACCCAGTGGGAAAAGTGGGTCCCACAGCGGCCCCAATCCATCCAATAACAAAATTGTGCCTTGTAAAAGCGTGTGGGCGCCACTTGTTCAAATTCCAATTGATTGTTACACACATCATTTTCATTGGAATTTTCGACTCCATTTCTATAAAACTCCAACTACTATTTTCCTAGATAGGTTTTGGCTTTAAAAGATTAGTAAGTAATTTAGATGGGCGGCGCTGCAATCCTTTACTATACTGAATAGGACACTTTAATATATATATATATATATATCACCAATTATGTAATTTTTTATTTATATTTTCTTGAGATTACAATAAGGGAAGGAGAGGAATGAAAATTATAAATAAAAAGAGTTGGGCAAGCGAACAATACAAATAAATAGAAATTAAAAAAGAATGTATTAAGTAAAAGACACGAGCGTATGAATTTTTAAGGTATATATTTAGAAAATTGGTCAGTTAAAAATTACATAAAGGTACCAACACCATAAAGATCAACGTGAAGCTGGCAATTATGGTACGTAGTATTTAATTATGATGACGTTAATGTTCTAGAGAAAATTTAAAGCTTCTGCATGTTAATAATGACTCTCGGAGTTAAAAGGAACGAAAAGTAAAAGTTGTTGCTATTATGCTAATGCTAATGACTCTATAAACACGCAAAAAAATAATTTTAACTTCTGCGAGAGCATTAAGCAATTTGGTGTATAAGACTTGTATACTTTTTGTTGTTGCAGTCCCCTTGAAATGCCTGAAATGGAAGCTCTCCTTACAAATACAGCTGTAGAAAAATGGTGGGTATTTTTGTTTTTCTTTTTTCAGAGGGATTTCTTGTGAGAGGGCATTGCTTGGTGTGTGGACAAAAAGCTAAAAAGCTACTCCAGTGGGGGCAGTGGGGGAAGATAGATAGGCTTTTTGGGTTTTGTGGGTTTTTTCTTCATGGGAACGGCAAATTGGTGTACGGAACCCAAAAGACAAATTATCCTGAGAAATAACTTCAATTTATTATTAATATTAATATTATTTGATTAATAATTTAATATTATAGTGTTGTTAATCTTGATTTGATGCAGTGAGAGGCTCTGCACGTGTTTTAGCCATCAGGTTATGATTGCGTGCATTAAATACGAGACAGATCGAGAGAAAGACACGATGGAGGTCTGGGTGGTGTGCGAGGATGAGAAAAATTCCAATGGTTTTCAATTGAGAATGCTAAGGGTACCGAGTGGAGGACGAATCCACTGTGTTCTGCCACTCTGTGAAGCCACGTGTGTGCCACAGGGTGGCAACGGGTGTACGGGCTCCCTGCACTACACCACTGTCTCTATGCTTTGCCTTTTTGTCTTACTTCATCCTATCCGTTCACAGTAGGCTTTTTCTAATATATATATTTTTTTCTTTCTTTTTTGCTTTTTTGTATTTAGATTTCTGTAAAGTCTATTCCTTTTTAATAATATTTTTTTGGAGTCTATATATAGTGGCTGTTCCATTTCACTCGGTACTCTGTTGTTGGTGAAGCTTCCTTTATCTTCATCATTTACTCTTGTTCTTGTGCTTGGAAACCAAACGCCCAAGTGAGAATCCTGAGGAGCGAGATGGAAGGAAAACTTGTGAGTTCTAGATTCAAGAGGGTTTGTGTTTTCTGTGGCAGCAGTACTGGGAAGAGAAACTGCTATAGAGATGCTGCCATTGAGTTAGGCCAAGAGCTGGTACTTGATTACTTCCATAATGATTCATGAAACTGATTTTTACCCGCTTTATGCAGTGATTTTTTTATCTTTTATTTATTTTTATTGATTTTCTCTTTCGTTTGAAACCCTTTTTCACATGTTTTTGGGGTGAATGTGAAGGTGTCAAGGAGGCTGGAGCTTGTCTATGGAGGTGGGAGTATTGGGCTAATGGGTCTGGTTTCTCAAGCTGTGCATCGTGGTGGGGGGAAAGTTCTTGGGTATGTACAACTATCAAACCAATTGTGTCATCTTCTTGAAATGTATGAAATTTTGTTGGTCCTTTATGTTTTTTGTTTTTTTTTCCACATGGCTTACACTATTTTCTTTTTTGGATTTTGGCTCCCAGGATCATCCCCAGGACTCTAATGTGTAAAGAGGTGCGTGATCTCACATGGGTTCTTTTTGGATTTTGTACTGGGTTTTTCTTTTTCATTTCATTTTAGGCTTCATTGTGTCTGTGAAAATGCTTGAATGTTTATAGTATTGGTTTAAAGTTGAGACCTTTATGGTTCATGGAGTTTCTGAGAATGCTTGTGTGTTTGTGGTGGAGCCACAGTTAACGGGTGAAACTGTTGGGGAGGTAAGGCCAGTAGCCGACATGCACCAAAGAAAGGCTGAAATGGCCCGCCATTCTGATTGTTTTATTGCCCTACCAGGTCCCATCTCTCTCTCTTTTCTCTCTCCAAGAGATACTAATATTATACAGACATACACTTTACCCTTTTTGTTCCCTGAAAAATCAATGGAATTTTCTGTCACATATACCTTGGTTTCAGGTGGGTATGGAACTTTGGAAGAGCTGTTGGAGGTCATCACTTGGGCTCAACTGGGTATTCATGACAAGCCTGTAAGCATATGTACCCAATAAGTACTGATTAAACTTGTTGTTGGGTCCTTTTCTTTTTCCCCCAAACCCTAATTTTCATCGATTTTTGAAACTTTGAAGGTGGGTCTGTTGAATGTTGATGGGTACTACAACTACCTTCTCACTTTCATTGACAAAGCAGTGGATGATGGGTTCATCAAGCCATCTCAGCGCCACATCATAGTGTCTGCTCCTAATGCTAAAGAGCTTGTTCAAAAACTTGAGGTGGGCCAGTTTTGTTTCTTTGGGTGTGTTTTTTAATTTTGAAAATTTCTCATATATGAAAAAGACAATCTGGGTTTTAGAGAAGGAATCTTTCTCAGATTACCATCTTGATGTAAGGTTCTTATGAGTGTTGTTTTGTTGCAAATGATGACACTGTTTTGTTTTGATTAGGAGTACGTGCCTGTGCATGATGGAGTCATAGCAAAGGCAAGGTGGGAGGTTGAGCAACCACCACAGCAGCAGCAGCAACAACAGGTGGGGTTCAATGCCACTACTTTGCAGACTGAGATCGCTCTATAAAGAGAGACATGTGAACAGAAAGAAGGAAAAAAAAAAGTTTGGGGAAAAGGTGCTTTATTAATCTCTTTGCTTTTGCTCAGATTTTGGGTCATATACCAACCAATGCCATAATGGAATTGTAGGGTTCGATTGACCAAGGGAGATGCAGCCCAACTCCTAAAAAAAAAAAAGAAAAAAAAAAATCAGTTTGACCAAAAGATTTGGGTCTTTTTGTATGTGTGGTGGGAATTAGAAAGGAAGGCCTATCTTGGGTATTAAAGCCTGTATTTTGAACCTCGAATTATGTACAAAAAGATTATATAGAAAGAACAAGCAGTAGCATCCAAAAAACTAGCTGCAGCTTTATTCTCTCCGTTTCTTTGCTGAAGAGCATGCATGCCTGGCTTGCTGTGGCGTGTTATAATTCTCTTTTTTGCTCTGCCAGTTTTTAAGGTACTGTTTGTGGGGGGTGTGATGATTTATGCATTTTCATTTCATGGTATTGGTGGTGGGGATTTTACGTTGGATGAGGCCTTTATTTGGGCGGACGTATGCCTCCTTTTCCTTTTCTTTTTGGTTTTTCCATCCTTGTTTGATTTGTTGTGTTGCTCCTGAGTCCTGATGGGGGGGATGAAAGGCTAGTAGTAGAGTACCTACAGCTCATTTTGCAAGGACAGGGATTTTGAACTGTAGCCGGAGGCTTTTTCTGAAAAAGCACTGTAGAGAGAGATAGAGAAAGAGAGAGAGAGAGAGAGGGGGAAGGAAGGAGGTATGAGGGCTGAAAACGAAAAATACTGGCCAATCATGGCACCTGCGGAACTCTTTTTCCGAGTTTTCAGAGAGACCCCCCATGGTTTCTTATCCATCCCCCTTCTTGTTTTTGAAATGACAATAGGCTTCTCAGCAGTGACTGGTTGATTTGTGGGATATAGGTCCCCTGCCCTCTCTTGGGATGGGACTTTGGAGTTTCTTTTATGTATTTTTGGGTATGGGACTTAAAGAAAGGAGTGTTTGTGTGTGTGTGTGACAAATTTTCAGTAACTCTGTTTTTGCTTTTAAAAACGTGGTTTTTGATAAGACACTTCAAATGGTTGAGATGGGTTTTTGTCTTTGAGTTTTGTTTGGTTCTTTACAAAAGCTGCGAGTATTTTAACAGAATAAAGAATGAAATAGAGAGAGAGAAAAGAAAAAAAAGAATGAAGAATGTTTTTGTTAGACTTAAAGAAATGAATAAAATAAAACGAGGTTATTCATATATGTAGAATCATTGTAGCAATTTCTTTTGAAATATATGAAGAAAGAGATTTTTATTTATTTGTTTATTTATTTTGTATGTCTTTCGTTTTGGGGACAATTTAACAAACACAAATGTTCAAAAGAGACAAATTGTTATTTGAAAGTACTATGAAAATGGTTTTAACTTGACTATGGTTTTTCTTATGGGGAATCTTTTCTATCCCATAGGAATAATATGAGAGATTCTGTTGGAAACATTATGAGATTCTGTTTGGATCTTTCTTTTTTCCAGGAAAATAATTTCCACTGGAAAACAAAAAATCAAGGAGAACCAAAATTCAAATGATTAATGGTTGAGAAAATGACGCAAGCAAGTGATATTGTAAGGTTGTTTAAGTGTTCGTCTAGAGCTTTTTTTTAATAAAATATTAGACACTTGTTTAGCCGTTTTTCACGAAGAATGAATTTATTTTAGTTGCTTGTAGAGCTATTCTTGATGATGGTTCCCACCAAGTAATAGGATGCAAGTACTTAATATTCATGCTATTTCAAGTTTCAAATGAACACTCTTTAACGCGATAGATTTTTATATGCTCTTTTAAGTTTCAAATAAACACTTTTTAACGTGATAGATTTTTACTGTCACATTAGAAAGCGGAAGCATGTATTTAAGAGTGCATGGAGCACTTTTCATTATTTATTTGCATTGCTCATCTAAGATGCTGATCCTATCAGTTTAATGTAATAATTGCATAGTTTAATTAATTAATAGATTATGTATGCTAAATGATTCCAAAATTTTAGGTTTTGAAAGTCTTCAAAATTGAACTTTGGGCCTGATATTGTTAGCACATAAAGCTAATCCCTCGCCTTGTAGTTCTCTTGACATGGGCCTTAAGCATTAGTACATAATGGAACTTGCTTGGTTTGGTTCCTATTTTATGGAATGTTTAATGAATCGAACTTGTAAAACTGAATTCAATCAAGCAGGATGTTCCCATTAAGCTAAAGTTGCATTATGTTACGATATTAAGTGTTCCACATGACGTAAGTGCAATTTTAACGAGGCACCCTCTCTTTGCAAACTAGTTTTTAAGGTTGAGTTCTCAGTATCAAAACTAGGTTTCACGTGGGACTGAATAGATTGCAACTTTGTGGTTGAATCACAAAGGACGCGGCCTATACGTGAATAGAGCAACCAAAAGAGAAATGATTAGTATCAAGTCAGTATCAATAGCATGAGCCAGAGCTAGCCATTAATGTAGGGTTGCAGAATGCGGAATGTGATAGCATGTTATATAAGCCTCATGTAATGTAGAGATAATAATGGGCAACTCGGCTGTCTGTTGGCCTTGAACATGTGGGGGCACACTGGCCCTCTGGATAAGGAGCCATTGATGGTCTTTTGTGTACCATCCTCTCTCTGGCTGGTCCATAAATGCTTGTATAAAGCTCTAGAATGGGTTACCAAAAGCAGTATGCTAAGGTCCAGGTTTTTGGACATTGTGACCAAGTTGGGGACCGGTTTGCCCTGCCTTTTCTTCTTGTGTTGGTCCATTCCCTTTGCAAGGGCAATGATGATTCATTGAGTGCCGCCCTTGAAGGCTTTGTCCCATGGCACTTTGATAATTATAGGTCAAACTGCAAGAGATGGGTGGTTGCTCCAACTGTAAAAGGGGGGGACCATGCTACTAACTTGTAATTCTAATTTACCATATGAAAAAGCAGAATTCGATGGGAGATAAAAGTTTTCCTCTAAATTAGGTTGAGCGTTTGGAGGATTGAGAATCGCTTACATTTGGGACGGATTGCGAATCAGTTTTCCTAGCTAGGTAAACTGCATGCAGTCAACATTTCAAGAATTTCACCCTGAATTCCCAAAAGGGTTCCAATGAACTTCTGCAGAGCTTTCTGTTAGATTCCAAATCTCATTCTGAATTTTCCAAGTAAAGTTTGCAGATATCTCATCTCACTTTCAGGTTTTTCCGCTAACGAATAATAGCATTTTCAGCAACGTTATGCATTTTAGCTAATCGGAAAGCATTATCCTTCTCTTTTACTTATAGCTTTTCAATACAAACTTCAACAGATTTTCTATTTTCTTTAAATATTTTGCTTCAAAATTAGTTAAACATACACCAATATAAAGGTTTTAAAGCATCTGCCAGAGGCCAGAAAAGATATCTATTCAAGTTGAACATCTGACTATACAAGCTATAAGTTAACAGTCATCTCTAGCTGGAGACCATTTAATTTGTTAATTACTGCATGCAAACAGTAATAAGAAGTGAGAAGAACTTATCAAACTAGACCAAGTGAATGAGTGATGGAGCTCTTCCTTCACAACTTGTCAATGGGTACGACTCTCTAACAACTCCCATGGCAGACTAGTTGAAGAATGTTGTAGATAACTACTACTGATGTAAAAGATGCATGTCTTCTGCATTTACCCCCACCCCCCCCCCCCCCCCCCCCCCCCCACACCATTCTCAAGCTGACAACACATCTGCCCCACTCCTCTGTCTCCTTCCCTTTCTTTTGCCGTACACCTGATCACCATTCAAAACTGAATAGTTTTTTTTTTTTAATTCAAAACTGAATAGTTACTCTGCAGCTTCAATCCCCACAAAAGCTTTTTTTCAAACAGTGAAAAGCCTTTGTGAACATCAGTTCAAATAGTGAAAAGTCTGTGTAAAACTTTTTCGTTCAAATAGTGAAAAAGTGGACAACACTGAGAAGATTCACAGCTGGGACTGAGTGGCCATGCTGTAGTTGTTTCTTGAGTCTCTCTCTGATTCAATCACAAACAAAAGCTTTAGTTCAAATAGTAATCGGGCATACCATTAATAATTGCAACATCTTTAATTTACTCTCTGGCTTTTTTGTGTATCCTAATTCCTAACTAGCTAGGTGGTCACTTGTGGTTTCAATCATCATGGAGTGAATGATATGAGATCAAAATTTGAAATGCTCCCAACAACTCCAAATAACTAACACTTGATAAGATCAAAAGAAAATTGCAACCACATAATTAGTTACCAAAAGTGATCAAATCAATAAAAAGAATAAAGACAACAATTTTGGTGACAAAATGAAACAAACTCTTTATACGTAAAATCACTTCGAACAGCCAAACTTTGGAAACCAATTCATTATATGAGATTAATTATATAATCAATTTACAAATGACCCGTTTGTTGAACCAATAAATTAGTTTGTTCGTGTTAGAAGATAAAATCTGATCAATCAAGTCAAGCATATCCAAGAAAAGCAACAATCTCATGATTTACTCCTCCATGTTTCATGGGATTGCATATTACTCTCTATCACAACCCATGATTCACGCCATGATATATGGGATGTGTTCCCTTCATATGCCTATATAGTGTTCTCTCTTGTAACATTCAAATTACTAAATAAAAATGTAGTCCTTTGTGTTCTCTTCTTCTTCTTCTCTTTACAAACTTTCTTCTTTTAGTCTGTATTTTCACATGGTATCAGAGCAATAAATCGACTAACGTCATTCTAGTTCCTTTTCCGCTGTCTCTCTGAGTCATTTCATCAAGCACCTTAGCCGCATCACATATGTTTGTTCAGTCACATGTTGCAAGCTCACTCCTTCTCCATAGTTACTGCACACCGACATCAACCTTTGGTCATTGCGGTGAAATCTAACCATCCATTGTTGGTTTTGCGGGGAGATTTGACCACCCCTTGGTATTTGCGGCGAGATTCAACCGTCCTTTGAAAACTTGCAATGAGATCCGAATGTTCCTTGGTATTTTACGGCGAGATCCAACCACCCCTTTGTGTTTATGTGGCGAGATCCGACTGCCCCCGGTGGTTTATGGTAAGATTCAACCGACAAACGGTCAATTATTTGTTTTTGTTTACCAAACTGAAGGAAGTTCCTACCATCAGTTTGCGGAGAGTGTTAGAAGATAAAATCTGATCAATCAAGTCAAGCATATCCATGGAAGGCAACAATCTCATGATTTACTCCTCCATGTTTCATGGGATTGCATATTAGTCTCTATCACAACCCATGATTCACGCCATGATATATGGGATGTGTTCCCTTCATATGCCTATATATTGTTCTATCTTGTAACATTCAAATCATTGAATAAAAATGTAGTCCTTTGTGTTCTCTTCTTCTTCTCTTTACAAACTTTCTTTCTTTAGTCTGTATTTTCACAGTTCGAATGCTAGTAGAGTTTCATGGATGACTTATATCAGACATGCTTCGATCAAGCTTCTCTGCCTCTTTGCGATCTTGACCTTGTTTGGATGCTCTCCAATCGAGCCTTGCGACCAAGCTTCTCGGGAGTAAGCTTGAAATTCATTGAAACATACTCGTTCGAACAAATACCGATCGAGCCTTCTAACCGAGCTTCTTGGGATTTCTTAAAGTTCAACATTGAACTTACTTGTTCGATTGAGCTTCGAACAAGTCTTCCAACTGAGTGCCTCAATTCTCCAATAAAAAAAGAGAAAATTACACTTTACCCCCATAAAGTTGGCAGCGATTTTCAATTCGAATTCCAAAGTTCCAATTTTTGCAATCTACCTCCTCAAAGTTCTAATTTTTTGTAATTTAGCCATTCCGTCAGTCAAAGCCGTTTTGACTGACGGAACAGTGATCACGTGCGTGTTGGTTTTTTTTTTTCCCCCCCTAAAATGCCCTCATCCCTGTAATTGCTTCTCCCTTTGCCTTTCCTCTTGGCTGACCTGACCCTTTCTTTGCAAACCCACATCAAATGTAAGTTCAGATGATTTTTTCTTGGGTAAAGTCCACTTAACTCCTTCAAACTATCACCTTAATTAATGACAATCTACTCCCCAAACTATCAATTGTGACAATTTACCCCCCAAACTACCAAAACAACGACAATGTACCCCTACTTTTAACAAAATGACAAAATTACCCTTACTAAAATAAAAACAAAAATACTAAAATTTATTATTTTTTCAAAATTTTAAGGGTATTTTTGTCTTATTGAAAATTATATTATATAGGGGTAATTTCATCACTTTGCTAGTATTAGAGGGTACATTGTCATTGTTTTGGTAGTTTATGGGGTAAATTGTCGTGATTGATAGTTTGCGGAGTAGATTGTCATTGGGGTAGTAGTTTGAAGGGGATAAGTGGACTTTACCCTTTTTTCCTTGATGGACTGAGCAAAGAGAGAAACACGCACGCCTGTTACAGTAGCATTTCTTTCTACAAAATGCATAGCCCCAGGGCACCTCATCGGATTACTAAGAAGCCATGAAAATGGGTTCTAAATGATTGAACCTGCATAAATAATAGGCACGGTGAAAATGGGTACACCATAATTCCCCATTCTGAATCGTCCTAAACTCTTTCCTTTTTCGTCCACCTCCTCAACTAACCAAACCCAAGATTCTGTATCTACAAAATTTCAAATGAGAATTCAAATTTTCACACGAACCACAGCAAAAGGATATATAGGACTGAACAATTTTCAATTTTCATTCCCTCTTTCCTTTCCACCAAACAAAGATTTTTTTTTTTTAAAAAAAACTCAATCAATTTACAAATTTTATATACTACCGATCTGAGAGAGAGAGAGAGTTTATTATAAGGAGAAGATGGATTTTGTGTGATGCTTCGATTTTATAGAACCAGAGAGAGAGAAAAAGACAAAAATGGGAAGGGGGCATTTTGGGTAAAAAAAACCAACAGTGATCACATGAGTCACATGTGATCATTGTTCCGTCAGTCAAAGCGGCTTTGATTGACGGAATAGTTTAATTAAAAAAAATTAGAACTTTGGGGGGGGGGGGTAAATTGCAAAAATTGAAACTTTGGGAGTTGAATTGAAAATCGCTGCCAACTTTAAGAGGGTAATTTTCCCATAAAAAAAAACAACATTTTGAAACTAGCCCAAGTATAAAACTTAGCCTAACAAACTTTGATCAACTTGCATCTAAATTGTTTACAACATCGAGTTAGCGAACATAAAATGTCACATATTTGAAATCCTAACTGCGATGCTAAAATTTTTTTTACCATAGCTCATTTACCTTTTTTTAAAAAAGAAAAAACTTTACATAACCCTCTTGAACTTCTATTATTTTTGAATCCCCTCTCTTAAAATGTAAAAGCTTTTAATTGATTGTATTCAACTTTCAAATTTTTTTAATATCAATTCTCCGTTAGGATTTTTGGTTAAATTCCAACAGAGGGCATGAAAATTACCACGTACAAAATTTTATTTTTTATTTTTTAAAGGAATGGTCTGGTGAGTCGGTGGGTAACTAGACCCACTGCGTGAGCCACTATCGTGGGTCTGGTCAATATCCACGATAGTGGATCACGCAGTCCACCTCTCTTGGACTGCGTGACAATGGTCCAATTTTTTGATTGGTTTTAGATTTTTTGACCCGAACCCAACTAAAATGTCCACCAAGTTTAGCCCGGCCCGCCTCTTTTTCACTTTTAACCGGGCTTAAAAAAAAATATATGAGAGATGACACTTGACACTTATTATAATAGGTTAAAAGAAATTTCTTCTAACCAGTTTAGAGGAAATTTATGTTCAATAGACTTATCAGACAATTTCATCATATTTTCTATTAATTTCCTAACAGAAATTCTGTGAAATATTGTCAGTTATACTTCCAAACAACTTTTAATTTTTTTAATTTTTTAATTATTTAATTTAATTTTTTATATATATATATATATATATATATATATAGGGTAGAGTTGAGATTTCACATCTCTTCTAGTAAGAAATTGACGATTAAATTTATAGGATCTGGATGGCTGATTGAAAAATGATTTAAAAACAACACTAATATTAAAAAAATAAAATAAAATCTATGGATCCTTTGGAAAAATGATAAAAACTAAGGATTATATATTGTAATTTCCCAAAAATTTAAAATTCTCAACCTTTTTAAGATTATACACTTTTGTTGCAAGCCAAGAATGCCATTATATATCTTTCAACTAATATATTTCTCTTATTTGTCATAATTGGAAAGTTGTCAAATGCTAGTTTCCTTGCCCTCCCTTGCCATGATAGTGCTATGCAGTTTGCCCTTGATTTACCCTTCAATCACGGTTGTCTGGATGGCAAAGAAAAAAACCATAACTTTTTTCAAGATTCTTCTTCTTCACAACATCTATAGTAAGGAAAATCTTCAGGGAATTACAACTTTTTTTTTTTTTTTTTTGAAAACCATGTGACAATTTACGTGACATTTATATGTTACCCACATAGCCTTAACCCTCTCTTCCATTTTGAGACCTCGCCACCTTCAACCCATTGCCGCACGGTTATGCAACCATCGATTTCCACATTTGCATCTCCTGAAACACAACCACTGCACCAAAGTTAAGAGTCCCCCATGCCACCCCCAAGGGCTTTTGGGGATTGTTCAACCACCCCCTCTCTTTGATCACCACCAACAATCCATTTTGAGGGTAGCTAATCCACCCTCAAGGCCATTAGGGTGGTCATGATTATCAGTGAAAAGTACATTTTAGAGCCGAAGTTGTTATTCATCATCTTAACCAATGGAATAATGAACAAGCAAATTACCACATTTATAATCACACAATCCAAATAAGCAGAAAACAAAATCAACATAAACATTTGATGACAAAGTAGAAACCTCATTGTGAAGAACTTTTAAAATGTAAAACTACTATGCAAGCCAGCTATCCTCAAAGGCATCCACTATAGAAGATATATATTACAAATTGATCAACTTACAGAACCTTTGTAACTCACAACTTAATTTGTAATCCAGGCAAACAACTCGTTCACCTCATATCGCAGTGGCTCCAGAACCTTTGGTCTCCTTCTACAAGAATTATCTTAACGAAAAATCTTGTTTGCTACAACTCAAAACTCAGGTGGCTGAAAAATTTTCTTTGGTTTGTTTGATGAAAAGAAAAGAAAAGAAATCAAATTGTTTAGGCTCAAAGGTGTTTAGGAACCTCTCCAAGAACAATGAAAAATAGGCTATGGGTCATATGAAAATCGTAGGTCATTAATTAGGCTTGTATAGTTATAAAAAAAAACAAGTAAAGGTTTTAAAGTAGAGTCAGCAACAATTAAAACTGGAAGTAGCTAGTTCGGTCAAACGAAGGTTAAGTTCAATCGATCGAGGCTCTCGAATTTAAGTGTAAAATCACACTACACCACTTTGCTCGAATGAGATGCGATCCACCTTTTGACCGAACCTCTTGAGTTTTAGAATTGAGCCATGATGGATTGGTTTGATTGAACGAATTTCGATTGAAGCCTTCTAAACTTCAACTGTAGTATTTTCTTGATTTGCATTAGATATTGACTCAATTCTAAACCTAAACCTTGCACCCTAATATGTTTTGACACCTAATTTTTTAAAACAAAAAACTTAACAGTAGGAGTGATTGAACCACCCCCAACGGTCGGTTTTAGGGTGGTTGAACCACCTTCAAGGCCATTGGTAATAGCCAACCATTCCCTCGGCCGATTATGGGGTGGCCGAACCACCCCATGAGCCCTTGAAGGTGGTTTGACCTACCAAGCGATCCATTCTAGGAGTGATCAAACCACCTCTAAGACTATCAGAGGTGATTGGCCACCTCTTTTAGCCGACTATGAGGTGGCCGAAACACCTCATAAGCCTTTGGGGTGCCATGATGGATTGTAGCCAACAATTTTGTAGTAAAATCCATAATAGTCCTAGAAGAACTCCTATAGTTATGTGGCATTACAAGTATGTAAATGCACTATATAAAATTTTGATTTTTTTTTTTTTTTTTGTTCCCTCTAAAAATGATTTTCTTGTAAAACTGGACAATCGGCATTAACCATGGAAATGTATATGAGCCTTTCTAAACTAAATTCTCAGGCAGGAGGTCTATATATTCAAAATTTAATATTCTTCCTTGATTATTTTTTATTTTGGAATAAATTAATATTTGATAAAGAACAAAAAGAGGCATACGATCTGGATCAAATGAGGATTGAGGGTTGTACTGGAATCTCTAGTATTAATTCCAACTCCATTTGCGCCTGAAGTTTAGCTTCTCTAGTCAAGTTAATATGCTGGACACCACCCTTCTTCTTTTTGTCATTTTTCTCTTTCATTTACTTCCAAATTTATGACCTTTTCATAATAAACAGAACCACCAGATTTTTTGGGTTTTTTGTTTTTTTTTTCTTCGGTGGGTGATTTCTTGGGTGTTAAGTTTATATATATATATAAATGAGAGCCCTTACTATCATGTCCATCCTGATAACACCCATTTTGCAACCTCCAATTACCATGTGACACATCAAAAAAAATAAAAGTGAGAACAATCGCATTAAATCAGAGAAAAAAAAACTCTAGCCGGCAAGACCCAGGCCAGACCCATGCGTGGGTATCGCTAGACCCACGGACCCACGAGTCTGGCCGGCGGTGAACGCCTCAAACCCTGTTGGCCGTGACCCGCCTCAAAACCGGTTCTAATGCCTCAAAACCAGTTTTTAATGCCCCAAAACCTATTTCTAATGTCTCAAAACTAGTTTTTGAATTCAAAACTAAATCTAGTGGTAAAAGGTTAACCATTTAGGAATTTTATCACTCTAAAATCTTGTGTATTTTAGTCCAACTTATTTTTGTGAACTTTTTATATTTTTGCTTATGTGTCTGTTATTGATTCGGAGCTGTAAAATGAGTGTTATCAGGATGGTCCTGATAAAAGGTTTTCTCTATATAAATATATATATCGTTTAAAAATTAAGTTTAGTCTTTATCAAAATTATGCCCAATTCTTAATTCATGCTTCCCCCCCCCCCCCCTGAAATTTTTTTGGTTCAGTCCCTATATCGATCATAGTAAATCTAGAGTAAAGCTAAAAAACTGTTTCAAAAATTGGTTAAAACTAACACGTCAATTTTACTCATGGTAGATCTAACGCAAAGCTTTGTTATATGGTTAATTATAATTAAAGTATAATCACATGAGATTGTCAGACAGAGGGAAGAAAAACTATCAGTTGTACTCGGGACAGTAGACCATTTCAACAAGTGCTCTGCCAAATACATGAGAAAATTCCAGGAAATAGCAAGGAAAGCAACTTTTGCTTGTTAATTGTTTTGTTTTGTTTTTTTTTTTTTCTTAAACAATTAATATGTACGAATATACTTTTAATAAAGCAACAAATATAGAAAAAAGAAAAGAAAATAATAATTGCGATGAAGAAGATTGGAAAGTTATTTCTAGGGAGATTCTGGTGATTTGGTTGATTGATAGGGCAAAAGACTTCTTCAGGTCTTTGGGGAAGACTTCCAAGTCAAATAAAATTACTCATCATTTGTTCTTTAATATTTTTTTCATTGTATGGAAAGTGTGACTACGCGTTGTTGTTAGCTTTTTGATTTGACAGCTTTGGAAAATCTTCTTTCTTCTTGTTTTGTGGTCTCTCCGTCACATGACTTTTTGAAATAAAGAAACGACTCACCATCAATCGTTTTTTTTTTGGCTTTTTTTTCTTTTCTTTTTTTGGGCCACCACCACTACCACCACCAACGGGTATAATGTTTCTCATACAAAGTTACAAACACATAATGCACCAACGGATACATAATAAAACTCTATTTGATTTTGAGATGCGTTTGAAATTTTTAGAGATTTAATGGTGAATTTGCATATATCTTGTAGGAAGATGGACAACAAATGTGTTAGACCACTAACAGTAACTTCCCTTTAATTTTTCCTTAGTTTAGGACACAAAACTACTTTTTGCTTCCCTATAAAAATATACTTTATAATAGCTTCCCTTACATTTTTTTATACCATTAAAATATTATTTCTTTACAAAATATAAGTTCTCTACTTACCCTAACTTTTTTCACAAAATCCCAACACAATCTCCAATTAAAGACAAAAAGATGAAAGATGAGAGAAAAGATAAATGTTTGAGGAGTGCTAGGGAGCCAAACAAATGAACCCAGAAAAATTTTCAAACTGACGTGGCAGACCGTGAGTTGCAGACAAGGGAGAGAGAATTGCATTTTTTTTTTTTAATTTAAAAACCATATCCACGTGAGTTTCGAAATTTTTTTGGGTTCATTTGTTTGACTATCTAACACTTCTCTAAATGTTTATATTAAAATAATGTATAAGAAACTACTTTGGTTCTCTACACATTGGGAAACACTATACCAACCTGATGGTTGATGGTTGGTTAAATGTAGGAAATCTGATTTGAGTAAGTTTTTATAATTTTTTTTGAAATTTTTTCTAAATATAAGGAAATGAATGATATATATGGCATCTGATGCTAGTACTAAGAGCCAAATATATATATATACTTTTTAACTCCAAACAATCCCCTCCCCCTCTCTGCCCCTTTTTTTGTAAGAGCCAGTTGAAATCTACTCGAATTCGAGCTAAGCCAAGCCAGCTGGTTGTTTTTCGATAGAGCTCAGCTCGAGATCGTGGATGATGGATGATGGATGGCGGATGGCGACATCACTTAATACAAAATTGTTTACCATGTTTTTAATGATTACTATTTGATTTGACACTTACTATTTACCTTCATATATTTATATTCCAATATTTATAGTTTATGCAAAATAGATAGCTAAAATGTTTAGCTAACAATTTTTCAATACTTCTATATAATTTCGCAATATGATACTTCTATGAAGATAGAGCTTTTAACAATATGACCACATCAAACCATTTGCATAAATGAGCTAATGATGTTAAAAAAGTAACACAATCGGATCAACATCCTTTTAATTACTTTTTCATATAAAGTAAAATAGAGAAAATCTATCTTATGTTTCAAATTAAATTTTATAAATTTAATGGTGCATACGTTAACTATGTAGTAGATGAAACAAAACAAAATCTAAACCATAAAATGTTTACTTTTTAACATAGAGAGAGAGACATGTATTACCGTTTATTTGGATCTTAAATTCTTTGCATGAAATGATACCAATATTGATTAATTAGAAGACTTTAGCGTTGGATTGGAACTAAGTAGTCAAGTTATAAAGATCTTCTACAATTTCAAAGAAA
The DNA here is from genome assembly GCF_965113065.1 of Corylus avellana. Classification (NCBI taxonomy): domain Eukaryota; kingdom Viridiplantae; phylum Streptophyta; class Magnoliopsida; order Fagales; family Betulaceae; genus Corylus; species Corylus avellana. Next base: position 20,496,287 of record NC_142491.1, on the reverse strand, counting down.
TCATGTAGGTTTTAAAATTACAGAATTCAAGCCGTTTTTTATTTTGTTTTGTTTTTTTTTCTTTTGTGTGCAACAAACGGTTTGAAAAATACTACCTATTAAAATTGTGTTATGTTACCGAAGAAAATTAGGTATATTTTTATTGAGTTTTTGGTCGCTTATGTTATAAAGAAGTTTTGAATAAGAAACTGTTTTTTTTGATTTTATGAGGAAGAAGCATCTCTTCAAACTTGAAGAAGAAGCCCTTTGGAAGCATTTTTTAAACCGTTGAATGCAAAGAAGAGCCCAAATGAATTTCATACTTTGAAAATCACCAATTTCTTTGAAATTGTGTTAGATTCGATGCATAAATGCTCAACCGGTGAAGTTGGGATCTGCAGACTAGAGTCTTGAGAGATGTTTCATTTAATTAGTGTTTGGATTCCAAGAAACAAGAGGCGACCCAATTAGTAAGACTGAATCAAACTGCCATTGCTGGATTGATGAGTCCTCATACGACCAGAAAGACGAACAAAAAAAAAAAAAAGAAGAGTCCTCAGACTTTCTGACCGTTTTTGTTGCCTTTGAAACTTGAAACAACCATAATCCGATTCACATGATCAGAATCAAAGATGAAATAATTTGGCAGAACATTACTTGGAAAATATTCTGGAATTTCCAGGTAAAAGTCTAAAACTAAGAGAAAAAGACAAAATTCAAGCAAAGAGAAGAAAGACCTGTCAATGTCTCTCTGTCTCTGTCACTGTTCAGTCTATGCTGATTAATTTACGTATAACCGTGTGGGTTCCACCATTAATGGACTCAAATAGCTCCAAACTGCATGGACTTTTATGCCCCCCACAGCATCGAAGACTTGGTCTCAATCCTCTGTTTTCAATCATCTTATAAATAACCCACAACATATTCTGCCTTCCTTATAAACGTTCCTCCACCGTCTATTGTTTACCTACGTAGCAACATTTCACACCAAAACCTTAAAAAACAAGCAGCAGCTAGCAGTAATCAGCAATCACTACACAAAATGGCGGCCAGTGCCATTGATGAAATGACAATGGAACTTGAACTTCCTGGCTTTCGTTTCCACCCCACAGAGGAGGAACTTCTTGATTTCTACCTCAAGAACATGGTGTTTGGAAAGAGATTGCGCTTTGACATCATCGGCTTCCTCAACATCTATCATCACGATCCTTGGGACTTGCCTGGTAGATATATATATATACACATAAATCTTTTTCCTTAGTTTTCTTTTTACGGTCAGTTTAATTGTATGACAGTTGAATAACAGTTTAATAAATGGCATTTCTCTTACGTTTATTATCGTTGTTGTAATAGATTTGGCGAAGATTGGCGAAAGAGAATGGTACTTTTTTGTGCCGAGAGACAGGAAGCATGGCAGTGGCGGAAGGCCAAACCGGACGACTGAAAATGGATTCTGGAAAGCCACCGGTTCTGACCGGAGAATCGTGAGCATATCGGATCCAAAGCGGATTATCGGCTTAAGAAAGACACTTGTTTTCTACAGGGGAAGAGCACCAAGAGGAAGCAAGACCGATTGGGTCATGAACGAATATCGCTTCCCTGATTCATGCCCCTTGCCAAAGGTTTGTTTGTTACCTTTCAATTTCATCACAGTTTTTTTTTTTTTTAACTTCCCCATAGAATTAATTTCCAGGAAAAATCGTGGGGTTTGATTAATTTTTCAGAAAATGTAGTACTGGAAAAGGATTACAAAGTTCCAAGAAGACATCTCTTTCAAGGACAAATATCTCTGTAGACTTGAAACTAAATGCTCATTGAGAAGTTTCCATGAAAATGTTTGTGATGGAATAAGTCAAGAATATATATAGTTCACGTACACCCCTGATTTTATAGATAAAAGTAATTGGGACCCAGTGAGAAGATGGCCACATTCTTTTCACATTCTAAAATTTGAAAATTTTAGTGTAATTGATTTGTTTTTTTTGTGTGAAGATAATTAATAATATATCCTAGTGGCTTGAATAGGTCCCACTACTGGTAGGTAGAAAAAAACAGTAGATAGTTTTTTGGTAGTTGTGATTTGTTCCTAATTATCTGTTTATGTTTGTAAATGCAGGACATAGTGTTGTGTAAGATCTATAGGAAGGCAACTTCTTTGAAAGTTCTTGAGCAAAGGGCAGCAATGGAGGAAGAGATGAAGAACTTTCATGCTTCACCTTCACCCCCACCAACATCATCACTTGAAATAGGCTCATTTTACTGCACCCAACAAGAGGATCATCACTTACAGCAGCAACCAATGCCTGCTGTACACAACATAGTCTTCAAGAAAGAAGCAGAGGAAGTGTCGGGATTACAAGACAAATTGGATGAAAGAGGAGTGGAAACCAAAGTTTCCTCCACATCACTGCAAATCCCACTTGGAAGGGGCCAGTTGCCGGAGCTCCAAGTCCCCAAATTGACCATGGATTGGACCCAAGACCCGTTTTGGACCCAGTTAAACAGCCCTTGGCTTCAAAATCTGACCCCATATGCCAACATCCTCAATTTCTGATTCCTTCATGTTTATTATGCCTAGGAGACAATAAACTTAGGTTTCTGTAGATAAATTTTGTCGGTCACCCTCTGCCGGATTAAGGAAATTCCTGCTGACTGTTTACTTGGGTGGTTGGCCATGACTTTTGTTTCATCCCTATCAAGTGTTGCTCTTCTTTTTTCTTTTTCATTTTCCTGAGCAGGGTGATGTTGTTCTGGTTGAAGAAAAGTTGTGATTTTGTTAATGGGGTTCTTCTATATATGTTTCAAGAACATTGGAAGACTCTGGAGAATCATCTAATGGACATGAAAACTATTGCTTCATCGACTAACATTTTAAGACCTGAAGATGGGAAAACACCATGGATATATATTCTACCGAGAGAAGGGGGTTTCAGGAATCTGGTGTTGGAGAGTTGCTTAATTTACTATCTACTTTGCGGTTGCATTTCTTTATTAATTTACTATGTTAGAACTTTTTTTTTGGAGGGTTGGTGTTGTAGGGGAAACTTGTACGGACTTTTTATTGTATATTTCAATTTAAATAAAAGAAAATCACAGTGAAATCTTTGTTAGTTTAAGGCTATTGATCATTGTAGGGTGTATTTTAAGGGGATCCTTCATATTCATTCATTAAAAAAAAATTAAGAGCATAAAATCCTTACATTAGAGAGCATAAAGCTCTGATAAATGATAGCCAAAACTATGAGGTCACAACCTCATAGAAACAAATATAAAATATTACAATCAAATCCTATCTATAACTTCAATATCTGCTAACTCATATCTAAACTTCAGTTATAGAATAGATTTGCTTTAGGTAGACTCAATCTAATACATAGCTAGCTTATATTCCCAACTTTTATTTTCTAGCCATAAGAGCAAAACCCTCACATCGAAACTAATTCTCCTCGATCCAAAGGCCATGACAAAAACCTTCACCCCAAAGATCGGTCATGAAAGTAGATCTAAGGAGAAGTCAAACACTTATTCAAAAAACAACAAAAACACAATAAAAAACTAGCAAACAACTACAACAGTCGAGGTGAGGGAGGTGAAAAGCCCAATCTATTTTGGGGAGGAGAAGAGCGGTGCAACACGGTGGAGGGCGGACAGAGGTAGCGCAACATAAGCAAATTGGTTGAAAAAACCAAAAAAATAAACTGAAAAAAGAAAGGAAAAAAACAAGAAGGGGTTCAATTTGAAAGCTTATTTAAAGGCTTAAAAAGTCATAATTTATAATTTTTTTTTTTCAATTTGAACGTTTATTAAGTCAAAATGAGATATTAAGTTTAGATGAATTTACCAGGAGGACACTAGAAAGGGGTTCGGTCAGAATTGCAGTCAATTAAGGTTTGGACAAGTCGTTTAGCATGGAGATTTGAGAGGACAGTGTTTTCCTTGGTTGGAGGAATTTTCTCCAACCTATTCTATAAAAATGACATGTGTACTCCATATGTGAGAAGCACTTTTATTTATTTATTTTTATTTTTTTATGTTTTATAAGGACAAAGTTGAAATAAATTTTATTAAAAAAACATGTGCTTCTCACATGCTATTTAAAAAATATGTATTTCTCACCTGAAAAGTGGCACATAAATTTTTATAGAATAGATTGGAGGAAATTCATCCAACCCAGTTTGCAGGAAAACTACGTCCAATCCAAGATGGTTGTTCGGAACAAGTTCAGAGGAGGAGCATTATTGTGCTACTTGTTTGAACGAGTTAGTAATTGTATGTTTCAGAAGGGCTGCGACTCTATTTGGACAAAGTTTTCCTCCAAACTGGGTTGGAGGAATTTCCTTCAACCTAATCTATAAAAGTGACATGTGTCTCTTTTTTTAATAACATGTGAGATGCATATGTTTTTTTAATAGTAGGGACAAAGTTGGAATAAATTTTATTAAAAAAACATATGCATCTCACATGTTATTAAAAAAAGAGACACATGTCACTTTTATAGATTAGGTTGAAAGAAATTCCTCCAACCCAGTTTGGAGGAAAACTTTGTCCACTCTATTTACTATATAAACTAAGGGAAATTATATTTTACCCCCTAAAGTTTGGAGCAATTTGTAATTCGATCTTTAAAGTTTTAATTTTGGCAATTCACCCCAAAAGTTCCAAATTTTTGCAATTTGACCAATTGTATTCAAGACTTCCCATATTGCCCATAATTTTTTTTTATTTTTTTTTATTTTTTATAAAAAAAAAAAAAATTCGTGGTGGCCATAGCCACCCCTTTGACCATCTGGTAATTTTTGTACCCAGAATATATATATTTTTTTGATTATTTATTTATTTTATTTTTATAAAAAATAAAAATAACATATAAAAATTAGGGGAAATATGAAAATTTTGGGATAATATTGGTTGAATTGCAAAAATTTGAAACTTTATGGGGTAGATTGCCAAAATTGAAACTTTGGAGGTCAAATTGCAAATCGTCCTAAACTTTGGAGGGATAAAGTGTAATTTTCCCATAAACTAAATAAGGACGGCATAGGCCAACAAATCTCTGTAATTTTCATCTAGTTTCAATAAGAAACACTCTATGGGTGATTTCCAATCTATTTTTTTTCCTCAAATCCTTGACTTGTTCTTGATTTTAATTTTGGAAAGAGTTGTTAATCTATTGTTGTTTCTTCTGCGACCCACTATGTCTTGTTGCATTAGTTGGCATTAGAGCCCAAGATTTCTTTCTTATCATGGCACGAAGAGGAGCACATTGAGGCTTAAACAGACGTGCATAAGTGAAAAAAAAGGCAACACATGATGATCAGTTGGAGCGGTTTGGAGATCAAATTGGTGCACAACTTGAGGTGCTCATCGATCATTTTTCGGCCATGGGTGGTGCTAACGGTTGCTGTAGTCAACCAAATTCGTGTTGTTTGGAGAAGGATGACAAGTGTATCATTGAAGAGGCACAATTTCAATATAAGTAGGTAAGGCTTGATGCACTAGGTCAAGTGTGCTTCACCTTGATGGTTCTTAGCAAGCCTCAAATCCATGTCATGTGGAGGGGGACGATGAAATTTGATAAAGAAGACTTTTCAATTGAGCATCTCCACCAATCTATGATATGTATTTTGACAAAATGGATCCATTGGAGGAAGTAAGTCTTTCGGTTGACTCATAAAATTTTGTTGAAGAGAGAGATGTCTATCATTTGTTTGTCAAAATCCCAAAGAGTGAAGTATCTTAGTTGGGTCTTGAGGAATCTGGTGTTGGAGAGTTGCTTAATTTACTATCTACTTTGCGGTTGCATTTCTTTATTAATTTACTATGTTAGAACTTTTTTTGGGGGGTTGGTGTTGTAGGGGAAACTTGTACGGACTTTTTATTGTAGATTTCAATTTAAATAAAAGAAAATCACAATGAAATCTTTGTTAGTTTAAGACTATTGATCATCTAGGGTGTTTTTTAGGGGATCTTTCATATTTATTCATTGAAAAAAGATCAAGAGCATAAAGTCCTTACATCAGAGAGCATAAAGCTCTGATAAATGATAGCTAAAGCTATGAGATTACAACGTCATATAAACAAATATAAAATATTACAATCAAGTCTTATCTATGACTTCAACATCTGCTAACCCATGTCAAAACTTCAGTTATAGAATAGATTTGTTCTAGGCAGACTCAATCTAATACATAGTTAGCCCATTTTCGCAACTTTAATTTTTCCGGCCATAAGAGCAAAACCCTTACACTGAAACTAATTCTCCTCGACCCAAAGGCCATGACAAAAACCTTCACTCCAAAGATCACTCATGAAAGTAGATCTAAGGAGAAATCAAACACTTATTAAAAAAAACAACAAAAACACAATAAAAAACTAGCGAACAACTACAACAACTGAGGTGAGGGAGGCGAAAAGCCCAATTGATTTCGGAAAGGCGAAGAGCGGCACAACACGGTGGAGGGCGGATGGAGGCAGCGCAACATAAGCAAATAGATGGCTGGAGCAACTGAACTGGTCAAAAAAACCAAAAAAATAAACTGAAAAAAGAAAGGAAAAAAACAAGAAGGGGAGGGGGAGGAAAGAAGAGGGGAATAGGGGGGGGGGGGGGGGGGGGAGGGGAAAGAAGAAGGGAGCAAGAGCTCCATGAGAGGGTGTTTAAACACCATCCCATCCCTAAATACTAATCACATATTTTTGCAAAAAAAATTAATATTAAAACATTATCATTTTTTATATTACATTATTTACTTTTTACTACTATTCAAATAAAAAAAATCACTACAAAATAAAATTTTTTCACTTTTCAATACAACTTTTTTCACTTTTCTATACCAATCATTACTCTCATTTTTTCCTTTTTCCACCAAAATATGAACATTATCTAGGTGTAAAATGGTGTTTACCAAACAACTCCTGTGGATTCTACTGGTGTAATATTAGAGCATGAATGATGCGGGACAGGTTTTAATTTACTAGGTTGTCATAATAAAAATGTCATATCTTAAGATGCCAATATTGTATGAACGCAATCTTTTGGAATTTGAAAGCTTATTCAAAGGCTTAAAAAGTCATATTTTATGAAATTTTTTCAATTTTAACGTTTATTAAGTCAAAATGAGATATTAAGTTTGGATGAATTTACTAGGAGGACACTAGAAAGGGGTTCGATCAGCATTGCGGTCAATTAAGGTTTGGACAAGTCGTTTAGCATGGAGATTTGAGAAGACAGTGTTTTCCTTGGATTCTTCCAACCTATTCTATAAAAATGACATGTGTCCTCCATATGTGAGAAACACTTTTTTTTATTTTTTTTTTTATTTTTTTATTAATTATAAGGACAAAGTTGAAATAAATTTTATTTAAGAAGCATGTGCTTCTTACATACTATTTAAAAAATATGTATTTCTCACTTGAAAAATGGCACATAAATTTTTATAGAATAGATTGGAGGAAATTCATCCAACCTAGTTTGAAGGAAAACTACGTCCAATCCAAGATGGTTGTTCGGAACAAGTTCGGAGGAGGAGCATTATTGTGCTCGTTTGTACGAGTTAGTAATTGTATGTTTCAGTAGGGCTGCGATTCTATTTACTATATAAACTAAGGAAAAATTATATTTTACCCCCTCAAAGTTTGGAGCGATTTGCAATTCGACCTCCAAAGTTTCAATTTTGGCAATTTACCCCCCCCCCCAAAGTTTCAAATTTTTGCAATTTGACTAATTGTATTCAAGACTTCCCATATTGCCCATAATTTTTTTAGCCACCCCTTTGGCCATCTGGCAATTTTTGTACCCCTAAATTTTTTTTTGTTTTTATTTATTTATTTATTTTATAAAAAATAAAAATAAAGTATAAAAATTAGGAGAAATATGAAAATTTTGGGATAATATTGGTTGAATTGCAAAAATTTGAAACTTTGGGGGGTGAATTGCCAAAATTAAAACTTTGAAGATCGAATTGCAAATCGCCCCAAACTTTGGAGGGGTAAAGTGTAATTTTCCCATAAACTAAATAAGGACGGCACAGGCCAACAAATTTGTGTAATTTTCATTAGTTTGAATAAGAAACACTCTATGGGTGATTTCCAATCTATTTTTTCTCCTCAAATCCTTGACTTGTTCTTGATTTTGATTTTGGGAAAAGTTGTTAATCTATTGTTGTTTCTTCTGCGACCCACTATGTCTTGTTGCATTAGTTGGCATTAGAGCCCAAGATTTCTTTCTTATCATGGCACGAAGAGGAGCACATTGAGGCTTAAACAGACGTGCATAAGAGAAAAAAAGGCAACACATGATGATCAATTCATGACATGTTCGGAATGTTGGAGGAGCAAGTTTATTGATTTGATGATCAGTTGGAGTGGTTTGGAGATCAAATTGGTGCACAACTTGAGGTGCTCATCGATCACTTTTCGGCCATGGGTGGTGCTAACGGTTGCTGTAGTCAACCAAATCCGCGTCGTTTGGAGGAGGATGACGAGTATATCATTGAAGAGGCACAATTTCAATAAAAGTAGGTAAGGCTTGATGCACTAGGTCAAGGGGTACTTCACCTTGACTGCTCTTAGCAAGCCTCAAATCCATGTCATGTGGAGGAGGAAGATGAAATTTGATAAAGAAGACTTTTCAATTGAGCATCTCCACCAATCTATGATATATATTTTGACAAAATGGATCCATTGGAGGAAGTAAGTCTTTCGGTTGACTCATAAAATTTTGTTGAAGAGAAAGATGTCTATCATTTGTTTGACAAAATTCCAAAGAGTGAAGTATCTTAGTTGGGTCTTGAGGAAATTAGTTTTGTTGATTTTCTTGAGATTGGAAATTCTATCAAGTTCTCCTAATAATAATTTAGATGTTGGTTTTTGCATGATGGTGGGAAAAAAAAAAAATTAAAGGGAAAGAAATAGTTAATCCTTTTTATGATATTTTTATGGAGATTGAGTTTGAGAAGGTAAATAAAAGATGTATGAAGTTTGAATACTGTGAAGAATAGCATCACTATTATTCATAGTCATGTTGTAATTATCTCATGTTGGAGGATGCAGGTTAGGTTTCAAGCAAGTCCATCATAATAAAACGGTCATATTTTGAAATTCCAATATGGGACGAATTTTTTTTTGTTGTGTTGGGAAGCTTATTCAAAGGTCTATTTCATGAATATTTTCCAATTTCAACATTTACTAGATCAAAATGGGTTGTCAATTTCAAAAAATGTTTAGTGGGAGGAAGAAAGAAAGGAAGGGGTTGAGGGAGCTTTGATTGGAATGGTGGTCAGTTCAGGTCTGGACGAGCCGTTTAGCATGAAGATCCGAGATGCATGTTTGGAACAATTCTGGACAAGGAGATGTTTATAGGAGATCTGAGATGGTCATTCGACTCATTCGGTAGCTTGTTCGGAACAAGTCTAGACGGTGAGAAGTATTGCACTACTCGTCCGGAAAAGTTTCTAGTTCCGGAAAATGACTTAAATTGTGTGCTTCAATAGGACTACGACTGTATTTACTCTATCTTAAGAGTTTGAGGACCGTGGCCTTGCTACTGACTTTCCTTGGCATCCCCTTGATTCTCTGTTCTCTGTATTTTTATCTTGTTTATAAATGAAGAAAAAAAGGGCTAAGATGGTTACTACCGCAACAAGATATAAGTTTGTTCATTAATTATAGTTATATTACATATAAACATCATGTCACAGTCAATGCAAATAGTAAGCCTATCTCCTAGACTTGTATATCCTGGCGTTTTGGCAACTATGTGCCATCCTCTGCAATTTGTTCATTTTCTAATACATGTAGATTTAAGATACAAGATCAATTTTAGAAGTTTTTTATGTGTCTCTCTTAAAATGATGTGGCTTTTAAAATTACAATTTAATTAAAATTCAATAATGATGATCAATCACAAGCCCAATGATAATTTTAAGAGGTATATCATTTTTGAAAGGGACAAAAAATAGACTTCTAGCACTACTCAAGATACAATTGGATGGACAGGGATTTCATGCAATGAAGTTATCCTATTGCATTACTATTAATAGAACAAAAAGATACTCTTGATTATAATTGTCTCTCACACCACCAACGGTGGATATCTCTTCATTCATTTAAATAAAGTCATTCTTACACGTGTATTTAATAAACATTAATTGAAACTATTCATTTTTTATAACCATTGGAACATGAAGTAGAATAGATTTTGGTAACAGCTGAAACGAACCGAAGCGTAATAGACATTGAACTTTTGTGTGGTCTTCTTATCCTCTAATAATTATGTTCTAATATGCCCCACAAACCCACCAATGACTTTTATGACATGAATTAGAACATCTACTTCCATGAACGGAACATGAACTTCAACAACCCTGATTGACATTGGCTGTTATGGCTAGAACATGGACATTGGCAGGCAGCGGCTACAATTGCCATAACTTGGACATCAGCTACTTTGGGTAAAAAATTGTGATGATAAGGATGCTCCGATGGTGAAACATATGTTCGATCCAACGGTAGCTCAAACTTTAGTCACTTGCACATTAAGGAATAGTGATTGAGAAGAGAGAAATAGACATCCATTAAGACCGTACGTCTTTGGTAATTTGTAATGAATACGAGTAAGCCAAGAATCGCAAGGTAGAGAAAAAAGAAACCACATATCAATTTTTTTTGTTTTGCTTTGTTTTTTGTTTTTTGTTTTTTTTTTTTAGTTTTTGACATTTTGTAGCCTCCTGCTTCTCTTTATTGCTTCTATACCATCGAAGACAGGTAGGAAGTAAAAAAAAAAAAAAAAAAAACCAACAAATTTGTGACCGCAAAGCTGTAATCGATTTTGTAACTCTGAAGAAGACAAACCAAGGGCCAATATGTGGGGTTGACATATTTGAGCACAACACCACAATACTAAGGACTCGTTTGATTCGCAAATTTAGTATTCCGTTAGGAAAATGAATAGTTATTATCAAGAATAGAGGAAAATGGAATGAAATAGTTATTTCTATTCCATAGTTTGGTAACAACATATGTGTTCTAATTGAAGTTAAACCAAAATTACCAAAAACCTCACCCTTCTTTAAAAAAAAAAACCTCATTTTTTTTTTAAAAAAATGGCAAAAACTTAGAATTGCAGGAATGGCCAACAACCTCATTAGAGTGGCTGACCACCCCTAGCATGACCTGGGGGTGGTCACACCACCCGTAGTGGATTTGGGGGTGGCCTGGCCACCTCCGATGGCCACGGGGGAGGCTGTGGCCACCCCTAAACGTCATGGGGGGTGGCCGTGGCCTCCCTCGTCGCTATTGGCGGTGGCCAGGCCACCTCCAAATCCACTGGGGGTGGTCACACCACCCCAGGGGCACCTCGGGGGTCCACCCTAAGGTGCTCTGGGGGTGGTGCGACCATCCCCAGGTCTTGCCAGTGGCCACCCCTTAAATTCTAGGTTTTCCTTTTTCCTTTTTTATTTTTAAATTTTTTTAAAATTATAAAAAACAAATTTTAGGGTTAAAATAAAATAAAAAATAATAAGGGTTTTTTGAAAAATCTATTCAATTCCATAAGTAATATCTATTCCACTCATTTTTTTAGATGAATAACTATTCCTGTGTGTATGAGATTAGTCATTCTCATGGGACTAACTATTCCCAGGAATAGACCCCTACCAAACAAAAGACTGAATATTTCATAGAAATAGCCATTCCATTTCAGGGGTCTATTCTTCAAACCAAAAGGGCCCTAAGTTAAAAAAAAAAAAAAAAAAAAAAAAGGCATGATAGTGTTGTTGGATAACTTCGTCAAGGAACTGCGCGCTAGGGTTCAGACAATCTTTCACATGAGGCTGCCTTGTTGCATGGAATCTAATTCCAAATGGGATGCTTTCTTATTTCACAAGAGCCTAATCAACAGAAGCATACACATCAAAAAGGAACAACCAAAAGAAACAATAAGGAGAAAAAAAGAAAAGAAAAAGAAATTACACATCCTCACGGTTTACCCATGATCAACCACCCATACACATGAAAAAGATATGAGCGGATGGTTATTTTGATGGAGCCTTAATATTCAAAACATAGTAAACTGTATTATAGAAAAATAATAATTCACCATACATTTGAATAGAAGAACAAGAGACTACCGATTACATGAGAGAACGATTAGATCTTTAATTTCTAGGATTATGACTCTCAATTGGAGATCTAATCCTTATTAGACTTGAAAATCTATTGAGATATACTAGTTATTGGATTACAAAAGGATCATTAATCACCCACTAAGCACAGGGCTACAAGGAAATTAAATGTTTGCATTTAAATCCAAGGAGCATCAATTGAGCTACATGGTGTCCGGTGTCCACCAAGAGCTCACTCTCAAAAGGCATCTGGTGGTAGCAGTCAAGATTGTCACCATATATAGTCTACTTCAAGAAGGTCACATAAAACTCTACTTCCAACCTTTTCCCCACTCGACGCCACCGCTGATCAGGGTGTTTGTCACCATACCATAGCCGGGAAACTGGTTGGCTCCGATGTCAGCATCGGACACGTTCCAACTTCCGGTGATGACATCGTGGCACGGTGGCTTTGTTGACTGCGGAGTCATCCACACCCAGAGTGCTGTCTTGAATGAAATGACTGGGTCGTCCAATGGATCCTCGCCCATGGCTTCTCCAGTTTGCCCATAATTCACGTTCCTGAGTTGTCATAATTATTAGTACACATGACAATAATGTTTGAACAAAATTTGCATGTTTAAGGTATTACAATATATAAAAGGTAGGTAAAAGACAATTATAAGACTATCGTACAATTGTAATCGCATAATAGTAAAAATTAATTATTATTATTATTTTTTGAAGTGTTGATGTAAGGACTGATTTTCAATGCTATATTATTAAGCTGTATAACAGCCCTGGCTCGTATAAGAGCATTAATTCACAATGGGCTTTCTGAATACCACTTTTGGTCAAATTTGGGCTAATTTACAAGAAAACATACTCCATCAAACTTTCTATTCTCCTCTTTATTTTTAGTACCCCACGTTTGAAGAGCCAAAATCCACTCCCTACTATTTTTTTTTTTTTTTTTTTTTTTAAATGTTAATTCCTCTCACTCTCCGTTCACTTTAATGCAACATACTCTAAAACTAATAGCAAATAATATTTAACTAAAGTTCGGGCTGAGCAAATTACCGATTAACCGACTTTTGACCGACACCGACTAAATGGCGGACAATAGGCGGCATGATTTTTTTTATTCCGAATTTTTCGGTTCGGTAGGCGGAAGAGGTTTTTTAACCGAACCGACTTTACCAACCGACTTTACCGATAAATTTGCCACTTTTCCACATAACTGACACTGACTTTATCGACTTCCGACCGACACCAACTTTACCGACCGCATTTGGTTCGAAATGCGAAATAAAATAAAATTTAACGGAATAAGTCGGTGAAATAACTGACTTTACCGACATTATCGGTTCGAAAGGCAAAAATAAAAATTTTCTACCGAAATCGACATTACCGACTGACGCTCAGCTCTAACTAAAGTACATAAATATATAAAGAGTTTACTATTTAGTTTATTTTAAAAATGACTCTTCAAATTTGAAAAAGTGAACTTCTCTCCTCAAAATTTAATTATTATTTGAGGATTTCACTAAGAATGCTCTAACAATCTACTAAATACCATTGTTCTAAATTTAAAGAGTGTTCATCAGGGCACTGTAACTTCTACTATAAACTCCTTTCAAACTTGACATAGTAGACAATAGTTCATGAAATGATTAAGCAATTTCACTTTTCACCATTCACGTAAGTTTAAGAGTTTAATCATCTTACCAAATTATGGCTGCCACTTCGAGTTAAGTATCTTATAGCAAAAGTTGTAATATTCTAAGTATTTTTCAAAATTAAAAGAAGAAAAAAAAAGTTTGTAAATATATAGTATTTACAAATTAAAAAGGTTTGTAAAAAAGATTTTGTGTTTTCATCCTTCAAGTTGCAACATCTCCAAGTGTATGGGTCTTCTTCAGCATCTTTCGATCCTCCTATATATATATACATAAATCAATAAGAATTTGTTCTTTGTTGTACCATATTTCAACTTACTTTGAGAAATATGTGTTAATTAGACTAATATTCCTAGCTCATTGATGCATGTTATTTACATTAGCCTTGCCATTATGTGGTAAAGTCATATTATAAATCAAACCAGCAATATATATCATTTATATTTAGAGTAATACGACCTCTTCCCACTGAACTATTATGGTAGTACCCATTAACCTTAGGATCAGCTATTGTTAACAAAAAATTCAACAACTTATGGACATTGCCATATCATTCCGCCAGTGGGACAATTAAGAGTAATGCTATTTAATAAAGTATTATATGATTAAGAGTACTGCTATTTAATAGACTGTTATATGAATGCTATACAGCTAGGATGACGTGCTAATAAAAATTAACATTTGGATCAGTAAGGGCTTGTAAAAGAAAAAGAAAAAAAAAAAAAATCAAGCATTATCATGTTATCTCAGTTGTATGACAGTCATATAATAGTATATTAAATAACATTTCTCTCTATTTTTGGTCCGTTTGAGTTTGCGATTTTAAAATGTAATTTTTTACAAAAATAATTAAACGACATATTTATATATATATATATAATATGTTTTGGAATGATTGGTTTTGTAATTTAATCAAATGGGTATATATATAAAGGGTAGAGTTTTCCTTCAAATTGGGTTGAAGCAAATTTCCTAAATCTAATCTTTTTTTTTTTTTTTTTTTTTTTTGACATGTCCGCACAAGAGGGGGGAGGGGGATTCGAACTAGTGACCTCCACTTCATTAAATGTGGTCCTAGCCGATTGAGCTACCTCTTGGAGACTAATCTTCTTATTAACATGCGAGATGAGTTTTTAATAAAATTTATTTCAACTGTGTCCGAGTTACTAAAAAAGCATGTGCATTTTACATGTTCAAAGGATACATGTCATTTTTATAGATTGAGTTTGAGAAAATTCCTCCGACTCAATTTAGAGAAAACTCTATCTATATATAAATGGCTCATTTATAATTCTTTTCCTTAAATTTGATACAGATTAATTGGTCTTTTCTCTACTAAAACGGGTCTGTATTCCATGTCTAATTTAATTGGAGCATTTTCCAATTTAACAAGTTATATTTCAGGATTACATTTCTTTTTCATTTATTTTCCAATTACTGACTACTCTATTATGTGTTCGGATTTGATTGTCATTTAGGGCGCATTTGGAATTGTGATTTCACAAGAATAGTCTGAATTTTTAAAAGATGTCGTAAAATATAAAACGTTTGACATTGCGATTTAAAAAATACTTAATCTAAAATAGAAAAAAAAAATGTAATTTCTATAAGTAGGCTAGAGGTGCTTATTTGAAAAAAAAAAAAGAAAAAAAAAGAGGGGAAATTTAAACCAAAATCAAGATTTTACATAACAAATATTTTATAAAAAAATATTTTTGAACATGTTTTACTAAACGCCTTTGCGATTTTACAAAGTAGCGATTTTAAAAACACAATTTTTAAAATCTCACTTATTAAAACCACAATTCTAAATGAACCTTTATTTGTGTTGGTTGGACAATAGAGGCGGACCACAATATATATATATATATATATATATATATATATATTAAATTCAACAAAGAATTTATAGAAGCTCTTAAATGTGAAGTAAGTGCTTGAGATTGACAAAACCGTGATATAAATGTTTATTCTTAGAGTGGTTGGTGAGGAGTATAATACTATAATTGGATAATTATGCACACACAAAAAAAGAAAAAAAAAAAAAGAAAAACAAGAAACAGTCCACTCGAATAAAAATTTCACCCTGAGTTGGGCTTGGTGTTCACTAATTCGGCCCACTGAAGGCCCCTCTCCTCCCCAGACCCGAAGAAAGCAAAGGGCCTCTGGGCCCTCCTCCCTGGCCCTCTTGTTAATGTTTGTGGTTTTTCTCGTCCAAGAAAGGGAGAATAAGGTTTTTATTTTGACTGTGGGTTAAATAAAAATGTTGCTAGTTTATTTGGGCGTAAAATATTTTAAGTTAAAAATATATATTTTTTTTGAAAAAAAACAGAACTATTTTTTTTATTGTATGTTTGTAGTCTTAAAAATGATTTATAAAATATTTTTTGATGTTTGGTTCGTATAAAAAGTTGCCGATATTTTTTATATTTTCATATAATTAGAAGAGTTGAGGAAGAAAGAGATGACAAATAGAACTTGTGGAGAAAGAGGGTGTGCGAGAATAGAAGGCATCTGGAGATGAGATTGAGATTTACTGTAATTGCATGTCTATTTTGCTTGCAATTTCTCACTTACTATGTTGAAACAGACCGTCAAAAGAAATACGAATATAGTACCGAAAAGCCTCGGTTGATGTTCGTTTGACCGATATGATGCATCTTATAACAATTTGAGACATTCGATTGCTAGCTGGTCGAAGCTCTTTCGGCCGAAGGCTTCATCGCAAGGTCTTGTTTGAACAAGATTTTAACTCGTTCGATCGCGTTTTGGCAACTAGCGTCGGTTAATTTTGCTTTTCAATAGGGTTTGAACTTCATTTTTCCTATATAAACTCAATTAGGACGGCTTGATTGTTAATTCCAAGATCCACTTAGGTACTACTGCAGCAAGAAAATATTAACATATGACTTCTTTAAGTATATATTAAATAAGGCTATCTCTTTGAGTTGTCCTGGCATTTGTGCAACTATATCCATCCTCTTCGATGTGGGATTCAATGGGCTGCCACTCTATAACAAGGCTTTCAAGTAATATAACTTCAGCAATCCACTTATTTTTACTTAATTTCTCATTTCACAAAAGCATATATTGCAGAAAATTTACACATCCTCTAATCGAATCCTTGATCAACCACCCATTGACCAAAGAACCATTATTCCCATCAGTGAAACTATATCCAGAAAGTCATCGATTGGCCTACATTGTGTCCACCAAGAGACCATTCCCAAAAGACCTCTGGTTGTAGCAGTCAAGGTTGTTCCCATAGCCAACACCAAGTATGTCGCAGTACCTTTTATAGAACCCGATTCGATCCTCCACCTTAGCGTTCCATCCTTTCCCACACTCGAGGCCGCCATTGATGATGTTCGTGATGGCACCATACCCGGGATTCCGACCGGCCGACTTGTCGGCCTCAGACGGGTTCCATCTTCCTGTGATGACATTGTGGCAGGATGGCTTTGGTGACTGTGGTGTCATCCAAAACCAGAGTGCTGTCTTAAATGAAATGACCGGGTCGGTGGCTACAAGGTCCGGGTTGTTCAGTAGATCCACCCCTATGGCTTTTCCACACCTCCCATAGTTGTAGTTCCTGCATCACCACAATTATTTAGTGTACAAACAAACATGCAAAACTAATGCTATTTACTAGACTATCACACGCCAAACTAATGCATAATTTAAGGGCGGTAATCTCCAAAATTTTAAAAATTCTCTCAAAATTATACGTTTTTATGAATAAAACCGCCTCTTAAGTTATTGTGATTCTGTTAATTAGACCGTTATACAACTAGTTGGATGATGTGACATTGAAAATTAACCTTCCGATTAACGTCAACACTGTAAAAAAAAAAAATCAATAACTAATTTGCATTGTTATGTCATACGACAGTAGCAGTATAATAAATGGTATTTTTAATAGTAAATTAACTAACCATGAAAGTTGGATAGGACCACGGCCATAATATTGCCTGCCAGAAGCACAAGGGTAATTGGGATCCGAAGCACAGTATGATCCAGGGTTTTGCTCCCTGAGATAGCAATATCCCCAAGAGAATGGGCCATCAGGTGCACTTGCCCATCCCCCTACATGTACAAAACAAATCTAATTCAATTTCATCTGTGTAACAATTTGTTTATGCCGACAATATATTAAACATCATAGGTATGAACAAACCAGTAGTTTCATGGGATGTTTGGCCTAAGAAAGCAGCAATCTCTCTTTTGCGTGTGTCAGTGTCCCCAGTGGTAGCAAAGCCTGAAAAGGACTTTGCAGCGGCTATGAAAGCATCATAGGTGTAGAAGCCCTTGGCAGGGCAGCCACCATCATTGCGATGCTTGAGCAGATTATCAAACGCAGAACTTGAGATGAGACTGCCAATGTCTCCACCGCCACCGCCGCCTCCGCCGCCGGTGCATTGGCTTTGGCAGCCGTTGGTGCAGTAATCATTGGTGGTGCCACACCAGCCAAACTGGCTGCAGCACTGCCCACCTGGGCACAGAGCACCACCAGCTTGCCTTCCACACTGCTCAGCTGAGCCTTCTTGGAGTGAGGAGAGCAATAAGGAGAGAATTGGCAAAACCCAAAACCTCATTTTCATTTTTGTCTGTGTTTCTGGTTGATGTTTGAGGAGGTTGGCTGATGTGGTTTGGTATTTATAGGGGGTGATGGCAGAGACAGAGAGGGATAATTAATTAAAGTTTTTGTTTGTTTATCTTTAATTGTTTTGGACCTTCTTGATCAATAACGATGGCTGATTTCTACTTACCATCTTATCTAGTAAACAAAGGATCAAAAAAGGAGAACATGGGCGGCTTTGAAAGTCTTTTTAACTTCTTGTATATGATTACTCTAGATAAATATTAAACATTATCATAGCTTGTAAAGCAGCACTCAACACAAATGGATATCAATCTTTGGGCCTTTATAAAAATGATTGTGTAAACATTTTTTTTTTCTTTGGGTACAACCTACGATGTAGTTCTTAATGGACGCTTGAAAGAAAGAATAAAATGGTCCGAAATTTGTCCTGAGTTGGCAGCCGGGAGAACTCTCCAATGCTTAATTTAATAAAGGTAAATGATGAGAATTACTTTGAGGATGCGAGCTAGAGCGATTATTGAGAGAATGTTTGTGTGATGATACTTAAAATGATTGAATGTCCTCTCCTTATATATGGCACCTAGTGATAGGGTAAGGCCACATCGTTGTGCTACACTTTCAGCGTTCTTTAAGCAGTTGATGTTTCGGCACGCGTACTCTTATGGACTAGTTGGGCCTCACAGAATCGGCCCAAATTATGGGTCCTCAAATTCCTAGTTTCGACCTAAACTAGTCGATTGAGTGGATATCTAGTATATTAAGTGTCCACATTTCCATCTTAGACCTATCTATATGGTTGGGTACAACTTGCAAGTGCATGATGATAGGGTCTTGTAGGTTTTAAGATGATAAGGGATTTTTGGTACCATCTAACATCTCTAAAGGATGAGAACTGTTATACGAATGAGAGTCGGAGTGTTGGGAGAATGAATGATTATGATACTTGATGGAGGGCCTCGATATATACTGACGGACCTCTTTGGTACCAATCCAGCAGAAAGCCAACTGATGTCCAGAAGTATGAAGAATCATGGGTCATTACCGAGCCGATGACCTAAGAGTCCGACGACCCACAACCTAGTTAACTGTTAGCATCAAAGCACACAATTTCCAAAAGAGTAATGCTTCTTAGCCAATTTTCTCTTTGCCAATTCAACTAACCAAATGCCCACATCATGCTTCCCTTCCCAATAGAATGAGGTAGAAAATCTCCACGTTAATAACAACTTATTGGCGGGAATCCCTAAAAGCCTAAGAGAAAGGGCGGAAGTGTCGATCTAAGAGAAAGGGAGAGAATCTAAAACCGCCAGATGCCATTTTTGATACCGCAAATGCTTTCCATGGCTAAAAGATTTATTTTTCCATGCATCTCAAGTGTCAAACAGCATTAATTAAGGATGCAACCTCAAAATTTGAAAATTGATGAGAAAAGTGTTGCTCATTTTGGTTTTAATTGAATAGAAAACCAATGGTTTCTTGCCCCATTATCATTCAATATACAATTCGAAACTATTGTGAGGAAATCATATATTGTAGCTTATTACCACCTTGTCAACATCAAGACACTAACAGATTTAGTAGACAAAAGAATCACTTCATTCTCATGAAACTATTGCCTTTGGAAAATGAATTTTCTTTATAAAAGTGAAGTAAGAAAAGCAGGATATGCTCAAAGGAAAGTGAGAATATCCCATCAAATTAGGCCACAAAAGGCACCTTTCATGAAGATGACCATATCCTACTTTTCAACTCATTCTCACAACCCTAATTGGTTAGCGTGTTTCACAGGGTAGACTGGAAACTATTTTGCTATTTGAAGTTGAAATTAAGTTTTGGTGCCCTGCACCTGGATAACCACGCCACTACCCTACAAACATGACAGATGTACAAAATAGAAGATTACGATCACCCATGACGGTCCACATGACTTTGCCAGCATGGTCTTCCTTTCCCTTTGTTATTTTACTTTTCAATAGTCTTAATTATAAAAATATCCAGGTTTGACTGTGATGAAGTTTGAAAATGACTACATCCTTATCTTGTCCCTTTTTTTTTTTTTTTTTTTTTATAAAAAAAAAAAGAATCTTAATGAAGAAGTTTTCAGGTAAACATGGCGAGTATAAGCGTAAGTATAAAAATAGAGAGAGATTTGAGTTTTATATATATATTTTGTCGAGAGAATAGAGATCTGTCCTTATGGGGGGTGTGTACCCATTTTCATAGGAAGATCTTGGATGCAGTTATAATTTAGGATAACGTTAAAGACATAACTATTTTGTTTAATTTTGGGCTAATTTGTCTTATTTTTTAATTTAAAAAGTAATAAAATTAAAAGTAAAAAAGTTTCTGAAGCAATAATTTTTATTTTGATTTTTTTTTTGGGTATTTAAAAAAAAATAAAAATTGTATTTCGCTTCAGAAATTTTTCCTTATTTTTTAATTTAAAAAATAAAAAAATTAAAAATTTAAAAAGTTTCTGAAGCAATAATTTTTATTTTAGTCCTTCTTTTATTTGGTATTTTTATACCAAATAAAAGAAGGACCAAAATAAAAATTATTGATTCAAAAAAAAAAAAATTAATTTTATTATTTTTTTAAATAAAAAAATAAGAAAAAAGTTGGCCTAAAATTGGCCCCAAGTTAGGGCTGTATCATTCATCTATAATTTATGTAGTGCGTGGTTATCCCCATGTAATAGGCTTGTGCCATTTCTTGAGTAGGCCCTAGATAAATTTTATTCCCAACAATTATCTCATCGTTCTTATGGCTGACTTGTCCAACTACTTGGGCATTGAGAATCTTATATGTACTCTTGATCGAGAATACATTTGACCTTCAATATTGAGGGTGAAGTGTTGGCCGTCAAATGTCTAATTATATCAAATACATTCCTAATTTAGGGACGCAGCATCCCAATACCTAGGCTATCATGGGGAAACCCCACGATTAGGCTTAAACATATGCTAAAAGTAGTTACATCAAGAGTACTATAAAAAGAAAGCTTAAGTAAAGTAAAATAGACTTTTGGTCGTAAGTTTAAAACTCCGACATAGTGCATTTATATTTCATTTTCAAACACTATACTAACTTAAGCATCAAATCTATTCCACTGACATCCACCCGCCACTAATAAGATCTTGTGTTTAATTCTCTCTTTTCCACACGTGTGAAAGTTTGTTACCCATTAGGGCAGTTGTTTTCTTGTTCTTGTTTTTGCTGCTTTTTTTTTTTTTTTTTTTTTTTAAATATGTCTGCACAAGAGGGAGGAATGAGACTCCAACTAATGACCTTCGTTTTATTAAGCGTGGTCCCAGCCGATTGAGCTAGTTCTTTAAGACATTAGGGCAGTTGTTAAAAAGGAATAATGGAATCGGAGAGCCTTTTGATTCCCACTTCAGCAAGCCTATTGAAAAAAATTAAAAAAATAATTTCCTTTAGATTTGCCTTAATTTTTATTTTGTGGCCTTTTTACTGTTCGTTTTATGGGCCTTCAAAGATCGCCCAGGTTGCTTCTCTCTTGTTCCTTTTACAGGCCTCAGCCCACTTAGCTAAAACACTTGGTCCAATGCTGACATAAGAATAGATGGTCTACAACTATGTGGGCTGGCTGCATGCCATAGTCTATCCAACATGGATGGATTGCATGCAATTTTTTTTTTTTTTTTTGGTTAGTGATTTTATGCATGGAATATTGATTTCATTTTCAAGTGAAAAGGAGGAATATGAGGGGGACAATTTATGCAAAAGAATATAGATTTTATTTTAAAAGACATAACTTGTATATTTCTCTCATGTACAACAAGTATGTGGAGCTAGCATCTACAAATTTAGGGAGCGGAGAAGAGAAGCTCTAGTTTTGATCAAATGCTAGACAAGCACCTAAAAAGTTGATTTTGCACATCAACATGCATGCTTCTTGTCAAATTTTAATGTCGGTGAAATTGAGGGTAGAGCTTATTTAGGATTGCGTTAGTAAGCTTAAAAAAGACTGTTAGTACCTAAAAAGTCTTGTCAAATAAAAAGCCGATATATTTGGTAAAAAAATTCCTAACGTATTTCTTTGATTGTTTTACTATAGAAAGAGTCAAAACGATCTTTTAGGAAAAACTTAATAATAAACATTATTTTTAAATTTAAAAACTTTATTTGTCAACGTAATCCGAGATGTGCTCTGATGCGTCAACCTTGATGTGCATTAGCTTGAAAACCAAAGGCCATCCGCTTGGCTTTGATTGTGCATTTGGTCCACAAATAGGAACAAGATCTTTTCAAGTTCAAATCAACTAGAGAATATGTGTAACAAGGATTCAATCATGGTCACAATAAATGGTTCCACCTTTGCATAAAATGTTTATTGGTTATGTGCTAAAGTTATTTTCATCAAAATATATCTTTAATTTATTATTTTATCTATTGAATCTTCATTCTCATTTTCTTTAGCATTTATTTATGCTAATTAATTACGTAAAACTTTACATTTAAATTTGAAGTAGTCCCACAAAAAGAGGACTACATATAAAACCAACGTTTACAGATGAAACCAACAACCTAGGCTGACCGCCTATTGACCTTAATTCCCGAAAGATAAGATAAACATTGGAAAGGGATGACAATATATAATCTTCAATAGTACTTGAAAACCATATTAAGAGAAACCCATTATTAGAAGGTGAATGTTAACAAGATTACAACCATAAGATGATCCGATCCTTTTCTAGAAGATGATCAACTTATAAATCACATGTTCTGAGAATACAATATATAGTGACTCTGAGAAATAGTTTCTCCCAATATTGTTTTTAATTTGACAAATTAAAATTAAGTTTTTCTTTTCCATCAACTTTGTCTGTGAGAAAATAGAAAGAGGCATGGCAGGAAATGATCTGCCTGTGGAAGATACAATCACATATGTAAATACAAGCGGCAGGAGCTCCATAATCGAATGCACTCAGTTGCCTGGCCCCATCGATTCATTCGGCTCGTGGAACTACATTGGTTCTGGGAGTTTGCCGTTTACGTTGCCACTGCTTCAGCTGCAAATGGTTATCATTTTCACCCTCAACCAAGCCGCCCACTACGTTCTTAAGCGTCATGGACTACCCAAGTTCACCACACAACTTCTTGTACGTGCATGCTCTCTTCCTCTTTGTTTTCCTTGTTTGAAATTGTTTGCGCTTGAGGGGAGGGGAGTCAATTGTGTTGGTTTTTTGTGAACCAGGTTGGCATAATCCTCAGTCCGTCTCTTTTGGGACGGTTCGGTATAATCAAAAAAGTTCTCTTCTCGTTGGCAAGTCAAGAAATAGTAGATATGTTTTCTCTCTTCAGTTTCATACTCTTCTTCTTTATGAGTACTGTGAAAATGGATCTGGGAATGATAAAACGAACAGGTAGAAAAGCCATGGTTACCGGTGTTGCATGCATATTGTCCCCATTGATAATTTGCTTGTTACTCCAAACACAACTTGAAAGATTGTGGCCGCTAAATAAACAAGAAGCAGTTCTACTTTTATTTTTGACAATACAACATTCAGTAACTCCATTTCCCGTTGTCGTTTGCCTTCTTGAAGACCTCCAAATCCTGAATTCCGAGCTGGGCCGATTAAGCCTTTCTGCAGCAATGATAACCGATTTGTTAAGCGTGATTATGACTATCGTGACCTCCTTCTTTAGAATTAGCAAGGAATTTGGTAATACGATTAGCGCTATATATGTCGGAGCTTTCATTATTTATATTATCTTCAATATATTTGTAATTCGACCAGCAATGTTTTGGATAATCAGACAGACACCGGAAGGCAGGCCTGTCAAAGGCATGTACATTGATGCCATCATTGTAGTTTTCCTTGGCTCCGCCGTGTTTTCTCATTTCGTTCAACAGACTCTAATCTTTGGGCCTGTCATTCTGGGATTGGCAATACCAGATGGACCACCTTTAGGATCAGCTATTGTCAACAAGTTAAACTGCTTCACTTCAGATGTGTTTCTGCCACTCTACGTGACTACTTGTGCGATGAGGGCAGATTTCAGCCTAATCAAATTTGATAATAATCTCTTAAAAGTCACCGCAACCATCATTTTTTTGACTTTTGCGGTAAAAATGGTGGCTTGTTTGGTACCTACCTTGTACTCCAAAATGCACTTAAAAGATGCACTTGCACTCGCTCTATTATTGAGTTCCAAAGGTGTAGTCCAACTTTCTATCAACACGTTCAATAGAGATATCGAGGTAACCATCTTTTCTCCCTATTTCTTTTCCAAGAAAATGTAATTGCCTTTCTCTTTTGGGTTCCACTATGGGTGCCTTTGATTTAAATTGAAATGATTGGCTAATTTTTGTATTCTCTTTATCATTGCTTTCACATTGGTAGCATAGAGAAAAAATAGAAACAAAATTGCCTGTTGGATTTTTCTTTCCTTTCCCTCTTTCTTAATTTCAACATACAATACTTACCCTAAATAAAAATAAAATTGTAGATGTAAAGAAAAGGAACAAAGCATTATAGTAAATTATCTTTTTTTGACAATTTGATGGGTTGATATTTCATGGTTATAGAGTATTTTAAGCATAAGTCCTAGAATTAAGAATGAAAAAATATTAATCTTCTTGAAACATATATCATACCATATTGTAAAATACATTTTCTAGCACATAATCTGTAATAGTTAAAAACCGTGATTTCTTGAACAAGGTCACCTGATGGTTTTCTCTAACATTTTTGTTTTATTTACTTGTAGCTCCTAACAGACCAGATGTTCGCATTGATATGTTTACACATCTTATTGATTGCAATTTTTGTGCCACTCTTGGTGAAGTTCCTGTACGATCCTTCAAGGCAATACGCTGGTTACCAGAAAAGAAATATAATGCATTCCACACGCAATGCAGAGCTTCGAATCCTAGCATGCATTCACAAGCCAGATAATATTGGTGCTATAACCAAACTACTTGAACTCTCGTGCCCATCTAGAGAAAGACCCCTTGCTATTTATGTTCTTCACCTTATCGAATTAATTGGTCGGGCCACTCCTATTTTTATCTCCCACCAAATGCAGAAAAAGACTGTATCTAATAGTTCATATTCTGAGAATATCATTCTTGCCTTCGATCACTTTGAACAAGACAATCTAGGTGCTGTATCAGTAAGCGTCTTCACATTAATCTCTCAACTCAAGTCCATGCACGACAACATTTGCATCCTTGGATTGGACAAACTCACATCCATCATAGTATTGCCGTTCCACCGAAAATGGTCAATTGATGGTTCTGTTGTTGAATCAGAGGACAGTACCATGAGGACCTTAAATTGTAACGTGCTTGAACTAGCCCCCTGCTCTGTTGGCATCCTGATTGATCGTGGTCATCTTGGCCAGTCAATGGTTTCATCAAATTCATCATATTCTATTGCAGTGATCTTCTTTGGAGGTAATGATGATCGAGAGGCACTTACTTTTGCCAAACGCATGGCTAATAACTCTAAAATTACTCTCACTGTGGTTCACTTTGTTTCCGCCCGCAATGAAGGTGATGCCTACTGGGACGAATATTTTTTTGACTCTGAGATACTCAAGGATGTTAAGCTTAACAATACGGGTAACGAATCTATGATATACATTGAGGAGGTGGTGAAAGATGGGCCTGAGACTGCATTGATAATTCGGTGTATGGTGAAGGAATACAACCTTATTATTGTTGGTAGACGAAATGATGTAGAGACTCCACAGACGTCAGGGCTGGCAGAATGGAGTGAATTTTCAGAGTTGGGGGTTATTGGAGACTTGCTTGCCTCATCAGATGTTAATAGTAGAACATCTGTTTTTGTGGTGCAACAACAACAAAATATATGACTTGTTGCTCGATTTGGGAGGCTAGTGGCCGGAGTTCTTATATGTTAGAGTAAATTTGGATTATCCTAAATTTAGGAATTTGATTAGATTAAATTACTTAAATGAAGGGAGCTGATTAGGATTAGATTGCTAATATGAAACTAAATCCATTCATCTTCTCATGGTTGTTTATTGTTAGGTCTTTTAGGTTGTAATATGAGATGCTTGAGATGAATGGGTTTGGGAAGACTTCTGACTGTATTATTATTATTATTATTATTATTATTATTATTATTATTATTATTATTTTAATTGAAAAGGTGGGAAGGGGCGACCAGTGTAGTTTCCCCCCTTGGGCGTTACCATCGGGGTTCCCACCCTTTTGACTGTATTTAGATTGTTAAGCTTATTATTATTATTATTAGGGGAAACTTCACTAAGGACCCCCAAATTTTCACCCGTTTTGAAATGTCCCATTTGAACTTCAAAATCTCTCAATTTAATCTCCTGAACTTTCAATTGCTCTCAATTTGGACAATTCCGTTAATTTTAGCCGTTAAAAATTCAAAAAAGACCAAAATATCCCTGATTTTTGTTTTTTTTTTTTTTAAAAAAAATAAAAAAACGTTTTAAAAGTTGAAATTTTATACAAAAGTCAGGGGTATAAATGTCATGTGACGTTTAAAATCTGACGGAAGGGTCCAAATTGAAAGTAATTGAAAGTTCAGGGGACTAAATTGAGAGATTTTGAAGTTCAGGAGGGGTATTTCAAAACGGGTAGAAGTTTGGGGGTCCTTAGTGAAGTTTCTCCTTATTATTATTATTAGGAAAAACTTCACTTTGGCCCCTTGAACTTTCACCCGATTTTACAAAGCCCCCATAAACTTCCTAATCTCTCATTTTGGATCCTGAACTTTTCATAACTCTCAATTAGAACCATTCCATTAATTTTAGTCGTTAAAGATACAAAAAAAAAGACCAAAATGTCATTGATTTTCATTTTTAAAAAAATAAAAAAACGTTTTGGAAGTTGAAATTTTATACAAAAGTCAGGGGTAGAAACGTCATGTAACGTTTAAAATCTGACGGAGGGGTCCACATTGAGAGTAATTGAAAGTTTAGGGGTCTAAAATGAGAGATTTGAAAGTTCAGGAGGGGTTTGTAAAATCGAGTGAAAGTTGAGGGGGCCAAAATGAAGTTTCCCCTTAATTATTATTATTAGGGGTAACTTCGCTGAAGACCCCTGAACTTTCACCCAATTTGACAAACCCCCAAACTTTAAAATCTCTCAATTTAGTTACCTAAATTTTTAATTACTTTTAATTTGGACCCCTATGTCTATTTTAATCGTTAACCTCAAACATAAAATAAAAAACGTGACCTGCACGTGGTTTTTTTAGATCCGAGAAATCGTTCATCTTTCTTCTTCTTCGCCGGTGTACAGAGGAAATAAGCCGGTTGAAATATAAGCAAAATTAGAGAAAAGAGTATATATATTTAACAAGTGGGGAGTTGAGGGGGTCTGGGTCAACTACGACTACTCTGGTTGAAGCCTGAAGGAGTAGTTTTGGTAGATAGAGCTAGAAATGGGATTTTGGCATGTTTCTCTTTATGAGTTATGAGAAATGCTACACACAAGTACAACTTTTACACACAAAGTTTACGTACTGACGTGGCCAAAAAAAAAAAAAAAAAAGAGAGAAAGAAATTGGAGAAAAAATGCTGACGTGGCCAAACAAAAACGAAGAAGAAGAAAGGTTGCTACCAGATGATGCGAAGGTTATTTCGTTGGAAAATTTTCCATCCGCCCAACCGGAAAATCACCCATATCATCAGCAAACGCTCTGGAAAACCCATATCTGAATGTTCACTGGAGGGGTTGAAGAACTGTGTAGTTTGAACCCAAGTCAAAGTATGCTAAAGTTGAAGCTACACGGTCATGGACATATATATAGAAGAAAAAAGTTCAAAAGATACCAAGAGATGGACTTCTCTCTCTGTAACCAAAGATATTCTAGAGAAGGAGATGAAACCGATCAATTGGAAGATGAAGAGGCGTGGGTCACGGCAACCCACGACTGGGTCTTCGCCGTGGCCGAGACCCAGTCTGACCCACGGCAAGCCTGTGGCCGAGACCCGCCTGGGCCCACGGCAAGCCCCATTTCCAGTGTGTGCCGTTCGTTCCGCCCAAGCCCCAGCCCGACCCACGTCGGCCAAATGTGATTTTTCTAAAGTTCACAGCCAAATGTGTATCGAGAATCATTTTCCAGCGAACTAACCTTCGCTAGAGGAGCCCGTAAAATCATCGGAGCCTTCGCCGGATGGGTGGAAGTCGCGGCGAGTGAGCCAACCCCAGTGATCTTCTTTGGAGTCACAAATTTTTTCGCATCATCGGTAAGCTTTCTTCTCGTTCGTTTCGGTTTGGCCACGTCAGTACGTAAGTGTGAGTGAGCATGAGGGTATAATAGGTAGTTCAGTGGTAAAAAATCACGTGCAGGTCACATTTTTCGTTTTTTGTTTGAGATTAACGATTAAAATAGACGGAAGGGTCTAAGTTTAGAGCAATTAAAAGTTCAGGAGATTAAATTTAGAGATTTTAAAGTTTGAGAAGAAATTTGTCAAATCGGGTGAAAGTTCACGGGTCTTTAATAAAATTACCTCTTATTATTATTATTTTTTATTTTGGATGAAGGAAATTTTTTATTACAACACAAAGAATACAAAGTCCCCCAGTAGAGAACTACTGGATTTCGAGCTGCTAACAACATTCACCATTCTGCCTAACAACAACCAAAATCTCAATATTCTTAGATTTAGCCTAAACAATTACCAATACTAAACAAAACATAACAAACAAGCTATAAGCAACAACAAAACAAAAAGGAAACAACTCAACTATGTTGAAAATTGGAAACAACACTCACTAAGAGAGAACACAAGATAGGAAGATGAATAATATTCAACTTTATTCAACTTGATAAAATAACTTGTTTACATAGGTATTTATAGGATACAAATGACCTTTTAACTTCTTCACAATAACTTTATTCATTTACATCTCATATAATTCCCATGTAAAATAACTCTTGAAAAACTAAAAGACATAACCTAAAGGGTCTTGTAGGGTCTTGTAGGTTTTAAGATGATCTAAAGGGTTTTTTGGTACCATCCAACATCTCGAAAGGATGAAAACTTGTAAGGATGAGAGTTGGAGTGTTGTTGGGAGAATGATTGATTATGATACTTGATGGAGGGCCTCGGTATATACCGATGACCTCCATGGGGCCAATCCAGCAAAAAGCCAACTGTCTTTTAAAAGTATGAAGAATCACAGGCCATCATCGAGCCGACGACCTAACACACTACAAAAAATGGATTTTTTTCTTGAATGGGTGTTTTTGACGTGTTAGGTGACCTGACACGTCACTAAACTTTAATGATGTGTCATTATTGACGTGTGTCGGACGTTAAAATTCAGGGGTGTTAAAAATGGAAATTTTTTGACGTGTCAAAAAGTGGCACGTCAAAAACAATTATTAATGTGTCAATTTTGACACATCAACAAATTTATTGATATGTCAGTTTTGACACATCAATAAATTATTGGCGTGTCAGAAATTGACACGTCAATAAATTATTGACGTGTAATAAATTGACATATCAATAAATTTTTGACGTGCCAGAAATTGACACGTCAATAAATTTGTTGACGTGCCAATTTCGAAATGTCACTAAAATTTAAAAATTATTAATTTTTTTTTTTAAAACTTTTTTCACCATCATCTCTTTCTCTCTCTCTCTCTCTCTCTCTCTCTCTCTCTCCTTTCGTTTCTCTAGTGCTGGACAACACCCAACACCAACACGCCATTCTCTCATTTTCTCACTCTCTCTCTCTCTCTCTCTCTCTCTCTCTCTTCTTTTCTCCATTAATTTTCGGTACATTTGCTTGAATAGGAATCGCCTAGAAAAATCCCCTAACAAAATCCGGATGAACCTGAAGCGAAACAGAATAAGACCCATTTCCAAAATCTTTCACTAATAGCCTGGATTTTCAAGAATCACCTGAAAGATCAGTCTCAAAATCAACCTGAAAAATCAAACCAAACCAACCAGGAAAATCAAACCCTAAAAATCTTCAAAAACCCAAACCCATCAGCAAATAAAACATCAAAATCTCAAACACAACAGGAAAAAAGAGTCAGATTTTCTCTTCTTCTTTTCTTCTTCTCTTCTGCTTCTCTTCTCCTTTTCTTTTTCTTCTTCCCATCTGAGAGAAGAGGGAGCTAGGGATACTGGGCCTGCAGAGAGAAGAGGGAGATTGAGAGAGGAGAGAGAGAGTGTGTGGGGGATGAAATAAAAGAAGAGGGAAAGAAGTTGAATTAAGAGAGAACTCCCGCTCCAAATAATTTTCTCTTGCTCATTTTTTAGTGACCTGCCAACATTTGACACGTTAAAAAATTCTTGACGAGTCACTTGTAACACATCAATTTTTTTTTTTCTTGACGTGCCACATGTGACACGTCAAGAATTTCCTGACGTGTAACCTGTAGACACGTCAAAAAATTCTTGACGTCTCAAATGTAACACGTCAATAATTATTGACGTGTCAAAATGTGACACGTCAAGAAATTCTTGACGACATATACCAATTATATATATATACCAATTAAATTTTGAATCAAGTTAATTTTATATATATATATATGTGTTATACATATACCAATTAAATTTTCTTATCTAACATAGGTACCAATTAAATTTTGTTACCTAATATAGGTACTAATTAAATTTTTTTATCTAATATTTTTTTAAAACAAATAATTAATATTATTAATTAATTAATTTTTGACGTGTGAAATAATGGCATATCAATAATTATTAACGTGTCAAAATGACACGTCAATAAATAGTGACGTGTTATTTTGACACGTCAATAATTATTGACGTGGCAAATTCAACATGTCAATAAAGTTTTTCTTGACGTGGCAAAAAGTGTGTTATTGTAGACATGTCAAAAAATCATCTTTTTTTTTTTGTAGTGATAGTCCGACGGCCCACAACCTAGTTAGCCGTCAAGATCGGAGCACTTAATTTTCAAAAGAATAATGCTTCTCAGCTAAGTTTTCATTTAGCTAACCGAATGTCCACGCCATACTTCCATTCCCAATAGAATGAGGGAGGAAATCTATACCTTAATAACAATTTATTGGCTGAAGCCCCTAAAATCCTGAGAGAAATGGCAGATGTATTGACCTAAGAGAAAGAGAGGGAATTTAAAACCATATGCCGTTTTTGATACTACAAATGCATTCCATGGCTTAAAGATTTATGAAGAGAGATATGAAATGAGTTAATTTTCCATGCATAAATTAAGGATGCAACCTTAAAATTTGAAAATTGATGAGAGAAATGTTGCCCATTTGGGTTTTAATTGAATAGGAAACCAGTAGTTTCTTGTCCCATAATCATTCAATATACAATTCGAAATTATTGTGAGGCCTAGCTAGCTCAAAGATAATCATATATTGTAGCTTATTACCACCGTGTCAACATCATATCAAGACACTAACATACCTAGTACACAAAATAATCATTTCACTCTCATGAAACTATTGCCTTTGGAAAATGAATTTTCTTTAGAAACGTGAAGTAAGAAAGGCAGGATATGCTCAAAGGAAAGTGAGAATATCCCATCAAATTAGGCCACAAAAGACACATTTTCATGAAGATGACCATATCCCACTTTTTCAACTCATTCTCACAACCCTAATTGGTTAGCGTGTTTACCAAGGTTGGCAAGGTAGACCGGAAACATTAAAGTTGAAATTAGGTTTTGGTGCCCTGCACCTGGATAACCCTACGCCACTACCCTACAAACTTGACAGGTGTACGAAATAGAAGATTATGATCACCCACCTAGACGGTCCATATGACTTAGATCATAATCTCCAACAATAGGTGAAAAATTGCCCATCAATTTTTTTTTTTAAATTCTAGCCATTCAATGTCATCTAAAGGTTTACAAGTTGCCACGTGTCCAACTTAAAGCAAAATAATAAAATATTATTTACATTTTAAAAAGAAAGTAAAATAAAGTAGTAATAAAATAAAATAAATAATTTAAAAATATAAGGTGTCAGTCACCCCATTTTTGTCATAGGGGGTGGCCTATAGAAGAGAAGATTTTGTGAATATTTTTGACTTGTTTATTTCATTGTTACACTTAGATATATATACAGAATATTTGAGGCTACAAAATAGGCAGGGAAATACACAGAGAATGATTCTAGAATGTTCTACCCGTTGCTTGTCTTGATTTGATTTTGATTTCCTTTTCTGTTGTAGCCGTTGCTTGATTTGTGGCTGGCTTGTAGGTTGCCTTGTGTGTTGTAGCCGTTGCTTGATGTGTGGCTGGTGTGTGGGGTTTATTTCCATATGGGTCTAGTTCTCTATTACGCCCCCTCAAGCGAGACAAGTGGCATACTATGTTGAGCTTGGTGCGCATGAGGAAAAAATGAGATGATGCAGTGGGCTTGGTAAAGATGTCGGCTAAGTTATCTTTGCTTGAGATGAAACGTACTGCTAGTGTTTGGCGGCAACTTTATCATGAACAAAGTGAAAGTCAATCTCAATATGCTTGGTACGAGCATGAAAGGCGGGATTGGCAGAGAGGTATGTGGCACCAATGTTGTCACACCAAAGAGTGGGGGTGAAGGAAGAAATATACCAAGATTGCAGAGCAGAGATTGAAGCCAAAGGAGTTCAGTTGCAGTGGTAGCAAGAGTGCGATATTCAGATTTAGTGCTGGAGCGGGCGACTGTGCGTTGTTTGCGAGAGGACCAAGAAATGAGATTAGGGCCAAGAAAGATACAAAAACCGCTGGTGGATTTGCGATCATCGGGGCAGCCAGCCCAGTCGGCGTCTGAATAGGCTTGGAGGGTGCGAGAGGGAGAGCGACGGAGGAGCAAGCCATAGGAAATGGTAGATTTAAGATACCGTAAGATGCGCTTGACAGCTTGCAGGTGAAGGGAGGTTAGCTGATGCATGAATTGAGAAACTTTGTTAACGGCAAATGATATGTCGGGTCGAGTTAGGGATAAATACTGAAGAGCACCGACAAGGCTGCGATAGGGAGACGGATCAATGAGTGTATCTCCAGATCGTAGGGTGAGGGTGTGGGCTGTGGATATAGGAGTCTTGATAGGTTTGGCCTCGGACATGTTGCTCTTGCGGAGAAGGTCAAGGATGTAGCGTTGTTGAGATAAAATAATGCCATCGGAGGTGGAGATGGCCTCCATGCCGAGAAAGTAGTTGAGAGGTCCAAGGTCCTTGATGGCAAAGTCATCGTGAAGGGATTGCAGGAGTGAGTATGTCCCTTGAGGAAGGGAGTTGGTGATGAGGATGTCATCCACATAGATGAGGACATAAGTGATTTCCGGAGGGGTTCGACGAATGAATAGGGAAGAGTCGGAGTGGGAACCAACAAATCCAAGCTCCAAAAGACGATCACTGAGATGGGAGTACCAAGCACGAGGGGCTGGTTTTAAGCCGTAGAGTGCTTTGTGGAGCTTGCAGACATGATGAGGAAACTGAGGGTGGATGAAGCTAGGAGGTTGGGCCATATACACATCCTCGGAGAGCCATCCATGTAAGAAGGCATTGTGAACATCAATTTGACGGATCGGCCAGCCATCAGATATGGCAAGGGAGAGGACCAAGCGAATGGTGGTGGGTTTGACAACTGGACTGTAGGTCTCGCCAAAGTCAATGCTGGGTTGTTGGTGAAAACCCTTGGCAACTAGGCGTGCTTTGTGACGATCAATAGAGCCATCAGCTTTGCGTTTGAGACAGAAAACCCACTTGCAACCAACAATGTTCATGTCGGAAGTGGGAGGAATGAGAGTCCAAGTGCCATTGCTGAGGAGGGCATCAAACTCAATATTCGTGGGTGCAATGTCATCTGAGCCAGCGGTGGCAATGAGAGCTTTAGGGAGTGGGTAGCAAACGAGGCCGTCGGAAAGAGTCTTCGGTTTGAAGATGTTGTTCTTTGAGCGAGTTTGCATGCGATGTTGAGTGGGAGGCAACACAGGTGGGCCATTCGAAAGATAGGGTAAAACCTGCAAAAGAGAAGAAGTGGTGTTAGTAGGGTTCGAAGTTGGAGGAGTGGGAGGGGTAGGCAGGGAGACAGGCAAGGAGGTTGGATCTTTGTGATTTGGTGAGAGTGGGTGACATGGGATGATGGGGGTGTGTGGAAGGAGGGGAGGGTAGATAGTAGTGTGTGAGGGAGAAGGAGACGTGTGTGGGGGAGGGGAGATAGAGGTGAAAGGAAAGGATGATTCATCAAAGATAACGTTGCGAGAAATATAAATGCATCCAGTTTGTGGGTGGAGGCATTGATAGCCACGATGAGAGGAACTATAGCCGATAAAGATGCATGTGTCGGAGCGAAAATCAAGTTTATGCTTGTTATAGGGCCGAAGATGAGGCCAACAAGCACAACCGAACACTCGCATAAAGTTGTAATTGGGCCGAAGGTTGAATAATTTTTGAAAGGGGGATGTATTATTAAGGACATGTGTAGGGAGGTGATTGATAAGGTAACATGCTGTTTGAAAAGCCTCGGCCCAATAAATAAGGGGAGCTGAGCAATGGGCTAGAAGAGTGAGGCCCATTTCTACAATATGTCGGTGTTTACGTTCCACAGACCCATTTTGTTGGTGAGTGTGTGGACACGTAATCCGATGATGAATGCCATGAGAGGCAAAAAGGTGACGTACTTTTTGAAATTCACCCCCACCATCCGTTTGGATGGATTTGATTTTACGATAAAAAAGGCGTTCGACATAAGCCTGAAATTTGGGAAAAATAGGGAAAACATCAGATTTACATGTAATTGGGTAAAACCAAGTGAATTTACTAAAATGATCAACAAATATCACATAATAGCGTGCACCATTATTGGATAAAAGAGGGGAAGGTCCCCAAACGTCAGAAAACACTAATTCAAGTGGGACACTTGATTTATTTTCAGATAAAAGGAAATGGAAGTTGGTGACTTTTGCCGCTCTGGCATGCAGGGCAAACAGTGGGCTTCTTATTGGATGTAGTGGAAAGATTAAAATTTGAGACGACATGGCAAACAATGCGATCGGCAGGATGTCCAAGTCGGGCGTGCCAATTCACAAAGGTGGTACGTTCACTAAGAAAGACACATGGTGGTGCAGCTGAAGGGGGAAACCAATGATATAAGCCATTTCTACTCGGACCGTGATGTAGTACTTTCCCGGACTTGCGATCCTTAACAAAAAAATAAGAAGGGTGAAATTCCATAGAAACATTATTATCAGTAGTAAATTTTTGAACAGAAAGTAAATTCTTAGTAATTTTAGGAACATGTAAAACATGACATAAAATAAATTGAGGAGAAAGTTTAGAAATGCCAGTGTTTTTGATGGCCAAACGGGTACCATTGCCCACTTGGATCTCATCGGGCCCGTCATATGTTTCTGAGTGAAGGGTTAAGTTGTTGAGATCGGAGGTGACATGGTGGGTGGCACCAGTATCTGGGTACCAATTTAGGTCCCGAGAGGAGGATGATGCAGCTGTGTATGCTGTCAAATTTGGGCCAGTAGCCTAGTAGGCTTGATCAAACCGGTGGTAGCAATTTAGGGCTGAATGGCCCATTTTACCACAAACTTGGCATGTGGGTCTAGAGCCCATATGTGGGCTGGATCTAGAAGGGCCTATGGAGGAAATATAATTTGAGGAGTGACCCATTCCTCCCTTATTTCTAGAAGCCGAAGGTGGTGCACTCCCCCTTGAACGAAAATCTTGGCCGGAGGAGCGTGGGAGGCGTCTGTTTGTGTCACGGCCACAGTGAGAAGTGAAGCTCCGAGAAGCGATATTGGCTGTGGGGAACAGGGAGTCAGTTTGATGGTGCTGAGCAAGACGAGCTTCATTGGCAAGAAGGTGCCTAAACAGAGTATCCAGGGAGAGGGGCTCTACACGCGT
The DNA here is from genome assembly GCF_965113065.1 of Corylus avellana. NCBI lineage: Eukaryota > Viridiplantae > Streptophyta > Magnoliopsida > Fagales > Betulaceae > Corylus > Corylus avellana. Next base: position 20,460,093 of record NC_142491.1, on the reverse strand, counting down.
GGTGACTGAGGTCACAAAGGGGTCGTATTCAGGACCCAGACCGCCGAGCAGAGAGGCTGTAAATTCAAAGTCACTGACTGGATGGCCGGCTGCGGCAAGGGTTGCGACAATTTGTTTGATTTTGTAGAAATAGTCGGAGACACTCAGGTTGCCCTTTTTGGTCGTGGTGAGTTGAAGACAAAGATTCAACGTGCGGGCTTGTGACTCGGATGTAAAGGTCTGATCAAGTGTCTTCCACAAGTCTTGGGCAGTTTTGCAACCAAGGACTTGGGGCAATATGTCATCCGATATGGATGACATGCGCATGCTGAGGATCAATTGATCCTGACGAAGCCACCATAGAGTTTCTAGATCGGTGGAGACAGTGGGTGTGCCGTTTGGAGAGGTGGAGGTTTGTGGGCTTGGTGGAGTTTTGGTGCCATCAAGGAAACCATATAGGTCGTGACCTTTGAGGAAGGGTTCTACAAGGCCACGCCAGGTCAAGTAATTTCCTTTGTTGAGTTTGGTAATAGATTGGGCAAAACTTGAGAGTTGGGTGGTGGGAATGGGCTACTGTGTTTGGGTGGTATTGGGTGTGGTTGAAGTTGGGGTGAGATTAGGCGTGGGATTGGGCGTGGTTGGGCTAGCTGTGGTAGATGAGGAGGTCATTGCTGCAAGGTGTTTGATAAAAGGTTTCAATGAACAAAAAAAAATCAGCAGCAAGGCACGACATGGGTCGCTTGTTTATGGCTCTGATACCATATAGAAGAGAAGATTTTGTGAATATTTTTGACTTGTTTATTTCATTGTTACACTTAGATATATATACATAATATTTGAGGTTACAAAATAGGTAGGGGAATACACAGAGAATGATTCTAGAATGTTCTGCCCGTTGCTTGTCTTGATTTGATTTTGGTTTCCTTTTCTGTTGTAGCCGTTGCTTGATTTGTGGCTGGCTTGTGGGTTGCCTTGTGTGTTGTAGCCGTTGCTTGATGTGTGGCTGGTGTGTGGGGTTTATTTCCATATGGGTCTAGTTCTCTATTATGGCTAGCCACCCCATCTTAGCCATGGGATGGCTGAACCACCCCCTAAGGCCACTCCGGCAGTCCTTGCAGGTGCACCACGGCTTAAGCCTCAAGATGAAGACCAACAAAGAAAACAAAGAGAAAAGAGTTGTAAAAGAGAAGAACAAAATGCAGAAAAAAGCTTCCAAACCCATATCAGACAGAGACAAAGAGAGAGAGGGGGAAAAATGGAAGGCAATGAGGGCGAGGATGGAAGGAAATGGAGGATTAGTTTTATAATGAGGCAGGAGAGTGTAGCGTGGGCAGAGAAGTCATAAATTTCAGTAAATCAGCAACTTTTGGTCTAGGGAAGATGATGATATACGTACAACTATATACAAGATGTAGATTTCGACACATAAAAAGGCATAACTAACGCCCTAGGGGGTGGTTCGGCCACCCCTTGGCACCCTAGGGGGTGGCTTCGGCCACCCCAAGTACCTGTTGGGAGTGGCCGAAGCTACGCTCATGGCCCCAATGGGTGGTTCGGCCATCCCTTAGCGCCAAACCCATAAATTATATTTTTTGGGGATAGCCCAACCGGCCCTTGGGGGTGGCTTCATGGCTAAGCTGGGGTGGCCGGCCACCCCCTTTGACAAAAATGAGGTGGCTAGTCAGCCCATATTTTTTAATTAATTATTTTAATTAGTTTATTTTACATTTGTTTTTTAAATGTAAATAATATTTTATTATTTTATTTTGAGTGAGACACGTTGCAACTTGTAGAACCTTGGATAACATTGAATGACCATGATTTTAAAATTTTTTTCTGGGCAATCTCCTATCTATTGCTGGGGATCTGATCTACATGACTTTGCTAGCATGGTCTTCCTCTCCCTTTATTATTTTACTTTTCACTAGTATTAATTATAAAAATATCTAGGTTTGACTGTGATGAAGTTTGAATAAGACTACATCCTTATCTTGTTTTGTTTTTTATTTTTGTCCTTTTTATTTTGTTGAACCAATTTTTTCCGCGGCCGGATGGTTGATATGCTATCTTCAAAATAGACAAAATGGTTATTCAAAATTTGCCAGTTCTCGGGGCTGAAGTCATTCCAATGCTAAAATTAGTACACTGTTTGAAAAGAATCGTAATGAAGAAATTTTCAGGTAAATATGGTGAGCATCTAAGCATAAGTGTAAAAATGGATAAAGAGATTTTTTTTTTTTTTGATACTAGAGAGATCTCTCCTTATTGGGGGTGTACGTGTACCCATTTTTATAGGAAGTTCTTATGGATGCAATTATAATTTATGTAGTGGGTAGTTATCCCAATGTAATTGGCTTGTGTTATTATTTGAGTAGGACCCATGATAAATTTTACTCCCAACAATTATCTCCTCCTTCTCATGGTTGACTTGTCCAACTACTTGAGCATTGTGAATCTAATATATACTCATGATCGGGATTACCTTTGACCTTCAATACTGAGGGTGAAATGTCGGCCATCAAGTGTCTAATTATGCCAAATACATTCCTAATTTAGGAACGCCGGATCCCAATGCCTAGGCTATCATGGAGGAAATTAAACCCCACGATTAGGCTTTAAACATATGCTAAAAAGTAGTTACATCAAGAATACTTTAAAAGGAAAACTTATGTAAAGTAAAAGAGACACTTGGTCATAAGTTTAAAACTCCGACATAGTGCACTTATATCACCTTTCCAAACTCTATACTAACTTAAGCATCAAATCTATTCCACTAACACCCACCTGCCACCAATAAGCTCTTGTGTTTAATTCTTTCTTTTCTACACGTGTGAATTGATTAGTGTTTGGCACTAAGAAGGGCATATGCCCCCTCTCAACCCCCAAAAAAATTCCTTACCCCCAATAGATTTTCTTGGATACCCTGATGCCCACCCTCAACCACTCACCAGAGGCATCCAAATTACCGGCAGCGGCAAGGCATACGATTTCCAAACTTTTAGTTTCATTGTTTCAAACTATTTCAGAGATAGAAATTAGGCTATTCTTTAAAATCATGAAGAAGACAAGTATGTACAGTTGCAAACAGTGCCCTTTTTACACGTTAGTCTTTATAATATGAAAAGAACGCACCGTTTCAATCCGTTGCCCTTTTTTTTTTTTTTCCATTGACAAGACGCTCTATAGCCCGTACGTTGCGTGAAATGGTGAAAGCATTGAAATGCCAAATTCTGAGTTGAATTGAGCATAAAGTTAGCCTTTCTTTTTACAATTTCTTTTTCTAGAAAAATTTCACGTTTGTAATCAAATTTTTTCATTAATTTATTTTTAAATAATGAAAATGTGTACGCTTGTATATTTAAATAGCTCAATATATATATATATATATATATATATATAGTTGTAGTTAACTAAGATCATGGAGAACAAAAATAATTATAGTGATCTCCATTTAATTTTTAAAGAAGCTTGCGTCGAGATATATTTAATAAATCTATCAGTAAATTATTGTTTAAAAATAAAAGTTTTTGATTATCATCATAATGATAGATACCAAATTCAAATAACATTTTTTAATCTTTTTTAATCAACTTTTTGTTAACGATATTTTTTAATTTTGATTCCTTTGAACTGAAATTCTGGCTCCGCCACTTTCTCTTTCTTTGTCTTTTCTTCTTTGCTCCCAACATACACGTGACACTCCATTTCTTTCTTATGTCTTTGTCTCCTTCCCTTGAAGCTAATTCCTAATAAGTCCCTCTACCTACTTCTAAGTGTACCAAATTACCCCTCTTAGTTCCTTAAACCACAAAAGACCCATTATCCACAATTACCACCTCTTGTCTTTTCCTTTTGTGGTTTAATCAAATAAAACGACAAACCTCAATTTAAACCCTCTAATACTATAGAAAATCAAAACCTATAATTATCTCATCATTAGCAAATTCGGATCTTATAAAATAAAATCAACAATTAAAACCAAAGCCGACTCAATGTATTTGGGGGGCTTAGGCGAAATTTTGAAGTTGGACCTTTTTTTTTTTAATATTTAAATATTAATTAAATAATATTATTATATGTTTATAATTTTATTATTATTTTCATTCTTATTGTTGTTTCATGACTTTTAAGTTTAACTTTTAACTAGTTGTCGAAAAAAATTGATGTGGCATATTTGTTTTTTTGGGTTAATTGGTCTTATTTTACAATGGGCTTATTATATTGGAGCCATATTTTAGAGGCCTTAAATTTTTATGGGAAAAATTTTGGGCCTTATTTAAAAAAAAAAATTAGGCCTTAAGTTAAAATAAAATTAAAATTTTTTTTAGGTCCTTACTAACTGGTGGCCCTAGGCGATTGCCTCAGTGGCCTAGCCATTGAGTTGGCCCTGATTAAAACCCATAATAACAAATGCCGAATTATCCTTGAATAATTATTTCCTCCAAAATAATTTCGGGGTATTACATATTAGGATTTGGACAAGGCCTGAAAGAGTCCAAATTTGGAATCCAAGGATGAGACCAGACATTACTGTTGGATCTCATAGAGATTGCAAGGCAAGCACCCTTTCCCACAATAGATCTAGAGTTCAATAAGCCTTTCCAAAGCCAAGAATCTAGAGGCCTAGATCTAGAGTTCAATAAGCCTTTCCAAAGCCAAGAATCTAGAGGTCTAGGAGTTGCATTAAGAAAGCTCTGACCAAAGTTCAAATATTTGCCAGCAAGAGATTTAGGTTTACAGATGTTATCCCAAGCCAGTAAAGTCAGATTGTGACTCTTGTTGGTAGGAAAACCCCACCAAAATTTCCTTAAAATAGAGTTTTAATTCTAGGAAAATTATAGTTTACCCCCTAAAGTTGACAACGTTTTTCAATTCGAACACTAAAGTTTCAATTTTTGCAAACCACCCCTCCAAAGTTTCAAATTTTTGCAATTTGACCAATTGTATCTAAAACTTCCCATATTCCCCTAATTTTTTTTTTTTTTTTTTTTTTTTTTTTTTTTTTTTTAAATTTAAAAAAAAATCGGAGTGGCTGGCCATCTAGCCATTTTTGCACCCTCCAAATTTGTTTTGTTTTGTTTTGTTTTTTTGTTTTAATTTTGTTTTAATTTTAATTTTTATATAAAAAGTAAAAATTGGGGGCAATATGAGAATTTTGAGATAATATTGGTCGAATTGAAAAAAATTGAAACTTTGTTGGGGTGGATTGCAAAAATTGAAACTTTGATATACGAATTGAAAAATGCTGTCAACTTTGGGGGGGTAAACTGTAATTTTTTCTCTCGTGGACTGTTGGGCCAAGACTTGTTGGCTGAACCTTGGCTTTGATACCAATGTTGGATGATCTTGAGCCCCTCTCAACCCCAAAAGCTAGCTCAAAAGGTAATACTTTCCTTCACACTTATAAACTGACCACCAACCCCTTCCGTAACCGATGTGGGATGACCCCAACAATCTCCTCCTCACACATCGGGTACTGGGTCGGAACAGCGACAACCTGTTTATCCCGTGGACTGTTAGGCCGAGACTTGTTGGTAAACCTGGGCTTTGATATCAGTGTTGGGTGGTCTTGGACCTCTTTCAACCTCAAAAGCTAGCTCAAGAGGTGATGCTTTCCCTCACACTTATAAACTGACCACCAGTCCCTTCCACAACCAATGTGGGATAACCCCAACAATATATTTGTTGGGTGGGTGCTCCTTCCTATGTGAGGGACCCAGCACCATGTGAAAGGAAAAAAAAAATATATAAAAAGAAGAGAACACTTCTTTTCTTGTGCGTGTGGGCTGTAGGGCTACAACAACAAAAAGAGAAAAAGAAAAGAAAAAGAAAGAGACAAAAGAGGGAGAGAGAGGCAGCGCCGTTCGGAGGAGAGAAGAGAGAAAAATTGAGTTTTTCTCACAGCCACTTCCATCAAATATTGGGGGATCATTTGTGGTCCTGTCTTGATAAAATTTTAGTATGTTGTTCCTGACGACAAGAGCTACGTATTGACTTGTGTCGATCATTGGAATCCTTCTCCAACAAATTGCTCACTCATACCCACTTAGTGAGATCTGTCTTTGTTCTTGTTGGAATCCACTTTTATGGTGATGAATCTATGTGTTAATCCAAGAATGCATGTATTCTTGATGTGGTGATACCTCTAGAAATTTCTCTAGGGAAGAAATTGTAAACTCATTATTGTTGATAGTGGAAGATTTAACTAGACTAGGTCCCATGGTTTTTACCTTTGTATTTGAGGGTTTTCCACGTAAAAATATTGGTGTTTTGCTTGTGGGTTTGCTTGATTATTTTTCTGCAGTGTGGAGAATTATGATTGGGTACTAGTGTGACTATTTAATTTGCACAAAGAGGGGTAGATTAATTCCGCTATGTATTTGATAATTGGTGTTCACCCCTAACAAATGGTATTAGAGCTTTGGTTAAATGTCTGAGTTGAGTTCTTGTGTAAATTAAATGGAGGAGTCATCTAATGGCATGGTTAAACTCATAGCTTCAAATTATTCAATTTGGAAGACTAGGATGGAAGATATTTTGTATTGTAAAGAATTGTTTGATCCCATTGAGTTGAAAGGTGTCAAACCAATTTCTACAACCAACGAAGGTTGAAATAAAATGAATAGGAAAGCCGTTGGATATATCAGGCAATGAGTTGATCAAAGTGTCATTCATCATGTAGCCAAAGAAGTTGATGCTTATAGTCTTTGGCAGAAGTTAGAGAGTCTTTATGAATGAAAGACTGCTCAAAACAAAGCCTTTGTGATAAGAAGGCTTGTAAATTTGAAGTACAAAGATGGAAAAAGTGTTATGGAGCATCTGAGTAATTTTCAGGGATTGTTGAATGAGTTGTCTACCATGAAACTTGCGTTAGATGATGAGGTGTAAGCATTACTTCTGTTGAGTTCGTTGCCAAACAATTGGGAAACTTTGGTGGTCTCACTTAGTAATTCGGCTCCTAACGGTGTGATAACTATATGTATGGTAAAAGACAACATATTCAATGAAGAGGCAAGAAGAAAAGAGTAGGGTATTTCTTTTCAGTCAGAGGCACTTGTTACAGAAAGGTGGGAAAGAAGTAAAAACAGAAAACCTTGCAGGTATGATAATCGTGACGAGTCAAAAGGAAAGTCCAACTCAAAAGCAGACATAAAATGTTTCTACTGTGGCAAGCCTGGACATATAAAAATGGAGTGTAGGAAATTTAAAAGAGAACAATTGAAAGAAAAAGGCGAAGAACAAAAAGAAGAAAGAGACACTGCAGCAGTTGCACTTGATGGTGATGTTGTACTTGCTTTTGATGAAGCTTATGCTAATCTCACATGTGATGAATCTATGTGGGTAGTTGATACAACAACATCTTTTCATATCACTCCACATAAATATTTCTTCTCTTCCTATACCAGTGGCAATTTTGGTTGGGTTAGGATGAGAAATGAAGCAAAGTGCAAAATTGTTGGCATGAGAGATATACAACTAGAAACCAACATTGGGTTCAAATTGATTCTCAAGGATGTCAGGCATGTTCCTGAAATGCGCTTCAACTTGATTTCTATTGGGAAACTTGATGACGAAGGTTACCATAATTACCTTGGAGGTGGACAATAGAAACTGAGCAAGTGTTCTCTTATCTTAGCTAGGGAAAGAAGACTAGCACTCTTTACAAGACAGATGCAAGACTAGTCAAGAGAGATGCGATTGTTATTGAGAATGAAAACTCCACTAAGCTATGACATAAGAGGCTTGGTCACATGAGCGCGAAGGGACTTCAGATTCTTGCCAAGAAGCAGCTCCTACCTAATAATAAAGGTACGTTACTAATGCCCTGTACTCATTGTCTTGTTGGAAAACAAAGAAGAATTTCATTTCAAAAATCTTCTTCTTCAAGAAAGGATAATATTCTTGATTTAGTTCACACTGATGTCTGTACTATGAACATTAAAACTCTAGATGGTGCACTTTACTATGTGACTTTTATTGATGACCATTCTAGAAAGGTGTGGATTTTTGCTTTGAAAACCAAAGATTAGGTACTTGATGTGTTCAAATTCTTTTAAATGAAGGTTGAAAGGGAAACTGGAAAGCAGCTAAAATGTGTCAGAACAGATAATGGTGGTGAATACAGAGGACCATTTGAAGAATATTTTAGAAGCTATGGCATTAGGCTTGAGAAAACTGTGCCCAAGGCTCCGCAGCATAATGGTGTAATAGAGAGAATGAACATAACCATTTGTGAGAGAATCAGGTGTATGCTCTCTCATGCAAAATTGCCTAAACATTTTTGGGGTAAGGCAATGAGGACAGTAGTTGACTTGATAAATCTTTCTCCACATGTTCTTTTGGATGGTGACATTCCTTAAAGGGTTTGGACAAGGAAAGATGTTTCTTTTGAGCACTTGAGAGTGTTTGGCTACAAGCCATTTGTCCATGTTCCTAGAGATGAGAGGTCAAAGCTTGATAGCAAAGTCAAGCAATGTATCTTCATGGTTATAGGCATGAGGAGTTTGGTTTCAGATTATGGGATCTAGTTAATAAGAAAATCATACGGAGCAGGGATGTTGTCTTCTTTGAAGATCAAACCATTGAAGCTTTGGATCAGAAAAAGGAAGAGCCTCTCAGTCAATACCGTGTTGATTTGTTTCTACCTATGTGATGCATGATGAACACATGGGAGATGTGCAAGAAGAACAGGTTGATACAGTTGGTGAAATTGGTGAGCCTGCAACTAATAATGTGGATTCAGAAGAACACCAAGAACAAGCCTCTTCAGAACCAACCGCTGAGACTCAATTGAGGAGATTTACTAGAGACCGATAGCCTTCTAGAAGGTATTTAGCTAATGAGTATGTGATACTTTCTGATGGGTAACAACCAAAAAGTTATCAAGAGGTTATGCAACATGACCAGAAAAATCAATGGTTAGAAGACATGCAAGACGAGATGAAATCCTTGCATGAGAATCGCACATATGATTTGGTGAAACTTCCTAAGGGCAAGAAAGCACTCAAGAATAAATGGGTGTTGAGATGCAAGATTGAACCAAACAGATCACAACCAAGGTACAAGCCGAAACTAGGTGTAAAAGGGTTTGGTTAGAAGAAGGGTATTGATTTTGAAGAAATTTTCTCACCCATGGTAAAGATGTCTTCTATCAGAGTTGTTTTGAGTTTGGCTACCAAAATGAATCTAGAGATCGAACAACTTAATGTGAAGACTACTTTCCTCCATGGTGACTTAGAGGAGGAAATTTATATGGAGCAACCAGAGGGGTTCATAGCTAAAGGCAATGAACATCTAGTATGTCGGTTGAAAAAGAGTATGTACGGACTCAAGCACGCACCGAGACAATGGTATAAGAAATTTGATTCCTTTTTGGTTGAGCACGGGTATGACAGACCTACATTAGATCATTGTGTATTTGTAAAGAAATTCTCTGATAGAGAATTTATTATTCTCTTGCTATACGTGGATGACATGTTGATTGTTGGTCCTGACATTAGTAAAATTGACAAACTGAAGAAGGAGCTGAGTAAGTCCTTTTCGATGAAGGATTTGGGATCCGCAAAGCAGATTCTTGGTATGAAGATCTCTTGTGATAAGAAAAAAGAAAAATTGTGGCAATCACAAGAGAGTAATATCAAGAAGGTATTGGACAGATTCAACATGAGCAAGGCAAAACTGGTGAGCTCTACACTTGCAGGTCATTTGAAGCTGAGTTCAAAGCAATGTTCTACAAGTGAGAAAGAAAAAGATGAAATGAAGAAAGTGTCCTATGCATCAACCGTGGGTAGCTTAGTGTATGCCATGGTGTGTATGAGGCTTGACATTGCTCATGTTGTTGGAGTTGTGAGTCGGTTCCTTTCTAATCCTGGAAAAGAACATTGGGCAGCTGTGAAATGCATTATCAGGTATCTCAGAGGTACTTAGAGGGTATGTTTGTTCTTTGGCAATGGTAAACAGGTGCTTGATAGGTTTACTGATGCTAATATGGCTGGGCATATTGATTCCAGAAAGTCTACTTTAGGGTACCTAATTACTTATTCAGGGGGAGCAGTGCCATGGCAATCCAGATTGCATGAATGTGTTGCTTTGTCTATACTAGAGGCAGAGTTCATTGCCATCACAAAAGTAGCCAAAGAATTATTATGGATGAAAAAGTTCTTACAAGAACCAAGTCTACAACAAGAGAGGTACGCGCTTTACTATGACAGTCAGAGTGTCATCCATCTCAGCAAGAATTCAACTTTCCATTCTAAATCCAAACATATTGATGTTAGGTATTATTGGATTCGTGATGCACTAGATGAGAAGCTGTTACAGATTGAGAAAATCCATATTGATGAGAATGGATCAGATATGATGACAAAATCCCTGCCTCCGTAAAAGCTTGAAACTTGCAGAAGTGCAGCAGGATTGGTGGAGCTCCCCACATAGTCGGGAGGGGGAGATTTGTTGGGTGGGTGCTCCCTCCTATGTGAGGGACCCACCACCATGTGAAAAGAAAAAAAAATATATATAAAAAAAGAAGAGAAGACTTCTCTTCTTGTGCGTGTGGGCTATAGGGCTATAGCAACAGAAAGAGAAAAAGAAAAGAAAAGAAAAAGAAAGAGAAGAAAGAGGGAATGATAAGCACCGAATGTTGCATATTCAAGCCCCTTAACTCGCATATGTTAATTCCTTAGTATTGTTATTTGTTTGATTTTGTGTTGTTTTATTGTTTTCAGGTTTTAAATAAAGATGCAATTAATTCCATTAATTTTGGGCTTAAAAGCACACTTTGAGAAGACCTAGAAGATATGATTAAGCTTAACCAATCATAATAGAGGACTTATATGCTATGGTTGAGTTTAATCAAATAAAGGAAATGATTAAATCAGAATTTCTCAAATGGGAGTCAAAATCGGATTTGATTCAAATTTGGATTCTTTACAAGTCTCAGTATTTTGACCATAACTTTCTTGTAAATTATTGGATTGAGGTGATTCTAGCATCATTGGAAAGCTAAGTCAAAGTACTACAATTCATTGTGAAATAGGAGTTTCCTATTTTGGACGTTTGCTATGCCAAAATTGTTGCACAATAAAAGAACGCAAATCCGGACGAATGAAATTCCGATTTGTACTAGGATTGCTTCCTAATTTGACTTGGAGAGTGAATTACGGTTTTTCTGGGTTTCCTAGGGCTTCTAGGACTTTTTTAGTTCCTTATAAATAAGCCTTAAACATTAAGAGAAATGTCTGATTAGTTTTAGATACAAAAATCTTCTTGGAGGCTTAGTGGAATCATGAGCGGCTAAACCCTTTCGTGGGGTGTTAATGTAACCCTATCGAAGCACAATTGTTTGATTGTATTTAATTTCTAGATTTTCAGTTTATGCATGCTGATTGTATAACTATGAAAATTGTTACCTTTTGATTATATTCTTAATTATTAAATGCAATTGTTTTTAAATTCTAAAATCAATATTTGTGAAATTCTTCTTTTATCTTAGAAAGTATTTTACTTTTGTTGATCTCAAATCATTCTTGTTTTCTGTGACTATGAGAATGATGGTTCTACAATGAGTTTAATTGACATATGATCAATAGGATTTGATGGGCTATGCCTAGGGAAGACGGATTGTACTACATCATAGTTTAGTTTAATTTAGGTAGACAGTTTGTGCCAATCAAAGATGGGTTACACGTATTCATTGTTTGTATGTATCCTGCTAAAAAATTTGATAATTTATGCCAAGGGAAGACTGGTTGTGCTGCATCTTAGTGGGTAGGTGGACAATCCATGCCAACCGTAGATAGATTATTCTTATTCTTTAGGGGAAACTTTACTTTGGCCCATTGAACTTTCAGCCGATTTTACAAACCCCCCTTGAACTTTCAAATCTCTCACTTTGGACCCCTGAACTTTGATTTGCTCTCACTTTGGACCCCTTTGTTAGTTTTCAACGTTAAATTCAAACGGTTTGACTTCTTATGCCCATTATACCCCCACCCAGCCCACTTGAAATTTCGAAAATGCCCAAAACTAAAGTACCCACCCCAGCTCAAAACGACACCGTTTTGGGCATTATATATATATATTTTAAATTTAAAAAAGAAAGAAAAGAAAATGCAAAATATTCAATTTTTTTTTTTTAAAAAAAAAACACCCGAGCCCAAAACGGTGTCATTTTGAGCATTAAAATTGTTTGTTTGTTTTTTTTTTTTAAGCAAAATATTAAAAAAAAAAAAAATTGAGAAGTATCGGGGTGGCTCCAGCCACCCGTTGGCCAAAATAGGGTGGTCAAACCACTCCATTTTTGGCCAAGGGGGTGGCTGGAGCCACCCCCAATGCCGGTTTGGGGGTGGTTCTACCACCCCCATGGCCAAGGGGTGGTTCGGCCACCCCCAAAAGGCCAAAAAAAAAAAAAAAAAGAGGGAAACAAATTGGGTTTGGGGATGGGTTTGGGCTTTTGGGGGTGGCTGGACCACCCCTAAAAGCCCCAAAGCCATTTTTTTTTTTTTTTTGGCCTTTTGGGTTTGGTCGGACCATCCCCTTGGCCATGGGGGTGGTTCGACCACCCCTAGACCGGCCTTGGGGGTGGCTCTAGCCACCCTTTTGGGCAAAAATGGGGTGGTTCGGCCACCCCATTTTGATCCAGCCACCCCGATTTTTTTTTTAATTTTTTTTTTAAATAAAATAAAATAATTTTAATGCCCAAAACGTCGTTCTGGGCTGTGTGGGTGTTATAGTTTTGGGGCTTAAAACGGTGTAGTTTTAACGTGAGGGTATAATGGGTATAAAAAGTCAAACCGTTTAAGTTTAACGTTGAAAACTAACAGAGATGTCCAAAGTGAGAGCAAATCAAAGTTTAGGGGTCAAAAGTGAGAGATTAGAAAGTTTAGGGAAGGTTTGTAAAATCGAGTGGAAGTTTAGGGGGCCAAAGTGAAGTTTTCCCTATTATTTAATAAGGTAGTTTCTTGTTTATTTAGAACATCCATAGAATAAATTTCTGGGATTAAATATGGTTAGCTATTGTTGGGCGGATAGAGGTAAAGTCAATACCCTACACTCTCTCTCTTATTTCAAATCTCTTTTAATTTCATGCACTTTAATTTCACAAACAAAATCAATTTCTTTTTAATTATGTTATTTTTGATCTCATAAATTTGATAACAAAACCCTTGCAGTCCTTGAGGTTCGACATTCCTACAAGGATTCGTTCTATTGCGAGTGGTTATTTTTATTATTGATATTTTTTTATACAAAAATACCACATCAATTTTTGGCTCTGTTGCCGGGGACTCCTTAACGGTTTAGCTATTAAATTTTGGGGAAACTTCACTAAAGACCTCTGAACTTCCACCCGTTATGAAATACCCCCCCTAAACTTGAAAATCTCTCAATTTAGTCCCCTGAACTTTCAATTGCTCTCAATTTGAACCCCTTCGTCAAATTGAGAGCAATTGAAAGTTCAGGGGACTAAATTGAGACATTTTGAAGTTTAGGAGGGTATTTCAAAATGGGTAGAAGTTCAGAGGTCTTCAGTGAAGTTTCCCCTAAATTTTAAGGATTAATTGAACTTAATTTTTATTTTTATGCTTTTCTTTAATTTTGGGTTCTAATTTTAATTATGTTTTTGAGTTTTATTTCGGTTTTGTTGAGTTTTTCGTACATAGGTCTATAGCTGCCAAACCCTTCCCTGTGACTGCAATCGAACGCAAGTCGAGTATGATCGAGTACAAGTATGCACTCTAGCACTAATTCAGCCAGCTGCGCTAGAGAGCCTTCCAAGCCTACGCTCGCACCCATCTGCGGGAGTACGCTCGAGCGCATCAGCAGCAGTCTGCATCCAAAGTTCCAGCACACCTTTGGGCCCTTTGTGCGCTTTAATTTTTTGACTTAGTTTGTTTATATTTTTGTTTCAGTTTTTATTTTCTTTTTAGCTTATGTTAGGTCGCCGTTCTTTGTCTTTGCCATTAATTACTTGCGACCTCGAAATTGAACGCACTCTTAAACAATTTATAGCCAAAAGGAATTCTAATTTGCTAGGAGAGCGTCCCATTGAGACCATGGGTGACCCTGTGGCTTTGAGAGATCACTATCTCCCTACCACACACATTGTCCCCACATCTCTCAGGCTACCGGACATTACGGCAGCAAACTATGAGATTAAGCCTAGCATTATAAAAAGTCTACCATCTTTTATTGGACTAAGCAATGAAAATCCTTATGACTTCCTCAATAAATTCTTAGCAATCTGTTGTTGTTACAAATACCTACCTAAATTAATAGGCAAATAATTGTATGTTTTACCTGCAAGTGCACGATGTCAACATAGTAGTATAGAGTACAAGCACGGGGTCATTCCCACGAGGGTTGCTAAATTTTGCTTAAAATTAATTCCAAAAGTAAAACAAGACAAGGATTGGCTTTTAGTTGATAATAATAAAAAGGTAGGGCTTTGATATCCACTACTAATTATATTTAGATAATATATCAATATACCAATGTTTTGATCATATTATGTATATCTAATGTTTGTTAACCTAAGGGCATGGGTGTATACTCCTTAAGCTATAGATTTCCCTAAGCAACGAGTTAGGTATGAGTGTATACTCTTAACTCTTTTCTTTCTTAAAGGATTTAGTATGGATGCATACTAAGTTGTTCTTTAAGAAAGCATATATTCTGTGAAAATCGACAAACACATGAGGCCTAGGGCATGAATGTGTACTCCCGGTTCCCCATGTTGATTAACCCAAGAACTTGATGTGGATTTCTTTTGTTACTCTTATTAAACCCAAGACTCGGGCATTCAAATTGATTTAACTAACTAGTCCATACCACATGCATATGTTGATCAGGCGCACACATATGAGGAATTTATGAAAGCAGGAATTAATCAAGTTAAATACCATAACATGATCATCACAAAGACGCCAATATTGAATATTAACTAAACATAACTAGGGCTTCAATCTAGCCCTACTAAATAAATTAGTTACACATAATAAAAGAAAAAGGAAAAGGTAAAGAAAGAACCGAAAGGTAGCCTCCAATTCCTCTCCCAAAGTTGTGTCTTTTCCAGCTTGATTATTCTCAAGGTTTAAAGGTTTATTTATAGGCTTTAGAAGTCCTTGTTACACTAGTAAACCTAGAAAATTCGTAGGGTTTTAGTCCTATTACAAGTGGGACTTGGAAAACCCTAATATGGAAGGAAATGGAGTCTGTTTGCAGCTCTAGAATTCTCTAGCGTATGGGTGCGATCAATTGCAACCCGTGTGCGCTCGATCGCACATGGCCGCTTCATGCTTTGTCTTCTCTGGTAGTGTGCTCGATCGCACTGTCAGGGGCTCCAACTTTTCCCATTTTCTCTCTTTGAGCCCAAATCTTCAAGATTTACTTCCTTTTCTTACAAAAGCCTACAAAAACAAGGAAAACACTTAAATGAACTAAAATGGCATGAATTGACCAAAATTAAAGGATTAACACATGTAAGTTAAGGGCTAAAAATATGAATATTTTAGCACTTAACACACCCCCAAACTTACATATTGCTAGTTCCTTAACAATACAAAACTAAAGACTAAATGGAAAAACAGAAAATAGAAAGATAAATCCATCTTTCGTGGGATGTACGATTGCATTTAGCATATGTAACAAGCCTTTTAAACCCCTAGGAATTTCCTAGAGGATAAGTGAAGTCTCGTGAGGGTTTTCCAGAAATGTTACCTACAAACATCATGCACAGTTAATGTTATTCCAAAAATTAAAGTATCACTTCAAGATCATGATTTTCATTCATTAACAAGCTTTAAAAGATAAACTCCATCTTCACAATGAATTGGAATCTCAAAGCACAATTACTTACAAAGGACATGCTAAAATATCACAAGCTTGAAAACAGTGTAAGGTGAACTAGTACAAAATTATGAGGCTTCCAAATCTGTCCAATATGTAATATCTCCACACCTCAAAGTTCACTGAAATCCTTATTAGAATGAACAACAATGGCATATTTTTTTTTTTTAGTTAGGTTGTGCAATGTTTGTTTCCCTTAAGCTTTCTAATTGACCCATGTAACGAGTGTTAAGTCAATGACTCCCAAACCAGATGGTTTTAGGGCATTAGGTGTAGAGACATTCCTAAAGACTTACTAACTTGAGTAAAAAAGGCTACAAAACCAAACTAACCATGATATTAATCAAATCAAAATTTTTTATCTTTTGACGTGAACACTCAATGCTTTGAGGCAAGAGGTCCAGTTACTTAGTGAAAAGCTTATCAATGATCATCATTTTTTTTCTTCACATATATATATGACAAAGTATCCATATAATAAGTCATCCAGTTTCACCCAAGATATAGAAACACACACATAAGACTTTTATGTCATACCCCACAAATTATGTGCTAATGTGCTTGTGTAAGATCAGATCAAACATGTGAATTCTCAACTGTCCTAAGCAAGTAATCAAGCTAACAAATTCTCTCATCAGATTATGTGTTCAAAATTTTAAGCTCACTGAGATTAACCAAAATTTTTAGGTAAACATGAACATGCATAAAAACTTTTTTTTTTTTTTTTTTTTTTTTTTTTTCAAATAAACAAATAAACAAACAAATAACATGAAACTGAGACAAAGTGTGTGTAAACAACATGTGTGCCCATACCCCCAAACTTAAATGACACATTGTCCCCAATGTGTCTAAATTTAAGGAAAGAATGTACCCGTGAGATGGACCACATCATCTTGGAAAGCATGGCTCATAGTACACCCCTAAACTTGAAGTGAAGCACACTTGCCCCTTCAAAATAAGAAACCACAAAAACAAGTAAAAGGGAACAAAACTAAAGATAAATAAGATTAAATGAAACACACAAAAATAAAATAACAAGATAAACTATGGGGTGCCTCCCATGAACGCTAAGTTTAACGTCTTCAGCTAGACGGTGGTACTTTAAACTTCAAGCACCAATCTTTCCTTCTTTTGCACCAAAGGGAATGAATCTTTTCTGCTGCAAGGTGATTCCAGATGTCTATAGATCGGGGAGGGCCACTTTGAGTTTTCTTAAACAGTTTCTCATCCGGTGGGGAATCATGAACTGGAATAAAGTATGAAGAAAACTCAGGGAGCTTCTCTATCTTGATGTCCTCAAATTGCTCATTACATAGCCCCAACAGACTTCTCTTTTGGATTCTTAGGAATTCGGGAATAGATGTCGAAGAAGTTTTAGTGCTCTCTTCCTTTTCCCGATGTACCTCTTCTAGAACTTTGGTTTGCTCCCCATTCCCCTCTTCTACTTCATTTTCAACCACCTCTTCACTCCTTAGTGTGACAGCTTGTGCATGATAGTAGGTACATTCTTCCTCCATGTAATGCTCATTAGGATTGGCCACCAACTGACTTTGACACTCTTCTTCTTCTTCTTTAAATGTATCTGATTTTTGCTTGAGGTGGGCCTCCATCCATTCAAATGATTACTCTCTTTCCTCCATGCGGTTAAGATGAGCCGCCACATGTTTTGTAAAGTCAGCATACTATTTTTCTAAAGTAGCAACTGCTTCTTCTAAGTTAGACCTTTTTAGAGGAGGTGGTTCTTGTTGATGTGGAGAAGAATCCAAATGATCATATATGGGAGATGGCTCCTCTTGATATGCTTCTTCTTCTTTGAGACTATTGCCTTTTGGTTTGAAGTAGGTCTTCATTTCCTCAGATGCTTGCTATGTAGTTTTAATCAATGTATTTATCATATCTATAAGAGGAGGTGGTTCAGCCTAACATTGGTGTTATGGAGCTAAGTGAGAGGAATATGCATAACCATAGAATTGCTGAGATGGGTGATGTTGCAGTCCATGAGATTGTTGAGCATAAATTCCGGGAGCTTGAGCTTGCCATGAGAGATTGGACTGTTGGCTCCTTGTTGGGTTATAAGAATCAAAATAGCGGCCATTCCCCAGTTTAAAGAACGATGTGTTCTTATGCCCATTAAATTTGTTAGAAATTTGTCTCATCATAAGACACTTTCTAACATGGTGATAAGGGTCTTCGTATAAAGAACATGGTCCATGGGGTGTCGGAACGCCTCCCCACATGTGTGAATAAAATAACAAAAAGTTAAAATAAATAGGAAAAATAATTGAAATTTAAAAAGAAAACTTACTAATATGCAGGTTCGAATGACCTTGCATGAAACAAAAGAAAAAAAATCAGATCTATAGTTAGTGCAATAACTGTGCTGCTCTCTGGATGTGCGATTGATCGCACTGGTGCGCTCGATCGCTCTGGTTGAGCGCTCGAGCGCACCTCCAGAGGCAAAATAGGAAGTGTGAAAAAAAAAAAGAAAAACCGAAATATTTAAAACAAAAATAAATTGAAGGAAAAACCAAAATTGGAAATTGAAAATTAAAATAACACAACTAAAGGAAATTAATTTTAAACAAAATTTGCCGCAATCCTCAGCAACGGCGTCAAAAACTTCTTGTTACAAATACCTTCCTAAATTAATAGGCAAATAATTGTAGGTTTTGCCCGCAAGTGCACGAGGTCAACATAGTAGTATAGAGTTCAAGTACGGGGTCATTCCCATGAGGATTGCTAAATTTTGCTTCAAATTAATTCCGAAAGTAAAACAAGACAAGGATTGGATTTGAGTTGATAATAATAAAAAGGTACAGCTTTGATATCCACCACTAATTATATTTAGATAATATATCAATATGCTAATGTTTTGATCATGTTATGTATATCTAATGTTTGTCAACCTAAGGACATGTGTATATACTTTTTAAGCTATAAATTTTCCTAAGCAACGAGTTAGGCATGGGTGTATATTCTTACTCTTTTCTTTCTTAAAGGATTTAGCATGGGTGTATATTAAGTTGTTCTTTAAGAAAGCATATATTATGTGGAAATCGACAAACACATGAGGCCTAGGGCATGTGTGTATACTCCCAGTTCCCCATGTTGATTAACCTAAGAACTCAGTGTGGATTTCTTTTGTTACTCTTATTAAACTCAGGACTCGGTCATCCAAATTGATTTAACTAACTAGTCCATACCACATGTATATGTTGATCAGGCACACATATATGAGGAATTCATGAAAGCAGGAATTAATCAAGTTAAATACCATAACATGATCATCACTAAGGCGCCAATATTGAATATTAACTAAACATAACTAGGGCTTCAATCTAGCCCTACTAAATAAATTAGTTACACATAATAAAAGAAAAAGGAAAAGGTAAAGAAAGAACTGGACGGTAGCCTCCAATTCCTCTCCCAAAGTTGTGTTTTTTCCAACTTGATTATTCTCAAGGTTTAGAGGTCTATTTATAGGCTTTAAAAGTCCTTGTTACACAAATAAACCTAGAAAATTCATAGGGTTTTAGTCCTATTACAAGTGGGACTTGGAAAACCCTAATATGGAAGGAAAGGGAGTCTGTCCGCAGCTTCTAGAATTCTTCAGCACACGGGTGTGATCGATCGCAACCCGTGTGCGCTCGATCGCACATGGCCGCTTCATGTTTTGTCTTTTTTGGTAGTGCGCTCGATTGCAGGGAGTCTGCGATCGATCGCACTGTCAGGGGCTCCAACTTTTCTCATTTTCTCTCTTTGAGCCCAAATCTTCTAGATTTACCTCATTTTCTTCCAAAAGCCTACAAAAACAAGGAAAACACATAAATGAACTAAAATGACATGAATTAACTAAAATTAAAGGATTAACACATGTAAGTTAAGGGCTAAAAATATGAATATTTTAGCATTTAACATCTATTCTACCATTAAATTGACTGGATTGACTAAGGATGCGTCTCTTCCCTTTCTTCCTCAAGGAAAGAGCCAAACATTAGTTTAATTCCTTAGCATCAAACTCCATTGCTTCTTCGGCTGAATTGCAACAAGAATTTCTGAAGAAGTACTTCCCCATAGGAAAGACCAATGACATTAGGAGAGCTATCACTAGTATCTTCCAATATGAGGGAGAACAATTCCATGAGACCTGGGAGAGACTAAGGGGCCTTCTTAGATCATGCCCACACCACGTTGTCCCAAAATGGCAGCTTGTGCAAAGCTTCTATGATGGCTTGATTGAGCCTCATAGACTAATGGTAGATGCATCCCGTGAGGGGACATTTATGTTAAAAAGTGAGGATGAAGCATGGGCTTTGTTTGAAAACTTGAGTTGCAATTCTATTCATCATGCTTCCACAAGACGTAGGGCACCTGTACTTAAAGCACCAAAGGCCGATGGTCTTTTTGAAGTAGAACATTCTCCAGATGTTGCTACCCAAGCTCTTGATGCTATCACTAGGAAATTAGATCAATTATTAGTTGTTGGTCTTGCTCCTAATTCTGCTCACTTGCACACACGACTTGAACCATGCTCATTTTGTTCTAGTCCTATGCATCATATAAATGATTGCCCTACTACTGGAAATTATGCTGATATTTCTAATGAGTAGGTCAATGCAGCTTTCTCACAACCGGGTAATGATCCGTATTCCAATACCTAGAACTCGAGATGGAGAAATCAAGCTCAATCCATTAAGCGGCCCTACCAACCTCTTTCCACATACCGACCCCCACAGCAGCAATACCAGGCCACACTACCTCCTCGGTCAAATTATAACGTTGAGGATCGGATGCTGCAAATGATGAGCTATTTGATCGGCAAGATGGGCAAGATAACTGGGAAGTTGGGCGAGATAACTGACAAGGTGGGCGAGTTGACTCAGACAGTGAATTCTCACTCTCAATCCATCGCCAATATAGAAGCCCGAATCAACGAAATCACCAAATTAGAAGCTTAAGTCGGACAACTTGCCAATGCCCTCAACAGGAGGGACGAAGGAAAGCTTCCAAGTCAACCGGTGACCAACCCTAAGGGACTATACATGGTAGAAGGAAGCACTTCTCATTTGAAGCAAGTTCAAGCCATCACCACATTGCGAAGCGGAAGACTGGTTGACAATCATGTGGAGGAAAAGAAGGATGGGCAAATTGAGGCCCTATAGAATCTGCATCAGGACAAGGGTAAGCAAGTAATCACTAAGGCATCTTCGTCATCTGCCCCCACTCCTGAGGTACCATATGAGCCTAAGGTCCCATCCCCAGCGCGTCTCAAGGCACCTTCCCACTTTGGGAAGCAAGGAGAAAAGATACAAGACATGATGGAGGTCTTCAAGCTATCAAAGTCAACATCCCACTCCTTGACGCCATCAAGTAAATCTCGGCATATGCAAAATTTCTCAAGGATTTGTGCAACCAGAAGAGGAAGATTCGAAAACATATCCCCAAGAAGGTCATTCTTACCGAGCAAGTGAGCTTTGATTCAACATAACACTCCTCCGAAGTTCAAGGACCCTGGAGCGCCTACAATTTCATGTATCATTGGAAGCCTCGAGATTGGGAGAGCTCTCCTTGACTTAGGCGATGGTGTTAATTTTCTTCTGTACTCGGTCTATCAGCAACTGGGCTTAGGGGAATTGAAATTGACAAGTACTGTCTTGTAATTGGCTGACCGATCTATCAAGAAACCCCGCGGGATTGTAGAAGATGTCATTATCAAGGTGGACAAGTTCTACTATCTAGTTGACTTTATAGTTTTGGACACAAAACCGGTTCCAAATCTAGATAAGCAAATTCCTGTCATCCTTGGGTGTCCTTTCCTCGCTACAACCAATGCATGCATCAATTGTCAGACCAGAATAATGAAGATCTCCTTTGGGAATATGAAGATCACACTGAACATCTTCAATGCCTTCCAGAATGCACCTGATCAGAAGACATGTTTCTTCTTGGATGACATTGGAGAAACTATTGAAGACCTACTTCCTGATCCTCTATCTGAAGCCCCATCATGGAGAAACCGACCGGAGCCTATGCCTCTTACTTCAAGTACTCCAACACCTGATGACAACCCCACAGGGGACATATTTCATTCAGAAGTTACCAAAGTGGACTTCATTGGGGTGAAAAATATTTTGTCAAGTTCCTCGGCTACCCAGGACCCTCATAGAGACAAAAGATTGTCTAGGGAACCAGTTTGGGACAAATACCTTGAGTCCCACCATGGGGAGCCTCAGGACTTTTTAGTTGAGAGAAGCAATTTTGGGATATTAAGAGGAGTCCTCTTCCTTGTGGAGTGCTACCTGATCATAAAGAAGAAGGGATGGAAGAGCTTGATTGGACTTTTGAAGGATCGAGGTAAGATCCTTCGGGACTCAGAATTACATTGAGAAATACCTCATAGGATCGAGCGCAGGTCTTGTGTGCTCGACTCCTCACTTCACCAGGGTACATGATCTCCATCCAGGTTTATTTTATCCTTTGTTGCTTCATTCTTTGATTATATTTTTACAACAATGTGTGCACTTGATTGGTATTTGGTTGGAGTATCACTTTGTCTTTCAAGACATGTGTTTTTACATTCAAGTTTAGGGGTATGTTATGCCCACATCTGCTTATTCAAGTATTCCTATACTCTTGATCTTATTCTTTAGTTCTATATATACATTAAGGACAATGTATGATTTAAGTTTGGGGGTATGGAAAAACAAAACACGGTCTATTATTGTTGTTATGTCATTCTTAAGCATATAGTTGAGCTTTGATTTTGGTTTGAATTTCCTTGGTAGGCTTAAAGTTGTGAACACATGATCATATGACTTAGGGATTTTGAGTCTTGCTACTTACTTTTGGCAACATGCGATGCTTCTTGTTTCAATTTAAATTTATCTTGAGCATACTAGCACATATCTGTGAGGTATGAAATTTTTGACCAATTATGTTTGTTTTCATGATCTTGAATTTTGTTGGGTAACGTATTGGATGAATAACCTTGGCATGCTAGTAAATATATATATAAAAATCAAGTTTGAATTTTTCGCTGAGTAATTGGATCTCTTTGCCTCATTAAGCAATGAGTGTTCACATCAAAAAGTGAAATTTTTGGGTTGATTAATAAAATGGCTAGCTTAACTTCGTAGCCTTTTTGACTCGAGTTAGTAAGTTCTTAGGGGTGTCTTTACACCTAATGCCCTATAACCTTTTGGTTTGGGAGTCATTGGCTTAACACTCGATAAATGGGTCAATTAGAAAGCTTAAGAGAGCTAAGCATTGCAAAGCCTACACAAAAAAAAAAAAATTGCCTTGGTTATTTCATCGGATAGGAACTCCAATGAATTCTAAGATGTTGATTCATTCATATTGGAATTATTTTGAAGCCTCATGATTATGTGTTAGTTCACTTTGCACTAATTGAAATTTGATGTATCTCAATCTGCCATTGGTAAGTGATTTGATTTGTGAATTCCTTGAAATTTTGGAGATGGAGTTTATAATTTTAAGCTTGCTAATGAATGAGAACCATTATTTTTGTGATGTTTTATTCTTTTGAATGACATAATGATGACAATGTTTGTGATTATCATTCTTGGAAAACCCTCACGAGATTTCACTCGTCCTCTAGGGAATGTCTAGGGGTTTAAAAGGCTTGTTACATATGCTAAATGCAATCGTACATCCCACGAAAGATGGACTTATCTTTTTGTTTTTGTTTTTCAGTTTTATTCATGTTTTGTATTGCTAAGGGACTAGCAATATGTAAGTTTGGAGGTATGATAAGCGCCGGATGTTGTACATTCAAGCCCCTTAACTCGCATATGTTAATTCCTTAGCATTGTTATTTGTTTGATTTTGTGTTGTTTTATTGTTTTCAAGTTTTAAATAAAAATGAAATTAATTCCATTGATTTTGGGTTTAAAAGCACACTTTGTGAAGACCTAGAAGATGTGATTAAGCTTAACCAATCATAATAGAAAACCTATATGATGTTGTTAAGTTTAATCAAGTAAAAGAGATGGTTAAATCGAAATTTTTCTAATTGGAGTCAAAATCGGTTTGGATTCAAATTTGGATTCTGCACATGTCTCAGTATCTTGACCATAACTTTCTGCTCAAATATCGGATTGAGGTGATTCTAGTGGCATTGGAAAGCTAAGTCAAAGTAATACAAATCATTGGGAAATATGATTTTCCTAATTTGGACAAATTAATTATTAAATGCAGATAGACAAATTAATTATTAAATGCCAAAATCGTCCTGCAATAAAAGAATGCAAATCTGGACAAATCCTATTTTGATTTTTACTAGGAATGCTTCCTAATTTGACTAGGAGAGTGAATTACGATTTTTTTTTGGGTTTCCTAGGGCTTTTAGGACTTGTTTGCTCCCTATAAATAGACCTTAAACTTCAAGGGAAATGTGTGCTTAGTTTTAGATACAAAAATCTTCTTGGAGGCTTAGCGGAGTCATGAGCGGCTAAATCCCTTCGTGGGGTGTTGATGTAACCCTATTCAAACACAATGGTTTGATTGTATTTAATTTCTAGATTTTCAGTTTATGCATGTTGGTTGTACAACTATGAGAATTGCTACATTTTGATTATGTTCTTAATTATTAAATGTAATTGTTCTAAAATTCCAAAATCAATATTTGTGAAATTCTTCCATTGTCTTAGAAAGTATTTTACTTTTGTTAATCTCAAATCATTATTGTTTTCTATGATTATGAGAATGATGGTTATACAATGGGTTTAATTGATATATGATCAATAGAATTAGATAGGCCATGCCTAGAGAATAAGGATTGTACTACATCCCAGTTGAGTGTAATTTAGGTAGACAGTCCATGCCAACCGAAGATATATTACACTTATTCATTGATTGTATGTATCATGTTAACGAATTTGATAATTAATACCTAGGGAAGATGGGTCATACCGCATCTTAGTGGGTAGGTGGACAATCTGTGCCAACTATAGATTGATTATGCTTATTCTTTAATAAGGTAGTTTCTTGTTTTTTAGAGCATGCATAGAATGAATTTTTAGGATTAAATATGATTAGCCATTGTTGTGCGGATAGAGGTAAAGTCAATACCCTACACTCTCTCTTATTTTAAATCTCTTTTAATTTCATGCACTTTAATTTCACAAACAAAGTCAATCTCTTTTTAATTAGGTTATTTTTGATCTCATAAATTTGATAACAAAACTTTTACAGTCCTTGAAGTTCGACACCCTCTCTTTAGCCTATCCTACAAAGATTCGTCATATTGCAAGTGGTTATTTTTATTATTGATATTTTTGGATACAAAAATACCACATCAAGGAGAGAGGGGCAGCGCCGTTCGGGGGAGAGAAGAGAGAAAAATTGAGTTTTTCTCACAGCCACTTCCGTCAGAGATTGGGGGATCATTTGCTGTCCGATCTTGATGAAATTTTAGTATGTTGATCGTTGGAATCCTTCTCCATCAAATTGCTGACTCATACTCACTTGGTGAGATTTTTCTTTGTTCTTGTTGAAATCCACTTTTATAGTGATCAATCTATGTGTTAATCAAAGAATGCATGTATTCTTGATGTGGAGATACCTCTGATATTTCTCTAGGGTAGAAATTGTAAACTCATTATTGTTGATGGTAGAAGATTTAACTAGACTAGGTCCCGTGGTTTTTATCTTCGCATTGGAGAGTTTTTCACGTAAAAATATTGGTATTTTGCTTGTGGGTTAGCTTGATTATTTTTCTGTAGTGTGGAGAATTATCATTGGGTGCTAGATTATTTAATTTGGACAAAAATGGATATATTAATTCCGCCATGTATTTGATAATTGGTATTCACTCCTAACAAAAAGCAGGTTGGGTGAGATTGATCTTGGTGGTGGGTTTTGGGTAGGGAGTGGGAGACATTGTTGGAAGAAGCAAGAGCTAGGGAGGAGGTTGGGGGGTTGTCTATTCAATTAAGTGAAGAGGCTTGGGAAATGAGGTCCTCCATTGAAGCCTAAAGGAGGGAGAGAGAGAGAGAGAGGAAAAGAGAGTAAATGATAAGGTAGAAGAGATCTACAGTGAAAAGAGCAGGAATTCTCTAGAGGGGAAGAGAGCATTAATTGTGTCCCATAAAATGTTTATTGATTACGTGCTAAAGTTATTTTCATCAAGTGGTTGGTTAGTACGTACGTCTACCCTTAATTATGTGCTCCATTTATTTTCATCAAAATATATCTTTAATTTATTATTTTATCTGTTAAATCTTTATTCTCGTTTTCTTTAGCATTTATTTATGCTAATTACGTAAAACTTTACATTTGAATTGTAAGTAGTCCCACAAGAAGAGGACTATAAAGCGTACGTGTACAGATGAAACACAACAACTTAGGCTGACCAGGCATTGACCTTAATTCGCAAAAGATAAGGTAAACATTCTTTCTTTAAGATCTCGTGTTTAATTCTTTCTTTTCTACACGTGTGAATTGATTAGTGTTTGGCACTAAGAAAATGTATCTCTAAGAGTTTTGTTACCCATTAGGGCAGTTGCTAAAAACTAAAAAGGAATAATGGAATCCGAGAGCTTTTGATTTTGATTCCCACTTATGCAAGCCTATTATTTTGTGGCCTTTTTACTGTTCATTATGGGCCTTCAAAGATCGCCCAGGTTGCTTCTCTCTTGTTCATTTACAGGCCTCAGCCCACTTAGCTAAAACACTTGGCCCAATGCTGACATAAGAATAGATGGTCTACGTACGCCTATGTGGGCTGGCTGCATGCCTTAGTCTATCCAACATGGATGCATTGCAAGCAATTTTTATTTTTAAATTTTTCTTATTTTCTGGTAGTGGTTTTATGCATGGAATATTGATTTCATTTTCAAGTGAAAAGGAGGAATAAGAGTGGGACAATTTATGCAAAAGAATATAGATTTTATATTAAAAGACATAACTTGTAAGTTTCTTTCATGTACAAGTATGGGGAGCTAGCATCTACAAATTGAGGAAGTTGAGGAGAGAAACTCTAGTTTTGATCAAACGCCTACACAAGCACCTAAAAAGTTGATTTTGTACATACTTAACATCGTTCTTGTCAAATTTTCATGTAATTGAAATTGAGAGTAGAGCTTATCTGAGATTGTGTTAGTAAGCTTAAAAATATTGGAAAAAAATATAAAAAAGCCTCCCAAACTACGAGTCATTTGCAATATAGCAGCCTAATGTTCAAAAGGTTCTAAAATAGCTCTCCAAACTACTAAAATGTATCAAAAAGATCACTTATTTTTTTATATTCCTATAATACCCATATTCTATTAACAAATAAAATAATAAAATAATTGTAAAAAAACACTAAACAATTTTTTTTTTTTTAAAAAAACTAATGGGTGAATAAAAACAAAAAGAAATGTTTTTTGGAATAAATAATTAGTTATTGTAGTTGGCTTAAATTACAAATTGCTTCATATCGTATTAAAGTAAAATCAAAGGTACGTTCTTGAGATATTCAAAAAAAAAAAAAAAAGTATTAAAGTAGGCCATCAAACTACCAAATTGATTTTACTTTAATACGACATGAAGCAATTTGTAATTTAGGCCAACTACAGTGACTAATTATTTATTTATTCCAAAAAATATTTTTATTGTATTTATTCTTCCATTGGTTTTTTTTTTTTAAAAAAAAAAATTGTTTGGGGTTTTTTTCACAATTATTTTATTATTTTATTTGTTAAAAGAATAGGGGTATTATAGGAATATAAAAAAAGAAGTGGTCTTTTTGATATATTTTGGTACTTTGGGGGCTATTTTAGTACTTTTTGAACATTGGGGAGCTATATTGCAAATGGCTGGTAATTTTAGAGGCTTTCCCAAAATACTATTAGTATCTAAAAAGTCGTGTAAAATAAAAAGCTGATATATTTGGTAAAAAAATTTCAAAAGTATTTCTTTGAATTTTTTACAATAGAAAGAGTCAAAATGCTCTTTTAGGAAAAACTTAAAAATAAACATTATTTTTAAATTTAAAAGTTGTATTTTTAAACGTAATCCCATATGTGCTCTGATGCGTCCACCTTGATGTGCATTAGCTTGGAAACCAAAGGCCATCTGCTTGGCTTTGATTGTGCATTTGGTCCACAAATAGGAACAAGATCCTTTCAAGTTCGAATAACTTGGAGAGTATCCAATTAGTTATACTCGAAGAGTATTTTGTGTTTTCACTTTTTAAAAGGTCAAAATACCATTCAAAATATTCTCCTACTTGAAAAAATCCTAATTCCCATAAATAAAAGGACAACAAGGATTCAATCACGGCGACAATAAATGGTTCCACCATTGCATAAAATGTTTACTGATTATGTGCTAAATTTACTTTCATCAAGTAGCTAGGTGCGTAGAACGTCTGCCCTTAATTAATATTATACGCTCAATTTATTTTCATCAAAATATATCTTTAATTTAGTATTTTATCTATTGAATCTTCATTCTCATTTTCTTTAGCATTTATTAATTCTAATTACGTAAAACGCTAAATTTAAATTTTAAGTAGTCCCACAAAAAGAGGACTATATATATATATATATATATATATATGTAAAGCCCAAGTGTACAGATGAAACCAACAATAGGCTGACCCGGCATTGACCTAAATTCTCGAAAGATTAGATAAATATTGGAAAGGGATGACAATGTATACTCTTCAATACCTGAAAACCAGATTACAACCATAAGATGATCCGATCCTTTTCTAGAAGATGATCAACTTATAAATCACATGTTCTGAGAATACAATATATAGTGAATCTGAGAAATAGTTTCTCTCAATATTGTTTTTAATTTGACAAATTACAATTAAGTTTTTCTTCTCCATCAACTTTGTCTGTGAGAAAATAGAAAGAGGCATGGCAGGAAATGATCTGCCTGTGGAGGGTACAATCACATATGTAAATACAAGCAGCGGGAGCTCCATAATCGACTGCACTCAGTTGCCTGGCCCCATTGATTCATTCGGCTTGTGGAATTACATTGGTTCTGGGAGTTTGCCGTTTACGTTGCCACTGCTTCAGCTGCAAATGGTTATCATTTTCACCCTCAACCAAGCCGCCCACTACGTTCTTAAGCGTCATGGACTACCCAAGTTCACCACACAACTTCTTGTACGTGCATGCTCTCTTCCTCTTTGTTTTCCTTGTTTGAAATTGTTTGCACTTGAGGGGAGGGGGGTAAATTGTGTTGGTTTTTTGTGAACCAGGTTGGCATAATCCTCGGTCCGTCTCTTTTGGGACGGTTCGGTATAATCAAAAAAGTTCTCTTCCCGTTGACAAGTCAAGAAATAATAGATATGTTTGCTCACTTCAGTTTCATACTCTTCTTCTTTATGAGTACTGTGAAAATGGATCTAGGAATGATAAAAAGAACAGGAAGAAAAGCCATGGTTACCGGTGTTGCATGCATATTGTCGCCATTGCTAATTGGGTTGTTAGTCGAAATGCAACTTGAAAGATTGTGGCCGCTAAATAAAAAAGAAGCATTTATAATTCCATTTGTGACAATACAACATTGTGTATCTCCATTTCCCGTCCTCGTTTGCCTTCTTGAAGACCTCAAAATCCTGAATTCCGAGCTGGGCAGATTAAGCCTTTCTGCAGCAATGATAACCGATTTGTTAAGCGTGATTATAACCATCATGACCTCCTTCTCTAGAGTTAGCAGGGAGCTTGGTAATACGATCGCCGCTATAGATTCCGGAGCTTTCATGATTTACATTATCTTCAATATATTTGCAATTCGACCAACAATGCTTTGGATAATCAGACAGACACCGGCAGGCAAGCCTGTCAAAGGCATGTATATTGATGCCATCATTGTAGTTTTCCTTGGCTCCGCGTTGTTTTCTCATTTCTTTGGTCAGACTCTAATCTTTGGGCCTGTCATTCTGGGATTCGCAATACCAGACGGACCACCTTTAGGATTAGCTATTGTCAACAAGTTAAACTGCTTCGCTTCAGATGTGTTTCTGCCACTGTTCGTGACTACTTGTTCAATGAGGGCAGATTTCAGCCTAATCAAATTTGATAGTAATTTCGTAAAAATCACCGCAGTCGTCATTTTTTTGATTTTTGTGGTAAAAATTGTGGCTTGTTTGGTACCTGCCTTGTACTCCAAAATGCCCTTAAATGATGCTCTTGCACTCGCTCTATTATTGAGTTACAAAGGTGTAATCCAACTTTCTATCAACACATTCAATAGAGATATCGAGGTAACCATCTTTTCTCCCTATTCTTTTCCTAGAAAATGTAATTGCCTTTCTCTTTTTGGTTCCACTACGGGTGCCTTTGATTTAATTTTTAATGATTGGCTAACTTTTTGTATCCTCTTTAATTCATACCTACCTTTCATTCCTTTCACATTGGTAGCATAGAGAAAAAAGAAAATAAAATTGCCTGTTGGATTTTTCTTTCCTTTCCCTCTTTCTTAATTTCAACATACAATACTTACCCTAAATAAAAATAAAAATGTAGATGTAAAGAAAAGGAACAAAGCATTATAGTAAATTATTTTTTTGCCAATTTGATGGGATGATATTTCATGGTTATAGAGTATTTTTTGCATAGGTCCTATAATTAAGAATGAAAAAAATATTATTCTTCTTGAAACATCATACTATATTGAAAAATACATTTTCTAGCACATATTTCGTAGTAGTCAAGAACTGTGATTTCTTGAGCAAGGTCACCTCATGGTTTTCTCTAACATTTTTGTTTTATTTAAGTGTAGGCCATAACAGACCAGGTGTTCGCTTTGATATGTTTACACATCTTATTGATTGCAATTTTTGTGCCACTCCTAGTGAAGTTCTTGTACGATCCTTCAAGGCAGTACGCAGGTTACCAAAAAAGAAATATAATGCATTGCACACGCAATGCAGAGCTTCGAATCCTAGCATGCATTCACAAGCCAGATAACATTGGTGCTCTAATCAAACTACTTGAAGTCTCGTGCCCATCTAGAGAGAGGCCCCTTGCTATTTATGTTCTTCACCTTATCGAATTAATTGGTCGAACCTCTCCTATTTTTATTTCCCACCAAATGCAGAAAAAGACTGTATCTAATAGATCATATTCTGAGAATATCATTCTTGCCTTCGATCACTTTGAACAAGACAATCCAGGTGCCGTATCAGTAAACGTCTTCACATTAATCTCTCCACTCAAGTCCATGCACGAGAACATTTGCATCCTTGGATTGGACAAACTCACATCCATCATAGTATTGCCGTTCCACCGAAAATGGTCAATTGATGGTTCTGTTGTTGAATCAGAGGACAATACCATGAGGACCTTAAATTGCAATGTGCTTGAAGTAGCCCCCTGCTCTGTTGGCATCCTGATTGACCGTGGTCATCTAGGCCAGTCAATGGTTTCATCAAATTCATCATATTCTGTTGCAATGATCTTCTTTGGAGGTAATGATGATCGAGAGGCACTTACTTTTGCCAAACGCATGGCCAATCACTCTAAAATAACTCTCACTGTGGTTCACTTTGTTTCCGCCCGCAATGAAGGTGATGCCTACTGGGACGAATATTTTTTTGACTCTGAGATACTCAAGGATGTTAAGCTTAACAATACGGGTAATGAATCTGTGACATACATAGAGGAGTTGGTGAAAGATGGGCGTGAGACGGCATTGATAATTCGGTGTATGGTGAAGGAATACGACCTTATTATTGTTGGTAGACGAAATGACGTAGAGACTCCGCAGACATCAGGGTTGGCAGAATGGAGTGAATTTTCAGAGTTGGGGGTTATTGGAGACTTGCTTGCCTCATCAGATGTTAATAGTAGAACATCTGTTTTTGTGGTGCAACAACAACAAAATATATGACTTGTTGCTCGATTGTTAATAGTGAAAAGGAGGAATATGAGGGGGGACAATTTATGCAAAAAGAATATAGATTTTATATTAAAAGACATAACTTGTATAGTTCTTTCATTTACATGTACTATGGGAAGCTAGCACATGCAAATTCAGGAAGTTGGGAAAGAGAAACTCTAGTTTTGATCAAACGCCTAAACAAGCACTTAAAAAGTTAATTTTGCACATACTCAACATGCTTCTTATCAAATTTTTATGTTGTTGAAAATGAGAGTAGAACCTATATGGGATTGTGTTAGTAAGCTTAAAAAAGATTGTTAGTACCTAAAAAGTTGTGTCAAATAAAAACTGATATATTCGGTAAAAAAAATTCCTAAAGTATTTATTAATTTTTTTTTTTTTACTATAGAAAGAGTCAATGCACTCTTTTAGGAAAAACTTAAAAAAAATCTTTTTTTTTTTTTAATTAAAAAAAATTATTTTTAAATTTAAATGTTCTATTTTCCAACATAATCCCAGATGTGCTCTGATGCGTCAACCTTGATGTGCATTAGCTTGGAAACCAAAGGCCATCCGCTTGGCTTTGATTGTGCATTTTGTCTAGAAATAGGAACAACATCCTTTCAAGTTCAAATCAACTGGCCGGAGGAGAGTATCCAGTTAGTTATACTTGAAGAGTATTTTTGTTTTTTCACTTTTTTAGGGGTCAAAAATACCCTTCCACTATAACTAACTTGATATTTTCCCGCTCTTTTGAACTGGAGAGAATCATAATTCCCAAAAATAAAGGACAAGGATTCAATCATGGTGACAATAAATGGTTCCACATTTTCATTAAATGTTTATTTATTTATGGGGAAAATTCACTTTACCCCCTGAAGTTTGAGGTGTTTTTCAATTTGAACCTCAATGATTAAAAATTTACAATATACCCCCTAATGTTTCAAAAATTTGCAATTGGGACCCTCCGTTACTAATTTCCGTGTAAGTGAACGAAAATTATCCCATGTGCGTCTCACATGGGAACAATATGTTAAAACTGCCAATTTTGCCCCTCAGTAAAACAAAACGAGTCAAAATACTAAAAAATATTTGATCTTGAATGCTCAATGTAATTCTTCCATGGTGCTCAATTGGAAATCAAATTTGTGGAATCCAAAAAATATCCCATATAGTTCAACATTGTGAAGTATGGAGCAATCTGAAAAGAAATTTCGTTAGGAAACAAAAGAAAATTACAAGATTGGAACCGTAGAGGAATAGGTTATGAATCTGTGAGCCCTTTAAAACAAAATTTAAATCATTGTATCAAACTAACTGCTCATACAAATCAAAAGAATTTCAGAAAAGGAAAGAAAAGCAAACTCCAATATTTAGGAGTCTTGGTCGTATTCCTTAGCTTCCTCTTCAGGAATTGTCTCCAACACAGGAGAAGTGGGAAGTTTAGTTGGGGAAATGAGAAGGGCTGGTGCAACCTCAATCCAAGAACTCAAATTTCTCATCTCCTTTGCCATTGCAGTAACATAAACGCTTTGTTCTGGAAAAAATATCAATATTTAAGCTGGTGGGCTCAAGTCCTATTTATCTATAAGAGGATAAAGTTAGTTTTAAAATGAGTCCAATAACAACTTAGAATTGAATTTATGGGGAAAACATGTGTGGGTAAACATGTGGGCTGCAATGTTTATCTTCATCATGGAAAAAACTTTGTATTTATGATAGTTTCGTTTTCCCAGCAGCAATTTGATTAAAATTTTTCTCCTATTTTTCGTGATTAAGCCTCTATAAAAGGACATGTAGTCCATGGCTAAGATCATTCGAAAAATCCAAATTGGTGAGAGCACTTTGTGGCATTTACAAAGTGTAGAGAGTTTTTCTTTTACTGGGTATTTGAGAGAGATAGTTGAGTGGAGGTGTACAAGGGGTTAAGGGCTTGGGTTTGGGATATTAAACTTGAGCTATTCAGAATTGTACCATTGTACTCAATATTTTTCAATAATAAAGAAGGAGACCAGATCACGCCCCGTAGACGTAGGTATATTGCCAAACCATGTAAACTCTTTGTGTACGTGTGTGATTGGTGTGTGTTCTTGTGTGTTTTCTTTCCAAACTTGTCTTTCGCATAAAGGTCTGGTGGGAAATTGGTTGCCAATTAATTATCAATTTTCCCAACAATTGGTATCAGAACTTGGTTGTGGATTTCTACTCGTTAAGAAGAAATGCAGTCCTTGAAGTTTGGGATTGAAAGGTTCGACGGGGGACTGAACTTTGGGTTGTGGCAAATACAAGTCCAGGACATCCTAATCCAATCTGGGCTACATAAAACGTTGAGAGGAGCAGGCTCGGTAGATTGCTCCAAAAACGCTAATAGTGTTTCTCTCATTGCAGTGAGAGATGATTATGATGATGCTCTTTGATATGGGCATGTACATCCTCTGGCATGACCGCTAAAAATGTCAGGATAATGAATGTGTTCTATTAGCGAGTCCACATTTGCATAGGAGACATTGGTTTGGTTTTTTGATGTTGAGTATGTGGTAGAAAAAGGTGTCGATGGCTGATGAACTTCCGGGGGAACCAAACATGGAAGTTGCACCAAATTTTTTAGCAAGATTTTTTTGGACATGTGCCAAAAAATGAAAATTCTTGGAATGGTTTAATTCTAAGTGCATGTGCTCTTTATGGTGGAGCATGATAATTCTTGTAGAATTATTACTGTTGGTGTAGATAGTGTTTTGTACGACATCTCTGGGCATGGGGATGGGCATCGGTCAAGATGCGGACCTGAGATCTCAGGTGGAGGTTGCCAAATTTTTGCCAAGGTGGAGATTGTTGAATGGCTCAAATTGTCAACAAGTGTGAAGATAATTGTTGGAAAATATATCAATATTCAAGTTGATGGGCTCAAGTTCTATTTATCTATAAGAGGATAAGGTTAGTTTTAAAATGAGTCCAAGAACAACTTGGAATTGAATTTTTGTAGAAAACGTGTGTGGGTAAACATGTGGGCCGCAGTGTTTATCTTCATCATGGAAAATACTTTATATTTATGACGGTTTCGTTTTCCCAACAGCAACTAAATGAAAATTGTTCTCATATTTTTTGTGATTAACCCTCTATAAAAGGACATGTAGTCCTTGGCTGAGATCATCAGGAAAATCCAAATTGGTGAGAACACTTTGTGGCATTTACAAATGTAGAGAGTTCTTCTTTACTAGGTATTTGAAAGGGACAATTGAGTGGGGGTGTACAAGGGGTTAAGGGCTTGGGTTTGGGATATTAAACTTGAGGGGTTTAGGCTTGTACCATTGTACTCAATATTTCTCAATAGTAAAGAAGGAGACCGGATCACGCTTCATAGACGTAGGCATATTGCCAAATCACATAAACTCATAGTGTACGTGTGTAATTGGTGTGTGTTCTCGTGTGTTTTCTTTCCAAACTTATCTTTTGAATAAAGGTCTGGTGGGAAATTGGTTGCCAATTAATTATCAATTTTCCCAACAAGGGAGTGGGTTTCTGGCTTTCTTCCTCTGTTGCAACAAAGAGATATATAAGAGATGGCGGAGAAGGATTGTTTCAGAGCCTTTCTTGGAGGGTTTCTTGATTGCAGTGGAAATGGCTTGCATTTTGTTTTACTGAGGAGAGGCAAAATTGGAAGTTTCAGCATATTGTTCTCACGTGAGATCCACATGGGTTAATTTTCGTCCACTTAGATGGAAATTAGTAACGGAGAGTTGATAAGCGCCGAATGTTGCTCATTCAAGCCCCTGAATTTACATATGTTAATTCCTTAGCATTGTTATTTGTTTGATTTTGTTTTGTTTTTGAGTTTCAGGTTTCATTTGACAAACCTTTGGAAATTGGGCTTAAAAAGACAAAAAGCTGAGCATTCTGGACCTAGGATCGAGCGCAGCACTCCTGGGATTGAGCGTACCTGCGCTCGAGCGTCTGCGACCAAGGATCGAGCTCATACCTGTGCTCACGCGCATATCAGCTAGGCTTGAGCGCACCAAATCTTGGATCGAGCGCACACGGGCGTATAGTGCACGACAAGATTCCTTTCTAGCTTGGGCTTGGTTTTCAGTCTCCCAATTGGTCTGGGAGACTGACTTCCGATTTTCTAAGGATTTCTAGGGTTTTAGCTTTTTCCAATTCCCTATAAATAGGGCTCTAAACATTGTAAATAGACACACCGCCTCTTAGAGCAAAATTCAGTAAAATAGTCTGTGGAGCTTAGAAGATCATGAGCAGCTAAACCCAATTGTGAGGTACTGATGTAGCCCTTTCCAAGCACAATGGTTTGATTGTATTTAATTTTTAGTCTTTCAATTTATGCATGTGATTGTATAACTCTGAGGATTGCTACAATTGATTTCTGTTCTTCATATTAAATGCAATTGTTCTTTAAATTCCATTCAATATTAGTAAAATTCTTATCTTGTCTTAGAAATTATTTTACTATTATTGAACTCAAATCATTCTTATTTTCTATGATTATAAGAATGATGGTTACACAATGGTTCTTAATTAGCATGCAATCAATAGAGTTAGATAGGCCATGCCAAGGGAAGACGGATCGTACTACACCCTAGTTTAGTGTAATTTAGGTAGACGGTCCGTGCCAACCGAAGATGAGTTATGCTATTCCATTGATTGTATGAGATTATTTTCTTGTTAAAATTATAACATGCATAGAATGAATTGCTAGAATTAAATATGGTTAACCATTGATGTGCGGATTGTGGTGAAGTCAATACCCTACTCTCTCTCTCATACATTTACTTCTTTTATTTTAGTTTATTTTATGCACTTCAAATTCACACAAACAAATCATTCTCTTTTAATTAAGTTAATTTTAATTTTTTAAATTCTGATAATTAAACCCCTGCAGTCCTTGAGGTTCGACACCCTCAATGTAGCCCTATCCTACGGGCTTCGTTCTATTGCGAGTGGTAATTTTTATAATTGATATTTTTGGTCACAAAAATACCACATCAATTTTTGGCGCCGTTGCCGGGGACTACTTAACGGTTTTATTGTCAAATTTTAAGGACTAATTTTAGCTTAATAATTTATTTTTCTGCTTTAAGTTGCTAACTTTAATTCTGTTTTCTGTTTTATTTTTATTTTATTTTAGAATTTGTAAACAGGTCCGTAAGCAGCCTTCTCTGTGACTGCGATCGAGCGCAGGTCGTGTGCGATCGAGCGCACAAATGCACTGCAGCAGGATCCAAGCCAGTAGCGCTCAAGCCCCCTACTCCTGTGCTCGCACCCATCTGTGGCAGTACGCTCGAGCGCATCTTGTCGTGCGATCGAGCGCACTTGCGGCAGCCTGCATCCAAAACCCTAAGTGCACTCTAAGGCCGTTTGTGAGCTTTGTTGGTTTTCTGTTTTTTTTAGCTTATTTCTTTTCTGTTCTTTTTAAATTTCTGTTTAGTTTATTAGAGGTCGTCGTTCTTTGTCTTTTCCACTAATTTCTTGCGACCTTGAAATTGAACGCACCCTTCAACAAATTAGATCCCAAAAGAACTTTAATTTGCTAGAAGAGCGTTCCACTGAGACCATGGGGGATGGTAACCACGTAGCATTGCAAGATCACTATCTTCCTACCACTTACACTACTCCCACATGTCTTCGGTTGCTAGAAATTACGGCAACCCATTATGAAATTAAGCCTAGCACTATACGAAGTTTACCTTCCTTCTTAGAGCTTAGCACTGAAAATCCTTATGAATTCCTCAGTGATTTCGAAGCAATTTGTGAGACCACTAAAATGAATGGATTCACTGAGGATGCCCTAAGGATGCGTCTTTTTCCTTTCTCCCTCAAGGAAAAAGCCAAACATTGGTTCCAGTCCTTAATACCCAATTCTATCACTTCTTGGGCTCAATTGCAACAAGAATTTCTTAAGAAGTACTTTCCCATAGGCATTACCAATGATACTAGGAGAGCCATTACTACCTTCTCCCAGTATGAGGGAGAAGATTTCCATGAGACTTGGGATAGACTACAGAGCCTGCTTAGATCATGTCCACACCACGCTGTCTCAAAATGGGAGCTAGTGCAGTGTTTTTATGATGGCCTGACCGAGTCCAATAGAAAAATAGTAGATCCATCATGTGGGGGGACATTCATGTTGAAAAGCGAAGATGAAGCATGGTCTATGTTTGAAAACTTGAGTAACAATTCTCTTCAACAGGTTTCCGCCAGACGAAGGGCACCAGCACCTAAAGCACCCAAGACGGAGAGTTTGTATGAAGCCGGCCATTCCCCAAACATGGCCAACCAAGTAGTTGAGGCTATCACCAAGAAGTTAGATCAAGTTCTGTTGACTGCTGGTTTTGCTCCTATTGCTGCTCACACGCACACTGAAGCATGCTCATTCTGTTCCAGTCCTATGCATCATGTAAATAACTGCCCTGTTACTTGAAATTATACTGACATTTCTAATGAGTAGGTTAATGCAGCTTTCTCCAGACTGGGTAATGATCCGTACTCCAATACCTACAACCCCGGGTGGAGAAATCATCTAAATTTCTCGTGGAAGAATTCAAATTTGGGCAACTCAGCCCCAGGGCCACACACTCAATCCAACAGGCAGCCCTACCAACCTCAGTCCACTTACCGACCTCCACAGCAGCACTACCAGACTCCCTCAGAGTCTAATTTTGAGGATTAGATTCTAAAAGCAATGACTGAGCTGACCAGCGAGATAAAGCAGTCAATCAAATCTCAAGAGGAAATAGTCAACTCACCCTCCCAATCCAGCTCAAGTTAGGCAACTTGCCAACACTATCAACAGAAGGGACGAAGGAAAACTTCCGAGTCAACTAGTGGTAAACCCTAAGGGGCACTACATGATAGATGAGGGCACTTCATACCATCAGCAAGTTCAAGCCATCACCACCTTGAGAAGCGGCAAAATAGTTGACAATCATGTGGAGGAGAAGAAGGATGAACACATGGAGGTTGCACAGAATTTGCAGAATGATAAAAGAAAGCAAGTGAGCAATGAGGCTTCATCATCAGCAGCATCCACCCCAGAGATCCCATATGAGCCATGGGCCCCCTTCCCCGAACGTCTCAACGCACCTTCCCACTTTGGGAAACAAGGAGAGAAAATACAAAGTATGATGGAGATGTTCAAACAGGTAAAAATCAATCTCCCCCTTCTTGATGCCATTGCACAAGTGCCTGCCTATGCCAAGTTCCTTAAAGACTTGTGTACTCAAAAAAGGAAGACCAGAAATAACATCCCCAAGAAAGTCCTTCTGACTGAGTAAGTGAGTTCCCTGATCAAGCACAACACTCCTCTGAAGTTCAAGGACCCCGGGGCTCCTACAATTTCATGCATCATCGAAAAAAGAGAGATTGATAAGGCACTCTTAGATATTGGAGCTGGAGTGAATTTACTTCCCTATTCAGTATATCAGCATCTGGGCCTAGGGGAGCTGAAGCCCACCATAGGGATTTTGCAACTAGCTGATCGGTCGATTAAGAAGCCTAGAGGGATTGTAGAAGATGTGATCATCCAAGTGGATAAAGTTTTCTTCCCAGTGGACTTTATCGTGCTGGATACCAAGCCTGTGCCCAATCTTGAGAAGCAGGTTCCTGTCATCCTTAGGCGTTCATTCTTAGCCACAGCAAACGCATGTATCAACTGTCGAACTGGAGTCATGGAGATCTCATTTGGCAATATGAAGGTTCGGTTGAATATCTTTACTGCCTTTCAGCATGCTCCTGATCAGAATGAGTGTTTCTTTGTGGACAGCATTGAAGATTATGTAGAAGATTCACTACCTAGTCTCCTGACAAAGGATCCAGTGGAAGCCTGTTTGACTTACTTCGACTTTGAAGAATTCAACACCGACCAGTACATCAAAGAGGTTCATGAATTGCTAGAGACTGCTGCAAGTGCAGATTTCCATCCATGGAGAGTAGTAAAGGAGCCCTTACCTGTGACATCAAGCACTCCTCCTGTTCCTTCTCTACTGTCTCCACCGAAACTTGAGTTGAAGCCCTTGCCAGAAAAGCTAAAGTATGCATTTCTCGGAGCTAACAACATTCTGCCGGTTATCATCGCTTCTGATCTTCAAAAGGACCAAGAGGACAGTCTGCTAGCAGTTTTAAAGGAGCAGAAAGAGGCCATTGGATGGATAGTGGCAGATTTGAAAGGCATCGACCCCTCTATCTGTATGCACCAGATCCGTTTGGAAGAAGATGCTCGACCTTCTCGCGAGGCACAGCGCCGGTTGAATCCCAACATGAAGGAGGTAGTAATGAAAGAGGTAGTCAAGTTACTTGATGCAGGCATCATTTACCCCATCTCCGACAGCAAATGGGTGAGCCCCACTCAAGTGGTTCCAAAGAAATCAGGCATCACCGTCGTTGAGAACTCTTCTGGCAAATTGGTTCCACAACGCACAACCACGGGATGGCGTGTCTGCATTGACTACCGGAAACTCAATTCCCATACCTGGAAGGATCACTTCCCGCTCCCATTCATTGATCAAATTTTGGAGCGTCTTGTTGGCCAAAGTTACTATTGCTTCCTTGATGGCTAATCTGGGTATAATCAGGTTGCAGTTGATCCCCAAGACCAAGAGAAGACGACATTCACATGTCCATTCGGCACCTTTGTGTACCGACGCATGCCCTTCGGCTTATGCAATGCACCTGCCACATTCCAGAGATGTATGATGTCTATCTTCTCCGACATGGTGGAGAAATTTTTGGAGAGCCAGTTCATGGTGCAGGAAGGTATAGTTTTGGGCCATATAGTGTCCAAAAGAGGCATTGAGGTGGACCGGGCCAAAGTTGAGCTCATTGAAAATTTACCCCCGCCCACTTCAGTGAAGCAGATCTGTTCTTTCTTAGGGCATGCCGGTTTCTATCGTCGTTTCATCAAAGACTTCAGCAAAATTTCAAGGCCCTTATGTAGTTTGCTTGCTAAGGACACCCCTTTTCACTTTGATGAAGCATGTCATGAGGCATTCCAGTAGCTACGCTCTCTATTATCTTCTGCTCCCATCATGCAGCCGCCTGACTGGTCATTGCCCTTTGAGATCATGTGTGATGCATCTGACTATGCTATGGGTGCAGTTTTAGGACAACGGGTAGGCAAGCTTCCTCATGTCATTTATTATGCTAGTAAGACTTTGATAGATGCTCAAGTTAATTACACAATCACTGAGAAAGAGTTGCTAGCTGTGGTATTTGCTATGGATAAATTTCGTTCATATCTTCTGGGATCAAAGGTTATAATTTTTTCTGATCATGCTGCTCTGCGACATCTGCTGGCCAAGAAGGAAACAAAGCCTCGGTTGATCCGCTGGATACTACGTCTGCAAGAATTTGACATTGAGATTCGGGACAAGAAAGGCACTGAAAATGTTGTTGCTGACCATTTGTCAGTGATTTCATTTGAGACACCCCAGCGGGTTCCTGCTCATGACTCCTTCCCAGATGAGCAACTCTTGGAAATTACTTTGAGAAATTCGCCGTGGTATGCCGATATTGTCAATTATCTAGCAATAGGTCGGATTCCTTCTCATTGGTCTAAGCAAGATAAGGACCGCTTCTTCAAGCAAGTTCGATTCTATTATTGGGAAGAGCGAGAGTTGTTCAAGTATTGTGCTGATTAGATCATCCGACGTTGTGTCCCTGAGAGTGAATTTTCCAGCATTCTTACCTTTTGTCATTCTCTAGCCTGTGGTGGACACTTCAGTGCCAAGAAGACAGCAACCAAGGTTCTACAATGCGGATTCACATGGCCCACCTTGTTCAAAGATGCCTATGACTTCTGCCGAGCTTGTGAGAGATGTCAACGCCTAGGAGCTATGTCTCGGAGGGACATGATGCCATTGAACCCCATCCTTATTGTCGATATTTTTGATGTCTGGGGTATCGACTTCATGGGACCCTTCCCACCATCTTGCGGGTATGAGTACATTTTGGTAGGAGTGGATTATGTTTCTAAGTGGGTAGAAGCCATTGCCACAAAGACCAACGATCACAAGGTTGTAGTGAAATTCCTCCAAGTCAACATTTTCAGCAGATTTGGTACTCCTCGGGCTATCATCAGTGATGGAGGTAGCCACTTTTGCAATCGGTTTTTCAAGGCTTTGCTTCGCAAGTACTCTGTCACACATAAGGTCGCCACTCCCTACCATCCTCAAACAAGTGGCCAAATGGAAGTTTCTAACCGGGAAATTAAGCATATTCTAGAGAAGACGGTTAGGCCAGACCAAAAGGATTGGTCCTTGCGCCTCAATGATGCATTATGGGCCTACCGCACAGCTTACAAAACTCCCATTGGAATGTCTCCCTATAAGCTGGTATATGCCAAGGCGTGTCACCTCCTTGTAGAATTAGAACACAAGGCTATGTGGGCAATCAAGCAGTTCAATTTCGACATGCAAGCAGCTGGTCCCCACCGAAAACTTCAGTTGACAGAATTGGAGGAGCTGCGGCGAGATGCATATGATAGTGCTCGCCTTTACAAGGAGCGGACTAAGGCTTTTCATGACAAACATATCTTGCCCAAGACGTTTGTGCTGGACCAGAAAGTATGGCACTTCAATTCCAGACTTCGGCTTTTCCCTGGCAAGCTCCGCTCCAGATGGGACGGCCCCTTTATAGTCACCTTGGTGTCGCCCCATGGCGCCGTCGAATTGCGGGACCTAAAGGATGGCATTTTGTTCAAGGTCAACGGTCAAAGGTTGAAGCCCTGCATCCAAAACTTCGAGCTAGGTATAGACGTGGAATCCGTCGATTTGACGGATCCTGTCTATCTTTGTGAATAAGGCACTGACACCCTGGGCTCGAGCGCACACATTATGCGATCGATCTCAGAACACGGCCCTGCGCTCGAGCCCACCACGAGTGGGATCGAGTGCAGAAGCTCCACACTGACACACACTTGCACGAGTAAGCTCGAGCGCACCTTCAGGAGCGCTCGCACGTACCCATGCTCACGCTCTGCGCAAGTGCGATCGAGCGAACGCGAGTCCCGCTCGAGCACTTGTCCGGAGGCCTCACGTGACCTTTTTAGGTTACAATCCCTCTTTCTTTTCCCCCATTTCTTTCCCACGACCACAGCCGTCTCTCTGCCCCACCTCTGCGCACATACCATCAAACAGCCACCACACGAAACCTCACCACCGCCGCACCCCCTACGGCTGCCGTACCACCACACGCCACCGCCCCACCGTCCTGTCCCCGCTATTTTTCTCCCTCTCTGACCACTTTCATCTCTACCATTTCCCATTCTTCCCAATACTCCACTGCCCCCATTTTTTCCAATTTTTTTTTTTTTTTGTAGAAATCAGCAGTCCGTGAGTCCACAGACTGCTCTGTGTTGGTTTTTCTCTGTTTTACAGGGGGTTGGGCAGCCCAGTAAGGTGGTTCTCCATCCCCTCCCTTTTGGAGTGCCCACCAAGTGCTCGGCGAATTGGCTCAACCAAGCAACATCATGATTCAGGCCACTGCTTCCACATCCCGCTCTTCCCCTCCTAGGGATACCACCCCCGAGGCCCCATCCCAGCCGTTACCACGCCGTGGGAAGCAACGAAAGCTGATCTTGGAGACCTCCTTTGCCGTCGACACCATTTTCCGCAGCCTCCAAGCAACAAAGTGGGCGGTCAAAGAATGTCAACGCCGCGGCCTCACTGCCCTGTTCCAGCCAGTCAGCCCCATCACTTACGAAGGGCTGGTCCGGTAATTTTATGCCCACCTTACCTTCGACTGTACTCGGCCGGGTCTTCTTTCTTCATCAGTGGCGGGCATGGACGTTGAGCTGACACCCGACGACATTGCTGCTGCTTTGCAATGTTCGCATACTTGCTCGTCGGACATTTTGGCTCGAGATTGCTCACCTCGGTACTCGGACTTGCCGGCCGACCTCACACTGCAGTACATTGTGGATGATATTTGCAGTGGACGTTACACCAACGACCTCCGCAACTGCACGAGCAAGGTCCTGCTGCCATCCCGCCTATGGTTCGTGGACTTCGTCTTGCAGCGGAATGTGTGTCCCTTTGGACACAAGACTCAGAGGCGCAGCCCCTTCCTTGCGGCTCTATGCGCCTTTCAGAGAGGCTTTTGGATTTCCATCCCCCAGCTCATTTGGGATCAGATACATAAGTTTTGGGACAGGGCGATTGTGAGGTGCACTCAGGGTTCGGCGTCATGGGGACCTCCATTCCCTTTTCTCCTCACCCAGATCTTTCAGACCTGAGGCATAAAGGGTACACCCGCTGATGGACCTATTTCTACACATCCTCAGTTTGGCCTGATCCAGTGGAATCAAAGTTATTCCCACATGCCGAGACGACGTCGGGTGCCTGCAGCAGCTGAGGTTGTTAGGGACGCTGATGGGCCTATACACAATGAGCCACCTCCAGCGGAGCCGGTCTACAGCACGGGAGCGGCGGCGACCGTTACTATGACCATGTCACAATATGAGTCCCTCCACAAAGAACTGCAAGATCTCCAATCTAAGCTTATGACCTAGAGAGCAGAGGATAGGCGCAGGCAAGTGAACGATTTGAAGCCCAATAAGACCTGCTACGTGCCATTGTAGCACGGTTGCCACCTGCTCCAGTAGCATCTTCTTCTGCGCCACAGTGACGGGTTCGGTATTTGTACCATTGCACTGTTTTACTGTTGTTTTCCACACACTGAGGACATTGTGCACTTTAGGTTGGGGGGTGTGGGCATATACATGATAGTTCTAAGCATGCAATTGATTTTCCTGTTGTGGTTTGAAATTCATTGATGGGCTTAATATGACGAATACATGATCACTTGATTAAGGAA
This sequence comes from Corylus avellana, assembly GCF_965113065.1. Classification (NCBI taxonomy): domain Eukaryota; kingdom Viridiplantae; phylum Streptophyta; class Magnoliopsida; order Fagales; family Betulaceae; genus Corylus; species Corylus avellana. Next base: position 20,415,600 of record NC_142491.1, on the reverse strand, counting down.
TTAAAACTGGGTTACTCTCATTGGCAGCATGAAATATTACTTGTTTCAATTTGATTTTCACAAGCACACTAGCATATAGTCTGTGGGGTATAAAATCTGGAATCAAGAATGTTTGGTTTTAATATTCGGAATGTAGTTGGGCAACTTATTGGGAAATCGACTTTGGCATAAATTTCAATTTTTTTTTTTTAAAAATGATCATTTTAAACTTTCCACCAAGTAACCGGACCTCTTGCCTTATTAAGCAGTGAGTGTTCGCGTCAAAAAGTGAGAAGTTTGGATTGGTTGATAAAAAAAAAAAAAAAAGCTTAGCTTTGTAGCCTTTTTGGCCCGAGTTAATAAGTCCTTAGGGGTGTCTTTACACCTAATGCCCTAAAACCAACTGGTTTGGGAGTCATTGGCTTAACGCTCGATACATGGGTCAATTAGAAAGCTTAAGGGAGCTATAAGTGATCAAAAAAAAAAAAAAAAAGAGAGAAATTTTTGCCTTGGTTGCTTATCCGATAGGAAGTCCAATGAATTTTAATTATTAATCCATGCATGATTGAGATTAGTTTTGAAATCCCTTGACTATTTGTTGAGTTCACTAGTTGAATCTTGTGATATCTCATAACTGCCATGATTGAAGCTAAGTTGTGATTGCCTGAAATTGTGAAGATAGTGTTTGTTTTATTAAGCCTGTTTGTGACTGAGAACCATGATGGTCATGATATTGCATTTTTGAGAACTACATAGGTATAAAATGTTTGTGGGTATCATTCCTGGAAAACCCTCACGAGACTTCACTCGTTCTCTAGGGAACTCTTAGGGGTTTAAAACACTTGTTGCTTATGCTAAATGCAACCGTACATCCCACGAAAGCTGGATTTATCTTTTTGTTTTTCAGTTTATTTTCAGTTTTATATTGCCAAGGACTAGCAATATGTAAGTTGGGGGGTGTGATAAGCGCCGAATGTTGCACATTCAAGCCCCTTAATTTACATATGTTAATTCCTTAGCATTGTTATTTGTTTGATTTTGTTTTGTTTTTGAGTTTCAGGTTTCATTTGACAAACCTTTGGAAATTGGGCTTAAAAAGACAAAAAGCTGAGCATTCTGGACCTAGGATCTAGCGCAGCACTCCTGGGATCGAGTGCACCTGCGCTCGAGCGTCTGCAACCAAGGATCGAGCACATACCTGCGCTCGCACGCATATCAGCTAGGCTCGAGCGCACTGCGCTCGAGAGCACCAAATCTTGGATCGAGCGCACACGGGCATACAGTGCACGGCAAGACTCCTTTCCAGCTTGGGCTTGGTTTTCAGTCTCCCAATTGGACTGGGAGACTGACTTCCGATTTTCTAAGGATTTCTAGGGTTTTAGGGTTTTCTAATTCCCTATAAATAAGGCTCTAAACATTGTAAACAGACACACCGCCTCTTAGAGCAAAATTCAGTAAAATAGTCTGTGGAGCTTAGAAGATCATAAGCAGCTAAACCCAATTGTGGGGTATTGATGTAGCCCTTTCAATGCACAATGGTTTGATTGTATTTTTTTTTTAGTCTTTCAATTTATGCATGTGATTGTATAACTCTGAGGATTGCTACAATTGATTTCTGTTCTTCATATTAAATGCAATTGTTCTTTAAATTCCAATTCAATATTAGTAAAATTCTTATCTTGTCTTAGAAATTATTTTACTATTATTGAACTCAAATCATTCTTATTTTCTGTGATTATAAGAATGATGGTTATACAATGGTTCTTAATTAGCATGCAATCAATAGAGTTAGATAGGCCATGCCAAGGGAAGATGGACACCCTAGTTTAGTGCAATTTAGGTAGACAGTCCGTGCCAACCGAAGATGGGTTATGCTATTCCATTGATTGTATGAGATTATTTTCTTGTTAAAATTATAACATGGATAGAATGAATTGCTAGAATTAAATATGGTTAACCATTGATGTGTGGATTGTGGTGAAGTCAATACCCTACTCTCTCTCTCATACATTTACTTTTTTTATTTCCGTTTATTTTATGCACTTTAAATTCACACAAACAAATCATTCTCTTTTAATTAAGTTAATTTTAATTTTTTAAATTCTGATAATTAAACCCATGCAGTCCTTGAGGTTCGACACCCTCAATATTGCCCTATCCTACGAGATTCGTTCTATTGTGAGTGGCAATTTTTATAATTGATATTTTTGGTCACAAAAATACCACATCAAGATTCTCAATTGCAAAATTTTGAAACATTACGGGGTACACTGTAAATTTTTAAACATTGGGGTTCAAATTGAAAAACACCACAAACTTTACCTAAAGTGAATTTTTCCATTTTTCTATTTATTTTTAATTTTTTTCTAAGCAAATGAGGTAAGGATTACAAGGGAGGGTCTTTCCCACTCCTGTATGAATGGAAGAGAGAATGGATGACTAGTCGGGAATGCCTCCAAACACGAGGTTGGAAGCGGCCCATCGAGCTAAACAGTGTGCACGAAAGTTGGTACCCCTAAATACTTTACAAGCCTTTCAGCTATACAAAGATAGCAAATGTACTTGAACATTAGAAATAATGGAAGCAAAGTTCCACACTAAGAAAAGTTCAGGTTGTTGAATAGCAAGAATAATATTGCGATGTAATCTCCTTCCAAGGTTAAAGAAAAAAATCCAAGAGATGAAGCTACTTAAGAGGCTAACAGAGCTGCTTGAGCTTTCCCAATGGTTGCATCAATAGTAGAGAGACGTTTGGTGGCAGTATGGATAATTTTAACGTTAGAATCACTAAGAACCATAGCTGTAACTGAGAAGTCACTCTTAACCGCAATATCAAAATTATCCATGAAGTTGCTCGGGAGAGGAGGAGCCCAAGTAAAGGGAAGTGCTGAATCTAACCAAGCCTTTTGTGAGCCTGAACTGAATTGGCTATGATCTATAGAGACTAGATAGGGTTGAGTTGGATGTTGTCGGCAGAAAAGATGAAGGCTTCAGGATTACCTTGATCCAGTCTGCAAAACGAGAAAAGCTAAATACCTCAAAGTTGAAAGGCCAAGGAGAATTCCTCCCAAAGAATCTTGGCAAAACCGCAATCAAGAAATAGATGGGAGGAAGATTCCAGAGCTGTCTTGCAAATAGGACAAAACTAATCTACTTGGTCATTGCTGTCTATGAAGTTAACAAAGCATTGTCTAATAGGTAGAATGTTCCAAGTAAGTCTCCATAAAAGATGCTTGAGCCGATGTTGCATTTTTAGACTCCAAAGGTCTTTCCAAAGTTCAGGAGTCAGAGGAGAAGGCCTATGAGAGGGAGAATTATAAGATAACTCATGAGCTGAACTAACTGATAAGAGACCATTTTCGGTAAGAATCCAAGTCCATCTGTCAGCTGCTGGAAGAAGAGGAATATGGATGTTCTTTATTTAGTTAACCGAATTCATATCAAAAAGATCCTCAAGCAAAGAAGAATTCCAACTTCTGTTGGACTAACTGATCAAATCTTCAACACAAAAATGAAGTTGATCCATCAGACAATGTAAAGCTCCGAAAATTTAATTATTTGGTAATTAAATTGTCACGTGCCTCCCAGACTTATCCACAAAGCTGGTAAGTCCACAGGGATCTATTTTTCTCAATCAGAGTAATTAAGCAGGGGAAGTCCATGAATTTATTTTTGTGTAACTATTTATCATTACAATCAAAGCATTACTAAAATCCCAATGTAAGCTGAGTCATCAATTTATTTATACATGATACTACAAATAATATTTGGACCCTCCTAGAATATACAAATACATCTCAAAATGCTAGATATCACAAATAACCTTCGAAGTTCTACAATAGGTCTTCAAGTCATAACCCGATCAATATTGATGTAGATTGGAATTCAAGGCTTATCTTATCTTATCTTATCTTATCTTATCTTATCTTTTAGTCTTTTATTAGGTTTCTTTGTTAGTCGTTTATTTTATCTTATCTTTCAGTCTTTATTTGAATTAGGTTTCTTTGTTAGTCTTTTATTTGGTTTAGTTGTCTTTTATAGACTTCTAAATTAACTTTATTTCATTGTTATCTTAGGACTAGGAGTCTTGGGCTATAAATATTTGCTTATAGCCTTTAACAATTCAATTTATGATTATTATTGAGTTTTGTTAAATAAGAATACTTAGAGTGGAGTTTCTTTGTGTTTTTTCCTTAAACCCTAGATAGGCTCTAGTTTTTAAAAAGATTTCTTAGATTCTTATGATAGTCTCACAATCTTAGGAATATTTATCCCTTCTACTTGCTGTTTTTCTTGTTCATCACAATCTTACACTGCATCAGTTAGTATCAAAGCTCAATTACTTTCCATGAATGGAGAGGAGCAATTGCTTTGCAGACATGAACGAGGTGCATATGTGCATGAAGGCAGCACATAAGGAGCAACTAGCGATTCGTTTGCGGCACATGGAGGAGAGGTTTGGTGGTCTAACCATGCAGAAGGAGGGGCGTGCGTGCACCCAACACGGGGTCCCTATCGATCACTTGGTCGACATGGATGGTTCGAGTGTTTGTCGGCGTCAACCAAAACCGAGATATGTGGGGGCAGAAGACAAATTTATCGTCGAGGGTGAACCTGTCAATCCTTATGTGGGGCACAGAGTGCAGAAGGAATTTTCAACGGCACAAGCCCATGCTATATCACGGGATGCAGGCGTCAAGCTCGACACCCAAAAAGAAAAAAATAGAAAATTCCTACAAAAAAAAGGTGTCGTGGGAGATGGCGAAGGTCAAGCATCAATCGGTGTCTCGATACATTGGAGGTACGTACCGACAATTTCAAACTACAAGCACCATGGGAGGCAAGGTGGCCAAGCTTGTCATCAATCCAATGAGTGATATGAATGTAGTCTCGAAGGAAGCTGTTTGGAAGCTAGGGCTCGAGACCAAGAGACATCCTACTCCTTATCAATTAGAATGGCTTGTGAAAGGAAACAAGGTAACAGTTTCTAAACGTTGTTTAGTATCCTTTTCTATTGGAGCTAAATATAGGGATACTATGTGGTGTGATGTGGTCGACATGGAGACATGTCACCTGTTATTGGGCAAGCCATGGCAAGATGATAAAGCTGCTATCCATAATGAAACAAAGAACACGTACAGCTTCATGTTGGGTAAAACTAGATTGACGTTGCTACATAGCCCATAGGCAGAGCCAAAACCTTCACAAGGGGATGGTCAATCCTTTATAGCCAAGCAGGAGATGACGGACAAGGAAAGTGACATCAAAAGAGTGGTACCGGGGCCGATAAAGTAGCTGCTGGGAAGATTTGTCGACATGGTTCGAGCAAAATTATCAAAAGCGGTTCCATCATTGTGAGAAATTCAACCTCAACTTGATTTAGTGCCGGGGTCTAATGTTCATAATCATCCGCACGTCATTAAGAGTCCTAAAAAGCTTGAAGAATTGGGGGAACAAGTGGAAGAGGTAAACCTTTCAGAGAGTATCGTAATTTTTCATGAAGAAGAGGAACCCTTGGAAGAGGTAAGTGTTTCGAAGAGTTTTGCAATTTTTCATGAAGAAGAGGAACCCTTGGAAGAGGTAAATCTTTCGGATAATTTTGCACTTTTTGACGACAATTCTACATATCATGTGCCTGATAAGAGCCCCGAAAATAAAGTCTTCAATTTTAGTGTTGATCCAAATGATTATGTTGATTTCATTGGGATAGATGCTATTTTATCAAATTATTCTAACAAAAATTGTGATGAGATCTATATGGTGGAAAAGGCTTTTCTGTCAAAGATTGAAAGGGTCTTTGTGAGTCATTTGAAGATTTTCATGGTATATGGGAAAGACAAGGCACGAGAAAAGCATGACAAGTCTACACGGCAAGGGGAGGTGCAGGGCCTTCAACATCATTGTCGTAGTCTGCTGATGATTAGAGCCACCACGTTTCTTATGGGGTGTGGTCTTGTTGTGATCTTGAGGAACAAAGAATAGAACAAGTTAATAGGGCACCCGAAGGACCATGGAAAAGACAGTTCGAATTCGAGGGCAAATTCTCTCCAACCTCGGGAGGATGATGTAGATTGGAATTCAAGGCTTATCTTATCTTTTAGTCTTTTATTAGGTTTCTTTGTTAGTCATTTATTCTATCTTATCTTTCAGTCTTTATTTCTATTAGGTTTCTTTGTTAGTCTTTTATTTGGTTTAGTTGTCTTTCTTAGACTTCTAAATTAACTTTATTTCATTGTTATCTTAGGACTAGGAGTATTGGCTATAAATATATGCTTATAGCCTTTAACAATTCAGTTTATGATTATTATTGAGTTTTGTTAAATAAGAATACTCAGAGTTGAGTTTCTTTGTGTTTTTTCCTTAAACCCTAGATAGGCTCTAGTTTTTAAGAAGATTTCTTATATTCTTGTGATAGTCTCACAATCTTAGGAATATTTATCCCTTCTACTTGCTGTTTTTCATGTTCACCACAATCCTACTCTGCATCAAATACATTTACATCGAACGGTCGCATCTACCTTCAGGTCCAGTCTACTCAACCCTAGCTAGCCTCTCTATAAAACACCATCATGCTCCCTTGGTGTAGAAATGTAAGGGGTAAGTTCAACGACTTAGAAAGCAGGTAATCTTGTGCTAGTGTGTGATAGTGAATAGTTTATATCTAGATAAAAAGGTTAAGCATGGATATCGTTATTCTCAAAATATTTATTGGGATGCCTTCACAATATTATAGCTTTAAATGATATTAACCAAGCCCTTTGTTTGCAACTGCTTGTACCATCTACAAAGTAAGACTAGATTTCCATAACATAGCTCGCTCTGATTAACCCACATAGTAAGGTTGTGGTTGTCCTACACATCACCTTTCGACAAGGACTGGTCCGTTCATCCCCTTTCTACGGAACCCTATTAACCTAACTCCCTTTACTTAGGGTTAACGGCTTATGAGGCCACATCGAACAAATGGTGTGTTGCACTGCCTCCAATCATATACACATAACACACACACACGGTACCGGTGTCACCATATTTGTCACATCATAAATAGCATCACATCACATATAATATTATCAAGTAGCCCAATAAACAGTTCATGTATATTTTGGAGACAATATTTATAAAAATAGCTCATATCACACTTTTCATGCATAAAATGTTATTTTATTTAGTTCAAGAGATAACCCGTGTTTGTCTTTGAAAGCATTATGTATAAAATGCACCGGGTCATTATTCATGAACATACTAACACAAGATAGCCCACTTACCTTGATCCTTATATTCTCCTTCGACACACACTGACGTGTAGTGTTCTATAATTGCGGTCGATCCCTTGAAAACCCTCTTGGAGGCTTTATATAAAAACCCTACATTAGCGTCACATAATATCCTAGTTAGTATAATACCATCTACAACCCCTTCTAGGATCTTAAACCTCAACACAATCGCAACCTCTATACATAAGCAACTCATGGAAATATCATTTGTCGCCCACAAAGACGACCCTTAAAATACATTTCGTTCGGCCATGAACCATGCAATGCCATAACTTTAACTCATAAAACAACCCACCTTCTCAAGCTAACAATACGACACATCAAAACACTAATTAATAGGAACCCAAGGTACCCAATCATAATAAGAAGAACAAAACCATAACAGGCCAACTACAAAGCACATCTCCATACTTTTGGTCATTAGTAGAGAATCTTAACTCTCTTCTCCATTTGGTCATAACCATATAAAATCGATACCCTAAAATTAATACCCAACCGGCTACCTCTAAATCAAAGCATTAGAACTCTATTAGTTAACAACCCAAGTGTCACAAAATAATAAGCCAAGAACACTATAACCCCATATTAAACCCTTAATATCTAGCCACCATAATTATTCCCCCAAAAATCACAAGGCTTTAAAGGAATCAACACCAAATGCTAACCTTAAATATGGGATTAAAAGCCATAAATAAAAATCATCTAACAAAATGCCTATCTTGAATAACCCAAGGAAATTACTAGAAATTGCTAGAAATCGCTTACCGACACATCTCAAACTCGAAAACTGCTAGTGTTGGGGATGTTCCTCCGCCTACGGCGCCACCTAGCCTCAAGCAAGTGACCCGCTCCAAAAATCGTAGCTCTCTCTTGGGTCTCTCTCAAAATCCCATCTCTCCCTAGCCCTCTCTTTCTTTTCTTCTCCTCTTCTCATTTTCTTTCTTTCTTCCTCTCTCTTGGTCTCAGCTCTCCTTTCTCTCTTTCTCACGGTCTGGTCTGGGCAGAGGGGAAAACCCTTCCTTTCTTCCTCTTCCGCTTTCCTCTCTCTCTCTTGTTCATGCATCTAGCGGATGCAGGGAGCAAGCTCCCTGCTTCTTATAAAGTGAGGGGGGCGCTCCCCCTCTCACTCACGGGCCAGCTGCCCTTCCACGTCAAGACGTGGAGGGCAGCACGCATGCTGCCTGCAGCAAGCATGCTTCCCTGCAGCAGCTTGTTGCAGGCCTGCTGCCGTGCAGCAGGTTGTCTCTTCTCTCTCTCTATTTTCTCTCTTCCTTGTCTTCTTATCCTAGAACTTCTCTCTTCACGCATGCCCCCCTGTTTTGGTCTGATCTTTCTCTTGTTTTCTTCCTTGTCCACCATATCTCTTTCTTTGTCTTTTCTTCTGTGCTCCCAACATACACATGACACTCCATTTCTTTCTTATGCTTTTGTCTCCTTCCCTTGAAGCTAATTCCCAATAAGTCCCTCTACCTACTTCTAAGTGTACCAAATTACCCCTCTTTTTCTTAGTTCCTTAAACCACAAAATTATGACCCATTATCCACAATTACCACCTCTTGTCTTTTCCTTTTTGTGGTTTAATCATATAAATCTACGAACCTCAATTTAAACCCTCTAATATTATAGAAAATCAAAACTTATAATTATCTCATCATTAACAAATTCGGATCTTATAAAATAAAATTACCAATTAAAACCCATAATAACAAATACCGAATTATCCTTAAATATTTATTTTCTCCAAAATAATTCCGGCTATTACATATTAGGATTTGGACAAGGCTTGAAAGAGTCCAAATTTGGAATCCAAGGGTCAGACCAGACCAGACATTTATGTTGGATCCCATAGAGATTGCAAGGCAAGCACCCCTTTCCACAATAGATCTAGAGTTCAATAATCCTTTCAAAAGCCAAGAATCTAAAGGCCTAGGAGTTGCATTAAGAAAGCTTTGACCAAAGTTCAAATATTTGCCAGCAAGGGCTTTCACCCAAAGCATAGGATTCTTAATAGTCAGGTTCCATCCCAGCTTAGCCAGTAATGATAGATTCATGGTATCCAAGGATCTGATGCCTAAACCACCCAGAGATTTAGGTTAACAAATGTTATCCCAAGCCAGTAAAGTGAATTGTGACTCTTTTTGGGAGGAAAATCCACCAGAATTTCCTTAAAATAGAGTTTAAATCCTTGCAAAAACCTTTTGGCAGTAGGAAAATGGACATATTGTAGGCTAGTATGGAGTTTGCCACAACTTTGATGAGAGTTGTCTGGCTGCTTGGGAAAGAAGCTTGGATCTCCATCCAGAAACTTTGGCTAACAGCTTTTGCTTGAGATCTGCAAAGGTAAGCTTCTTGCTTTTGTTGAAGAAAAGAGGAATGCCCAAGTATTTGGCTTTTGCAGGAATGACAGAGAGATTGAGGATGCTCTTCATGACAGTAATAGGGAGGACCTACAATTTTTGCTCAGGAACAAAGAGGACTTGGGAGACATTTAACTTCTGTCCAGAACAAATAGAATATATGGATATATAGGCACTTCAAGATGGTATTAAATCAATCTCTCTTAACAACTTCTTGATCTGATATTGAATGTTACCAAAGTGATTTTGGTTCCACCATTTAAGAGCATATTTTGTACTTTTCCATTTCTTGAACAGAGAGAAAGCAGCAGAATTTCTAGAGTCTCTCAAGTTAGGTAACCAGGCCTCTGCAACCACTTCATGGTTGGAACTATCCCTTGTCCAAAAAGCTTAAAATCTGAAAGGCTTGGGGAGATTATGATAAGAACCCTTTAGAGACAGCAACAAAGGACAGTGATCTGAGTTGGTCATGGGAAGATGATTTATCAAGGAGTTTGGGTAAAGGAGAACCCAATCATGGTTGGCCAATCCCCTGTCTAATCTTTCTAATGCCCGGTCTGTGATTACTCCAAGTAAATATGTTTCCATTGAAACCCAGATCAGTAAGACCATTGGAATGAACAAAATCCTCAAAATCCTCAAAGCACGTCCACCACTCTTCTCTGAAGCAGGAATAATGGAATTAAAATCCCTAAGTAAAAGCCAAGAACCTGGGAAAGACATGCCAATTGTTAAGGAGTCAGCTGCTACTCAGGAGAAGTGCGTTAGGACTTTTACTTATCTCTTGTAAGAGTTATTTATTTGTATCACTTTAGGACTTTTACTTATCTCTTGTAAGAGTTATTTATTTGTATCACTTTAGGACTCTTACTTATCTCTTGTAAGAGTTATTTATTTGTATCACTTCTCTTTTGATTGTATGTAATCTTCTATATTAAATCTTTATCTTTTATTCTTTGTTTATTCTGGAGCCTTCAGATTCATCCCATCCTTCGTACTCATGGTCTTATGAACATCGTTGATGGCTCAGAACCATGCCCACCTAAATTCCTTCCCAAAACTGCTGAAGAGGATGATGTTATCAATCCTGAAGCTGCTATATGAGAAAGAAAAGACCAGTATGTTCTTAGCTGGCTTATCACTTGTCTCTCTAAGAAAGTGGTTCTAACAGTCTACGGCTTGAAGACCTCCCATGAGGTGTGGACTGCATTGGCTACCCGTTTTGCATGCCCTTCTAGGACACGCATCAGTCAATTACGGCACCAATTACAAACTCTTCATCAAGGAACTAAGACTTGCTCTGAGTATCTACAAGAAGTCAAGTCCCTTGTCGATGAACTAGCTCTTGTTGGAAAGAAAGTTGAAGAGGAAGACCTTATCTCTTACCTTGTTGGAGGCTTGAATCCTCAGTTTAATGCCTTTATCACTACCTTCTCTCTTGTTACAAATAACAATGCTATGCCTCTAGATCAGTTTTAGTCTGCCCTGCTCAACCATGAACGTCTTCTACTGCAGCAGAATAAACTGTATGAGACCACCTCATTTGCGCTTTATTCTCAAAAGCCAAATACTCATAGGCCCAAATTCTACAAGAACAATGCACGCAATCAACCACATAAGCCTTTTGGTGGTCAGCGCTATTCTTCTCAGCAAACAAATAGTGCTAGTTAGCGCTATTCTCCTCAGCAAACAAATTGTGCTTCAATTTCAAGTAGAACAAATTCTACCTTTTCTAATAGCACTAATCGGGTTCCTTGTCAAATTTGTGGTAAGACAAGCCATCAAGCACTTGACTGCTATCATCGCATGGACTATGCCTACCAAGGAAGACACCCTCCAAGTGAGCTTGCAGCCATGACTGCTCAGTCTAATGCTCTTCGTGAAGATGATGATTGGTTAGCTGACAATGGGGCTAATAACCATATCACTGCTGACTTGGAAAATCTCACAATCCAATAGCCATACAATGGGGAAGAACAGGTTGTTGTAGGCAATGGTAGCTCTCTTCCCATCACTCATACGGGTTCTTCTTCTTTCAAACTCCAAAACACTATTGTTCATTTAAAACATATCTTACATTGTCCTGATGTTTCAGCTAATCTCCTTTCAATAAATCGTTTCTGTCATGATAATAATTGCCACTTCAAACTCACAGATTCTTATTTTCTTGTAAAGGACAACCTCTCGGGGGAGATAATATTGCAGGGGCCAAGTGAGGATGGTCTATACCCAATTTAGCTGAAACAATTTCTCATCAATAAACATAACAAGCCTGTTGTCTTTCTTAGAGTCAATAAACACAGCAATCATGTTGCCTTTCTTGGAGTCAAAGCTGGTGAAGTCACTTGGCACAATAGACTTGGACATCCCAATTCTGTTGTTCTCAAGTCTCAACATCTACTTGTCAGTCATTTAGAGTCTAGTTTTTCTTTATGTGAGCGATGTCAATTAGCCAAAAGCAAACAACTACCTTTTCAGGATTCAACTCATGTTACCGATTCTCCATTAGAATTAGTTCATAGTGATGTCTGGACGTCTCCAGTTGTGTCTGTTAGTGGTTATAAATTCTATGTTATATTTGTAGATGATTTTTGAAGATATACATGGATTTTTCCTTTAAAATTAAAGTCTGAAGTATTTGATTGTTTTGTCAAATTTAAGAGTTTACTTGAAAATCTTCACTCAACAAAGATCAAACAGCTCCAAACTGATGGTGGGGGTGAATATACATCTCATCAATTCAAAATTTTTTTTTTCTTCTCATGGTATTTTTCATAGAATAACATGTCCTCACATTTCCCAACAAAATGGGATAGCAAAAAGAAAACACATACCTATCATAGAAACTGGCCTTACACTTCTTGCTCAATCTCATTTATCTTCTAAATTCTAGATTGAGGCTTGCCATACTGCTGTCTATTTGATTAACCGATTACTTACTGAAACTATAAAATGGTCTACTCCTTATTTTAAACTTCACAATAAGGAACTAGATTATAGTAATTTAAAGGTATTTGGTTGTGCTTGTTATCCTCTTCTTTGTCCTTATAATAGACACAAACTTGAATTCAGAAGTAGACAATTCATCTTTCTAGGATATTGTTTAAATCAAAAGGGATATAGGTGCCTAGACACCTCCACCAAACGAGTCTTTATCTCAAGGCATGTGATTTTTGATGAGAAGTTGTTTCCGGCACAAGGTACTGCCTTCCACATGGCTTCAGCAAGTGACTATTCTTTGAATCAAGGTATTATTCCCTTACTCTCTCAGTTCATTGAAGTTAACAATATTTCACCTGATTTGATCACAAATAAACCAATTTCTGTTGAACCATTATCCCCTCCAATTGTTCCCATTGCAATAATACCAACTTCAAGCTCTTTACCTACAGAATCCAATCCAATTGTGATAACAGATTCTGTTACACCTTCTCCACCTATTTCACCTACAACCACACGAACCGCACCTACAACCATTGATTCTCCTATAGAATCAACACCTACCTGTGACATATCTCTTCCAATCTTAGAAGACCATATTCCTTCCATCTCTTCACTACCTACCTGAATTAATCCACCAAGCTCACCTCATATTGTTACTAGATCCCAAACAGGCAGCCTAAAACCTAAAACATTTACTGATTTCAAGCTTTACTATTCTACCAAACATCCCCTAAAAGCCATGCATGTGTCTATCTCTACCTTTAGTGAGCCGAGCACCTTTACTCAAGCAGCCTCAAATCCCCATTGGCTGGTTGCCATGGAAAGTGAGTTCCAAGCTTTGCAGGAAAATCATACTTGGTCTCTTTGTCCAAGACCACACAACAGAAATGTCATCATAAACAAATGGGTGTATAAAGTCAAACAAAAACCAAATGGAACCATTGAGAGGTATAAAGCACGGCTAGTGGCCAAAGGGTTTGAACAAAGAGATGGTATAAATTACACAGAAACATTTAGTCCTGTGATAAAACCTGCAACTGTGAGATTGATTCTAGCATTAGCTGTTCATTATAATTGGTCTTTGAAACAAATTGATATATCAAATGCTTTTCTCCTTGGACAACTTGATGAAAAAGTTTTTATGGAACAACCAAGAGGATTTGTTGATCCTCAATATCCTGATTCAATTTGTAAGCTTCACAAAGCCTTGTATGGCTTAAAACAGGCACCAAGAGCCTGGTTCCATAGACTTACTCAAGCTCTACTTGAACTCTGTTTCACAGGATCATTGATGGATACTTCCTTATTTTTGCTTCATAGAGATTCTCTTACCATCTTTGTGCTTATATATGTAGATGATATCATTATAACTGGAAATAATCTATCCAGCATTAATGATCTCATCTCAAAACTGCAAATTGAATTCAAGTTGAAGGATTTGGGTAATTTGTCATATTTCTTGGGCATACATGTACATCGTACTTCTGCTGGTTTGTATCTTAATCAGTCCAAATATATTATTGATCTTCTACATTGAGTTCATATGATAGGAGCTAAACCTTATTCTGCTCCATGCACTTCGGGCAAAAGATTGACTAAATTTGATGGTGAACCATTGGAAGATCAGTCCCTGTATAGGCATATTGTTGGTGCACTTCAATATTGCACTCTCACAAGACCAGATATATCCTTCTCAGTGAATCATCTTTGTTAGTTTTTACACCGTCCTACTACAAATCATTTTACTGCAGCTACGAGAGTATTAAGGTATCTGAAGGGAACTCCAGATTATGGCTTGTCTTTCACTAAGGGACGTCTTCATCTAGAAGCATTATGTGACTCTGATTCAGCTAGTGATCCAATTGACTGAAGATCCACAAGTGGTTGTGTTGTCTTTCTTGGCAATTTCTTAATCTCTTGGCAATCCAAAAGCAACCAACTGTATCTCGTTCAAGCACAGAGGCGGAGTATAGATCTATGGCCATTGCCACTGCTGAGCTATATTGGTTACGCATGCTTCTAAAGGAGTTGAGGATCTCCCTTTTCTCTCCACCAAAGCTCTGGTGTGACAATCTTGGAGCCATTGCATTGGCATCTAATCCTATTTATCATGCTCGGACAAAGCATATAGCTATAGACTATCACTTTATTAGAGAAAAGGTTATGCACAAGGATATTGTGATTCAGTTTATCTCCACCATTGATCAATGCGCTGACATCTTTACTAAGGGATTAACTTCTTCTCAGTTTCTGGAATTGCGTGACAAACTCATGATTCTTCCTCCTCCCATGAGTTTGAGGGGGCCTGTTAAGGAGTCTGCTGCTACTCAGAAGAAATGCGCTAGGATTCTTACTTACCTCTTGTAAGAGTTATTTATTTGTATCACTTTAGGACTCTTACTTATCTCTTGTAAGAGTTATTTATTTGTATCACTTTAGGAGTCTTACTTATCTCTTGTAAGAGTTATTTATTTGTATCACTAGGACTCTTACTTATCTCTTGTAAGAGTTATTTATTTGTATCACTTTAGGACTCTTACTTATTTCTTGTAAGAGTTATTTATTTGTATTACTTTAGGACTCTTACTTATCCCTTGTAAGAGTTATTTCTTTGTATCACTTCTCTTTTGATTGTTTGTAATCTTCTATATTATATCTTTATCTTTTATTCTTTGTTTAAATCTTCTTATCAGATCAAAGCTTATCTTGTTAGCTTGATGTGATCAAATACAAGTGTAACTCTTTTCTATTTAAGTTCAATGATAAAGCTGCAGAAAGCATCTTGGCCAAATATCTCCTCTCTTGATAATATTTTTACTCCAATGTCAAATAGATGCTCCCAAAAAGCTGGCTGTAAAAGATGCCGATGGGGAGCATACACAAAAGAAAACATCCAAGGCTGATGGGGAGGATCAGAGACATTCAGAGTAAACCAGACCTGTGATCTAATGAGTGTCTTGTTCGATAGGAGCGCTGTCATCCAGCTTGGATTTCTTAATAGAAAGGAGTTCATCCTCTGGTTTGGAATACGAGTGGTAACGTTTAGTAGAGGGTTTGGTTCTTATGTGTTGGAAGGAGATCGAGTTAGATGTAGGCCACGTGTAGTTGGATGGGGGTAAATAAGGAAAAGCAAGCTGATTGTAGTGGGTGCGTGAGATTGTTCTTGATGGTGGATTTCGGGTAAGGGAGTGGGAGTGGGAGAGATTGTTGGAAGAAGCAAGAGCTAGGGAAATGAGGTCCTCCATGTCCTGGAACGTGGAATCCATTGAAGCATAAAGGAGGGAAAGAGATAAAATGATAAGGTAGATAGAAGAGATCTATAGTGGAAAGAAAGCATCGTGTCCAATAAAATGTTTATTGATTAGAGCATTCCCAATGGATGAGCCAAATTTTTATACAAAATAGCTCATCGAAACTCACTTTTATCTAGTTTAGCTAATGAATTTTAAATGCATCCACATCCGATTAGCTATATTTTTATCTATATCATTTAAATATTATTAAAAGTGAGAAAAGTTTTGGGAAAAAGAGAACATGTGAGAGAAAAATGGGAAAAGTTTTGGGAAAAAGAGAATATGCAGAGAAAAGTAGGAAAAGATTTGGGAAAAAGAGAAAACAAGTGAGAAACAATAAAAAGTAAAATGGCTCCCTTAAAAAATGCTGCTACATTTAGCCTTTTTTTTTAGCTCTTCCAATTAAATATCTATTTTACATTTTCTTTTGGCTAATCCAATGCAGGGGTTTTTTAAACATTTGAAGAGCAATTTTAAATAAAAGTAACATTTGGCTCTTCCAATAGAAATGATCTTATGTGCTAAAGTTATTTTCATCAAGTGGCTAGGTAGTACGTACGTCTACCCTTAATTATGTGCGCAATTTATTTTCATCAAAATATATCTTTCATTTATTATTTTATCGATTAAAACTTTATTCTCGTTTTCTTTAGCATTTATTTATGCTAATTACGTAAAACTTTACATTTAAATTTTAGGGTTAAGTAATTATTATTATTATTATTTTTTTCTCCCTAGGTTTCCAAAACAATCAAAAATGGTACCTGACCTATATGAGAAAAGATAAAATCGATAACTCTGTTAACGAAAACTAAAGATTTGCCACGCGTCACTCCTAAAACATGCCATATGTCCTAAAAATAAAAAAGAGGACTATATATAAAGCGCACGTGTACAGATGAAACCAACAACCTA
Source organism: Corylus avellana (assembly GCF_965113065.1). NCBI lineage: Eukaryota > Viridiplantae > Streptophyta > Magnoliopsida > Fagales > Betulaceae > Corylus > Corylus avellana. Next base: position 20,398,839 of record NC_142491.1, on the reverse strand, counting down.
GGCTGACCCGGCATTGACCTAAATTCTCGAAAGATTAGATAAACATTGGAAAGGGATGACAATATATAATCTTCAATACATGAAAACCATATTAAGAGAAACCCATTATTAGAAGGTGAATGTTAACAAGATTACAACCATAAGATGATCCGATCCTTTTCTAGAAGATGACCAACTTATAAATCACATGTTCTGAGAATACAATATATAGTGACTCTGAGAAATAGTTTCTCCCAATATTGTTTTTAATTTGACAAATTAAAATTAAATTTTTCTTCTCCATCAACTTTGTCTGTGAGAAAATAAGAAGAGGCATGGCAGGAAATGATCTGCTTGTGGAAGATACAATCACATATGTAAATACAAGCGGCAGGAGCTCCATAATCGACTGCACTCAGTTGCCTGGCCCCATCGATTCATTCGGCTCGTGGAACTACATTGGTTCTGGGAGTTTGTCGTTTACGTTGCCACTGCTTCAGCTGCAAATGGTTATCATTTTCACCCTCAACCAAGCCGCCCACTACGTTCTTAAGCGTCATGGACTACCCAAGTTCACCACACAACTTCTTGTATGTGCTCTCTTCCTCTTTGTTTTCCTCGTTTGAAATTGTTTGCATTCGAGGGGAGTCAATTGTGTTGGTTTTTTGTGAACCAGGTTGGCATAATCCTTGGTCCGTCTCTTTTGGGACGCTTCGGTATAATCAAAAAAGTTCTCTTCTCGTTGACAGGTCAAGAAATAATTGATATGTTTTCTCACTTCAGTTTCATACTCTTCTTCTTTTTGAGTACTGTGAAAATGGATCTAGGAATGATAAAAAGAACAGGAAGAAAAGCCATGGTTACCGGGATTGCATGCATATTGTCGCCATTGCTAATTGGGTTGTTAGTCGAAATGCAACTTGAAAGATTGTGGCCGCTAAATAAAAAAGAAGCATTTCTACTTCCATTTGTGACAATACAACATTGTGTAACTCCATTTCCGGTCCTCGTTTGCCTTCTTGAAGACCTCCAAATCCTGAATTCCGAGCTGGGCCGATTAAGCCTTTCTGCAGCAATGGTAACCGATTTGTTAAGCGTGATTATAACCGTCGTGGCCTCCTTCTCTAGAGTTAGCAGGGATTGTGGTAATACGATCGCCGCGGAAGAGTCCGGAGCTTTCATGATTTATATTATCTTCAGTATATTTGCAATACATCCAGCAATGCTTTGGATAGTCAGACAGACACCGAAAGGCAGGCCTGTCAAAGGCATCTTCATTGATGCCATCATTGTAGTTTTCCTTGGCTCCGCGTTGTTTTCTCATTTTTTTGGTCAGACTCTAATCTTTGGGCCTGTCATTCTGGGATTCGCAATACCAGACGGACCACCTTTAGGATCAGCTATTGTCAACAAGTTAAACTGCTTCACTTCAGATGTGTTTCTGCCACTCTACGTTACTACTTGTGCGATGAGGGTGGATTTCAGCCAAATCAAATTTGATAATAATTTCGTAAAAATCACCGCAGTCATCATTTTTTTGATTTTTGTGGTAAAAATGGTGGCTTGTTTGGTACCTGCCTTGTACTCCAAAATGCCCTTAAATGATGCTCTTGCACTCTCTCTATTATTGAGTTGCAAAGGTGTAGTCCAACTTTCTATCAACACATTCAATAGAGATATCGAGGTAACCATCTTTTCTCCCTATTTCTTTTCCTAGAAAATGTAATTGCCTTTCTCTTTTTGGTTCCACTACGGGGGCCTTTGATTTAATTTTTAATGATTGGCTAACTTTTGTATCCTCTTTAATTCATACCTACCATTCATTCCTTTCACATTGGTAGCATAGAGAAAAAAAAAAAAAAATTGCTTGTTGGATTTTTCTTTCGTTTCCCTCTTTCTTGATTTCAACATACAATAGTTACCCTAAATAAAATAAAAATGTAGATGTAAAGAAAAGGAACAAAGCATTATAGTAAATTATCTTTTTTGCCAATTTGATGGGTTGATATTTCATGGTTATAGAGTATTTTTTGCAAAGGTCCTATAATTAAGTATGAAAAAAATATTAATCTTCTTGAAACATCATACTATATTGGAAAATACATTTTCTAGCACATATTTTGTAGTAGTTAAAAACTGTGATTTCTTGAACAAGGTCATTAGATGGTTTTCTCTAACATTTTTGTTTTATTTAAGTGTAGGTCCTTACAGACCAGGTGTTTGCTTTGATATGTTTACACATCTTATTGGTTGCAATTTTTGTGCCACTCCTGGTGAAGTTCCTGTACGATCCTTCATGGCAATACGCAGGTTACCAGAAAAGAAATGTAATGCATTGCACACGCAACGCAGAGCTTCGAATCCTCACATGCATTCACAAGCCAGATAACATTGGTGCTATAACCAAACTACTTGAAGTCTCGTGCCCATCAAGAGAAAGGCCCCTTGCTATTTATGTTCTTCACCTTATCGAACTAATTGGTCGGACCTCTCCTATTTTTATTTCCCACCAAATGCAGAAAAAGACTGTATCTAATAGTTCATATTCCGATAATATCATTATTGCTTTCGATCGCTTTGAACAAGACAATCCAGGTTTTGTATCTGTAAACTTCTTCACATTAATCTCTCCACTGAAGTCCATGCACGAGAACATTTGCATCCTTGGATTGGACAAACTCACATCCATCATAGTATTGCCGTTCCACCGAAAATGGTCAATTGATGGTTCTATTGTTGAATCAGAGGACAATACCATGAGGACCTTAAATTGCAATGTGCTTGACCTAGCCCCCTGCTCTGTTGGCATCTTGATTGACCGTGGTCATCTAGGACAGTCAATGGTTTCATCAAATTCATCATATTCTATTGCAATGCTCTTCTTTGGAGGTAATGATGATCGAAAGGCACTTACTTTTGCCAAACGCATGGCCAATCACTCTAAAATAACTCTAACTGTGGTTCACTTTGTTTCCGCCCACAATGAAGGTGATGCCTACTGGGACGAATATTTTTTTGACTCTGAGATACTCAAGGATGTTAAGCTTAACAATACAGTTAATGAATCTGTTGAAAGAAAGCAAAGAAAATTGCTTTTGGCGGAATGAAGTCTCAGCTTCGTTCTCATTGTATATATAGGCAAAGAGTTACAATTGTAATCAAGTTTGACAAACCCAAACTTGATACAAACTAGGAGACCTAATTCAATACAAATAAGTAAAACAAATACAACTAGAACACTAAAGAGAAGAGATAAGAACAACTATAAAACAGACTCTATTGGTTCCTTAACAGCCCCCTTCAAACGAATGGGAGGGGGAGTAACCATGAGTTTGTCTCTGAGGAAAAGAAATCGAGAGGAGGTAAGGCCCTTTGTAAAGATATCAGCACATTGATCTTGAGTTGGGATGTAGCTAGCACAAAGATCTTTGTGAAGAATTTTCTCACGGATGAAGTGGTAGTCAACTTCTATATGCTTGGTACGAGCATGGTAGATGGGATTAGAAGCTAAAGCAATAGCTCCTATGTTATCACACCAGAGTACAGGAGGATCATGGAGAGAAACTTGCAATTCTTTGAGTAGCATTCGAAGCCATGAGAGTTCAGCAGCTGTAATGGCCATTGCACGATATTCAGCCTCGGTGCTAGATCTCGAGACAACAGGCTGCTTCTTGGCATGCCAAGATACTAAGTTGGAGCCGAAGAAAACACAATACCCTGTAGTGGATCTGCGATCAAGAGGATCCCCTGCCCAGTCAGAGTCACAGTATTCCTGAAGTTGAAGAGGACCTGAAGTGAAGTGAAGGCCATGATCTGGTGTGCCTTTGAGATACCTTAGAACTCTTTTAGCAGCCTTCATATGTTCTGTAGTTGGACAATGGAGAAATTGACACAATTGATTGACAGTGTAGGCTATGTCAGGTCTTGTGAGTGTGCAGTATTGTAGAGCTCCAATGATATGACGATAGGTTGTGGGATCTGGTAGAGTATCACCATCAAGCTTGGTGAGCTTCTTGCCTGAAGTGCAGGGTGCGGCATAGGGCTTTGCTCCAAGCATTTGCACACGATCAAGTAAATCAATAATGTATTTACCTTGATTTAGATGCAAGCCAGTTTTGTCACAAAGGACATGGATGCGTAGGAAGTATGAAAGGCAACCAAGATCTTTCAACTTAAATTCCATTTGAAGGCCGTGGATGAGAGTCTCCATGATAGATGAATCTGTACCTGTTACTATGATATCATCAACATATATCAGTATGTAAATATGAACAGAGCCTTGATGAAGCATAAAAAGAGAGGTATCTACTAAGGATCCAACAAAACCAAGATGGAGAAGAGCTTGTGACAATCTATGAAACCAAGCTCGTGGGGCTTGCTTTAGACCATAGAGGGCCTTTTTGAGCTTACAAACATGATCTGGAAAAGCTGCATCAACAAAACCAGTAGGCTGCTCCATGAGGACTTCTTCATTCAAGTAACCATGAAGGAAGGCATTAGAGACATCCAATTGCTTGAGGGGCCAATTGTAGTGGATTGCTAAGGATAGTAGGATCCGTATAGTGGCTGGTTTTATAACTGGACTGAAGGTTTCAGTGTAGTCAATACCATCTCTTTGTTGGAAACCCTTAGCCACTAGTCTTGCCTTGTATCTTTCAATAGTACCATCTGATTTTTCCTTTAGCCGAAAAACCCACTTATTCTTGATGATGTTTCGATGTGAAGGTCTAGGGCAGAGAGACCAAGTACCATTGTCAACTAAAGCTTGAAGTTCACTTTCCATTGCAGCAAACCATTTAGGGTTAGAAACAGCCTGAGCAAATGTGGTAGGGATAGAAGGCAACTGTGTAGCATGAAAGGATTTTAGTGGATGCTTAGTTGATTTTAAGGATAGGAATAGCTGATAGTTGGGAAAAGACTTAGGTTTGGAGTTTCCAGTCATAGATCTTGTGACAATATGAGGAGAGGCTGGTTCAGTAGGTGCAGGCAAAAGCTGAAGTAAGGATTGATCTAGGTGGGGGATAGGATCAGGGGTAGGTGGTAGTAATTCGGCAGTAGGGGTAGTCAGGGGAGTGTTTAGAATAGGTATTTGTGCTGGGGAAGGCAAGGTGATTGGGGGTGAGGTCTGAACAGTATTAGAGTCAGAATTATTCATAGAGTAAAAATGAGAATGATCAAGAACAATACCTGTAGGGGAAGGATCTGATCCGTTAGGGGATGAAGATGCTGCTCTATTCTGTGCAGGGAACACCAATTCATCAAAAATAACATGTCTAGAGACATATACACGATTGGAGATGGGATCAAGGCACTTGTAACCCTTTTGGTGGTTACAATATCCAAGGAAGATGCATTGTTTGCTTCTGAATTCCAATTTGTGTTTGGCATAGGGTCTTAAGAGAGGATAACAAGCACAACCAAAAGTTTTTAAAAAGGTGTAGTCTGGCTCCTTATTGTAGAGTTTGGTGAAAGGACTTGAATTTTGGAGAGTAGGGGTAGGCAATCTATTGATGAGATACACGGCAGTACTGACAGCTTCAACCCAGTATTTAGAAGAAAGGTGGGATTGAGCTAGGAGACTAAGACCAGATTCAATGATATGCCTATGTTTTCTTTCTGAAACTCCATTTTGTTGAGATGTATGTGGACATGTGACTCGATGAAGAACACCATGTGTTGACAGAAATTTAGTAAAGTTATGAGAGGTGTATTCACCACCCCCATCTGTTTGAAGTTGTTTAATTTTAAGGGAAAATAAATTTTCTATCAAGCACTTGAATTTAACAAAGGTTTCAAAAACATCTGATTTGAGTTTTAGAGGAAATAGCCAGGTGTATCTAGAGAAATCATCAATAAAGATAACATAACATTTGCTTCCATTGATTGAAGATAAAGGAGAAATCCATACATCACTATGAATAAGCTCCAATGGAGCAGTGGTAATACGACTTGACTCAATAAAGGGTAATTTTTTGCTCTTTCCTAATTGACATGAAACACAAATAGATTGACTCGACTTAACTGAAGACACAGGAAGGTAGTAGTTGTGAAGCAGATGCTGCAAGATTTGATGACTTGGATGCCCTAAGCGGTTGTGCCAAACTGAAGAAGACACCCTAATCCCAATTTGCACAGTAAATGCTCTGACTTTATTTTTGGTGAAGTGCTGTAGCCTTAATGGGTAGAGACCATCTTCACTTGCCCCTTGTAGGAGGATCTTCCCTGTGAGGTTGTCCTTAATCAAGAAATAGGTATCAGTTAGTTTAAAATGGCAATTATTGTCATGACAAAATTTATTTATTGAAAGTAAATTTGTTGTAGCATCAGGACAATGTAAGATATTTTTAAGATGTAGGAGTTGATTTGAGCGAAGAAAAGAGGAAGAGCCAGTGTGGGAGATACCAAGTCCATTACCATTACCTACTGCTACTGTCTCATTACCCTGATATGGTTGCTGCAGAGTTAGATTTTCCAAGTCATTAGTGATGTGAGTATTGGCTCCACTGTCAGCAAGCCATTCATCTTCATCTTGTAGATCGTTGGATTGGGAAACCATTGCAGCAAGTTCAGATGGTGGATGTCGTCCTTGGAATGAATAATCCATGCGATGAAAGCAGTCCAATGCTTGATGATTGGAGCGGCCACATATCTGACAAAGAGGTTTGTTGGATGAGAGGATGCCAGGTTGAGAATTTCTCCTTGTAGTGTAGTTATTTCTCCTTGGAGTGTAGTTGTTGGGAGAATTGCTTCTTGGAGTGTAGTTGCTAGTGCTTCCAGTAATAGTTTTTCCTTGGGAGAAAGCAGGGGTTGGGAGTATACCAGGAGATCCGTTGAAAGTCTTCTTTGAGGGATAGGAATTTCTGTAATTGGAGAAATGTTTCCTTTGGTTGTTGAATCTCTGTTTGTAACCTGGCTTCTGAGCAGTCATGGCAAAGGATTGTGGTTCATCAATGGCAGCCTGATGTTCAATGAGTTGCTCGTGTCCAAGTAATTCAGACTGAAATTCTTCAAGAGACATAGTGGTATTCTTTGTTATCATGGAGTAGGTCATGACAAAAGAATTGTAGGTGGAGCTTAATCCACCAATGATGTAGGATACAAGGTCATCATCGGTGATGGGGCTGCCGGCGATAGCTAGCTAGTCAGCCAAGGATTTTGCACTTCGAATAAAGGTAACACATGGATTATTACCTTGTCTGAGAGTCTGAAGTTGGCGTCTCAATTGAGTGACGTGAGACCTTGATGGAGAAGCATAACGAGTGGCAAGGGTATTCCATACTTGATTGGAGGTTTTACACCCATAAATAGTAGGCACAAGTGGAGCAGTTAAGGTTGCAATGAACCAACTGAGAATACATTGGTCTTTCTTTTCCCAGAGAATATATTCTGGATTTGGGACATCAGGAGTAGTTTTGTCCGGAGAAGATGGAATAAGCTTTGGTGGGCATGGCTCAGAGCCATCAACAATGCCCATCAAGCCGTTAGTTTTGAGGATGGGCTTAAATTGAAATACCCATCCGAGATAGTTGCTGTCATCGAGCTTGGATTGACAGAGATGCGCAATGTTTGGCATTGTGAAGGATAGAGCAGCGTCGCTGGATTGCGTCATGAGTGCAGTATCAAGGACACGACAAGGAGATGCGGCTATGGTCTAGTGCGGCAAGGAGAAGAACAGCAATGAGGCTGTAATTTGGTGCAGCAAGAAGAAAGAAAGTAGGTGCGGCAATCTGGTGCAGTGCGGCAATGTTGGTGCAGTACAGCAGGTGCGGCAAGAGAAAAGGTGATCTGAGGGCAGCAAGAAGAGCTGCGAATTTGCCTGGAGAAGAAGCTGATTCCGTTGAAGAAGGCCCAAAAATTTGAGAGGGTCAAGGATCTTATTGAGAGGGGTATGAACCGTAAGGCTCTGATACCATGAAAGAAAGCAAAGAAAATTGCTTTTGGCGGAATGAAGTCTCAGCTTCGTTCTCATTGTATATATAGGCAAAGAGTTACAATTGTAATCAAGTTTGACAAACCCAAACTTGATACAAACTAGGAGACCTAATTCAATACAAATAAGTAAAACAAATACAACTAGAACACTAAAGAGAAGAGATAAGAACAACTATAAAACAGACTCTATTGGTTCCTTAACATCTGTGACATACATAGAGGAGGTGGTGAAAGATGGGCCTGAGACGGCATTGATAATTCGGTGTATGGTGAAGGAATACGACCTTATTATTGTTGGTAGACGAAATGCCGTAGAGACTCCGCAGACATCAGGGCTGGCAGAATGGAGTGAATTTGCAGAGTTGGGGGTTATTGGAGACTTGCTTGCCTCATCAGATGTTAATAGTAGAACATCTGTTTTTGTGGTGCAACAACAACAAAATATATGACTTGTTGCTCGATTGGAGAGGCTAGTGGAGTTCTTATATCTTAGAGTAAATTTGGATTATCCTAAATTTAGGAATTAGATTAAATTACATAAATGAAGGGAGCTGATTAGGATTAGATTGTAAATATGAAACTAAATCCATTCATCTTCTCATGGTTGTTTATGGTTAGGTCTTTTAGGTTCTAATATGAGATGCTTGAGATGATTGGGTTTGGGAAGACTTCTGATTATATTTAGATTGTTAAGCTTATTATTATTATTATTATTATTATTATTTTGGATGAATGAAATTTTTTATTACAACACAAAGAATACAAAGTCCCCCAGTAGAGAATTACTGGATTTCGAGCTGCTAACAGCATTCACCATTCTGTCTAACTAATAACCAAAATCTCAATATTCTTGGATTTAGCCTAAACAATTACCTATACTCAACAAAACATAACAAACAAACTATAAGCAAAAACAAAACAAAAAAGGAAACAACTCAACTATGTTGAAAATTGGAAACAACATTCACTAAGAGAGAACACAAAATAGGAAGAGGAATATTCAACTTGATAAAACAACTTGTTTACATAGGTATTTATAGGATACAAATGAACTTCTAACTTCTTCACAATAATTTTATTCATTTATATCTCATATAACTCTCATGCTTGTAACGGCTATGTCAAATAACTCTTGAAAAATTAAAAGACATAACCTCTTCAACTCACTCGGTAACATATGGGAATATGAAATGAAAAGTCTCAATTAACTATTAATAAAATTAAGTTTATTATTAAACACCCCTTTACAAACTTAATTTCTTTTAGCCTCATTGACATAACATAGAATTCTTTTAACCACCTTGAAATGAGTTATGGTAGGTGACTCCATATAGCGACTAATAAGCCTAACTCCATAGAGAATATCCGGTGATCTTGTGCATGTAAAGTATCTCAAACTTTCAATTAAACTCTTGAAGATTGTTGGATCCACTCTTTTTACTTCTTCATTCTTCTTTTTAACTTCTTGTACATGATTACTCTAGATAAATATTAAAATAGCTTGTAAAGCAGCACTCAACACAAACAGATTTCATTATTTGGGTCTTTATAATAAAATAAAAAAGATTGTGTAAACATTTTATATATAATTTTTTTTGGGTACAACCTTTCATATGTATTATTTAATGATGTAGTTCTTAATGGACGCATGAAAGAAAGAATAAAATGGTTGGAAATTTGTCCGGAGTTGGCGGTCGGGAGAACTCTCCAATGCTTAATTTAATAAAGGTAAAGGATTAGAATTACTTTGAGGATGCGAGCTAAAGGGTTTATTGAGAGAATTTTTGTGTGATGATACTTGAAATGATTGAACGTCCTCTCCTTATATATGGCACCTAGTGATAGGGTAAGGCCACATCTCTGTGCTACACTTTCAGCGTTTTTTAAGCTGTTGATGTTTTGGCATGTGGACTTTTATGGGCTGGTTAGGATCCATGGCTTGGGCCTTATGGTATTGGCCCATATTGTGGGTCCTCGAATTCGCAGTTTTGACCAAAGCTAGTCGAGTGGATATATATATATATGTATATATTAAGTGCCCCCATTTCCATCTTAGACCAATTCATAAGGTTGGGTACAACTTGCAAGTGCATGAGGATAGGGTCTTGTAGGTTTTAAGACAATCTAAAGGGTTTTTGGGACCATCACTAAAAAAAAAAAAAAAAAACAAAAACAAAAACAAAAAACAAAAAAAAAAAGGTTTAGTGACATGATTATTTGGGACCTTTTTGGCCAAAAAAAGGTCCCTATTGATTTCGCAATGCTTGATTAGGGACACTTGGGACACGTCGGGTAGGATGGCGACTAGAATATAATTTTGAGGCACTTTTTAGTGAAAAACACCTTTAAAAATGGGTGTTTGAAGCAAAGCGCCCTCTTTTTAAAAATGGGGTGCTTGGCTGTGGGCAAGCATCCCTTTTTTAAAAGGGGGCGCTTGCCAGGTAATCGCCCCCTTTTTTAATAGGGGGTGCCCACTTAGGCAAGCGCCCCCTTCTGGAATTGGGGGCGTTTGCACAATTGTAAGAGCCCCTAATATTTAATACATGACAAAAAAAAAAAAAATTCCCCGTTTTAATTGTGTTTTATTTTATTTTTTCCTTTTTGAAAAACTTGATAACAAATCCAAAATTCAATATTATGAATCAAAATTTTATTCCCATCATCCGCCTCCTCATGCTTTCCGGTAAACTTCCTCTGCAAAATTGCTTCAAGGATCGATGAAAGTGCCTCCTCGTCACGTCTAAAGTACTTCTCGATTCGCATTTTCAGCTCTAAGAACAAAAAACTTACAGATTAAATCTCAAACAATTCTACTTGATCTCAAAACCCAGCAACAAAAACACAAATCCACAATGTTTCTAGAAAACCTAGAAGCCCTATAATGCACCCATCAACACAGTTTCCACAACTAAACACATAAAAGAAGATCTGGGAAGTCCATAAAGTACCCATCTAAGAACAAACAGAACAAACCCCCAAAACCTATAGTAAATTTCAAGAGATTCATGAAAAAAAAAAAAAAAAATTACCTGAAATTGTCACCAATGAAAAGAGAACAACGGACTGAGGTAGAGAAGGCTGAGCCGCTGAGAGTAGAGGGAGATCGGAACCGAGATAGTGAGATATTGTGAGAGGAGATGGTGGCGAGAGAGTGAGAGGAAAAACTGATGAAGGAGGCTGAAAGTGAGAGGAGAGGGCAGCGAGGGAGATGAAAGTGAAAGGCTGAGAAGAGAGAACTGAGAATTGAGAGAGGAAGTGAGGAAGATGACTTGCAGAGGCGATGTCGGCGTGCGTGAGAGACAGGGAGGAGCGTGAGTGAGGTTAAGGGCTAGATTGATGAAAGTGATGAATTTATACCATTTCAAGACTACTTGTTTTTGGTAAGAAATAATAGTTAAAAAATTTGTTAATGTGTAAAACGAGTTTAAAAATTGATTAAAAAACAAAAAAAATTGGGGCGCCTGTAGAAAGCGCCCCGACTTAAGGGCGCCCCTACTTAGGGTCGCTTGGTTGGCAGGCGCCCCTATTTAGGGGCGCTGGCTGGAAGCTTGTTTAAGTAATGGTATCATTAAACTTAAGATACCATTGCATGAAAGCTTGTTTAAGTCCATATATTGACTTATTTAATTTGCAAACCATGTGGTCATTTTTCCTTTATTGAGAAGCCTTCAGGTTGATGCATGTAGACTTCCTCTTCTAAACTTCTATTCATTTGGTACAACTCTAAATCATAATGAGCTATCAAATCCATAATTATTCTAATTGAGTCCTTGGATACGGGAAAGAAAGACACCTTATAATCAATGCCTAATTTCTGAGTTAAAACCTTTTGGCCATAAGTTTGGCTTTATATCGTTTGATATTGCCACGTGAGTCGTGCTTGGTCTTGAAGACTCATTTACACCGACTGTTTTATATCCTACAAGCAATTCAACGATGTCCCAGACTTTACTTTGGTCCGTTGATTTCAACTCATCATTCATGGCATCAATACATTTAACAGAATCATTACTTTCAATGGCATATGAAAATGAAATCGGATCCTTACTCGTCCCTATATCAAAATTAAATTCCTGTAAATAAACCACATAATCATTTGAAATAGCGAATCTTTGTTTTCTTTTAGAACTCCTTAATGCTATTTCTTGCGATTTTTCTATAATTGGTTCATTGGTGATAATCAATAACTTATTGTTCAAAACGCTCAAATGATTGTACAACTGTAGGAACAACTTCATTAGAAGTTATGGGTAGTGGGACTTGTACCCTAACTTCTTAAATAACTACATTTTGTGGTTTATCACTCCCACTGATTTCACCATTCTCAAGGAATCTGGCATTATCGATTTTAAGCATTTTCGTACTATATGTAGGACAGTAAAATCTATACCCTTTCGATTTTTCTGGATAACCAATATATATAGGACAGTAAATCCAATTTCCTTTCATGTGGATTGTAAATTCTAGCCTCTGCTGGACAACCCCAACCATGTAGGTGTCTTCAGTCTATTGTTCAAAAGGATATTCTGAAACTACTTTAGTATGAACTCTATTTAATAAATATAAAGTGGTCTTAAGGGCTTCCAAACACAATGAAATGGGTAAAAAGGAATTACTTAACATACTTCTAACCATATCCATTAGAGTACGATTATGCTATTTAGCTACTTCATTATGCTGAGACGTACGCCATGCTTTTCAAAGAGTTTAGCAAATGGGGCAGGCATTGACCCGATCCATCATAGTTTCCATAATACTCAGCACCTCTATCTGATTTGACAACCTTTACTCTTGTATCTAATTGTCTTTCAACCTCAGTAATGTATACCTTGAAGTCATCCATTGTTTGAGATTCTTTTATGCGACAAATAGATATAACTGTAACGTTAAAAGTCATTAATAAAAGTAATAAAATACTTTTTTCTACCAAAAAATGGTGAGTCAAAAGGACTTTTCACTAATCAGGCTATGTTTGGTTCCAACATTATGATGCAAGGTTAAAAGGCTTTTGGCAAAATGGCTATTAAGATTCAATTTATACAAAGAAGCCAAATTTAGAGAAATAGAAGGAACATGAAGTGTCTGAAAACAAATCTAGACAATAACCAATATCTAGAAACAAATGAAAAAGAAAGTCATGGATCGAAATAAAAACATAAACAGTATAACTGAGTCAATCCACAAAGTATAGGAAGGAACTTCAATGAGATGTGATTCGAAACATACACAAATTAAATGCTTACCTTTCTTTTCAAACCATGTCATAAGTTTGTGTCAATCTTTCTCAACATGCCAAAACTTTCTGCAAAAAATGGCACTTGACACTATTTTATTTCTTCTCCTGAACCTCAATTGCATAAGGATGTCCGCTAACTATAGTTGACTCCATCGTTTTTCCCCCTTTAAGCTTCTTTCTGGCTCCTTGACTTACAAGGTGAACTAGATGATATTCTTGTTGCTTAAGCCTCGCCTATTCTTAAACAAGCATACTGGCTAATTCATTTACATTTCACTTATCCGTAATAGTGTTGTAATGAATTAAAATAGCCCATACTAAGGAGGCAAGGAATTCAGGATAATATGCACAAGAAAGAACTTATCTGCATTCATCCCAAGAACCTTCAATTTAGAAGATAGATTTTTCATTTCAAGGATATGCACATGCATCCTCATATCTACCATCAAATTTTATGGTAGTACTGAATGTCACAACAAGAGTCTTATTAGCTGAATGAAAACGTTCTTCCCAGTTAGAAAATAATTAATTAATATTATTCGCTATGCTCATTCACATAAACATATTGCTCAATCTGTCAAGACTTGTATATAGTCTTTTCTTCCGCATTGGTTGAATAAATAATAGCAGACGGTTTCTCAGTCTGGAGTACCAAATCAAGATTCAGAACACCAAGGTGAAACTGAACTTGTTCAAACTAGTCTAAGAAATTCATTCCATTAAGAATCACAACAAATGAATTATGCAAATGTAGCAAAATAAGACTAATGTTTCAATTAAATAAATGCTCACTACATTAATGCTTTGAGTTATCAAACCTAAAATAATATTTCAATAAGTAGTACTACCGCAATTCACCTTTGGGTGGAAATTACGATATACTAAATATATATATGATCATTATGGTGATTCCCTTTTACCTATAAGAATAATTAATAATGCATCCGTAATTCGATAGGTTCGTTACCTTTGGGTATTCGGGTCCAACTGTTGATTAAGGATGCACATTAATTATCCTATTTTAGTTTATCAATCACTTGAAAGGTGGTGCACCTTTGGGCCAATCCAAAATATTATTGTGCTTAGAAAAATCATAAAAAATTTGCAATGTCATTATCTTAATACCTGGGATATGGGTATTAAGTTTCGAACATATGACTTGAAATCTACGAATCCTTTTAGCTGGGTCACTTTGGTGATCACCAAACTATTTCATAATATAAATCTCAATTCGAAATAATGACAATGCAAACCAAATAGTCATAATATGCCTTTTTAACATTGATTGTCATAAATATTCATGTTTATAGATAACAAAAGTAACACATGAAATAAAATAATCAATGTCTTAAAGACAACATTTACTGCCATAACATTAATTCAATTCTTTAAAGCAGCAATAAATTTGGAGCAATGTATTTGCGAATACAAAATATATTTACTTAAAACTTTTGCATCTGTCAATATTTATAATTTGCACTAAATGATATTTGTAAACTGTGCACCAAGAGTTTTGCACAATAAAAGAAAGAACTCGATTAATCATATAAAAATAAAGATATACATGTGTACACAATAAACATTGATAAGGTTTATTGTTCATACGTACACAATAAAGATGAACCAACCTTCATTGCACATAACAGCCACAAGTTCATGCTTTTAATGGTGCATATGTTATGTAATTATGCACTTTATGCAAGCCATTGTCATATATTAAATATTGATACAAAAATTCAGAATCATATATGCCAGACACGTACCAAAATGGCTTATGAATATTTTAGCAAAATGACAGAAACAATAACAACAAAATATTTATTTTATACCTTAATGATACAAACAATTAATAGCAAGTGCAATTTGTGTTATAGGGTCCCAATTCTTTATTATTCATACAATAACTCTTTTAGAAATCATAACCTAAAAGAGATCACCAATATGCCTATATGTTGGGACTTTACATGACATGCATAAATAAATACATTCCAAATTCTTTTTTTTATTTGAATCAAGCTTGATAATCTTTCATAAAATGAATCATTGACAGAGCAATTGCTCTGTTAATATAATATCTCTGATACAAGATGGACACTCCTCACTCCATACAGTATCATTGACCTGGTGAAGGGGCTATTTTTGCTAAACCGTGCGCCACCCTATTACCCTCACGATGTACATGGTTCACCTGCCACCTAGTGTAAGCATTTAAGCTTTGTTTGACATCATCAATCAGGTGTCCCACCAAACTAGTGTTCAACCCCTTTTCAAGGATAGCAGTTGTGATCAGCTTGGCATCGCCTTCAATAATGAGTTGCTGCACTCCTCTCTCCCTTCCGAATTCAGCTCCATAATAGAATGCCAAAGCCTCAGCCGCAATAGATTCCCACAAGCCCCTCTTTCTGATGCATTTTGCAGCTAAGAATTTCCCATCCTGATCAAGCAAGACTAGGCCGAAGCCCATCACTCCCTCTTTTTTATTCAAAGCCGCAACAACATTTACTTTCAACCACCCTGCTTCCGGTTTTGCCCAAATTACTTGACGTTGGGCGTGTAATGTATTTTGCTGCTGTTCTGGCTGAGTTGCTTGCTCATAATCATGCACTGCCCGTTCAGATTCTCGAACCACAGTATCTGGGTGGACAAATGTGCCTTCAAAAATCAAGGTTTTTCTGCGTTGCAAAATGCGCCTCGATGTCTCTGAAAACAGGCGCAGAAGTTCTTTCCCTCCCTTCTCATATATATCCCCTGCTACTTCAAGAAATTTTAACCCCGTTGTTAGTTCTTGTGTTGGCTTAATTCAGTTCCAAAAGGCAGATGCTACTGTTCACAAGCTCAAACACTGATATAGAATACTCAGAATCCAATCTCCACCGTTCATAATGTAGATTCATGTGTTATGAACGTCCCTGCAAAATTTCAGCTCAATCGGACCACAAACGCCCATCGATCGGAGCTGTTGATCAAGACTGGACAGGCCGGGTCCGGACCGCAATTCCCCGGGTCCGGACCTCATTTCCAGAAACTAAAATCTTGCTCCGCAAAGCCGTGTCCGGACCGCCCATTAACATGTCCAGACACCCCGTAAGTTTTAGGCCCAAAAACGTGATTTTAAGTGGGTTAGGTCTAGGGTTTTGTCTGGGGTATATATACATCATTATAGAAGAGAGAAGTGCGAATTTTCACCCCAAGAGTGTTCGTGTAAGGCTGTGCTTGAGTGATTATTTTGTTGTGAGCCAAATTGATTCCTCTTAGAGGATTTTTGTTAGTATTGATTGTGTGCTTAATTGAAGTCTATCGGAAGGGTCCGATAAAGGAGAATCACGTTGAAGAAGATTGTGAGCGAGGAAACAAGTTGGAGGCTTATCGATCTTACAGAGTCAAGGTCTTGCAAAGGGTTGTAAGTGTTCCTAGTGTCTGTAATCTCTGGATAATCTTTTGATAGTGATTTCTTGGGTTTGGCTGCCCCGGAGAGGTTTTACTTTTAAAACGTTTTTTAAAAGGTTTCCTCTTCGTAACCAAAATATCTATGTCTGCCTCTTTATTGCTTTATATATTTTGGGTGATTGAATTGTTTATTGCTTCATAATATTAATTCCGCATAAATTGTGATAAACAAGCTTTTGGAGTCGACATAGCATTTTTCACCTATGATGCTGCATTTCTGGAAAAGCTTGTGACTTGCTCCCCATACATCTCTCGACGTAGGACATTCCCATAAAGCATGGGACGTGGTTTCAACATCCAAATTACAAATGGGACACATAGGATCCTCAATAACCCTTCTCCTCAGTAGATTGTCTTTAGTCGGTAAGATATTTTCACAGGCCCGCCACATAAAATTTTTAACCACATTAGGAGCTTGCAGATTCCAGATCCCCTGCCATAAAACATTTTGCCCCTTTCTATTGGAGCTCTCAGATTGAAGGCTATTTTCTTGTTCTTTTAACATATGGTAAGCACTCCTTACTGAAAATTTCCCATTTTGAGTCCCTCTCCATACCAATTTGTCCGGCTGACCTTGGCAGCTGAATGGGACTGCTTGTATAGCCAGTTGATCCTCTGTATTGAATAAATCCCTTAGCAGATTTGCGTTCCAAGCCTGCTCCTCATAGTCAATAAGTTCCTTCACTTTTGCTTCCAAATCCAACAACCTTGGCGGTGAAGTCACCATGAAAGTGGATGGATTGTGAATCCATTTATCACCCCATATCCGGTCTTTAGAGCCATCCCCGACTCTCTAAATCAACCCATCATTAATTACTTTGCATACACCTTGAATGCCTCGCCAAGCGAAAGAAGGTTTATGCCCCAATTGTGCCTCCAAGATTGTACACTCGGAATAATATTTTGCTTTGAATATTCGCGCCATCAAGCTGTCCGGATTTGTCCATATCCACCAACATTGCTTGGCCAATAGAGCTTGATTAAAAAGAGTGAGATCCTGAAACCCCATACCACCTTGTGATTTTGCCACTCCAAGCTTCTCCCAACTCATCCAATGTGTACGTTTCTCATTTGATTTGTTTCCCCACCAAAACTTCTTCATCATGGAATTAATGTCGTTGCATAAAGCCTTCGGTAGATGAAACACACTCATGCTCTATGTCGGGATCGCTTGAATCGCCGCCTTTAATAAAATCTCCTTTCTGGCTTGGGAGAGGAAATTCAGTTTCCAATTTTGCAATCTCTTCCACACCCGGGTCTTGATGCTTTGGAACTCCACCGTTTTAGATCTTCCGACTAGCGCAGGTAATCCCAAATAAGTATCAAACCGCTACGTTTCCGGAATTCTAGCTACTTCTAGAATTTTTTTTCTTCACATGCGCCTTTGTATTTCTACTAAAGAAAATAGCAGTTTTCTCCTTATTCAACCTTTGGCCTGATGCATGAGCATAGATATCCAAAAATTTTGTTATCCGGTTCCAGTGCTTCAAATCAGCCCTACAAAACAGTAAACTGTCATCCGCAAAAAATAGGTGATTGATCTTAGGGCCTCTTTTGGAAGTAGGCACCCCATCAATATACCCATTTTTCTCCGCCTTAGAAAGGAGAGAGCTTAAAGCCTCCGCACAAAGTAAGAACAAATAGGGTGATATAGGGTCTCCTTGCCTTAAACCCCTTGAAGGAGATATATGGCCCACCAGATTACCATTCACCAAAATTGCGTAGGTGATCGAACGAACACACATCATAATGAGGTTAATCCACCTCTCGGTGAAACCCATTCTTCTCATAATCGCCTCTAGAAAATCTCATTCCACCTGATCATACGCCTTACTCATGTCTAATTTTATGGCCATATACCCCTCCTTACCCCACATACGAGTGTGCATAGAATGCAGCGTTTCGTAGGCAGCCAAAATATTATCCGAGATCAACCTTCCCGGAGTAAAAGCGCTTTGGTTCAAAGAAATCAGGTTTGGTAAAATCACCTTTAGTCTATTAGCAAGGACTTTAGATATAATCTTGTAAAATACGTTGCATAGACTAATAGGCCTAAACTCCGTCACCCTTTTAGGATTAGGAATTTTTGGTATAAGTGCAATATGTGTAAAATTAAGCTCCCTTGCAATAAAACCCGAATTTAAAATTGCTAGAACAGATTGGCATACCTCCTCACCCACCACCTCCCAGTTGTCAAGATAGAAGCCTGCAGAAAACCCATCAGGACCCGAGGCTTTGTAGGGTGACATTTGTTTCAAAGCTGTCGATATTTCTTCCACAGAAAATTCTTTCATCAATTCGTCATTCATTTCCGGGGACACACAACACTCAAGGGCTTCCAAACATGGGTCTGGAAGAGTGTCAGTTTTTGAGAAGAATAAGGATTGATAATAGTTAATAAAAGCTTGCTCCACATCATCTTTGGACTCCCAAGACCGCCCCTGCTCATCAAGAATACTCTCAATGGAATTCCTTTGTTTTCTTTGAGTAGCACTAGCGTGAAAATATTTTGTATTTTTGTCTCCCTCCTTAAGCCATGCTTCCTTTGATTTTTGTTTCCATTTAATTTCTTCTTTTTCTAATAAAGACTGCAGCTCTTTTTGGAGACCCATAATTTTTTCCTTCTCCACTACCCCGGGCCCATGCTGGAGTGCTTTTAATTTTTGAGTTTTAGAACTCAATTCCTTCTCTGCATCCCCCATTTCCTTCTTACGCCATTTTAGGAGACCAGTTGTGCACTTGTCCAATTTGCACTTTATGTTTGTCCGCTTGTCTTCATTTCTGAATTTTTCCTTCCAGACCTTCTTTACCACGTCTTTGGACCCTTTCTCCTTTGCCCAATGAGCCTCATATCGAAACAACTTTACCCTTCTCCCATTCTGACCGAATCGGTTGTAAGAGAACACAAGAGGCAAATGGTCTGAATTAATGATGGCTTCACATGAAATTTTTACTGCAGTGTGTATTTCACACCATTCAGCATTTGCAGCCACCCTATCCAACCTGGCTTGGATAAAATCTTCTCCCTGTTGCCTATTATTCCATGTGAAACGCGCCCCATTGCATCCAAGATCCGACAATCCACAATAAGATAGTGTATCCCGGAAGGCCTCCATTTGACCCACTGCCCGTTCATCTCCTCCCATTTTTTCAGCCCGTTCCATTATCTCATTAAAATCCCCAAAACAGACCCACGGCTTAGGCCCAAAACTAGCTAAATGGCGCAAAAGAGCCCATGCTTCGTGTCTCTTATGGGATTCTGGGTTTCCGTAGAAGCCCGTTAATTTCCAACATTCCCCCCCATTTTTCGGAGTAATAACCGCGTTTATATGTCTTTGACTATAGTTTTGGATTTCAAGGTCCAAATCATCCTTCCACAACAGAGCTAACCCTCCACTTCGGCCCATACAGTCAACAACAAAACAGTTTCGAAAACCCACCCTATTTCTGATTTTCTCCATCTTTTCTCGCCGAACCTTGGTTTCCATAAGGAAAACCAAGTTGGGTCTCTTAACTTTGCACAACCGACAAAGTTCACGAACTGTCCGTGGGTTCCCAAGCCCCGGGCAGTTCCAGCTTAGCGAAGTCATTGCGGTCGGCAATGCTGTGAAACAGCACCCGCCAATCCCGATCCAATAAAATTGTTTTCCGAATTTTTCTGCAGCTCCCTAGTCGGTTCACTTTGTCTTCCTCTCTTCGGGCCTGAGATCCCCCCATCAGTGATTACTTCCTTTGGCTGTCTTTTACGAGTTTCTGGCTGGTTCTGAGCATAGCACGACATGGTCAGGTTTGGTTTTGCCCTTGGCATGGGATTGCATGCAAACCTCATCAGTTTTGCTTCCAACCGTAGGCCCGCCAGACCCACTTTCATTGTTAACCGCCCCACCTGGCCCATTCATCGCCTTATTTACCCACGTGTTCTCCCTCAGCTCCTTCTCATTAATACTTGCGGTTTTTCCACTTTCCTCATATGTTCCACATTGACACCTTAATTTGCTAAGAAAATCCCCTCCAGCTGCCACCTTAAATGCACGATCTCCATCAATTTTTTTCTCCCCTCCAGCTGCCACCTTAAATGCACGATCTCCATCAATGTTTTTCTCCCCTCCAGCTGCCACCTTAAATGCACAATCTCCATCAATAGTTCTCCCCTTTTCCATTGGTATTTCATTAAGGGGAGATGGAGTATGGTTGGCGTGATTCTCTCCTGAAAATCCTCCCATCATTCCCGAATTTTCGCCCATCTTTCCTCTCCCCGTAACGTCTCCTTCTTCCTGAAACGGACGGGAAGAACTCTGCCGGTTCCCATCGTCGCTTGACTGCACTCTGTCACCGTTGAAACCATGACTGCCGGAAACACCCCAACTGTTACTCCCTTTGTTTCTCCTTTCTCTAGTATGATAACTCCTCTCCATATCCCGGAAACGACCTCCCCCAAATTCTCCCCATCCTCCTCGCCGGCGTCTTTCTCTTTCCCGGCGTCTTTGAGGCGATTCTGCTCGCAGCCAGGGCCCGTAATCAGTGCTCTCCCCTCTTACCGATGAGCTCTTTCTATTCAGACATCCTGCCTTCCCATGACCGATACAGCCACAATGGAAGCAGTAAATGGGTAGACGTTCGTACTGAAAAACTACACGTACCGATTCCCCTGCACCTTCAACATTCTTCCCTGGGACAACGGTTTTTTAAGGTCAATCCGAATTCTGACCCGAAGATACTCACCCCATCCAATGTCCTGCTCGTCTGTATCTACTTCTTCCACAATGCCCATAGATGCTCCAATCTGAAATCCAACTTCCTTACACATGCAAGCCAGAGGCAAATTGATCATTCTCACCCAGAAAGCAACTTTGTCAAAGTCGATCTCTGCAGGTGGCGTCACCCCATCAAAGTCTTCCACCGCAAATAAACTCCCTTCAAAGATCCAAGGTCTCCCTTCCAAAACTCTTTATTTGTCCCATGAATGCTCAAATTCGATTAGGAACAAATTGTCCCCCAGAACTTTAAACAATAAAGAGCATGTAGGCCTCCACCCCTTGACTATTTTTGATTTGATTATTTCCTTACTCACCAATCTTTCAGACACCCGTTTTCCCACCAAACACGATTGACCCCGATTCACAGAATTAACCAATGAATGGGGTTGAATCTCCATCTCTACACCTTCCTCGTCAGATAGTGAGAAACTCCCCCACATCTTCGTAAGATCGTCAGCCATTCTCCACAGAAATTGCCCCACAGACTATCAAACCTTGGGGTTTGATTTACTTCTCCTCTAGAGTTTAGAAGCTAGAGAGAAAAAATCTCCCTCCCCCTTCTATTGTGTGGACATGTCAAAAAATCAATGTATTATAATTATAGAAACCTCATCTTAGCATCTAGTCATTTTAATTTTGCATATGCAAGTAACAAATACAAAACATCACATTTGCATGGGCAAAAATAAATTACGATAGATACAGATTTGATTAAAAGGTTAATAATATATATTTAACATATTTCTTAATGGAAAATCATGAAAGTTATAACTCACGCTATGATACCACATGTAAAACATAAAATTGACATAACATGCTATAACTTCCAAGATGTTAACTATCATGAATTTCACAATAAATTAATAAAAAGAAACATATCAGAATCCATTGCTTCTTTAATTCTTCTTTCTTTCAAAAAAAAAAAAAAAATTCTTCTTTGAAAGCCTAAACACCAAAAATTGGTTTCTCTCGCTTGACCCACTTAAGGTACACAAAGATGAAGGAAATTCAGTACATTTATAGGGCATAGAGAGGGCCGGTTTCCTTTATTCCTTTATAACTAAACTTTCCATCAAAGTAAGAGTTAATCCAATAGAAAACCACTTTTCTTAATTAATTAACCAACAGTTTATTAAAGATTATGATTAAATAATCTCATAACTTAAGGAGTCTAATAAATACTCATATGTGCCATGTCATATGGGACATTAAATTCTTACAACTTTTACATCGTTCTCATCTTCCCACTTTGGACACTGCCATCTTTGAACTTGTCCGAGCCGAGGCTAGATCGCAGACTATGCGCTCTCAGCTCAGTCATACAGTGTTGGCTATGCCATCATCTGGTTCTTCATCATTCCAGCGAGAGCATTTTGACAAGGCAGGTAGTACTCCTTAACACAAATGAATGGAGTTTATTAGGATTAGATTGGATTTGAATAAATTCAAATTCTTTCTAACATTATCCTTCTGACCTTTTTGGATATGAAGCTAAATCCATTCATCTTCTCATGGTTGTTTATTGTTAGGTCTTTTAGGTTGTAATATGAGAGGTATGAGATCAATGGGTTTGGGAGAACTTTTGACTATATTTAGATTGTGAAGCTTATTATCATGATTGTACTTCTGACTATATTTAGATTGTAAAGCTTTTAATTGTTATTATTATTGATGAATAGACTTTTTTTTTATTATTGATACAAAGTCCCCTAGCAATGAATTACTGGATCTCAGGCTGCTAAAAAAACTATACATCCAAAATCTCAATCTCCTTGGATTTAGCCTAAACAACCCACCTATACTCAACAAAACAGAACAATCAAGCTAAAAGCAACAAGAAAACAAAAAGGAAACAACCCAAGAATACATCAACAGACAGACAGCAACAACTACTATACAACATCAGGAGAAATGACATCATCTATACATCTTGCTTCCCCTCCCAGAAAAACAGAGTGAATTTAGAGCTAGTTCCTCACAACACCACAACCAAAAAAAAAGAGCATCCCAGAACTTTCTCTTGAACCATTTGTGAAGCTTATCATTATCAACTTCCAAAATAAGAAGCATATATAGTGTTTTGTGAATTATACAGTTTTTTTTTTTTTTTTTTTTTTTTTTTTTTTTTTTTTTCAATGACTGATCCATATTTTGCGTGGGGAATCTGTACCTACATAAATAAATAAATAATTATATAGGTCATCTTTGTGTGCGTTGCGTGCCCACCTTTATGTAAAATAAAAAAAGCGGACAAGTCTTCAACTTAATTTCCTTTCAAACTATGTAATAAGTCATAACTGTATACATAAAAACTTATTGATTTTCAAATTTTAAACTTACAATATAAATAAACTAGCTAAAAAAAAAAATTAATAGAATTAATATAGGATATGATTCTAATATGCATTTTTAAAAGAGAAATGATTCACGTCAATATTTTTCGGTCCCATTTTTTTTTTTTTCTCATCTCATCTTACAAATTCAATATATCAATCATTAGATTTGTGGAATTATGTGGACTCCACACAAATTCAATAATAAATTCATCAATTCAGTTTGAAGATAGTTAAAAATGAATGAATACTATCATTTCTATTTTTAAAATACATGTGAAACTCTCACAATTGAAAGTGTGTGTAGTATTATTCATTAATGTAAGTAGGGGTGAAAGGCGGTTATAGTCGGCAGTTATTGGCTAACCGCTAACTGTAACTGCCTAAGTAGTTAGTAAAATTCACTAACCGCCTATGCAATCCGCCTAATGTGGTTTATTGGCATTAGCAGTTAATAACCTCAATAACCACTAACCGTTTTTTAAAGAAAAATAAATTAAAAAAGTTCATTTTTTTTTTTTAAAAAAAAAGACGATGTTTATATGGTAATATGATAATTCTCTACTACACGACATCATTTCTAAATTTATATATATATAAACACAAAAATGACGCCGTTTCATGTATTTTTTTATATAGTTTTATATATACAAATAGGGATAAATGCAAAATTGGTCCATGTGGTTGGCCTAAATTACAAATTACTCCCTGTGTTATAAAAAATAATTTATAGGTCGTTGTAGTTGGCCAAAATTACAAATCATTACATGTATAAAAAAATAATTGATAAGTCCTCAGGGTAGGCCAAAATAATAGTTTCCTTGCTAAAATCAATTTCCGTTAAGTAACACATTATACTACTACAGTAAATTAACCTAATCTCTTCTATCCTTAAAATTTTACTCAGTGTGTAAGCCTCATTCATTTTCATCTTCCTCGCCACGATTTGGAAGCATTTTGAGAGAATTTGATCGTCGTGTTTTGTGAAGTGGTTGAAGAAGATGAAGATAATGGAGGATTACGCATGGGGTAAAATTTTGGGGAAATAAGAGATTATTTTAATTTACTATAGCAATATTATGTTAATTTAATGTAGCAGTATGATGTGAAGTGAAGGCTGATGTGTAATCTTAGCTGGCGTTGTAAAATGATGTGAAAAATCTTAATTGTTATTTTTGAAAGTTAGAAATTAATAATAATACATGTCGCTTTTTATTGGGTATGATGTGGCAAAGTAACAGATTTTCTTAATTACTTAACTGAAATTGATTTCATGAAGTAAACTATTATTTTTGCATACCTTGAGAACCTACAAATTCTTTTTTATATCACAAGGTTGATTTGTAATTTAGGCCAATTACAGAGACTTATAAATTATTCTTTTATATCACATAGAGTGATTTGTAATTTAGGCCAGCCACAAGAACTAATTTTACATTTTTCTTATATAAATAGAATATATATTATATAATATACATAAAGGTGGTTAGTGGTTAGTAGTTTTTTCAAAACCTAAAATTACTAACTGTAACCATCTAGGCGGTTAGCTGTTTTTCCTAACCTCAAAAACGGTTTTTTAACTGCCCGCCTTTTGATCCCTAAATGTAAGTAATTGTTGGGAGATAGAGCGGTTATGAAGTTTTTACCAAGAGTACATTAATATACATAGTTGAATACAACTCTAGCCTAAAAGCCTAAGCTAATGGGCTAATGTCCACTTAGGCATATTAATACTCTTTTCTTTTATATTTTCTCAATGCAGGACTCAACACTTACAAGTGCACTCACAACAATCTCCTCTTCACTTGTGAGTCTCTTCACATTGACCCAACTCCCCCTTCACTTGTGAGTCTTTTTACATTTCCAAGAGTATCTCGCATCAAGAGTTGCGGATACAAACACAATTCCAAACTCAACACGTCCAGACACTCATCCCAAGAAGCTAGCTATGGCCATGATACCACCTGTTGGGAGATAAAGCAGTTATAGAGTTTTTACTAAGAATACATTAATATATATAGTTAAAAACAACTCTAACCCAAAAGCTTAAGCTAATGAGTTAAGGTCCACTTATATTTATTAACTACTATTTTCATAGTTAAAAAAAAAAAAAAAAAAAAAAAAAAAAGACTACTTTCTTTTATATTTTCTTTTTTTTTTTGAAAAGTTCTTTTATATTTTCTTAATGTATGACTCAACACTCACAAGTGCACTCACAACAGTACTACTATCTTAATCTTAACATGAAGTATGCCAAATAAAATAGCCTAAAAAATTCCTAAACAAATAACAAAAAACCTAAAGAGAAGTCAAAATATAAATTGATGATATTCCCACCAATCGAAAAAACTATAAAACAGAAACTTTTTGTTTTTGTTGTTTTGGTTGTCTTATTTATGAATTTTTTTTAGTGCTTATTTATTTATTTTTTTAAAAAAAGTCTTTTTAGAGAGCTCTATAGTATTATAATTTTATAAATTTTTTACTCCTTTAGTTTACATAGAGTTTTTTTTGCTGCACCACCACCACCGGCGGTCCAACACCGGTCCACCACCCCATTCCACCTTATGCTTCTCTTATGGTTATTTCTTTTAAAAAAATTCCTCAAATTTTAAAAGTTGAACAATTTGGTTTCTCTAGTGACATGCAGCAAATCATAAATCAAACTAGAGTATAAAGAGAAATGAGGACAAAGAACTTACGTGCTGTTTTGTAACGGGTATATTACGTTAATGGGTCCTTTAATGGCAAGTTTATTAACTTATAGTTGTCCTTTAATCATCCCTTGGGTCTTTATTATTATTTTTTTTAAAAAAAAAAAAACTTAATTTTTTTTACTTGTATTTTTTATGGCTTTTGAAAATGCTTCGGGTTGTCATTTGCCAAGCATTCCCACCATATATTGTAGCCTTTGTAGGTCTGCCTAGCTATGTGGTCAATTTATTTTCATCAAAATATATCTTTAATTTATTATTTTATCTATTAAATCTTTATTCTATAGCATTTATTTATGCTGATTATCTAAAGCTTTACAATTAGTTATCAGAATTGCATAAACTCTTTCATGACCGGCAAGCATATATATGAGCAAGGACGGCTCATTCCCAACATTCTTCTACCCTTGGCCTACATGTTGATAATAAGAAGAGAAATGTTGCAGAATTGAATAGAAGGAATCCGATTGGCGGACTTTGTAGAGTAAGAATTGCAAAATGGCGTCCGAATGGCATGGAACGACCGCCCGGCCCGCCCCATATTTTTTTTATTAAGAGTAACACATATCATCTTTTTATTGGTGCTGAGATGTCATTCGGTGAAGTGGTTTCAACGGAATTTGATTGCAAAGACTAAATTATTACTTTAGTATATCCCAAAGACTAAATTGTTATTAATTCCTGAAAGATAAATATTGGAAAGGTACGTATATAAGATCATCTTCAATACCGTTGCCTAGGATTTCGTTTGTGCAGTTAAATTATCAGTGTATATCCGAATATATATACACATGCACTTGAAACCCATTTTTTGATCTGCGTCGTTGCATAATAGAAAGCGAATGCTAATTACATTAATAAACAGATTACTACCATAAGATAATGGATGCTCATGATCATTTTCTAGAAGATTAACATATTTAACGGCCCATGCATGCTATAAAATCACATGTTCTGAGAATACAATAGAGAAAAAGTTTCTCACAAAATTTTACAGAAGAGAAAAGAGTACCCCAACTTGCCTGCTCTTAATTTCCTTGTCCATCAAACTTTGTTTGTGTGAAAATAGAAAGAGGCATGGCAGGAAAGCATCTGCCTGTGGAGGGTACAATCACATATGTAAATACAAGCGCCAGGATCTCCATGATCGAATGCACAGAGTCACCTGGCCCGATCGATTCATTCGGCTTGTGGAATTACATTGGTTCTGGGACTTTGCCGTTTACGTTGCCAATGCTTCAGCTACAAATGGCTCTCATTTTCACCTTCAACCAAGCCGCCCACTACGTTCTTAAGTCTTATGGAGTCCCCAAGTTCACCACACAACTTCTTGTACGTGCATGCTCTCTTCCACTTCCTCTTCCTCTTTTTTCTTTTTTTTTTTTTTAATTGAAAAATGGTATGCCAAGGAAACCAATTGTGGCTATCCTATCTGGGCGTGACCATAGTATTACCTACCCGCTAGGAGCCACACAGGAGGAGACTAGACAGTGGGAACCGCAGACGCTTCCTCAAGTTTGACTGAGCCATAGCTTGACCCAGCCTCACCAGGACATCAATGAGAATAAAATGCGGCTAATAATAATTAGGCATACGTGAGGATTCTCCATTGTGAAGATTCGAACTCACGCCCTAGTACATGTCCTGACTATTTAGAAATTTCCTTGACCTTTGAACCACCACTCTTAATGGTCTCTTCCTCTCTTTGTTTTAAGGTTGAGCTAGCTTTCGCCCGCCGGGCGTAGCTGCACTCGTGCCAATCCCGTTGAGGTTTAATTGATCAGATTGTTGAGTTGATTTTTTGTGAACCAGGTTGGCATAATCCTTGGTCCATCTCTTCTGGGACGCTTCAAAACAGTGAATGTTCTGTTCTCGATAAGAGGTCAAGAAATAATAGGTAGATTGTCTCTCTTCAGTTTCGTACTCTTTCTATTTGTGAGTGCAGTGAAAATGGATGTAGGAATGGTCAAAAGAAGTGGAAGAAAAGCCGTGTTTACTGGTGTTGCATGCATATTGTTCCCAACGCTAATTGGCTTGTTAGTCCAAGCGCAACTTGGAAGATTGTGGCGTCTAAATAAACAACATCTAAACTTCCATTTATGATAGTAAACTATTGTATAACTCCATTTCCGGTCCTCGTTTGCCTTCTTGAGGACCTCAAGATCCTGAATTCCGAACTCGGTCGATTAAGCCTTTCTACAGCAATGGTGAGCAATTTGTTAGGCCTGTTTTTGAGCCTTATGGCCACCTTCACTAAAACTGGCACGGAGCAAGGTAGTAAGATTGTCTCTATAGATTTAGCAGCATTCGTGAGCTATGTTATCGTCCTTGTATTTGCAATTCGACCATTAATGTTTTGGGTAATCAGACAGACACCAGAAGGCAGGCCTGTCAAAGACACGTACATTCATACCATCATGCTAATTTTACTTGGCTTCACGTTGTTCTCACATTTCTTTGGTCAGACTGTACTCTTAGGACCTTTCCTTCTGGGCTTGGCAATACTAGATGGACTGCCTTTAGGATCAGCTATTGTTAGCAAGTTGAATTGCTTCGTTTCAGATGTTTTTTTGCCAGTCTATGTGACTACTTGTACGATGAGGGTAGATCTGAGTTTAATCAAATTTGATAATAGTTTCATGAAAATCAATGCAATCATCATTGCGTTGACTTTTATGGCCAAAATGGTGGCTTGTTTGGTTCCTTTCTTATACTCCAAAATGCCCTTAAATGATGCTCTCGCACTTGCTCTATTATTGAGTTGCAAAGGTGTAAGCCAACTTTTTAGCAACACATTCTCAAGAGATATCGAGGTGACCATCTTTTCTCCCCTATTCTTTTATTTTCTTTCCTAGAACAAGTAATTTCCTTTCTCTTTTTGGTTCCATTTTGGGTGCTTACATTGAGATGATTGCCTAATTTTTGTAATGCTCTTTTAATGCAGACCTACAGTTCATTCATTTCAAATTGGTAGGATGAGAAAAAAGAAAAAAAGAAAAGAACAAATAAAATTGCCTGTTGGATTTTTCTTCCCTTTCCCCATCCTTAATTTTGAACATACAATACTTACCCTAGAGAAAAATCGTCATGTAGATGTAAAGAAAAGGAACAAAGGATTATAGTAAGTTATCTTTTTTGCAAATTTGATGGTTGATATTTCATGGTTATAGGATTATTTTAAGCATAAGTTCTAAAATTAAGAATGAAAGAAAATATTGATCTTTTGGAAACATCATACTATATTGCAAAATACATTTTCTAGCACATAATCTTTATTAGTAAAAAACCTTGTTTTTTGAATAAGGTCTCCTGATAGTTTTCTCCAACATTTTTTTAATTAAGTGCAGATCATAACAGACGAGGTGTTCTCTATGATAAGTGTTTACATCCTATTGACTGCAATTTTCATGCCACTCCTATTGAAGTTCCTGTACGATCCTTCGAGGCAATATGCAGGTTACCAAAAAAGGGATTTAATGAATTGCACACGCAATGCAGAGCTTCGAATCCTAGCATGCATTCATAGGCCAGATAACATTGTTGCTGTAACCACACTACTTGAAGTATCGTGCCCATCTAGAGAAAGGCCCCTTATTGTTTCTGTACTTCACCTTATCGAATTAATTGGTCGGGCCTCTCCTATTTTTATTTCCCACCAAATGCAGAAAAAGACTGTGTCTGATAGTTCCTATTCCAAGAATATCATTCTCTCCTTCAATCACTTTGAACAGAACAATCTAGGTGCTGTTTCAGTAAACGTCTTCACAGTAATCTCTCCACTCAAGTCCATGCACGAAAACATATGCATCCTTGGATTGGACAAACTCACATCCCTCATAGTAATGCCGTTCCACCGAAAATGGTCCATTGATGGTTCTATTGAATCAGAGGATAATGCCATGAGGACCTTAAATTGCAATGTGCTTGAACTAGCCCCTTGCTCAGTTGGCATCCTGATTGACCGTGGTAATCTAGGCCACTCATTGCTTTCATCAAAGTCATCCTATTCTGTTGCCATGATCTTCTTTGGAGGTAATGATGACCGAGAAGCACTCACTTTTGCTAAACGCGTGGTGAATCACTCCAAAACTACCCTCACTGTGGTTCACTTTGTTACCGTTGGCAACGAAGATGATACCTATTGGGATGAATATTTTTTTGACTCTGAGATACTCAAGGATGTTAAACTTAATAGTAAGGGTTATGAATCTGTGTTATACCAAGAGAAGATGGTGAAAGATGGGGCTCAGACGGCATTGGTAATTCGATATATGGTGAAGGAATATGACCTTATTATTTTTGGTAGACGGCATGGCGTAGAGACTCCGCAGATATCAGGTCTTGCAGAATGGAGTGAATTTTCAGAGTTAGGGATTATTGGAGACTTTCTTGCCTCATTAGATCTTAATAGTAGAACTTCTGTTTTTGGGGTCCAACAACAAAAAAATAAATGACTTGTTGCTTGGCTAGGGAGGCTAGTGGAGCTCTTATATGTTAGAGTAAATTTGGATTAATGCTCACCTCTTCGATGGTTTTAAAAGTTACAAGTATCGTTGATTTAAGAAGCAAGAGTGTTCCATCTGGTGTCCTCATTTCCATCAACATAAACACAGAGACACAACCATGCAATCAATCATGTGGTTTAGGCCCCTAACCTAATTGCTATGCAAGCAGCATGCAAGATCTGCATACATTACTATGCCAAGAGTTTTAGGATATAGAAAAATAGTACGAGCATTTGAGGATGTTAGATTAATCATACTGTCCCCCTAACAGATTTCATGACTTAAATTGCATAAATTGTTCATGAGGCCTAAAATTAGTTGTCACAAAATATTGCTCTTGATAGTTTATTTTATGGAAAATGTTGCTTACCATCCTTGATCTTTCATCAATTTTGCAATCATACCCTTAAACTTTAAAAAATGTTAAAGTTAAATTCACTTCAATTTACCCTCTTGAAGTTTCAGGAGTTTTTCAATTTCGAACCATAATGTTTAAAACTTAGCAATGTACCCCCTTAATGTTTTAAAAATTTTCAATTCAGACCCTCCGTTATTAATTTTCGTCTAATTGGACGGAAATCATTCTACATGCGTCTCATGTGGGATTTTGATGTCCTCTATTCCAATTTTGCCCTCATTAAAACCTATAAAATTACGTAATTACCCTCAAGTTCATAAGTTTTAATGAGGGTAATTACATAATTTCATAAGTTTTAATGAGAGCAAAATTGGAATAGAGGGCATCAAAATCCCACGTGAGATGCACGTGGGATGATTTCCTTCCAATTAGACAGAAATTAGTAACGGAGGCTCTGAATTGAAATTTTTTGAAACATTAAGGGGGTACATTGCCAATTTTTAAATATTATGGTTCAAATTGAAAAACTGCTGAAACTTCAGGGGGTAAAGTAAATTTTTCCAAAAATGTTAATTTAGGGTTACCATTTTTAGAAATTTGCAATGGTTGTGCAAAATTGTGTAAAAGACTACTGATTTTTTATTTGAGAAAATTAAATGTATGTCTCATTCATTTACAAGCATGAATAGCCAAATCCTAACCCTTTTAAAAAGAAAAAGAAAACTTAACGTAACTCCTTGAACTTTTATCACTTTTGCAATCTCCCGTTAAAATTTAAAAACTCTCAATTTAGTGTATTGAATTTTAAAAAATTTGCAACCTCACACCTCTTGTTAGGGTTTAGGGTTAAATTAGATGGTTAAAAGGTGAAATAACCATTATACCTTTATAAAATTTATGAAATTACAAATTTTTTAAATAAATGCAGAGGTATTTTGAAAATTTCTTAGTGTTTCGTAGGATTTAACAGAAAATCATAATAAAGGGGTAAGATTGCAAATGTTTAAAAGTTCGATACATAAAATTGAGAGTTTTTGAACTTTTGGAGGGAGGGATAGATTGCAAAAGCCATGGAAGTACAGTAGAGCTAAGCGAAGTTTCTCCAAAGAAAAAAAAAAAACAAAAGAAAAAAAAAAAAAAAAGAAAGAAAAGAAGCCATGACTGCATCATAATTTTCTCAGCTAGTGGTTAAGGATGTTGAGAAGAACTATGTTTTTGATTAAACGCCTAAATCAGGCACTCAAGTCCTTCTGCTCTTCAGGATCTTTCATGGACATCTCCAATTCTTTGAGCTGACTTTGCATGTTTTTGTCATGAGAACTAACTGCTGAATTCGTTTACTTCTGCCGCTTCTTCCTCACAAGCCACTCTTTTGCTCTTCATTATGTTGGAAAACAAAGACCATCCACTTGGCTTTGGTTATCTTTGGTCCACAAATAAAGCACAACAAAGATTCAACCACAGTGACAGTAAATGTTTCCACCTCTCTTAAGATGCTATAAACATGGCCGTAGTCTCATTTTCTGTGTTGGGTGGGCAGAAGGTGCATCGATTTTTCATACCTTTCATGTTCCTCAAGGCTTTGCTCACTGCATGCATGTGCAATCCAAGAGCTGAAGATATCCATCTAAAACCTCATTGATGCATCTCCAATTCTGCTTTTGGGAAAGAGATTGTTGAGTATGTGGCAACAGAAGCAATTTTGCCATGCAATCATGCAAATCTTGAAGGCCAGTTATGTTGCGGATTAATGATGATGACGATGAAGAGGCAGCTAATTCAGAAGCCTTCAATCTGCATAAATGTTCCCTTTCTCGAGAAAGAGATGCCTATTGAAAACCACTCTGCCTTCCTTCCTTGGCATCTGCTCGTTATATATTTTGAGGTGAGGGGGACAAGAAGAATCTCATCTTCTTGAAAAATCATTCGTAGCAACATATTTGATTATAACCACACCATGTCAGCAATGTTTGTGCAATGTCTCCTGATCACCATGGGTCCAACTTGAAAAACGCTATGCCGACTCCAAAAACTTGTTTATCACAATTTATGCGGAATTAATATTATGAAGCAATAAACAATTCAATCACCCAAAATATATAAAGCAATAAAAAGGCAGACACAGATATTTTGGTTACGAAGAGGAAACCTTTTAGAAAACGTTCTAAAAGTAAAACCTCTCAGGGGCAGCCAAACCCAGGAAATCACTATCAAAAGATTATCTAGAGATTACAGACACTAGGAACACTTACAACCCTTTGCAAGACCTTGACTCTGTAAGATCGACAAGCCTACAACTCGTCTCCGCGCTCACAATCTTCTTCAACGTGATTCTCCTTTACCGGACCCTTCCGATAGACTTCTCAACCGTAGATTTATTAAAGGAATAATTAAAACTCTAAGAGATTCACTTTAACGCTCACCACATATGATCTCTCTTAGCACAGCCTCTGACGAACTCTCTGGAGGTGAAAATTCGTGCTTCTCTCTTCTATAATGATGTATATATACCCCCGACAAAACCCTAGACCTAACCCACTTAAAATCATGTTTTTGGGCCTAAAACTTACAGGGTGTCCGGACATGTTAATGGGCGGTCCGGACACGGCTTCGCGGAGAAAGATTTTAGTTTCTGGAAATGAGGTCCGGACCCAGGGAATTGCGGTCCGGACCCGGCCTGTCCAGTCTTCATCAACAGCTCCGATTGATGGGAGTTTGTGGTCCGATTGAGCTGAAATTTTGCAGGGACGTTCATAACACATGGATCTACATTATGAACGGTGGAGATTGGATTCTGAGCATTCTATATCAGTGTTTGAGCCGTGAACAGTAGCATCTGCATTTTGGAACTGAATTAAGCTAACACAAGAACTAACAAACTCCCCCTTTGGCAATTCAGTGACAAAACCAAAATGTCGAGCCAATCCCATCATCTCCCCATATTTACTCCCCCTTTTTGTCACAGAATGACAAAAGGTCTTCATGTTTCTTGAAACACTTCACAAAATACATCAAGGCATATGTGGAACAAAAAGACATAAATATAACTCATGATAAAAAAATGACGCAGAATGCGTGATCATAAAGGAACATCAGCAAAACTTCCCCTCAATGTATGACTCAATTAACAACAGGAAACTGGAAATGCAAAGCATGTTTCTCCCCCTTAAAAGTTAAATGAACACACATGATAACACATCAATGACTCATGTATTGCACAATGAATATCCAAACATGTTCCAAATATGCAAAATATACATGAGACTAGAAATGGCTAGAAACTCATATTGCTTAACCCAAGCCAAGAAAATGTTCCATTCAACCTATGCTTGTGTGGTGTGTGGGTAAGCCATTCAAAGAGAAAAATTTTCAATTTACAAAATGAGGAGAAAGTTTCACCACCATGAGGTTTTGACAAGTATATCAAATCAAAAGTCAAACCTTATCATACTAGGGCCTAGCCACTCTCATCCTATACAATTCTCTTTGTAAAATATTTTGCACAAGTTTGACATAGTGAAATAAATTCCTTTTGGAATATGAACTTTTGATTTTATTTGTTTCACTATTTTGTTTATTTTTCTCTTTGAGAAAGTGTCCTTAAACTTTTGGTGCTTATCACAAAAGAGAAAGCAGGAATTTTTAAGCCCTAGGTTCAACTAGCATATGGTCAATTTGAAAAATATGACTAGTCAAAAACCTCATATGGTTACCTAACAGACCTCACAAATAAAGTGAAACAAAACCTCAATTTAAGCTTAACTATGCACAAGAAATAAAGCATAGGCAAAAAGTACCACATAAGCTCAGGCTTTAGGTAACCACAAAAACAAGTTCATTGATACAAATTTTCATCTCATGCATATTAAGAATATTCCAAGACGTAAGGAATTAAATCCATAAAAAGCAACATGAGAAATTAATGGACTATCTAGGTGCATTAGACAAAAGAAAGAAAAGAAAACAATCAAAGTAACATATTTTTGTCTTTTTGAAATTTTTCACAAAAGAAATGCACACAAAAGAAAAACAAATGCAAAACAAAGAAAAATGCAATGCAAAACAAAACAACATGCTTGAATTGAGATTACAACAGGCAAGACATGAATGTCCTTTAGCATTAAACTTTCATCACATCTTATAGGTCCCACTACAAAATAATGATTTGGTTTAATAACTACTTCTAGGTTTTCACAAGACATTACACATTCCTAAACATTTGATTAGCAAGTAGACAAAAATCTTGGTGGTCCGCACACAACATCTCATCTATAAGCTTCTCAAAGATCATGATATATGAATTTCTTGAAAAATCCTTTATGAATATGCCTCAAAACATGAATCTCAAAACAATCATGTATATACTCTTCATACAGAAAGTGTAACAACAAAAACAATGCAGTGCATAAACAATAAAGCAAAAACAAAAAAAATGCAATGAAAAAAAAACAACATGCTCTAGGATATTACAAAATAAGCAAAACAATCAATCCTAGGCATGTTATTGACTCATCTAACTTTAGGTGAGATCACTACCACTCCCCCTCAATGGGTGAATGGTATCATCCTTTCTAACCCACACTTGAGAAATCTTAGGTCTAGACTTATGACTTTGCTCAAACTTATCTAGCCTAGATAGCACTTCTCTCATCATTATGACCAAACCCTCACTTTCTTTCCTAGAATAGGAATTTTCACTTTTATGCTTATGGGATTTCAAATCAAAACACTTTGGTCGAATATGACCAACCTTTCCACAATGATGACAAGTGGGCACAAACCTTTTAGAAGGTAATTTTCTATGAGGATGCATGACTCTAAGCTTAGGGTAAGATGCATGATGCTTAACATAAATTTTCTTACCTTTCTTACCATGGAGAGTCGGAGCAGCTGCATGATTTTCTTTCTTTGGAGCAGCTTTGAATTTCCAACAGTTTGGTCTAATGTGACCAACAATCCCACAATGATGGCATGTAGGAAAAAACTTACCTTGAGTTTGTTTAACTGAAGGAGTCTTAGAAAAATTAGCCTTGGTTTCTTTAACATTCACAGGCTCAACATTCAAGGACTCATTAGAAACATGTGAAGTAGATGCACCAACATTATCAACAATCATACTAGGCTTGTTAGGAACAAATTCTTTAGTACAAAGAAAACTTTTCAAATTATCACTAGAGAAATTTCGTGAGAGTTCCTTAGAAACATTCAATTCATTCTCAAGTGATAAAGACTTTTCAACAAGCACAGAAATCTCAGATTTCAAAGAATCAATCAAAATATGTGATTTAGACAAATCATTCGCCAAAGATTCTTTATCAGATTTCAAAGAATCAATTAGGACATGTGATTCAGACAATTCATTAACAATAGATTCATTCACATGTTTAAGATCTTGAAAATCCCCCAAACAATTTGTGTATTGATGTCTCAAAAGAGTGAATTTTTCCAACAAATTGTTGAAGGAGTTTATAAGATCATATTCCCCTTGAGAACTATTCATAACAAACAGGAGTCAACAGATCTCACTCAAGAATTTAATCCAAACAGAGTGAACCCGCTCTGATACCAATTGAAAAACGCTATGCCGACTCCAAAAACTTGTTTATCACAATTTATGCGGAATTAATATTATGAAGCAATAAACAATTCAATCACCCAAAATATATAAAGCAATAAAAAGGCAGACACAGATATTTTGGTTACGAAGAGGAAACCTTTTAGAAAACGTTCTAAAAGTAAAACCTCTCCGGGGCAGCCAAACCCAGGAAATCACTATCAAAAGATTATCTAGAGATTACAGACACTAGGAACACTTACAACCCTTTGCAAGACCTTGACTCTGTAAGATCGACAAGCCTACAACTCGTCTCCGCGCTCACAATCTTCTTCAACGTGATTCTCCTTTACCGGACCCTTCCGATAGACTTCTCAACCGTAGATTTATTAAAGGAATAATTAAAACTCTAAGAGATTCACTTTAACGCTCACCACATATGATCTCTCTTAGCACAGCCTCTGACGAACTCTCTGGAGGTGAAAATTCGTGCTTCTCTCTTCTATAATGATGTATATATACCCCCGACAAAACCCTAGACCTAACCCACTTAAAATCATGTTTTTGGGCCTAAAACTTACGGGGTGTCCGGACATGTTAATGGGCGGTCCGGACACGGCTTCGCGGAGAAAGATTTTAGTTTCTGGAAATGAGGTCCGGACCCAGGGAATTGCGGTCCGGACCCGGCCTGTCCAGTCTTCATCAACAGCTCCGATTGATGGGAGTTTGTGGTCCGATTGAGCTGAAATTTTGCAGGGACGTTCATAACACATGGATCTACATTATGAACGGTGGAGATTGGATTCTGAGCATTCTATATCAGTGTTTGAGCCGTGAACAGTAGCATCTGCATTTTGGAACTGAATTAAGCTAACACAAGAACTAACACAACTCATTGTCAATAATACTTCATTTCTAATTTCCTATATCACAAGCATCTTTACTGATACAAGATTGGTGGCAGTAGGCATATCCATCCAGCTTGGCCTGCCTACCTATGAGGGAACCATTGCTCTTGCATACACACACAATTAAAAGTTTGAGCACCAAATTAACCAATAAAAAATAACTAACATATAACAACCACTTAGGAACTATTTAATTAGTTTAGTCTAATTAAGGTTGGGATATTGTAATTAACCTCCCTCGCCAGACATCGCGGTGGTATATATACGTTCATCTTTTGTGGCTCTGGTCCAGCTACTACCAAAGCGCACTTCTCTCCCTGTTGTAATTCTCAAGTTTGTTTGTTATTGTAATAAGTGTTGCTTCACGCAAATTCACCCCTGATCCCGCCGCTTCAATTTTTTTTTTTTGCACTGTATTAATTACATTGGGGTCTTTATTGGGTTATCACACCCATCTTTTTTGTTTTTTCTTTGATGTACTTATTATCCTTCCCTGTTCTCCTGTACTTGCTTTAAAAAAAAAAAAAAAAAAAAAAAAAAAAAAAAAAAAAAATCTTCCTAACATGAGTTGTATACATTACAGGTTGAGTTGTAACAACGTGATGTTGATTTATATCTAAATTCCATATTATATATGGCGATGTTTTTGCAATGTCTTGCTCCCACCAGCACCTCCAGCTGTTGATATATTATTTGAATTAAGTTTGTGAAAATATCAGTAAAAAATTGAACAATGATTAAGTTCTCCTTTGCACACGTGCAAATGCAAACACAATGACAACACCATGTATATACATATATTTATTATTAAATCAATAATTAGAAAAGAAAAAAAAAAATTAGTCAAATTGTGCAGGACCCAACCATGATTGCTGGGCAAGAAGCAGGCAAGATCTGCATACATGTTTTAATAGTGAAGGAATATGATATTCAAGTCTATTATGCATGTGTACCACTTTTTCTACAATCTTTTCTTTATTCATACATGTACTTGTTATTAATTCTTAGTCTAACTTTAAATTATCTGCTCTGAAAATTGAAACATTTGGAATCTTGACAACTTTGATATCAAGTTGAATAGCTTGCGAGCTTAAGTGATGAAAATAATGTTCAGAAAACAATGCTTTATGCTTCATGGAATCTACATATGCATGCATCACAAGACTTTTTTTGTGAACCCCATTATACAACATGACTTTTAATTTTCTAAGCTCAAAATTAAAGTTCAAATTTAATTTACTATGGACACCATTATATATATATATATATATATATATATATATATATATATATATACATTAATCCAATTAACCACCTGGCAAGGTTGCTTAATTGATTAATGGGGTCATTCGAAAAAGATATATCCTTTTTATGTTGGCAAATTCATGTGTCAAAATATGTCTTTGGGTTGTATTGTTTAGGTTTAAGTTTAGGATTAAGTCGGTGTAAAAGTTGGTCCAAGACATGAGAAATATAATTTTATGAATGCCGTCAAGCCAAAACCTAGTAAAAGAAAAATAATCATATCGATCTTTTGATTCCAACATCTAATGAACGCAAGCTTGGTGGGGTTAGAAAGACGACTGGAAGGATTACAAATTTGTATTTCAATAAAAGTTTCCAATTCTAATGTTTGCTAGCTGGGTCAAAACGGATTGCCAATAAAAGTATGAAAATTTTCACATAAAGGCTCGGTTGCAATCACAATTGAAGAGTCATTAAATTGTGATTAGTATTTAATGAGACAAACAATTGAGGACTCACAATTGAAGACTCAAGTCCCGGGCGGGTATTTTTATATTTTATTTTTTAAATTATTGTATATTAGTATTTTTATTTTGTGTATATAAAAAATAGGAAAAAATATAAAAAAACCCCCCAAACTACCAGCCGTTTTCGATTTAGCCCCTTAATGTTTCGAAAGTGATAAAGTAACCCTCCAAACTACCAAACTATTGCATTTTGGCCACTCCGTTGCATTTTCGGAGGCTTTTTTATATTTTTCCCTAAAAAATATTTGTGATTTTCCGTGCGCGTGCCAAATGCCGGAAAATATTTTCATCGTAAAATATTTCCTGTAAAATAACTTCCCTGAAAATATGTTACGATGAAAAATATTTTACACCAAAACAAACGGAGCCTAAATGAGATTTGTATAAAATGGATCGATTGCAATCTCGATCCAACAAACTTGTGATAAACTATTTTTTCAGTAGCTGCATTAGCTTTTAAAGCCCAAGTTTTATCATATCTATATAAGCCTATTAATTAAGGCACGACTTTCCTTCAAAAAAAAATTAAGGCACGACTATTTGAGAGAGAGAGAGAGAGAGAGAGAGAGGCTATATTTAAAATTAAAGCTTGGGGAGAAAAACTATACTCTTGAGACTATACTATGTAACACCGCTCTCTTGTTTTTCTTACTGCAATTGAATCACCGAAAACCTTCAGCCACCAGACTTCTAGGTTGCAGTGGACACAATTTGTTCGTAAAGGTGATTCATATAGAAGGAAGGCCGGATGTTATAAGTTGAGTCTTGGGTCACAAAGGTTGTATAAGTAGATCAAGTTTGTAACATAAATTTTCTATAGTGGATACCTTTGAGGTTGGCTGTCTTTGGATTGATTTTACTTCTGAAGAGTTTTTCAAAAGGTTTTTTTGTTACCAAAATGTGTGAAGGCTTACTTTGATCTTGTTATTGATTTCTGTGGTCTTTGGCTTTAAAGTTGATAACTTTGCTAATATCTAATTTGTTATAACTTGGGTTAAAAGCCAATTTTTCATAGGTGATTTTACACATGACACCGACTAATTGGGTAAATAAGGGATATAATAGAACATTCACATCCAATATTGTGCAGCTGAAAGTGAAAGTGCTAGTGAAATTCAAGATTGTGAACAAGAGATGAAGAACAGATGATTTCTGCAACTTATCGGAAAAAAGAGAGCTGATTTATAATTATTATCTCATTCATTTACAAGTATAGATAGGAAATATTTTCCTTCTCTTTGCATAATAAAAAAAGACAAAACTGTATATCTATTCTATTGCATTGTGATCTTTCTGGCTAGTGGTTCAAGATGTTGAGAAGAGAAACTCTGGTTTTGATTAGGCGCCTAAACAGGCACTCAAGTCCTTCTTCAAGATCTTGAACAATTGACTCCAAATTCCCCAGCAAGTTCTGCACATTCTCAACGTGAGTGATATAATCTGATTTGCTTATGTTGTGGCTAATGAGGGAGTGTAATGCAGCTTCCACCTTCTCAAATTCAGATGCAGCTGTTTCTTCATTCTCATGTGCTACTCTTTTGGGGAGCACCAACTTAGAAACCAAGGACCAGCTGCTTAGTTTTGATTGCAACCTCGGCCCGGCAACAAAGGACAACAAGGATTCAAACACAGTGAGAGTTACTGTTTCTATTTCTCTCAATGTGCTAACCATGGGAAGAGTCTCATGGTTTTTGTCAGCATGCATGCTTTCCATGCCCTTTAAGGCCTTCTGAATTGCCTTCTTGACAACCTTCCTAGAGGTCAAGAATTTCCTAACCTCCCTTTCAAGCCCCATGTCACCTCCTGCTCTTCTGCGCATAATTGATTGGAGTTCGCGTGCGCATTCTTTTGTATGTATCAAGGCATCCTTGGCTGCACTGCACATGTCCAAGAGCCTGAGAGATCCATCCAAAAGCTCTTCTACCCATTTCCCATTACACCTTTCGACAAAGTCATGTTGCATTTGGGGCAGCTGAAGCAACTTTTCAACACAATCATGCAAATCCTGAAGGCCAATTAGTTTGCAGCTTAATGATGATGATGAAGCAGAAGCATCCAATCTGCATAAATGCTCATTGCAATCTAGAATGAGAGGATGTGGTCTGGATGGCAAACTATTGGATCGAGCATGGGATTTTTTGTTAAGAAGAGATGAGGCCATCTTTTTCCACTCAGAGAAGAGAAAGGCCTATAGGAGTTGAATATTGTTCAAATCGGTGTAGAAATTTGCCATCCTTCGAATGGCATCTACTGAATATATATTAGAGGCAGAGGGAGACAAGAGGAATCTTATCATCTTCATAACTCAATGAGTAGTAACATGATTTCGATTTGGATCAGCGATATTGTTTATGCAATGTCTCCCCACCAACTTATCCCCAACTCATTACCAATTATATTTAATTTTCGAAAATCAAGTTATGGTTTATAATGACATAAAATATGCAGCACACGAGTGGTGTTGACTCCAGCTAGCTCAGCCTGCCTCTCCGGTAGATGAGGGCCGTCTCACTCGTGCATGTATCATAATTGCTGTCAGATTATGTCATTTATCATCCATTCATTACAATTTCCTTTGTATATCAGAAAATTTTATTTATGTTTCATTTTCACCGGTAACAATTCATAATTATTGTATGCTTCCATATGCATTTCTTTCAAAAATCTTAAATATGCTTATTGTTAGAATATTTTCTAGGTTTATTCCCTACCTTAATTAGTTTATGATTTCTTGCTTATCACTTTTAGCTTCTTTATATATAGAGGCCTATGTAATCATCATAATATACACTACTCAATACAATGCAGTCTATTATATGCTTCCACTCTTTCTCTTTTCTCTTTCTTATTCTTCCGCTCCACAATATATTTAACATGGTATCAGAGCCACTTTTTTGTGACCTCCAATAAACGTCTTTGACGTTTTCTGGCGCTTCCTCCGACAACCTCTCTTTTTTGGTCGTCCGTGCGCCGTCAAGCGGTTTTCCGCTCAAAATCTCTTCCACGCCTTCAGATCTACAGATCTGTGGAAGATTCGCCGCCATCAACTCCTCCATGCTCCTCCAGCAGTTTCTGTCCCAGCCAATTGCGCCGCCAACGTGACTCCTCTCGGCCAAATAACCATCAAAAGTGGTGTCTCGACCCCAGATCTTGTACATGCAACCACACGCCGCCATAACACCTGTCGGAGCTACAAGCTCCTCCCCAGCAGACAGATCAGACGCCGAGAAGTCCAAATCCGTTGAGATCTCCACCGTCCAACCCTCCACGCGCTGTCACACGCATCCAGAAGGATCTGTTGCCCCATCCACGCACCGCTGCACAATTCCACGCCCTGGGAGACCGCCTAAGAATCTGTCAATTCCGTTTCGCACCTCCAAAGCTCCTATCACTATAGAAGTGGCGCCAATTGACAGATCAAGCCCAAATGAGTCTAGATCCGTCAAGATCTCCATCAAAGACGCCGTCAATCTCCCCCATGTGCCTCTTGAGGATGCTGGCGTTCCCCCACGCTGGTTCGTTCCCTTGACTTTGGCCGCCATTCGACAGGTCCTCCTCCGATGGTTCTAGATCAGCCTAGAGATCCTCCAATGGAGTTCTGACGCGCCCCCACACGCCGCTCAAAGGCTCTGTGTGTGGGCTTCACGCGCCTGGGTGCAGCTGCCGGTGTGGCACGTGTACCTTACGCGCCAGACGTTGTTCTTCTCTCCTTCGACCCAACCAAGGGGGTCTCAAATCCGGTTCGGCCAACTTGGATCCACAATCCGAACCAGATCTGTCCAAGTCATCCAACCCGATCCAAAACCAATTCTAACCGAGTCATCAGGTTCAAATCAAGTCATCTCCAACCCAATCCAAAACCGGAAGTCATCTCCAACCCGATCCAATACCAGTTTCTAATCGGGTCATCGGATTCTAAACCGGTCTAGCCGGGTCAATCTGTCCAATCGGTCCAAATTAGTCAATCCGGTTCAACGGGTTAGACGCCGTTCATATTATTTTGGGTCAACCATATTCAATGGTACATGGGTTATGGCCAAATCTTGGCCTATGTAACCAGCCCAATCTAGCCTATAAGGCTCTCATCCAAGTTCAAGCCCAACATTTTGGGCCCAGCTACCATTGTTAGCCATCAGTAGCTAGTTGCCGCCGCCGCCCTCTGTTGACAGCCACCGATTGCCCCTCTCGGGTGAATTTTCCTGGGACCAAAAAAAATCATAATTTCCCTTTCTTTTTCCCAAACTCAAGCTTACACCTTGAGTTTGAGGGGGGATGTTAGAATATTTTCTAGGTTTATTCTCTACCTTAATTAGTT
This sequence comes from Corylus avellana, assembly GCF_965113065.1. NCBI lineage: Eukaryota > Viridiplantae > Streptophyta > Magnoliopsida > Fagales > Betulaceae > Corylus > Corylus avellana. Next base: position 20,355,029 of record NC_142491.1, on the reverse strand, counting down.
TAAGGTCTCTTGCTTATCACTCTTAGCCTTTTTATATATAGAGGCCTATGTAATCATCATAATATACACTACTCAAAACAATGTAGTCTATTATATGCTTCCATTCTCTCTCTCTCTTCTCTCTCTTATTCTTCTGCTCCACAATATAGTTAACGCTTATGTTTATTACTCTCAACTGACCACTAATAGATCACAGTTGTGTTGTTTTCCCAGCAATGATTAAGATAGGGTTTAAGGGTATTTTGAGGGTCATGTTCGTATCTTTGTCCCATGCCTTAGGGATTTAGATAAAGTTGAAGGGTCTACAAATAGTCATGACCATTTGCTACCCTTGTTGGTCCGGTACTTGTTCCATTTATGGAACTTTTCCTACCTTAACCGCCTTCTTTGGTGGCCCCATGACTCTCTTGATGGGCCGGGTTATTTTTTTAACACATTTCCACTTGTCGCCTTCGTTTTTCATTTTCTTCTAATCATTCTTTTCCCCTTTTCCCGCATTGAAAAAAAAAAAAAAAAAAAGAAAAAAAAGTAAATAAAGTCATTGAAAATACATAAATTATCTTAATTATTCATTAAAAAATAAATTATCTTATTTAAATATCGTAATATATCTCCTAGCTAGTAGAACCATGTTCTAATCGGGTAATTCCTAACTAATAAAGTAAATAGAAATGGAAGAGGTTTTTCTTTCTAATTTTTTTTTTTCTTTCTTCCGCAACCTGCTAATTAGAAGCTTAGAGAGTCACGGTTATAATCACGAAGACATAATTAATAACTAATTAAGCATCCTATAGTTACCCCAGAGAAATTGAAAAAGAAAAAAAAGAAAAAAATGTGAGCCTTTCACAATTAACATCTTGCTTTTATTATTAGGTTAAATACCTTTGATCTCCTGTGGTTTAATAACTTTATTTTTTGTCAACCACACAACGATCACCAAAATAAGCAAAGTAATAAAACTATCAAACACAACAATTTTGTGACAAAGTATAAACCCTTGAAAAACTCATCAAAGGTAAAACCAATCAATGAAACTTCTCCATGCATTATAGAAGAATTAAAATACACACAGTTTAACTTACCAAACCTTAATTTATAAGCAAATCTAAGCCATCAAATGTTTCGATGGTCACCATCCTTAAAAAGAAATTTCTTAAATCAATTAAAATACAACTTTCATACTCAATTAGACACGACTTTTTTCCAAAAAAAAAATCTTAGAAATTACCAGGTAGCTATAATAACGACTCAAGAGTCAAAAAAACATGTACCTTAACCAAATTTCACATTACTCAGAAGCCATCAATTGTTTCTAAGTTCAGCATGCTTAAACAAATCTTCAGTTAAATCAATTCAAAAACAAATTACATGCTCGATTAGAACGACATTTGCCCAAAGAAAAAAAAAAAGATCTTACAAATTTCCGGATGAGTACTATAATAAGAACTTAAGACAGGACGCAGGACCTTAAAAAAATTTCATGTTAGTCGAAAGCCATCAAACGCTTCCAAGGTCACTATGCCTGAACAACTCTTCGCTTAAATAAAATCAAATAGAACCTTCACGCTCGATTAGAGATGACTTTAAACAAACTAAAAAACTCTTAGCAATTACTGGATGACTATAATAAAAACTCAAGAGTTGGGGGACATGACCTTTATAAAAATTCATGATATTCAAAAGTCATTAAACGTTTCCAAAGTTACCATGCTTAAACAATTATTCGTTTTAATAAATTCAAATACAACTTTCATGCTTATTAGACAACTTTTGCCAAAAAAAAAAAAAGAGGCCTTGGAAGAGTCAAAAAAATGACCTTAACCGATAACTAACGAGTCTAAACGCTTAAACAATGTTTCGATTAAATTAAAAAAAAAATTAGGCTTTTTTTAAAATAAAAAATATTTAAAACTAAAATATATATAATTGCACATAAACCTATAACTTGTGTATATAAAAGCTTTAGATGTTCTAGATTTATGAATTCATCCTAGAGTTCCATTTAAAGAGAGTGGGAGGAACAATGGATAAAAATTGTATGAAGGGACTTATGGTGATGATAATATTGTTAGTGACTCTTTTCCTTGTCCTGAAGCAGGCAAAGGATCATCCAGCTCCTTTTCTTGCACCCCACATGCTGCCATCTCGCCATCTCTTGCCTCCTCGAGTACTTTTCTCTTTATTTTCAGATGATGATAGTATACTTAATTGGAAGAGAACACACCCAGGGAATAACGTTTCTAAAGAGAATAGGTTGGAATTGAAATTATGTTATAAAAGTTGTAGTTGGGACTTCCTCGTGTATGTGAAACTCAAAGCGCTTGCCTCAACATGGAAACATCTAAAAGATTGTCGAAAAGAGTGCAAAGACTTATATGGCAAAAGATAATTGTACTACTAGATTCTTGGGCTCCCAGAATATTTCCCTAATATAGTCTATAATCATAATAATTGCATATTTTTGCAGTCTTCTTATTTTGGCAATATTATGTAATATCTGTGTGATTCTATTCACCTCTTTAGTAGGTGATATATATATGTAATAATTTTTCTTTCCTATAATAAGATCGATCCAATCCTGTCAATAAGAGGATATTGTAGACGTAACGCCCTAGTAAAATTAATTAACTCGTAATTAACTTCATGGTTCATCTGCCAATCTCATTTCACAAGGAACAAAACACAGGGATATCTGTCTACAACGGAAGACTTTTCACTTATAGACAGAGATAGCTATAAATTAAAACGCAATCATCAAATAATTAGTGTAAACCTAAAGCATCATAATATAGAAAATTCTCCAAATGTTACGGTTAAAAAGATGAGTCATCCAAAACATATTACAGGTTTACAAGCCAAATCTAATTGTCATAATATAACGTCAAGTCTCATAGCCTACTCTTAAGAAGATAAAGCATGTAAAAAATATCCATCATATACTAGCGGTGGCTCCATCAACGCTCCACATATCCCTAAGCCACGAGGAATCCAACTCCTCAAAAATGATCCTTGCTATATCCCTCAAAATAACTTGATGCCTTCCGGGATCCATCGTCAACTTAACTATACTATCTATAAAAAAACACATGTTTGATTGGCGGAAAAGATACAAGAGCAATTACACAACTAAGTGAGTATAAATACACATGAGGTATAGGTTATTACAAGGTGAACTCAAATCTTTATAAGTCACATGTAACAATGTTATAATGAATGTAACATAATATATGTTGTAATAAGAGAATCATATCATAGTTCAACTCCATATGGCCTATCCAAGACCTTAACCCCTTCTTAGAAGGGTTGACACTTTCCCCGAGTGACCTGTAATACAATATTGGTACATCATATATTATACGAGTATCGTCCATCACTAGTAGCTCGACCAAGTCCGACCTCAGGTGGTAATAATGTCCGTCTATCGTAACCACCATTCAAACATAGTTGCGTCGGTCAGAAAACAACCATTGGATCCAAGGTCAATCATAAAGAATAAACATTTTTTGACCGTAGGGCTTACCCTTATAATTTTAATAAGCCCATGTCATACAATAAAATTCACCATTTATTGTGTCTTACATGCATGTCTTTACGAACTCGTCATTTTTGTTATCTTCTTAATCACTCATTTCACAAAGTAGAGTTCACAATAATGTAAAAAGGGTTTCATATGGGATCCACAATCTCGAAATCTAAGAAAATACCTACCACCATGTCTAATACACTTAAAATCTCAAGGTAAAACAAGCCCTAAATCCTAATATGCTCAAAATAGACATTCTGCCTGGCATTTGAATGTTCAGACAATGAGGATGGAATGTTCGGCCATCACATCAAATGTTTGGTCAGGGAAGGTCGAACATTCAATTCTTGGTAGAAAACCCATTTTGAACAAAAAATCAGCAAAACCACTTCTATGCAAGTACTAAGGTTTTAACATGATTCCTAAAGGAGTGGTAAGCCATAATAACACATCCATGCAGAAATAACTATGTCCAACATTATTAATACGTTAGACCATCGTTAAGCTAGTATTAAGACCAATAAAATATCTATAAGCCTAAACCTACAATTAATGCTATGAAAAACAACTAGACAGTATAATAACCACTTGACAAACGAGTTAGGATAGGAAGGTTACCTCCTTAGAAGCAAAAACCAACAAGAACACATTTTCTCCTCTAAAGCACTCACACACACTCACTCTAGGGTAACAATTAGAAAAGGGGGTGGAAATAGGCTAAAGGGGCATAGGGGAGGGGTATTTATAGGTGAACAAAAGCCAGAGGATAAAGATGAGCTGATTTACATAGTACTGCCAAGTGTCGAACGTTCAGTGTACTGTTGGACCAACGGTCCTACAGCTTCCAGTGGCAAGTTAGTATTGTACAGTAGAACGTTTGGGACTAGGGTTAAGGTCGAACGTTCAGGCATCCAACCTCGAATGTTCATAACTTGGGTTTGACTCGAACACTTAGTCATCCAACCTCAAACGTTCGACTAAGAACAAAAGTCAATAATTCTTATTTCGAATGAACCCTAATGAACTTAGCAACACATTAGTCCTACCAAAGCTTACAAAACCTTAATAAATACTCGGGGTATTGTAGTAGATGTCATATGGAAAATTGTAGAGTCAAAGTCTTGGGTTACAAAGGTTTTGTAAAAAGATCAATTTTGAAGAACTAATAAGACTCCAAAAGACACTCAATCAGGAATTAATATAGAGTTCAACAAATATATGCAGAATGTAAAATCAATCAATCATGAACACAGAGATTTGTTTATGAAGAAGAAACTATTTACAGAACTCTCTAAAATGTAAAATCTTTCTAGGACAGCCAAATCCGAGAAATCACTTCATAGTAGAATAACGAGAAATTACACAATGTCAAAGACTTACAAAACCTTTGGACTTGAGACTCCTGTGTACTAGACAAATGATCCACTTATCCGCTACCACAGTAGTTCTCTCAGAACTTCTGGACTATTCATTCCACATGATCTCCCTTCACCGGAACTCTAGTTGGCTTCAATTGCTTTATCACCGAGGACGATCAAACATTCTTGACTCTAAGAAAGAGAATGAACGCTCTATAACAAAGACTCTCTTAGCACGAATCTCTTGAACTATAGATGCAGAATTCGTACCTGTACACATCTGTATGGTTCAATATAAATAGGCTACAGACCCCTAGTCTAATCCAACACAAACTCTGATCAAAATAGACTAAATTTATACGGGGCGTCCAAACGGTGTACAGGCTCGTCCGGACAGAACTAGGTTAAAAACATTAAAAAATCCTAGTTCTCTGGCATGGCACGTCCGGACGGCTCTCAAACGAAGTTGCAGACGAGGCTTTTGTCCAGACGGCATTGCAGACGAAGGTTTCTGGAATTCAGATTCAGCCTTCTCATCCAGACGGCTGCAAACGAGGTTTCAGATGAGGTTGCAGACCACTGCAGACGAAGCTCTCACTGCACACTTGAACTGAACATGTTAACCACCAATATTTTGTTCACACGAATCCAGCCAAGACAAAATAAAACTAACAAATTTGTTATAACTTGGGTCTAAAGCCAATTTTTCATATGTGATTTTACACATGACACTGAGTAATTGGGTAACTAAAGGACATAATATAACATTCACATCCAATATTGTGCAACTGAGAGTGAAAGTGTAGGAATTAAAGATTGTTAACAACAGAAGATTTCTGCAACTTATCCAAATAGAGAGAAATGATTTATATTTAATATCCTCCTTCTTTTTTCATAATACGTACACATATAATCTCATTCATTTACAAGTATAGATAGTGTTAGCTCTTGTTGGCTAATTCGGTGATCCAAAGACTCCACAGTATTCCGAGAGATCCAAGAGGCTGAGAAGTGGAGATTCAAAAAGCTGAGAAGCAGCTGTCCGAACAGCAGGTTCTCCATGTCTGGACAGAAAAAAAATAGAGACTCATTTTCTCTATTGAAGCAGTGGCAATCCAGCTGTTCGGACAGCAGGTTCTCCATGTCCGGACAGAAAAAACAGAGACTCATTTTCTCAGTTGAAGTAGTGGCAGTCCGGATAGGGGAACAATGCTGTCCAGACACCACAATACGAGAATTAGTTTTCTCCGTGAAAACTAGTTCTGTCCGGACGGGCACTTACCCCCGTCCGGATGGCTCGTTGTAGAATGCCCAAAAAATGTGTTTTAATGGGTGACGTGGCTAGGGTTTGATTCTCTCGTATATAGATAACTTTATTGAGAGAGAGGGGTAGAAAATAAGAGGCTAAGTTTTGTGAGAGGCTGTGTTGAGAGAGAATATTTGTTGAGAGCCAAATTGTTCCTCGTAGAGGATTTTATTAGTTTGATTGTGCTTAATTGAAGTCAATCAGAAAGGTCTGGTAAAGGAAAATCACGTTGAAGAAGATTATGAGCGAGGAGACAAGTTGGAGGCTTGTCGCAGAGTCAAGGTCTTGCATCAGTTTGTAAGTGTTCCTAGTGTCTGTAATCTCTGGATAATCTTTTGATAGTGATTTCCTGGGTTTGACTGCCCAGGAGAGGTTTTACTTTTAAATAGTTTTCTAAAAGGTTTCCTCTTCGTCACCAAAATCCTTGTGTATGATTTTTTATGTTTTGGTGATAGTTTGCTTATAGTTTAAATTTCTGTTAATTCTGCATAAACTGTTATATTTTCCCTGTTAAGCATTTTTCAATTGGTATAAGAGCGGGTTCATTCCGTGAAGGATTAAATTCCTGAGTGTGATCTTTGTTTCTTGTTTAAGATGTCTCAAACCCTTAACACTTTGCCTAATTTTGATGGATCAAATTATGGCTATTGGAAGTCCCGTATGAGATTTTTCTTAAAATCTATAGACGTTTGGCATGTCATTGAATATGGATTTAAAGCTCCAGATAAGCCAACAAACTCGTATGGCGAATAACAAAGCTATGAATGCTCTATGCTTGGCAATTTTACAAACTGAGTTCTCCAGAATTTCAAATTGTGATAGTGCCAAGGATGCATGGGAGATCCTAGAAACTACGTATGAAGGAACTAATCTTGTTAAAGCTTCGAAACTTCAAATGTTAGTTTGTCAGTTTGAGGATATTAAAATGTTAGAGGATGAGACATTCAATTAATTTTTTGGTAAACTTAGTGAAATTAGAAATTCAATGATAAATCTAGTAAAGAAAGTTTCTGACACTAAGCTTATTAGAAAAGTTATGAGATCACTTACTGAAAGATTTATAATGAAGGTAATTGCTATTAAGTCATGCACTAATCTTAATACCATGAGGATAGAAGAGTTAGTTGGTGCTCTTCAAACTTATGAGTTTTCCTTGCCTCAACCTAAGAAAAATAAGGAAATTGCCCTTAAAACTCTTTGGAAGAACTCTGATGAGTTATTTGATGAGGATTCACTAGATGAAGAGGAACTTGCCTTGATAGCTAGAAAGTATTTTAGAAATGAACATGGAATTTCCAAGAAATTTGGAAAACAAAAAGAGAGCACTCAGGATAGAAATGAAAGAGACCCACGTGGTCCAATATGTTATGAGTGTTTTAGCTATGGTCATGTGCGAAAGAATTGTGCTAACCTCAAGAGTAATAAGCTGAAAGGTCAAAAAGCCTTCAATATTACCTTGAGTGACATTGATGAGGAAGAAACTTCTAATTATGTGACATTTGTTGCATCCTATGATTCTGATGATTCTAATCAATCAGATGTTCAGTCTGCCTCTGATAATGAATCAAATAGGGTTAATGATCTTCAAAACTCTTTTAACAATTTAATGGAAAAGTTTTCTATTCTTAGAAATACTAACTTGAAAATTGTTAAGGATTTTAAGAATCTTGAGCTTGAAAGGGATAATTTGTTGAAATCTTTGAGTGATTCACATGTTGTTTGCAATACTCTCAAATCTGAAAATCATGTGTTAATTGCTAAAAATAAATCCCTTCAAAATGATTTAACTGCATCTAAAAAACACTTGAGTAAATTCTCTAGTGAAAAGCTTGATAAAATGTTGCATATTCAAAAGCATTCTAGTGACAGATTTGGCTTAGGATTTGATAAAACTGCTATTTTGTCTTCTAACCGTGCTTCTACTTCAAAGACTATTTTTGTTAAACAAGTGAAAGTAGAAGAATCTTCAAGTAAAGAAAAGCAAGCAGTTGCTCCGACTCCTCAAGGTAAGAAAGGTAAGAAAATCTATATTGAGGCTCATGCATCTTACCCTACACCTAGAGTCGTGCATCCTTCTAGGAAATTACCTTCTCAAAGGTTTGTCCCTACATGTCATCATGTAGAAAAGTGGGTCACATTCGACCTCACTATTTTAATTTGAAACCTCATGTGCATATAAATGAAAATTCCTATTTTAGGAAAGAAAGTGAGGGTTTGGTTATAATGATGAGAGAAATGCTATCTAGGTTAGATAAGTTTTAGCAAAGTCATAAGTCTAGACCTAAGATTTCTCAAGTTTGGGTTAGGAAGGATGATACCATTCACCCCTTGAGGGGGAGTGGTGATGATCTCACCTTATGTTAGGTGAGTCACCCACATGCCTAGGATTGATTTTCTTGCATATCTTTGCATATCCTAGAGCATGTTGTTTTTCATTTTGCATTGCATATTTGTTTTATCTGTATTGAAATTGTCTTTTGTGTGTGTTCATTTCTTTTGTGAAAAAAAACAAAAAAAAAAAAAAAAAATTACTTTGGTTGTTGTTCTTTTGTTTCTTTTGTCTTATGCACCTAGATAGTCCATTAATTTCTCATGTTGCTTCCATGGATTTAATCCCTTGCATCTTGGAATGTTCTTAATATGCATGAGATGAAAATTTGTGTAAATGGATTTGTTTTTGTGGTTACTTAAAGCCTGAGCTTTTGTGGTACATTTTGCTTATGCTTTATCTTTTGTGCACATTTAAGTTTAAATTGAGGTTTTGTTTCACTTTATTTGTGGGGTCGGTTAGGTAACCATATGAGGTTTTTGACTAGTCATATTTTTCAAACTGACCATATGCTAGTTGAACCTAAGGCTTAAAAATTTCTGCTTTTTCTTTTGTGATAAGCACCAAAAGTTTATGGACACTTTCTCAAAGAAAAAAATAAACAAAATAGTGAAACAAATAAAATCAAAAGATTATATTCCAAAAGGAAATTATTTCACTGTGTCAAATTTGTGCAAAATGTTTTACAAAGATAAATGTATAGGATGAGAGTGGCGAGGCCCTAGTATGATAATGTTTGACTTTTGATTTGATATACTTGTCAAAACCTCATGGTGGTGAAACTTTCTCCTCATTTTGTACGTTGAAAATTTTTCTCTTTGGATGGCTTACACACATACACCACATAAGCATGGGTTGAATGAAACATTTTTCTTTGCTTGGGTTAAGCAATATGAGTTTCTTGCCATTTCTAGTCTCATGTATATTTTGCATATTTGGAGCATGTTTGGGATATTCATTGTGCAATACATGAGTCATTGATGTGTATCATATGTGTTCTTTTGACTTTCGAGGGGGAGAAACATGTTTTGTTCATTTCAAGTTTCTTGTTGCTATTAAGTCATGCATTGAGGGGGAGTTTTGTTTATGGCCTTCATGATCTGCATTAAACTTCATGCATTTTTCATTTCTATGTGATCATGGTTTTTTTTCCTTATGTTACTCCTATTCCACATATGCCTTGATGGTTTTTTGTGAGTGTTTCAGGAACCATGGAGACCTTTTGTCATTCTGTGACAAAAATGATGAGTAAATATGGGGAGATGATTGGATGGCCCTCCTACTTTTTGGTTTTGTCACCGAATTGCCAAAGGGGGAGTTTGTTAGCTCTTGTTGGCTAATTCGGTGATCCAAAGACTCCACAGTATTCCGAGAGATCCAAGAGGCTGAGAAGTAGAGATTCAAGAAGCTGAGAAGCAGCTGTCCGGACAAAAAAAAAAAAAAAAAAAAAAAAAAAACAGACTCATTTTCTCTGTTGAAGCAATGGCAGTCCAGCTGTCCAGACAACAGGTTCTCCATGTCCGGACAGAAAAAACAGAGACTCATTTTCTCTATTGAAGCAGTGGCAATCTACACAGGGAAACAATGTTGTCCGGACACCACAATACGAGAATTAGTTTTCTCCGTGAAACTAGTTCTGTCTGGACGGGCACTTACCCCCGTCCGGACAGCCCATTGTAGAATGCCCAAAAAATATGTTTTAATGGGTGACGTAGCTAGGTTTGATTCTCTCATATATAAATAACTTTATAAAGAGAGAGAGAGAGAGGTAGAAAATAAAAGGCTAGGTTTCGTGAGAGGCTGTGTTGAGAGAGAATATTTGTTGAGAGCCAAATTGTTCCTCGTAGAGGATTTTATTAGCTTGATTGTGCTTAATTGAAGTCAATCGGAAGGGTCATGTAAAGGAGAATCACGTTGAATAAGATTATGAGCAAGGAGACAAGTTGGAGGCTTGTCGTAGAGTCAAGGTCTTGCATCGGTTTGTAAGTGTTCCTAGTGTCTGTAATCTCTAGATAATCTTTTGATAATGATTTCCTGGGTTTGACTGACCAGGAAAGGTTTTACTTTTAAATAGTTTTCTCTTCGTCACCAAAATCCTTGTGTGTGATTTTTTATGTTTTGGTGATTGTTTGCTTATAGTATATCTATGATGTTGCATTATGATCTTTCTGGCTAGTGGTTCAGGATGTTGAGAAGAGAAACTCTGGTTTTGATTAGGCGCCTAAACAGGCATTCAAGTCCATCTTCAAGATCTTGAACAATTGACTCCAAATTCCCCAGCAGTTATGCACATTCTCAACGTGAGTGATATAATCTGATTTGCTTGTGTTGTGGCTAATGAGGGAGTGTAATGCAGCTTCCACCTTCTCAAGTTCAGATGCAGCTGTTTCTTCATTCTCATGTGCTACTCTTTTGGGGAGCACCAACATAGAAACCAAGGACCAGCTGCTTAGTTTTGATTGCAACCTCGGCCCGGCAACAAAGGACAACAAGGATTCAAACATGTTGGGTTATGTTTTGGCTCATTCAGTTTGCATGTAAAGTTGGTGAAAATAAAGCATCTCAAAGTGTTCAGAAACAGACTCTCGAAGGCCATGTCCGGACCCCCAGAAGTCAGGTCCGGACCGCCAGAAGAAGGGTCCGGACACAGAAACCAGCAAGGCTATTCTAAAGAGCAGGTCCTGACCGCCAGACGCTGGGTCCGGACCTGATTTCCAGAAGCTGAGTTTTACAAAGCAGGTCCAGACCACCAGACGCTGGGTCCGGACCTGATTTCCAGAAATTGGGTTTTTGAAGGAGAGGTCCGGACCGCCAGAAGTTGGGTCCGGACCTCAGTTCCAGAAAGCAATATTTTTCTAAGATGTACGGACACACGATTTGGAGGTCCGGACATCACTAGGTTACGCATAAGTAATCCTAGCGATGTCCGGACACGGCAGCCTTATTATGTTTATTTTCTATTTAAGCTACTGTATTTTGCCATTATAGTTTTTACGTATTTCTTTGGAGAGCAAAATCAGAGAGCTTAGAGAGAGATATTGTTCTAGCTTATTTGAGAAGGGATTAAATACGTGAAGCCAATCGGAGTTCCGGTGAAAGGAAATCTTATAGAAGAATTGTACCAGATGTTCTGGAAAGGGCTACTGCGGTAGAAGTCAAGTGGGTCGCTTGTCATGTACAAGGAAGAGTAAATTGCAAAGGTTTTGTAATTCTTCTTGTATTCCTTATTCTTCTTATAGTGGATTGATTTCCTGGGTTTGGCTGCCCCGGAGAGGTTTTACATTTAGAGAGTTCTCTAAATGGTTTCCTCTTCGTAACCAAATATCTGTGTTCTTGATTTTCATTACATATCTGTATTTGGTTGATTATTGATTGTTAGGTCAGATCTTATTCCGCTTAATATTTGTGAATCACCTAGACATTTGAATAGGTGTCGTTTGGAGTCGTTTTAGATTTTTCAATTGGTATCAGAGCGGGTTCACTTTGTGAAGGATTTATTTCCTGAGTGTGATCCGAGACTCCATATCAAATGTTTCATACTGTTGCTCCTAATTCTCTTCCCGTCTTTGACGGAACAAATTATACGCTTTGGAAAATTCGTATGAGAGCATATTTTAAATCCATTAATGTTTGGCATATTGTCGAATCTGGATGGACACGTCCAGAAAAAGCAATAGTTGAATGGACAACAGAGGAAAAGAATAATGCTACTGCGAATGACAAAGCTATAAATGCTATTTACATCTCTGTTTCAAATGAGAAATTTTCTAGAATTTCTAGATGTGAAATAGCTAAAGAAGCCTGTGAAACTTTAGAAATCACACATGAAGGAACTAAGGTTGTTAGAACTTCAAAAATTCAATTGTTGGTTTCTCAGTTTGAGGAGATTAGAATGCAGGAAGATGAAACTTTTGATGAATTTTATTCAAAGCTTAGTGCCATTAGAAACTCTACCATTAATTTGGGAAAGAAAATGGATGATGCTAAAGTGGTGAAAAAAATCTTAAGATCTTTGCCTGAGAGGTTTATTCCCCAAATTGCTGCTATACAACAGAGCAAGGACTTAGATACTATGAGAGTAGAAGAACTTGTAGGTTCCCTTCAAACCTTTGAGCTAATTCTTCCTAAACACAAGAACACCAAAAATATTGCTCTTAAGGCAAAAAATGTTAAGGTTGACTCTTGTGGTTCATCTAATGAGGATTCTGGAAATGAGGAAGAAATTGCTATGTTTGCTAAGAAGTTTAGGAAATTCTTTAGAGCCAAGAAAGGAAATTTTAGAAATAGCAATTCACAATTTTCTGAGAAGTCTAGAAATGAGAATGTTGAGAAAGGAAAGTCACCTAGAGGTATCAAGTGTCACGAATGTGGAGGACATGGGCACATTCGTGTTGACTGTGCTAACTTGAGAAAGTCAAATGGCAAGGCATTTAATGTGACTTAAAGTGATGAGTCAGACAAGGACGATGCTGAACAGGGAGTTAATTACTTAGCATTTGGAGTTAGTTATGAGAGTGAGCATGAGAATAGTGAGTGTAATTCTCAAGACAAACAAGGTGTGTCCGATAATGATTCGGAAGAAGAAGATGATTTGCAAAATGCTTATAATAATCTCTTTGTGGAATACACTAAACTGAAAAAGGTGAATAAATAGCAATTGAAGAAACTCAATGAGGTTAATCTTGAAAATGATCAACTTTCTGTCACTTTAACTGATTCTCTTGCTACTCATAATACTTTGATGTCTGAAAATCAAATGCTAATTGCCAAAGTGAAATCCTTAAAGAATGAACTGAATGAATCAAAGAATCATTTAACAAAATTCTCTAGTGAAAAGCTAAATCAAATGCTACATAATCAGAAACATTCGTTTGATAGAACTGGATTGGGTTTTGATAAATCTGCTATTTTATCGACTAATGTTGCTTCTTCTTCAAAGATGATTTTTGTGAAACCAGTGAACAAAGAAGATAGCTTGGCTGAAAAGAAGGTAATTTCTCCTCAAATTTCCAAAGGTGGAAAAGGTAAGGGAACTCTAACTGATTCTTATATATCTAGTTCTAAGTCGAGAAGTATGCACATGTTAAGGAACCAACCTTCTCAAAGGTTTATTCCTACGTGTCATAACTGTGGTAAGATTGGACATATTCGTCCTAAGTGTTTTCAGCTTAACAGTCATGAGCCTAAAAGAGAATATTTCCATTCTAGAAATAGTTATGAGAAATTATTCAACATGATGAGAGATGTAGTAACACGGTTAGATGTCTTGGATAAGAGTCACACAGTTGTCCCTGATGTGAAGAAAGTTTGGGTCAAGAAGATTAATACCATTCACCCATTGAGGGGGAGTGGTAATGGACTCACCTAGATTAGGTGGGCACATAACATGCCTAGAAATTGAACATATTGATATTTGTCTATAGCTGTTCTAGGGCATTTTTGTTTGTTTTTGATTGTTTTTGTTTGCTTTGTCTTTATTTTTTCTTTGATTCTTTTATTTTTGGGATTGTTTTTTATTTGTTGGATAGTCAGTTTCTCATGTCTTGTGCTCAAATGAATATTTTCCATGTGAGTGGGGTCAATATTTCTGCAATTTACATCTCAAGCTCCATATATTTATGATATACCTTGTTCTTCTGAAAACTGTTAAAGGAGTAAAGAGTCAGTTTTTCTCATGTTCAAAATTGTGCACTTTTTGCCCCCATTAGATTTAGATTTTTGTTATGTGTTTGGGAATTTGGAGCAAACATTTTGCTTGGAAGATAGGTAGTGTCAGTTCTATCCACTTGACCAACTCGTTAGTTGAACCTAGCTCCTAAAAATTCCAACATTTTCCAAAAAAAAAAAAAAAAAAAAAAAAAAAAGCATAAAATAAGCTCAAATGACTTAGTTTTGCTTCTGTCTGTCCCTAAAGAAAGAATCAGTGATCAAATCATTGCGAAAATAGATGATTACTAAAGGACATGGTAAAAGCGAATGATTAGTCTCAGGGGGAGTGTATCGGATGAGGGAATCTAGGTCCTAACATTATAAGGTTTTACTGTGGCTTGAATCAGACTGTTTGTCTTTCATTTACAAAATGTCTGCCTAGATTTCCTTTCCACTGATGCAATCTTATTTAATGGGAGTTTTCACACACTACACATTCACATGAGATTTCTGATTATTGCCTACTTGATTGCATTCACAGAACAAGGTTGTGTCATGCATATGGTACATTTAAGGTGTAAGTGTAGTTTGTTGATCACTCTGGATTGTTAAGATATTCATAAGGGCATGCATGATTTATTGGATATCTATACAAGTTGTATTTTCCTTTAATTTTTTTTTTTTTTTTAAAAAAAAAGGTTTATTGTTTATTTTGTTTTTATATTAAGGGGGAGGATCAATTTTTTTGTGTGTTATTTTTTTTCTTTTTCTTTCTCTGTGAGTCCATCTTTTCAACTTAAAGGATCAAGACTCACTCACCCAAGGTATGTTTTCTTCCCTTCTTCGTTTCAGTTTTGGTTTCGAATCCAATTCTAGGATGTGAACGTTTGGGTTTCAAAGTGCCATTCCAAATTGCTTGATTGCTTGATAATTTTTCTTCTCTCACAGAAGTGTAGCACAATCCATACGACTTTGGAGAAAGATGTGAAGTATATCAAGGATAGTCTTTGGCAAAAATAATCTATCTTATTTCCTTGTGGCTATTTTTTTTTTCAGATTTCTTGAGTTGTTAGTTTGTTTGTTTCCTTTTGTCCTTCTGAGACAAAAAGGGGGAGTTGATTTGATGTGTCATTTTCATGTAAAAATTGTTTTTGTCCCCGAATGGCCAAAGGGAGGAGTTTGTTGGGTTATGTTTTGGCTCATTCGGTTTGCATGTAAAGTTGGTGAAAATGAAGCATCTCAAAGTGTTCAGAAACAGACTCTCGAAGGCCTTGTCTGGACCCCCAGAAGTCAGGTCCGGACCGCCAGAAGAAGGGTCCGGACACAGAAACCAGCAAGGCTATTCTAAAGAGCAGGTCCGGACCGCCAGACGCTGGGTCCGGACCTGATTTCCAGAAGCTGAGTTTTACAAAGTAGGTCCAGACCGCCAGGCGCTGGGTCTGGACCTGATTTCCAGAAATTGGGTTTTTGAAGGAGAGGTACGGACCACCAGAAGTTGGGTCCGGACCTCAGTTCCAGAAAGCAATATTTTTCTGAGATGTCCGGACACACGATTTGGAGGTCCGGACATCATTAGGTTACGCATAAGTAATCCTAGCCATGTCCGGACCCCAGATTAGCCATGTCTGGACACGGCAGCCTTATTATGTTTATTTTCTATTTAAGCTACTGTATTTTGCCATTATAGTTTTTACGTATTTCTTTGGAGAGCAAAATCAGAGAGCTTAGAGACAGATATTGTTCTAGCTTATTTGAGAAGGGATTAAATACGTGAAGTCAATCGGAGTTCCGGTGAAAGGAAATCTTATAGAAGAATTGTGCCAGATGTTCTGGAAAGGGCTACTGCGGTAGAAGTCAAGTGGGTCGCTTGTCGTGTACAAGAAAGAGTAAATTGCAAATGTTTTGTAATTCTTCTTGTATTCCTTATTCTTCTTATAGTGGATTGATTTCCTGGGTTTGGCTGCCCCGGAGAGGTTTTACATTTAGAGAGTTCTCTAAATGGTTTCCTCTTCGTAACCAAATATCTGTGTTCTTGATTTTCATTACATATCTGTATTTGGTTGATTATTGATTGTTAGGTCAAATCTTATTCCGCTTAATATTTGTGAATCACCTAGACATTTGAATAGGTGTCGTTTGGAGTCGTTTTAGATTTTTCAAAACACAGTGAGAGTTACTGTTTCTATTTCTCTCAATGTGCTAACCATGGGAAGAGTCTCATGGTTTTTGTCAGCATGCTTGCCTTCCATACCCTTTAGGGCCTTCTGAATTGCCTTGTTGACAACCTTCTTAGCGGTCAAGAATTACCTAACCTCTCTTTCAAGCCCCATGTCACGTCCTGCTCTTCTGCACATAATTGATTGGAGTTTGCGTGTGCATTCTTTTGTATGTTTCAAGGCATCCTTGGCTGCACTGCACATGTCCAAGAGCCTGAGAGATCCATCCAAAAGCTCTTCTACCCATTTCCCATTACACCTTTCGACAAAGTCGTGTTGCATTTGGGGCGGCTGAAGCAACTTTTCAACACAATCATGGAAATCCTGAAGGCCAATTGGTTTGCAGCTTAATGATGATGATGAATAGAAGCCTCCAATCTGCATAAATGCTCATTGCAGTCTAGAATGAGAGGATGTGATCTTGATGGCAAGCTATTGGATCGAGCATGGGATTTTTTGTTGAGAGGAGATGAGGCCATCTTTTTCCGCTTAGAGAAGAGAAAGGTGTAGGAGTTGAATATTGTTCAAATCAGTGTAGAAATTTGCCATCCTTCCATTGGCATCTACTGAATATATATTAGAGGTAGAGGGGACAAGAGGAATCTCATCATCTTCATAACTCAATAAGTAGTAACATCTTTTCGATTTGGATCTAGATGCAATACCAGCAATGTTTATGCATTGTCTCCCCACCAGCTCATTACCAATTATATTAAATGATAGACACCATCTCAGGCATATTGTCACTTTTAAGACAAAAAACAGTCCTGAAACACTAATTGCAACTAATATTTTTCTGCTCATGTGGCGCAGGCTTCTTGTCTTCCAGGAAGGCAGGCAGGCAATCTGGATTGTATATCTATTATTGTTTATTGTGTCAGAGGAAATGAAGTCAATGCCATTCGTGTATTGCATATCTGTGATTTTTTAGTCTACAAATAACTAATAATGAGTTGGAGAGCTGATCAGAAGGAGACATTGGAAAAACATTACGGACATAGCATTGAGATCCGGATCGAAATCATGTTACGACCACTTGATATTTGAAGAGGATGAGATTCCTTGTGTTCTCCTTACTCCATAATACTTATGGAGTAGACACCAAACATAGAAACAACAAAAAACACAGGTGTTAGGGGCACTTTGGAATGGGATCATTTTAACAAAACGACCCCACCAATGGTCATTTAAATAGTAAAAACGACCCCTCTCAGATGATTTGTTTCAATAGTAGACGTGCGTCACTGAAACAATCAAGTGACGCACGTCTACTATTTTAGTACATCCAAAATTCTTTTTACACTTAATTAAATTCAAATAAAACTATTATGCTCGATTAGAAATGACTTTTTTCAACAACAAAAAAAAAAAAAAAAAAAAAAAGGAAAAATATAATTTAGCCTTCCAAACTACCAAAAAGTTGCAATTTGGCCATTCCGTTAGTCAACACAATCAAATAGGATGCAAAATGTAAAACGACATCGTTTTTTGAGGTTAAGTTACTAAAATGCTAATTTGAAAAAAAAAAAATTCAATTTAAAAAATGCCCCCAAAAAACCATATCGTTTTGAAAAAAAAAAAAAAAAAAAAAAAAAAACGGTGGTTTAGGTGTGCATGGCTCGCCGTCCACCCAAAAGCTTGTGGGGGTGGGTGGGCGGCCACCCCCAGGCCTGTGGGGTGGCCGCCCAGCCACACCTACAGGTCTGGAGGTGGCCGCCCAGCCACTCTCACCAGCCTGGGGGTGGCTCAGCGGCCACCCCCATGGCCTAAGGGTGGCTCGCCGACCACCCCCATGGTCTATGGGGTGGCCGACGAGCCATCCATAGGCCATTGGGGTGGCTGGGCGGCCACCCCATGGCCTATGGGGTGGCTGCCCAGCCACCCCCATGTCCTGGGGGTGGCTCGTCGGCCACCCCATAGACAATGGGGTTGCCGGCGAGCCACCCCTAAACCACCGTTTTTTTTTTTCCCCTCAAAACGACTTCGTTTTGGGGAGCATTTTTTAAATTGATTTTTTTATTTCAAAAGGATATTTTAGTAACTTAACCTTGTCAAAACGACGTAGTATTGAATTTTCTATCCTATTTGACGATAATGATTAACGGAGTGGCCAAATTGCAACTGGTTGGTAGTTTGGGGGGGCTATTTATCACTTTTTGAATATTATGGGCTAAAATGAAAATGGTTGGAGTTTTGGGGTCTAAATTATATTTTTTCCAAAAAAATGGAAAAAAATATAATTTAACTCCCGAAACTACCAGCCATTTTCATTTTAGCTCTTAAATGTTCAAAAAGTGAAAAAGTAGCCCCTCAAACTACTAAAAAGTTGAAATTTGGCCGCTTCGTTAGTCAACACAGTCAAATAGTATGCAAAATTTAAAACGACGTTGTTTTTTGAGGTTAAGTTACTAAAATGCCATTTTGAAAAAAAAAAAAAATCAATTTTAAAAATAACACAAAAACGACGTCATTTTGAAAAAAAAAAAAAAAAAAAAAAAAAAAAAAAAAAAAGGTGGTTTTGGGGTGGCTTGCCGACCACCTCCACAAGCCAGGGGGTGGCTCGGCGGCCACCCCCATGGGCTAGGGGTGGCTCGCCAGCCACCCTCATGGTCTATGGGGTGGCCGACGAGCTACCCCTAAACCATTTTTTTTTTTTCCTCAAAACGATGTCGGTTTGGGAGTCATTTTTAAATTGATTTTTTTTTTTTTCAAAAAGGGTATTTTAGTAACATAATCTTGTCAAAACGACGTAGTATTGAATTTTTCATCCTATTTGACGGTAATGACTAACAGAGTGGCCAAATTACAACTGGTTAGCAGTTTGTGGGGTATTTTATCACTTTTTGAATATTATGGGGCTAAAATGAAAATGTCTCGTAGTTTGGAGGACTAAATTATATTTTTCCCAAAAAAAATCTTAGAAATTATTGGATGACTGTAATAAGAACTCAATAGTCAAGAAACATGACCTTACATTAGTGAGAATCCACCAATCATTTCCAATGTCACCATGCTTAATAAACTCTTAAATTAAAAAAAAAAAAAAAAAAAATGAAACTCTTAGAAATTGCTAGATTACTATAATAAGACATGACCTCAACTAAAATTTATGTAGTTAAAATCCATCAATCATTTCCAATGTCACATTGCTTAAATAAATCTTCACTCAGATAAATTCAAAAACAACTTTTATATTCGATTACACATGTCATTTGCCCCCCCTAAAAAAAAAAAAAAAAAAAAAAAAAAAAAAGATCTTAGAAATTACTGGATGATAATAACAAGAACTCAAGAGTCAAAATACATTACCTTAACAAAAATTCACGTTAATCAAAAACAATCAAACGCTTCCATGGTCAATGTTACAGGCATTTCGATATTAGGCATTTCGATGTTAGCATAAGTTAGTTAACCTTAGCCGAATTAGAATAATGATATTGTTTTAATAAGGGTCTCTTGATGACTTAATCCTAGAAAACATGGAAATAATTTGCATATTTAAAGGCTATTATGTTATGAATAAAAGAAGAGAAGAATTAATCTCAACCCTTGTATTGGGAAAAAGTTTTGGGTTCTCTTAAAATCTAAAGATCTAAGTTTCCTCATAGCCTAATTTATCCATTGTAAACTTAAGTTTGTAACGGTCACCATATGCTTAAACAACTCTTCACTTAGATAAATTGAAATACAACTTTAATACTTGAATAGACATGACTTTTGCAAAAAAAAAATTAACTCTTAAAGATCACTAGATGACTATTATAAAAACTCAAGAGTCATGATGCTTAAACAAATCTTCACTTAAATAAATTAATTTTCATGCTTGATTAAAAACGACTTTAAAAAATAAAAAATCCTCTTAGAAATTACTAGATATCTATAATAAAAACTAAACAATCAAGTGACATGACCTTAACTTAAATTCAAGTTAGCCAAAACCCATCAAACATTTCCAAGGTCACCATGCTTAAACAAATCTTCCCTTAAATAAATTGATTTTCGTGCTCGATTAAACATGACTTTTGCCGACATTTAAAATAAAAAAAAAATTAAAAAAAAAACCAAGAAATTACTAAATATCTATAATAAAAACTAATTAAACAATCAAGAGACATGCATGACCTTAACTTAAATTCAAGTTAGCCGAAACCCATCAAACCTGTCCAAGGTCACCATGCTTAAAAAATTCTTGGCTTAAAAAAATGAAAAATAAAAAAAGAAATCACTCTTGTATGTAAAAGCTTTAGATGTTATAGATTATGGATTCATCCTAGAGTTCCATGAAAAAAAGTAATTCCAAGAGAGTGAAAGGAACAATGGACAAAAAAGTTATGAAGGAATTTCTGGTAATGATAATATTGTTAATGACTCTTTTTCTAGTTTTGAAGCATGCAGTACTTCCAATATGCCCTCATCTCTCCATCGCTTGCCAGTACCCACTCAACTTCTCTCTTTCTCTCCAAATGATGATGGTATACGCCCAAGGAAGAGTATTCGTAAAGAGAAAAGTGAAAAATTGAAATTATGTTATAGAAATTGTCTTGGGTACTTCATTGAGAATGTGAAGAATCACAAAAGGTTTCTCGCAGCATATGAGAAATTCAAAGGTGTCTTAAACAATGCAAAGCAATACATGGCAGACGATAATTATACTGTTAGTTGTAGAGTCCATGATCACCAGTAATGGATATGGTATAGATTCCTGGGATCTCATAAGATAGCCCATAATCATAATAATTGCATATTTTTGCAATCTCTTTATTTTGGGCAATATTATGTAATAAGTGTGTGATTCCAGTCTATCTCTTTAGTACCCAGCAAGTTATGCACATTCTCAACGTGAGTGATATAATCTGATTTGCTTGTTTTGTTTGTGTTGTGACTAATGAGGGAGTGTAATGCAGCATCCACCTTCTCAAATTCAGATGTATTTGTTTCTTCATTCTCATTTACTACTCTTTTGGGGAGCACCAACTTAGAAACCAAGGACCAGCTGCTTAGTTTTGATGGCAACCTCGGGCCGGCAACAAAGGACAACAAGGATTCAAACACAGTGAGAGTTACTGCTTCTATTTCTCTCAATGTGCTAACCATGGGAAGAGTCTCATGTTTTTTGTCAGCATGCTTGCCTTCCATGCCCTTTAAGGCCTTCTGAATTGCCTTCTTAACAACCTTCCTGGAGTTGAAGAATTTTCTAACCTCCCTTTCGAGCCCCATGTCACCTCCTGCCCTTCTGCGCATAATTGATTGCAGTTCGCGTGCGCATTCTTTTGTATGTATCAAGGCATCCTTGGCTGCACTGCACATGTCCAAGAGCCTGAGAGATCCATCCAAAAGCTCTTCTACCCATTTGCCATTACACCTTTCGACAAAGGCTTTCTGCATTTGGGGTATCTGAAGCAACTTTTCAACACAATCATGCAAATCCTGAAGGCCAATTAGTTTGCTGCTTAATGATGATGATGAAGCAGAAGCCTCCAATCTGCATAAATGCTCATTGCAGTCTAGAATGAGAGGATGTGGTCTGGATGGCAAGCTATTGGATCGAGCATGGGGTTTTTTGATAAGAGGAGATGAGGCCATCTTTTTCCACGTACTCAGAGAAGATGAAGGCCTAGGAGTTGAATATTGTTCAAATCAGTGTAGAAATTTGCCATCCTTCCATTGGCATCTACTGAATATATATTAGAGGTAGAGGGAGACAATAGGAATCTCATCATCTTCATAACTCAATGAGTAGTAACATGATTTCGATTTGGATCTAAATGCAATACCAGCTATGTTTATGCATTGTCTCCCCACCAACTCATTACCAATTATATTTAATTTTCGAAAATCAAGTTAAGGTTTATAATGACATAAAATATGCAGCACACGAGTGGTGTTGACTCCAGCTAGCTCAGCCTGCCTCTCCGGGAGATGAGGGCTGTGTCACTCGTGCACACATGCATGTATCATAATTGCAGTCAGATTATGTCATTTATCATCCATCCATTACAATTTCCTTTGTATATCAGAAAATTTTATTTATGTTTCATTTTGACTGGTAACAATTCATAATTATTGTTTGCTTCCATATGCATTTCTTTCAAAAATCTTAAATATGCTTATGTTTATTACTCTCAACCGATTACCAACAGATCAGAGTTGTGTTGTTTTTCCAGCAATGACTAGGATAGGGTTTAAGGGTATTTCGAGGGTCATGTTTCTATCTGTGTCCCATGCTTTCGGGATTTAGATAAAGTTGAAGGGTTTCGAAATGGTCATGACTATTTTCTAGCCTTGTTGGTTTGGTACTTGTTCCATTTATGGAACTTTTCCTACCTTAACCGCCTTCTTTGGCAGCCCCAATTCTCTTGATGGGCCGGGTTATTTTTTTTACCCATTTCCAAGTATCGCCTTTGCTTTTCATTTTCTTCTAATTGTTCGTTTCCCCTTTACCCGCTTTGAATAGGAAAAAAAAAAAAAGGCACAAAAGGAAATAAAGTCAATGAAAATACATAAATTATCTTATTTAAATATCATAATATATCTCCTAGCTAGTATAACCATGTTCTAACCAGGTAATACCTAACTAATAAAGTAAATAAAAATGGAAGATGTTGGTACAGTTTTCGGTATGGTGGACCCAAGGGGTGAGATCGTAATTCCTGATGTTGCTCATTCTCCAATCTGCAAGACAAAAAAGGGGTCAAGATAATACGCCGGGGGTGTTCCGGCAAATCATCCTCTGACGCTAAAGTTAACTCCTTTCTGAGTTATATATAGTGTTTAGTGAAAATGAATTTTCTTTAGAAAGATTAATACATTGTAATTCATAGAAGGAAATGTTAATATAATAACATAACCGTCATGATTCATGTATTGTATCTCTCTAAATAAAACTAAAGCTTGAGTAATTTTTAATTACGGCCATATTCAGTTTTAGTTATCCAAACGATTTTAAAAATGTGTCATGTGCGCCAAGTGGGAGAATGTTAGAATAATTCTTTTTCTTTTTCTTTTTTTGACATGTTCACACAAGAGAGGGGATGAGAATTCGAACTAGTAACTTCCGCTTCATTAGACATGGACACAGCCGATTGAGCTATCTCTTGGGGGCGTTAGAATAAATCTTCTAAGGTGTTAGTGTGTCACACATGTCACATATATTATATGTATATAGCATATAATATTAATAGAGTTTTTATTAAACTAAAACTCTTGGGTAATTAATATACAGATAACTACTAAATATGAAAGGTTATGTCATTTCACTAAAAGTTGTCTTACTTGATGGAAGGAAGCAACGTAAGGTTAATTGGATAAGGGTCTTGACCTATAAATATGCATGTGATTCTCCATCAGTCACAACAATGAGCGTGAGAAACATATTGGCCAAAAACTCTTATCTATCACTCTCCAACATATTGTGAGGGTTATAAGATTGGTTGTATAATTGCAAATTGAGGGTTTAAGATTGCAAATTCAACAAGCGTTCAAATCTAGATTTCTAGATAACTTAATTCAAGTACTTAAGCAGCAATGGCCAAAGGTTAGTACTTTTATTTGGTGTTTATATGTTGAATATTCTCCCAAATTCTTACATTAGTGGTATGAGAGCCTACTTCTGTGCCATGTTGTTTAGTATGAATTTGACGATTGTTTCGTGAGTGATTGAACGTTTGTTTGTCCATAGAAGATATGGATATTTTATTTATCTGTTTTGAGTTTTTGGTTTTGGTTTTGGGTTTTAAGTTTCAAAATGGGTATGGTTTGGCCGAATCTTTTTAAAGATCAATGTTATGGGGTTTGATTGTGTAATTTTTGACCAATTTATGAAATCTTCATAACAAAATTTCGGCCATTTATTTCTTCAAAAGGGTGATTTATTTTTGATTGATTTTTGGAATACCCGTACATTTCTTAACCCATAAATCAACAGATTTTATGATTCTAAACCAAAATCATGCTTTAAAATCGGGTTTCAATTCGAAAATTTGATGAAAAAATGAGAAAACCCAGTTTTAGACCCGTATGGAGCGAGACCCGACCGAGATAGATCTGATTTGCAGACCCGGCTGAAGGTAGGGGATGAAGTCGCCAACCCAAATGCAAGCCCACTTGCATGCTGGGCTTGTTGTACACGTGCCATGAAAGGACAAAAATTTGGTTCTGTTTTTGCTGGTGGGGAGATTCAAACCCTCACACCATGGGCCTGTGTAAGAGTGGTTCAAATTCAACCATCAAGCCATTATCTCATTTTGGTTCAATATTCGTTTGTTCTCTATATAGTGATATATTATTCTGGAAATATCTATTTGATGCTTATTTATATCCCATGTGGTCATTTATTTTGTTATAAATATTTATTAAAATTATTACGCTATGGGATCTTTTGTGATCAACATAAAAATTGAAGTTTTATGGTGCCATTATGAAGTACTGAAAATCAAAGTGACTTGGGAATAGCCATAGCATCTCAAGTCATGATGATAATCAAGTAAAGTGTTTTGTAAAACTTAATAAATGAATTTTTGGCATCTATATGGCAATTAGATGTTATTGAAGTTATGATTATTATAATATTTTTAGGAATAACACAACATCTTAAATTTATAATGATAATCACATAAAGATTATTTACATGAACATCATAAAGAAAATTAAACATCTATGTTGTGATTAATTCATAAATTTAATGACTTTGCCCCAATAGAGGTTATTATTTTTATGATTTAATTAGAATAAAATGGTAAATTTGGCATTAAAAATAAAATTTTCTTATCCCTGTCCATGAAATTTTTATTTATTAATGTTTAAATTTATTAGTCTTATTAATAAATTTATTTAGTAAATTCATGTGTGATGTAGCCTTGCCCACAGGTAGGTTAGAATTTACTATTAAATTAACATTGGTTAATTTAAATAAAGTTGCTTCATAGCATTAAAGTATCTTATTTGTCTTGGTCATTGCATGCATTCCTACTGCTTCAATCAATGGTATTTTATGTTCCAATACTTTATAGTGATAATTTTTCAAACTGAAAAGGAAAAAAAAAATGCTTTCTTATTTTTGGGGTGTTTGGAACTTAATTTGGTGTTCAGTGTAGACGAATCACCCACTCTCACAAAATCAAGTACACCACATGAGATTATTATTCATGAACAGTAGGAGCAATATAATTGCCTAAGTTTGATGTTCATAAAATCTCATGTTACCAAATGTATCGGGATTCTATTCTTGAATACTTTAAGGCCAAAGATTTTATAAAGGTTGTTGAGGAACATTTAGTGAATTCCTACGAGGCTTCAGCCAGCACCCTAATAGAAAAGCTTTCAAGAAAAACCTTACGCACCTCCAAAAGTGTGCATGAGCACATTACGGTGGGTACATAAAAGTCAAAAAGCTTGTAAATTAAGTAAATCTATTTATGGGCTAAGATAGGTCTCCCATCAATGTTATGCAGAATTTTACAAGGTTATTTTTCTCATATGGTTTTATTGAAAACCTTGTTAATCAGTATTATACCTTAAGGTCAGTGGGAGTAAAGTTACTTTCTTTTAGTCCTATATATAGATAATATTTTGCTTGCAAGCAGTGATTTAAGTTTGCTACATAATATTCCTCTCATTAAGCTTTGAAATAAAGGATTTGGATGAAACCTCTTATGTCATTGACATAGATATTCATAGAGACAAGAATTAAAGAATATTAGGACTGTCTCTAAAGGCCTACATTGAAAAAAGTCTTGGAGAGATTCAGAATGATGGATACTGTGAATTTTTAGTAACACCTATTATTAAAGGGGATAAATTCAGTAAGGATCAATGTCCCAAAATGCATTGGAGCAAGAGCAGATGAACAAAATCTTTTGTATGTATCTATAGTAGGTAGGTTAATGTATGCATAGTTTTGCATTGGACCTAACATTGGACTGGCAATAGGATTATTGGGTTGATAAAGAGCTACAAATAAAGTCTTGCGGTATATGCAAGAAAACCAAGAATTACAGATTGACCTATAGCTACACTAATCGTTTAGAGGTGGTTGGTTATTCAAATTCATAATTTGCTAAATATGTAGATACTAGAAAGTCTACTTCATGATATATTTTCTTATTGCTAAGGGGCTATATATCATGGAGATACAGTATGCAAACAAAAGTTGATACGTCTACTATAAAAGCATAATTTATTGGATGCTATGAATTTAGTTCACAGGCATTATGGTTGAGACTTTTTATTAAACGTCTCGAGATTGTCGATTTTATACCGAAACCCATAAAGATTTTCGACATAAAGTATCTCACTGTGAGAGAGAATATTAAGAGATGTGAAGTGTCTATTAAGTATTGAATTAATTATTGTAGATTCCATGACTAAAAGTATACCGGTAAAAAAGTATATAGTCATGTTTAATATATGATACTCAGTAATTCATTCCGTGTTAAGTTTCTCTCTAATGGTCTATAGAGATAAAGTTTTTGTTATAAAGTTTTTGTGCACATATATTGGTTTCATCCGTTGGGATAGATAAAGTTAGACCCAGAATAACTTATTGGACGTTATTCATAAAGAATTATACCATATAAAGAATTTTGTTTAGAAAGATTAATACATTGTAATTCATGGAAGGAAATGTTAATATAAAAACATAACTGCCATGATTCATGTATTGCATCTCTCTAAATAAAACTAAAGCTTGAGTAGTTTTAAACTATGGCCATATTCAGTTTTAGTTACCTAAATGATTTTAAAAATGTGTCATGTGCACCAAGTGGGAGAATGTTAGAATAAATCTTCTAAGGTGTCACACATGTCACATATATTATATGTATATAGCATATAGTATTAATAGAGTTTTTATTAAACTAAAACTCCTAGGTAATTAATATATAGATAACTACTAAAGGTGAAAGGTTATGTCATTTTACTAAAAGTTGTCTTTCTTGATGGAAGGAAGCAACGTAAGGTTAATTAGATAAGGGTCTTGGCCTATAAATATTCCTATGATTCTCCATCAGTCACAACGATGAACGTGAGAAACGTATAGGCCAAAAACTATTATCTATCACTCTCCAACATATTGTGAGAGTTATAAGATTGGTTCTATAATTGCAAATTGAGGGTTTAAGATTGCAAATTCAACAAATGTTCAAGTTTGAATTTTTGGATTACTTAATTCAAGTACTTCAGCAACAATGGCTAGAGATTAGTATTTTTATTTGATATTTATATGTTAAATATTCTCCCAAATTCTTACATTAGCCCCACTGCCCAGCTAGCTCAGCCTGCCTCTCCGGGAGATGAGGGCCGTGTCACTTTTCTTTTTTGTTTTTTTTTTGAATTAAGGGCCGTGTCACTTATGCACACATGCATGTATCATAGAATTACCATAATTGCAATCAGATTATGTCATTTTTCATCCATTAAAATTTCCTTTGCATGTCAGAAAATTTTATTTATGTTTCCTTTTGACTGGTAGCAAATCATAATTATTGTATGCTTGCATATGCATTTCTTTCAAAAATCTTAAATATGCTTTATGTACTTATTACTCTCAATCACTACTGGTGTTGTTTTTTCAGCAGTGATTAGGATAAATTTGAAGAGTATTATGAGGGTCATGTTCCTATTTGTCTCTTGCGTTAGGGATTCGGATAAAGTTGAAGGGTCTCAAAAAGGTTATGACCATTTTCTACCCTTGTTGGTCCGGTACTTGTTCCATTTACAGAACTTTTCCTACCTTAACCACCTTCTTTGGCGGCCCCAATTCTCTTGATGGGCAAAATTATTTATTTAATCCATTTTCAACTGTCGCTTTTATATTTTATTTTCTTGTAATTTTTTTTCCCTTTTTTCGCATTGAATAAAAAAAAAAAAAAAATTAAAAGCAATAAAAGGAAATGAATTCAATGAAAGTGCATAAATTATCTTATTTATTCATTAAAAAATATAAATTATATTATTTAAATATCATAATATATCTCCTAGTTGAACCATATATGTTCTAACTGGGTAATACCTAACTAATAAAGTAAATAAAAATGGAAGAGTTTTTTTTTTTTTTTTTCAATTTTTTTTTCCTTCTTCCACAACCTGTTAGAAGATTAGAGAGTACTCACAGTTATAATGACGTAGCAGAAGACTAAGGTAACTAATCAAAAAGCAGCCTCTTTGATTCAGCAAGTAGAATTATCTTATTTATGACTAGTTACCTTAGTACTTTCATTGAATTTATTTTTGTTTTTACTGAAAATATAAGTAAATATCGTCCTACATCAGACACCCCTACTTGAAAAAAACTCATCCTCGAGTTTTCTTCAGGACATAGCACGAGTGGCTCCTATGAAGAAAAGTACTTGGAGAAATCTACATAGATAGCATCAAAACACAATTTTTCCTTTTGCGTCTACTTCTAGAAAAATTCCTCCAACGATTTTTTCATGGATCTCATCTTCAACTTCACCGTTTCCTACAAAGGAATCACCAATTTTTAGGGTGATCATGATGAGTTGCACTTGTGACGGAGGAGGTGGTGGTTGATCTTCCACTGATTTAGTCATTGGAACCAATGATTCTGGCTGCACATAGTTTTTCTCTGACGGCAATTTCACTTTTTTAACCAAATTAACATCTTCCACATCTCTTTCACCATAATTAATATTCTCTTAATAGGCGGAGTGCCTATTTGGAGATTTATAAATATGGTTACAGATATGTCGAATCAGACTTACGTCATCGTCAATGAACTTGTCGACATAAGGAAACTGAATGGGTTTCACTCGGATCCCATAGTCATCTTTCGCATCACTGTCCCTGTAATTCCAAAAGGAACCCATCTACATGCGTTCCAACGTCTCCCACATCTAGCATATCTCCTGTTGCACTATCTGCTGAAACTCCTGAAATTCGGCTCTCGAAGGAGCCTCTACTTGCTTGATGTATCGTTGGTAATCGGATCTTGAAACAACATGTCTCTCACGAACGACGTCGTTATAGAAGTTGTTGTAGTATAAGTTGGCCATCGAATCCGGATAACGCTGGCTCGGATACCCCATGAAT
This sequence comes from Corylus avellana, assembly GCF_965113065.1. NCBI lineage: Eukaryota > Viridiplantae > Streptophyta > Magnoliopsida > Fagales > Betulaceae > Corylus > Corylus avellana. The sequence continues at coordinate 20,325,601 of NC_142491.1, read as the reverse complement.
TTAGCTCTCGAAAGAGTCCTTCCCCTACAAATAGTGTTGTTGGAGAACTTTGTTACCGTTGTGCTAATTGGCCATGATTAGGATAAAGCCTACTTTGATACCAACTGACGTAGCGGTAGACTAAGGTAACTAATCAAATAGCAACGTCTTTGATTCTGCAAGGAGAAGTGTCTTCATCTTTTACCCAAAAAGATAAAAACAAGCTCGTAGGCTAAAAGAAAGATAAAACTCCGCATAGTATTTGAGAGAAAAATCTCTGATTTGATAATAATTTAATGAGTTCGTTTTACATAATAAGCTAGCCTATTATAAAGGAGAAATACTTGTAGAGAAAGTAAACATAATCCTAGTAGTAATAGTAAACTTAATCCTAGTAGCAATACTAAACCTAATCTAATAAGGAAAGTAAAATAATCAAAGCAAATCTAACCCTATTAAGGAAAGAAAATAAAGTACTAATAAAATAAAATAAAATTCTAATATAAAATTGACAATATTTCCTTTTGTACTTCCATTGTATGAGAACGGGTAAAATTTTAATCAAGTAGCGCTGCTCCAATATTATTTTTCATAATTTCCTTATTTTTGTTTTTACCGAAAATATAAGTAAATATCGTCTTACATCATATAATCATGAGGACTTAAATAACTAAGCTTCCTATAGTCACCCCCAAAGAAAATGAAAAAGAAAAAAAAAAATGTGAGACTTTCATAATTAACATCTTGCTTTTATTATTAGCTTTCTTAATAAACACTTACAATGGCTTACAAGAAAAAAGTAGTACTAACAATGCATAGTAGAGTTTAAAGACTAATTGAATTGGCTGGGGAAAACGTCTCATGAAGTAGAGGTCACTAGTTCGAATCTCTCCTACCGCTTCTTGTGCAAACATGTCAAAAAAAAAAATTTAAAATTAAAATTAAAAGACTAACTGAAATAAAACACTTCAATAATAACAACGCCTTATCTCTAAATTTAAATCTTAATTTTTTCTGCCCAATATATTTAATGTTAGAGTAGTCCCCAAATAACACCTAAAAGAGGGTGAATAGTTTTTTTCCAAAATATTCAATTAATTAAAATTTACAAACCACACAACGATCACCGAAATAATTAAACAAAGTAATAAAACTATCAAACACAACAATTTTGTGACGAAGTAGAAACCCTTTAAAAAACTCATCAAAGGTAAAACCAATCCAGGACAATCAAATCCATAAAACTTCTCCATTATAAAAGAATTAAAATACACACAGTTTAACATACCAAACCTTAATTTATAACTAAATCTAAGCCATCAAATGTTTCCGAGGTCACCATCCTTTAAAATTTTGTTTAAATAAATTAAAATACAACTCTCATACTCAATTAAACACAACCTTTTCCAAAAAATAAAATAAAATAAAATAAACAAATAAACACAAACAAAAAAACAAAATTCTTAGAAATTACCAGATAGCTATAATAAGGAATCAAGAAAAACAAGACCTTAACCAAATTTCATATTACTTAGAAGCCATCAATTGTTTCCAAGTTGACCATGCTTAAACAAATCTTCACTTAAATCAATTCAAATACAAATTTCATGCACGATTAGAACGGCATTTGCCCAAAGAAAAAAAAAAAAACAAAAAAAACAAGATCTTAGAAATTACCGGATGACTATAACAAGAACTCAAGAGTGATCAGGACATGTTTCAAAAAAAAAAAAAAAAAAAGGGGTGATCAAGGCGTAGGACTATGGTGTAAAGGCGGGCGGTTCGCTAACCGCTACCCTCTTAACGGCTATAACCGCCTAGCGGTTATTGGGTTTACTAATTGTAACCGCTAACCGCCTTTTTATATAATATATTTTTATAATTATAAGTATAAAAATATTTATACATATAACATAATCAATTGATCACTACATCACAATTTTTTTTGAGATAATTAAATCACAATTTGAGTATTAATATATTATCACTATAATTTATATGATTATATCAGATGATCGATTGATCTAATGATCAATTGATCATATAATAACAAATTATACATATAATATGACATAACTCATAAGTCATAAGTATGCAAGTTCATACTAATATAACAATTAAGTACCTAGAGACTTAGTTCCACTGTATGTTATAAACCTATAAGTCTATATATATTATAAATTATAATTGTACAATTTTGCATATTGAATAATATAAATGTATAAAATCAATACTTAATCATATGATTTAATGACAATTCAAATACTTATTAAATTTAATCATGTTATTAATGTATAATGATAATGTAATTCGTATAATATCAAATTAAGTAATTGACATTGGATTAAATATTGTGTTACTTATAACCACAATTGATGTATTAATATATTATCATTCTAATTTATATGATTATATAATAACAAATTATACATATATAATATGACATAAGTCATAAGTATACCAATTCATACTAATACAACAATTAAGTACCTAGAGACTTAGTTCCAATGTATGTTATAAACCTATAAGTCTATATATGTTATAAATTATAATTCTACAATTATGTATATTGAATAATATAAATGTATAAGATCAATACTTAATCATATGATTCAATGACAATTCAAAACTTATTAAATTTAATCATGTTATTAATGTACAATGATTATGTGATTCGTATAATATCAAATTAAGTAATTGACATTGGATTAAACAATGTGTTACTTATAACCACAATTGAAGTATTAATGTATTATCATTCTAATTTATATAATTATATAATAACAAATTATACATATAAAATATGAAATAAGTCATAAGTATACCAATTCATACTAATACAACAATTAAGTACCAACAGACTTAGTTCCAATACATGTTATAAACTTATAAGTTTATATATGTTATAAATTATAATTATACATATATGCATATTGAATAATATAAATGTATAAGATCAATACTTAATCATATGATTCAATGACAATTCAAATACTTTATTCAAGTTAATCATATTATTATTGTATAACGATAATGTGATTTGTATAATATCAATTGTTTAACTATTTTCTATTTTCAATTGTATAATATCAAGTTCTATGCAATTCTATTTTCCATTTTAAATTGATTCATATAATATCAATTGTATAATATCAAGTTAATCATATTATTACTTTTTTTTTACTATTTGCTCGTAATTTCTTAGTAATTTTTTAAACCAATTGTTTTATGTTCAACCAAGGGGTATATATATTCATCATTTTATTGATTTCATCTAACCCTAATTCCTAACACTCTCTCTCTGTCGCCTGCCTCCCTCTCACTCTCACTCATCACTGTGTCTCCCTCCCTCACACTCCTGTCACTGTCTCCCTCCCTCTCACTCTCTGCACTATCTCTCCTCGCTGTCTTTGTCTAGCTGTCGCCGCTCCCCGTCTTCATTCTGTCTCTTTGTCACTACTCTATCTCTATAAGGCTTTTTGTCTCTCTGTCTCTCTTATACAATATGTAAGGATTCTTATTTTTTGAGTTGTTGTTTGGACGTTTATGTCATGTTTGGATTTTACATGACATGATAGGATTTTCTTAGTTTATATTTAACATGTTATGATTTATATTTAAGGAATTTTTTTTTTAAGAAAAAAGAAATTACAAGTAAATGTAAATTTGGGTCAAATATTTTTGATTTTTCACTAGATATAAATGCACTAAAAACGCACTAAACGCAAAAACAAATGAGGGTAAAAAATGCTATAGTGATCCAAGAAAAAGCCCTAAACTGAAAATTGGTTATATGTTTAACTTGAGAAAGCCCAAAAAACCCAATTTTGAAAAGGCGGTTATAGCGGGTGATTACATGTTTATAGTGATCCAAGAAAATGCCTAAAACTGAAAATTGGTTATATGTTTAACTTGAGAAAGCCCAAAAAAAAAGCCCAAAGAAGCCCAATTTTTAAAAAGCGGTTATAGCGGGCGGTTACATGTTTTACTAACTCCTAACCGGCGGTTAGTAGCTAACTGCTAGGCAATTACAGTTGCTGTTAGTGAAATTTATTAACCGATAACTGTAACCGCCTTTACACCCCTACGTAAGACCTTAAAAAAATTTCATGTTAGTCGAAAGCCATCAAATGCTTCCAAGGTCACCTTGCCTAAACTACTCTTCGCTTAAATAAATTCAAATAGAACCTTCAAGCTCGATTAGAGATGACTTTAAACAAACTAAAAAACTCTTAGTAATTATTGGATGACTATAAAAAAAAAAATTCAAGAGTTGGAGGACATGACCTCCATAAAAATTAATGATAGTCGAAAGAAATCAAAAGTTTCCAAAGTAACCATGCTTAAATAATCATTCGTTTTAATAAATTCAAATACAACTTTCATGCTTGATTAGACACAACTTTTACAAAAAAAAAAAAAAAAAAATTTCTTAGAAATTACTTGATGTCTATAATAAAAACCGAGGAGTCAAAAAAATGACCTTAACCTATAACTGACGAGTCTAAATGCATAAACAACGTTTCGCTTAAATAAAAATAAATAAATAAAAAAAATAGAAAAAACCAAGCTTCTTTTAAAATAATATATATATATATATATAATTGCACATAAACCTATAACTTTTGTATACAACTTTCATGCTCGATTGCCGAAACACGTTAAATCTGTGTCTTAACTCTCTCTTAATCTCTCTCTTTTCGATTCTATATTATTCATCATTGTTGTGCATGGTAACAACACTTTTTGACAAAGGCGTGCTACATTTGAGGCAGTTGAAGCAATTTTTCAACACAATCATGCAAATCCTGAAGGCCAATTAGTTTGCAGCTTAATGATGATTGATAAGTGCTAAAATATACATATTTTAGCCCCTTAATTTACATATATTAGGCTCTTAGTTTTGTTATTATTTGTTGTTTTGCTTTGTTTTTGTGTGTGTGTGTGTGTGTGTTTTTTTTTTTTGTGTTTTTTGTGTTTTTTTTTTTTAATGTTTATAGGGCTTTCGAAGAAAAACAAGTGTTCCCGGCAATTTTTAGACTTAAAAGACAAATTGGGAAAAGCTGGAAGCCATAGAATCGATCACAGCCCAATCTAGGTTCGAGCGCACCTGTGCTCGAGTGGAAGACAACAAGGATTTGGCGTACCAGCGCTCGATCACATATCAAGCCAAGCGCGAGCACAAGATGTGCACGAGCGCGCAACACAAGGATCAATCACAGGAATGCAATCGAGCGCACCAACCTGCGATCGAGCGCACTCACGCGGCCCAGATGCGAAAAGAGTCCTTTTCCACTTCAGTTTAGGTTTACTTATCCTACTTGTACTAGGAAATAAACCTACAATTTCACTAGGTTTTCTATGGTTTCTAGGGTTTTTCAAAGCCTATAAATAGACCTTGAAGCCTCTAGAAAAAAGTGTGGAAAAGCAGACACAAGCTCTGGAAAAGAACTGAAGGCTAGATCAAGAGGAGTTTGGGTTTTTCTTCTCTTCCCCTTTTATTTTGTTATGTAGTTTAGTATTTTAATTATGGCTAGATTGAAGCCCTAATCATGTATCTTTAGGGTTGCAATATTGGCACCTTTGCTATAATTACCTTTTGGGTATTTAATTTAATTACTTCCTGTTTACTTGAATTCTTCATATGAATGTGTTTGATCTATGAATGTGCTTGGATTTATGTTATTTAAGTCAATTTGGATAACTGAGTCCTAGACTTAATAAAGTGACAAAATAACCTCATCGCAGGTTCTTGAACTAATCAACATGAGAAACCGGGAGTAGATACCATGCCCTAGGCCTTGTGTAGTTGTCGATCTTCATACATTTATGCTTCCTTAAAGAACAACTTAGTAGATACCATACTAAATCCTTTATGGAATAAAAGAACTAGCGTAGATACCATGCCTAGTTCGTTGTTTATGGAAATCAATAACTTAAGGAGTAGATATCATGCCCTTAGGTTGACAAACGTTGGATATCTAGAGATAATTAGAATATTTGCATATTGTTAATCTTATTTGAATATGGTTAGAGGTGGATTTCAAAACCCTAATCCTTTTTAGTTTTAGTATTTCTTATATTTTATTTGTTTAATTTAATTCAATCTGTGACAATTGTTTAAACCTGTTAATTAAATAGGAAATTTCATTATAAGCATAATTTACAAATCCTCGTGGGAATGATCTCATATTTGTCTGTTATACTATCGTTTGATCTTGTTCACTTGCAAGTAAAACGTACCAAATATTGTCTATTAATTTAAATAGTATTTGGCACAACAATGATGACGAAGCAGAAGTCTCCAATCTGCATAAATGCTAATTGCAGTCTAGAATGAGAGGATGTGGTCTGGATGGCAATAGGGCTAGCCCAACTGCAAGATAGGAACGCAATTCTGGGCGAATCCTATTCCGATTTGGACTTAGGTTTTCTTTATCCTAATTGGATTTGGACTTAAATCTCCGAAATTTCTAGGATTACTAGGGATTCTAGGACTTTCCTAAGCCCTATAAATAGGCCTCTAAGCATTGAGAAAAAAGACACACCGCTTTCTAGAGTTTAAATTTCAGTAAATTGTCTTTGGAGCTTAGAAGATCATGAGCGGCTAAACCCCTTCGTGGGGTGTTAATGTAACCCTATCCAAGCACAATGGTTTGATTGTATTTAATTTCTAGAATTTCAATTTATGCTTGTTGATTGTATAACTATGAGAATTGCTACCTTTTGATTTTGTTCTTAATTTTTAAATGCAATTGTTCTTAAATTTCAAAATCAATATTTGTGAAATTCTTCTCTTGTCTTAGAAAGTATTTTACTTTTATTGATCTCAAATCATTCTTGTTTTCTGTGATTATGAGAATGATGGTTATACAATGGGTTTAATTGACATATGATCAATAGGATTTGATAGGTCATGCTTAGGGAAGACAGATTGTACTATACCCTAGTTTAGTGTAATTTAGGTAGACAATCCGTGCCAATCGAAGATGGGTTACACTTATTCATTGATTGTATGTATCCTGTTAAAGAATTTAAAAATTTATACCTAGGGAAGACGGGTCGTACCGCATTTTAGTGGTTAGGTGGACGATCCATGCCAACCGAAAATAGATTATGCTTATTCTTTAATAAGGTAGTTTCTTGTTTATTTATAACATGCATAGAATGAATTTTTTGGATTAATTATGATTAACCATTGTTGTGCGGATAGAGGTGAAGTCAATACCCTACACTCTCTCTCTTATTTTAAATCTCTTTTATTTTCATGCACTTTTAGTTTTAAAGAAAATCAAATCAATTCTCTCTTTAATTAAGTTAATTTTGATCTTTCGAATTTGATAATAAAATCTCTGCAGTCCTTGAGGTTCGACATCCTCTTTATAGCCGTATCCTACAAAGATTCGTCCTATTGCGAGTGGTTATTTTTATTATTGATATTTTTTGTCACAAAAATACCACATTAAAGGCTTTCAATAAAATAAGAACAATAATTCAAAAAAAAAAAAAAAATTGAGAATCCCACCAGAATATTCCTCTATTCCTAGCATACTTTCTGTCATTTTTTTTCTATTCCTCTATCTTTTTCATTTTATTTTTCCTGTGTAGCACCCCTATTTGGCCTGCTTTTTGGGCAGAAATCCAAGACTTGTCGGTGTGGTTATTTTGCAAAAATTCAGCCACTCATAAAATGTTAAAATGTTCAATTTTTCACATTTCAAAAAGGTTAAAATTGTTATTTTGCAACCTACGAAAATGGTGAAATATAAAAATAAGCCTGGTTAATTTAAGTATAAAGTACAAAGAGTAAGGGCAAAATAGTAATTTTAATCTCAAACAAAAAAAAACGGTGCTTATTTATAGCTTATTGCAATATTAAAATAATAATATTTAAAATAAATATTATTTAATTAACATTTAAATATTAAAAAAATAAGGCCTAATTTTAAAGTTTTGCCTAAGGCTCCAAATACATTGGGCCGACCCTAGATGGCAAGCTATTGGATGGAGCATGGGATTTTTTGTTGAGAGGAGATGAGGCCATCTTTTTCTGCTCAGAGAAGAAAAAGGCCTAGGAGTTGAATGTTCAAATCAGTCTAGAAATTTGCCTTCCTTCCATTGGCATCCACTGAATATATATTAGTGGCAGAGGGAGACAAGAGGAATCTCATCAATCATCATCTTCATAACTCAATGAGTAGTAACATGATTTCGATTTGGATCTAAATGCAATACCAGCGATGTTTATGCAATGTCTCCCCACCAACTTATCCCCAACTCATTAGCAATTATATTTAATTTTCTAAAATCGAGTTGAGGTTTATATGACATAAAATATGCAGCACACGAGTGGTGTTGACTCCATCTCCTCCAATACAGCAATGGCATTAGCCATTCTGCCCAGCTAGCTCAGCCTGCCTCTCCGGGAGATGAGGGCCGTGTCACTCATGCACACATGCATGTATCATAGAATTACCATAATTGCAGTCAGATTATGTCAGTTTTCATCCATTACAATTTCCTTTGTATGTCAGAAAACTTTATTTATGTTTCCTTTTGAGTGGTAGCAATTCATAATTATTGTATGCTTGCATATGCATTTCTTTCAAAGATCTTAAATATGCTTATGTTTATCACTCTCAACCGACTACTTATGGTTGTATTGTTGTCCTAGTAGGGGTTAGGATAGCGTTGAAGGGCATTTCGCAGGTCATGTTCTTACCGGTGTCTTTTGCCTTAGGGATTCAGATAAAATTGAATTGTCTTCAAATTGTCATGCCCATTTTCTACCCTTGTTGGTCTGGTACTTGTTCCATTTATAGAACCTTTTCCTACCTTAACCGCCATCTTTGGCGACCCCGATTCTCGTGATGAGCTGGATTATTTATTTAACAAATTTTCAACAGTTGCCTTTATTTTTTATTTTCTTATAATTGTTTTTTTTTTTTTTTAACCTTTTTCTGCATTGAATAAAAAAAATTAAAGCAATAAAAGGAAATAAAGTCAATGAAAATACATAAATTATCTTATTTAAATATGATAATATATCTCCTTTTTTTTTTTTTTTTTAAGCAAATAAGGAGCGGGTACAAGGATTAAAACACCAAATAAGGGGTGGGCACCCCAACAATACACCCAAAACGAAAATTACAGTGCAGAAAATACACACAAATAGTAGGCAATGGGTCATAAATGACCCGGGCCACTCTAGAAGGGCCGCTAAAAGCGGTTTCAAAAGCAAAACTCGGAGCTACCCGAAGGTAGCTCACGAGCAAGCAGCGAACAAGTCATCCAAAAGGATGCCAATGGAAGGTAGGCACTGAAACCATTCGAAATGGGTCTGTCAGAGAAGCAAACCGGCATTTGGCAATCAAAATCCCCACAAACAAGCTCAAACAAAACAGTACAAGGCAGTAATCTAATTTTAAAAGCATAAACATAGATCCAAACCCAAAAACCAGAAACATCAGCAAGGGATTTGGGGAAGTCGCACCGGAGCGAGGTTGGCTGGCGGAGGGGCGGAAGGCCGATGCAGACGGAGAAGAAGCGAGATGATGGGCCGATCTGACGGAGGAAGACCACTTTAGCTCCAAAAGAGTTAAAACCGAAACCCACAACAGATGGAAACGCCGATGATGAGGTTTTGGGAGGATAGGGGGTAAATCGCACAAGGCGATGGCAAAGGTGGTTAGAGATAACTCTAAACCAAGAAAAACCGAAAACTTCATGAGAAAGAAAAGCAGGGAAAGGAAAAAGAAGAAGAAAAAAGCAGGGGAAGGGAGGAAGGAAGAAGAAAGGAACTTCTTCCCCCCTCCTAGAACAGGCAACAGGCGGTTAGGGTTTCTTAGGAAAATAGGAGAGAGGGCAGAGCAAAAGAGAATATATATATATATATATATATATATATATATCTCCTAGTACTACTAGAACTATGTTCTAACCGGGTAATACCTAACTAATAAAGTAAATAAAAGTGGAAGTCGTGTCTTTTTTTATTATTATTATTTTTTATTTTTTGTCTTTCTTTCACAACGTGAAAATCAAATTGCAAATCGCCCCAAATTTTATGTGGGTAAAATGTAATTTTTCCTATCAATAATAATAACATATTATCTCTAACATTTAAAGTTTAATTTTTTGTGCCCAATAGATTTTCAAGACTATGACGTTATGTTAGAGTAGGCCCCAAATAACACCTAAAAGGGGGTGAATAGTTGTTTTCAAAAATATTCAATTAGTTAAAATTTAGCAACCACGCAACGGTCACCAAAATAAGCAAAGTAATAAAACTATCAAACAAAACAATTTTGTGACGAAGTAAAAACTTTTGAAAAACTCATTAAAGGTAAAACCAATTGAGGACAACCAAATCCATGAAACTTCTCCATTATAGAAGAATTAAAATGCACACAGTTTAACTTACCAAACCTTAGATGTTTTTGAGGTCACAATCCTAAAAGACGTTTTGCTTAACTGAATTAAAATACAACTTTCATACTCAATTAGACACGACCTTTTCCCAAAAAAAAAAAATCAGTCTTAGAAATTACAAGATAGCTGTAATAAGGACTAAGAGTAAAAGAACATGACCTTAACCAAATTTCACATTACTCAGAAGCCATCAATTGTTTCCAAGTTCACCATGCTTAAACAAATCTTCACTTAAATCAATTCAAATACAAATTACATGCTCGATTAGAACGACATTTTCCCAAAGAAAAAAAAAAGAAAAAAAAAAAAGATCTTAGAAATTACCAAATGAGTACCATAATAAGAACTAATCAAGAGTCAGGACGCAGGACCTTAAAAAAATTTCATGTTAGTCAAAAGCCATCAACCGCTTTCAAGGTCACCATGCCTAAACAACTCTTCGCTTAAATAAATTCAAATAGAACCTTCACGCTCGATTAGAGATGACTTTAAACAAACTAAAAAACTCTTATCAATTACTGGATGACTATAATAAAAACTCAAGAGTTGGGAGACATGACCTTTATAAAAATTCATGATAGTTGAAAGTCATCAAACGTTTCCAAAGTTATTATGCTTAAACAATTCTTCGTTTTAATAAATTCAAGTACAACTTTCATGCTCGATTAGACACAACTTTTGCAAAAAAAAAAAAAAAAAAAATCTTAAAAATTATTAGATGTCTATAATAAAAACTGAGTCAAAAAAAATGACCTTAACCTATAACTGACGAGTCTAAATGCTTAAACAATGTTTCGCTTAAATAAAAGAAAAAAAGAAATCAAGTTTTTATATATATATATATATATATATAAAACTAAAATATATATAATTTCACATAAACCTATAGTTTTTGTCTATAAAAGCTTTAGATGTTCTAGATTTATGACTTCATCCTGGAGTTCCCAAAAAACAAAACGAGTTAAAGAGAGTGGGAGGAACAATGGATAAAAATTGTATGAAGGGATTTATGGTGAAGATAATATTGTTAGTGACTCTTTTTTTTGTCCTGAAGCAGGCAAAGGATCATCCAGTTCCTTTTCTTGCACCCCATATGCTACCATCTCGCCACCCCTTGCCTCCTCGAGTACTTCTCTCTTTCTTTTCAGATGATGATAGTATACTTAATTGGAAGAGAACACACCCAGGGAACAAAGTTTCTAAAGAAAATAGGTTGGAATTGAAATTATGTTATAAAAGTTGTCGTTGGGACTTCTTCGTGTATGTGAAACTCAAAACGCTTGCCTCAACATGGAAGCATCTAAAAGATTGTCGAAAAGAGTGCAAAGACTTATATGGCGAAAGATAATTGTACTACTAGTCGCAGAGTCCATGATCACCAATAAATGGATCTGGTATAGATTCTTGGGCTCCCAGAATATTTCCCTAATATAGTCTATAATCATAATAATTGCATATTTTTGCACTCTTCTTATTTTGGCAATATTATGTAATAACTATGTGATTCTAGTCCCCTCATTAGTAGGTGATTTATATGTAATAATTTTTCTTTCCTATAAGATCCAATCCTATCAATAAGAGTGAAAAACGCTATGCCGACTCCAAAAACTTGTTTATCACAATTTATGCGGAATTAGTACTTTAAAGCAATAAACAATTCAATCACCCAAAATATATAAAGCAATAAAGAGGCAGACACAAATATTTTGTTACGAAGATGAAACCTTTAGAAAACGATCTAAAAGTAAAACCTCCCTAGGACAGCCAAACCCAGGAAATCACTATCAAAAGATTATCCAGAGATTACAGACACTAGGAACACTTACAACCCTTTGCAAGACCTTGGTTCTGTAAGATCGACAAAGCTATAACTCGTCTCCTTACTCACAATCTTCTTCAACGTGATTCTCCTTTACCGGACTCTTCCGATAGACTTCTCAACTCTAGATTTATCAAAGAAATAACTAAAATTCTAAGAGATTTAATTTAATGCTCACCACATATGATCTCTCTTAGCACAGCCTCCGGCGGATTCTCTGGGAGCGAAAATTCGTACCTCTCTTCTATAATGATGTATATATATTAGTACATCAAACCCTATACATGGGCCTACTAAAAACACGTTTTTGGGCATAATAGGTACTGGGTGTGCGGACAGGTTAATGGGCTGTCCGGATAGGGTCTTGCGGAGCAAAAATATGCTTGTTGGAAAGTCTGTCCGGATAGCCTTACACCCTGTCCGGACATGGCTTGCAGTGGGGAGAAAACAGCATTTTGGAACTGTTGTCCAGCCCTGATCAAAAGCTTCGATTGATGGGCGTTTGTTGTCCGATTGAGCTGAAATTTTGCAGGGACGTTCATGACACATGAATCTACATTATGAATGGTGGAGAATTGATTTTGAGCATTCTATATCAGTGTTTGAGCCCGTGGAGAGTAACCTCCGCATTTTAGAACTGAATTAAGCCAACACAAGAACTAACAAACTCCCCCTTTGGCAATTCGGTGACAAAACCAAAATGCCGAGTCAATCCCATCATCTCCCTATATTTAGTCCCCCTTTTTGTCACAGAATGACAAAAGGTTTTCATATTTCCTTAAACATTTCACAAAATATGTAGAATAAGAATACAGAAATAAAACTCATGATCACAGATAACAGAACATGCATGAAGTAATGCAAGATCATGAAGAAACATCAGCAAAAACTCCTCCTCAATGTGTGACTCAATATTAACAAGGGAAAAATGTTCAAGCAAGAGTATTCATAAGAAAAGTATATCCAATAAATGATCAAAAATTGCAGATTAGGAGAAACTCCTTTTGAATGTGCCAAAAAAAAAAAAAAATACTCAAAACATCCAAGAGTTTCAAAAGATGAATAAACAAAATCATTGTTGCAACTCATGTCATGCCATTATGTACCATCATTATTTATGCTATATGTGTTGTGTGTGATAAGCCACAGTCAAGAGTCAAGCAATGGACAAACAAATATTGACAAAAAAGGCACATGAAAATTTTCAAACCATATGAAATAAATTCATATCTTGTTAGGTTAGAAGTCAAACCTTATTAGGGCCTAGTCACCCTCATCCAATATTCTCTCCCTTAGTCTTATCACAAGGCGCAGAACTACATCTAAAATTTTAATTATGGATGAGCCAAGCACAAAAAATTGACTCAGTGAAAATTCCATTTTTGGAATATTTTGGCATTTTGCACATTTCACTTTAGATTTTCTCTTTGAGAACGTGTCTTTTATAAAAATTAAAGTACAAGACATAAGGGTTTGAACTGAAATATATAGGTTCTAAGTTCAACTAGCATTTGGTCAATTTTAACCAAAAAAAAAAATTTCATCCTATGCATATGGTTTGTTCAACATAACAAATTTGTCATGAATTGACATTCTTTCTTGAAGCTTAAGTGCATAGAGATAGCATAAATGAAATATACCACAATAACACATACTTGAATGGATCAATGACGGTTCATTATAAAGATAATCAACTCAAGCATGATAAGTGTATTCCATAGGTACATAAATTAAGAGGATTTCCAATTAAGCAATTAAAGAGCATTTAAAGCATATATCCATCTTTGCAACACCAATTCCTTTCTCAAAAATTTATTAACTCAAATAAACCACAAAGAAGGGCAGCAAAGAAAAACAACATGTTTGAATTGAGATTACAACAGGCAATACATGAATGTTCTTTAGCATTAAACTTCCATCACATCTTATAGGTCCCACTACAAAATAATGATTTGGTTTAATAACTACTTCTAGGTCTTCATAAGACATTACACATTCATGAACACTTGATTAGTAAGTAGACAAAAATCTTGGTGGTCCACACACAACATCTCATTTATAAGCCTTTCAAAGATCATAACATATGAATTTCTTGAAAAGTCCTTTATGAATATGCCTCATAACAAGAACCTCAAAACAAAGATGTATACACTCTTCACACAAAAAGTGTAACAAAAAAAATAAATTGCAATGCATAAACTATAAAGCAAAAACAAAAAAATGCAAAGCAAAGAAAAACAATATGCTCTAGGATTTTCAAAAATAAGCAAAACAACCACTCCTAGAAATGTTATTTTCTCACCTAAATTTAGGAGGGATCACTACCACTCCCCCTCAATTGGTGAATGGTATAATCCTTCCTAACACAAACCTTCTTACTAGCCAAATCTAATTGTCATAATATAACATCAAGTCTCAAAGCCTACTCTTAAGAAGATAAAGCATGTAAAAAATATCCATCATATGCTAGCGGTGGCTCCATCAACACCCCACACATCCCTAAGCCACAAGGAATCCAACTCCTCAAAAATGTTCCTTGCTATATCCTTCTGAATAACTTGATCCCTACTAGGAACCATTGTCAACTTTACTATACTATCTTAAAAAAAAACACATGTTTGATTGGTGGAAAAGATACAAGAGTAATTACATGACTTAGTGAGTGTAAATACACATGAGGTATAGTTTATTACAATGTGAACTCAAATCTTTATAAATCACATGTAACAATGTTATAATGAATGCAATATAATATATGTTGTAATAAGAGAATCATGTCATAGTTCAATTCCATATGGCCTATCCAAAACCTTAACCCCTTCTTGGTAGGATTGGCACTTTTCCGAGTGACCTGTAATACAATATTGATACATCAGATATTATACGAGTATTGTCCATCACTAGTAGCCTGACCAAGTCCGACCTTGGGTGGTAATAATGTCTATCTATAGTAACCACCATTCAAACATAGTTGCCCCGATCAGAAAACAACCATTGGATCCAAGGTCAATCATAAAGAATAAACATTTTTTGACCATAGGGCTTACCCTTATAATTTTAATAAGCCCATAGCCGTTATAACACACGTATCGTTGTATCATGTCATACGATAAAATTCACCATTTATTGTGTCTTACATGCATGTCTTTACAAACTTGTCATTTTTGTTATCTTTTTAATCACTCATTTCACAAAGTAGAGTTCACAAAAATGTAAATGGGTTTCATATGGGATCCACAATCTTGAAATCTAAGAAAATACCTACCACCATGTCTAATACGCTTAAAATCTCAAAGTAAAACAAGCCCTAAATCCTAATACGCTCAAAATAGACATTCTGCCTGGCATTTGAATGTTCGAACAACGAGGATGGAACGTTCGGCCATCACATCAAACGTTTGGTCAGGGAAGGTCGAACATTCAATTCTTGGTAGAAAACCCATTTTGAACAAAAAATCAGCAAAGCCACTTCTAGGCAAGTACTAAGGTTTTAACATGATTTCTAAAAGATTTTAACATGATTTCTAAAAGAGTGGTAAGCCATAATAACACATCCATGCAGAAATAACTACGTCCAACATTATTAATACGTTAGACCATCGTTAAGCTAGTATTAAGGCCAATAAAATATCTACAAGCCTAAACCTACAATTAATGCTATGAAAAACAAATAGACAGTATAATAACCACTTGACAAACGAGTTAGGATAGGAAAGTTACCTCCTTAGAAGCAAAAACCAACAAGAACAGCATTTTCTCCTCTAAAGCACTCACACGCACTCACTCTAGGGTAACAATTAGAAAAGGGGGCGGAAATAGGCTAAAGGGGCATAGGGGAGAGGTATTTTTAGGTGAACAAAAGCCAGAGGATAAAGATGAGATGATTTACATAGTACTGCCAAGTGTCGAACGTTCAATGTACTGTTGGACCAACGGTCCTACAGTTTCCAGTGGCAAGTTAGTATTGTACAGTAGCACGTTCGGACTAGGGTTAAGGTCGAACGTTCAGACATCCAACCTCTAATGTTCATCACTTGGGTTTGACTCGAACATTTAGTCATCCAACCTCGAACGTTCGACTAAGAACAAAAGTCAGTAATTCTTATTTCCAATGAACCCTAATAAACTTAGCAACACATTAGTCCTACCAAGGCTTACAAAATCTTAATAAATACTCAGGGTATTGTAGTAGATAGCATATGGAAAATTGTAGAGTCAAATTTAGTCTTGGGTTACAAAGGTTTTGTAAAAAGATCAATTTTGAAAAACTAATAAGACTCCAAAACACACTCAATCAGGAATTAATAGAGAATTCAACAAATATATGCGGAATGTAAGATCAATCAATTATGAACACAGAGATTTGTTTATGAAGAACAAACCATTTAGAGAACTCTCTAAAATGTAAAATCTTTCCGGGGCAGCCAAACCCCGGAAATCACTTCACAGTAGAATAACAAGAAATTACACAATGTCAAAGACTTACAAAACCTTTGGACTTGACACTCCTATGTACTAGACAAACGACCCACTTTTTATCCACTACCACAGTAGTTTTCCTAAAACCTCTGGACTATTCCTTCAACATGATCTCCCTTCACCAGAACTCCGGTTGGCTTCAATTGCTTTCTCACCAAGGACGATCAAACGTTCCTTACACTAAGAGATAGAATTAACGCTCTATAACAAAGACTCTCTTAGCACGAATCTCCTAAACTCTAGATGCAGAATTTGTACCTATACACATATGTATGGTTCAATATAAATAGGCTACAGACCCCTAGTCTAATCCAACACAAACTCTGTTCAAAATAGACTAAATTTACACTGGGCGTCCGAACGGTGTACAGGCTCGTCCGCACGGAACTAGGTTAAAAACATTAAATCCTAGTTCTCTACCACAGTGCGTACGGACGACTTTCAAACGAAATTGTAGACGAGGCTCTCGTCCGGACGACATTGCAGACGAGGCTTCAAACGAAGGTTTTTGGAATTCAAATTCAGCCTTCTCATCCGAACGGCTGCAGATGAGGTTGCAGACGGCTGCAGATGAAGCTCTCACTGTACACTTAAACTGAACATGTTAACAAAAAGTATTTTGTTCACACAAATCCAGCCAAGACAAAATAAAACTAACAAATTTGTTATAACATGGGTCTAAAGCCAATTTTTCATATGTGATTTTACACATGACACTAAGTAATTGGGTAACTAAGGGACATAATAGAACATTCACATCCAATATTGTTCAACTGAAAGTGAAAGTGCAGGAATTAAAGATTGTTAACAACAGAAGATTTCTGCAACTTATCCAAAAAAAAGAGAAATGATTTCTATTTAATATCCTCCATCTTTTTTCATAATACGTACACATATAATCTCATTCATTTACAAGTATAGATAGGAAATATTTTCCTTCTCTTTGCATACTAAAAAAAGACAAAACTGTATATCTAGGATGTTGCATTGTGATCTTTCTGGCTAGTGGTTCAAGATGTTGAGAAGAGAAACTCGGGTTTTGATTAGGCACCTAAACAGGCACTCAAGTCCTTCTTCAAGATCTTGAACAATTGCTCCAAATTCCCCAACAAGTTATGCACATTCTCAACGTGAGTGATATAATCTGAGTTGCTTCTTTTGTGATTAATGACGGAGTGTAATGCAGCTTCCACCTTCTCAAATTCAGATGCAGCTGTTTCTTCATTATTATGTGCTACTCTTTTGGGGAGCACCAACTTAGAAACCAAGGACCAGCTGCTTAGTTTTGATTGCAACCTCGGCAGGGGCGGAACTATGTACAACAGTGGGGGGACGAATGTCCCCCCAAAGTTTTTGAAATTTTTATTAAAGTAGGTATATTTTATATATTTGCTCCTTAAATTTAGAAATTTGTCCCTCCAAATTAATTTTTTACTCCCTTGTATTTATCTGCAGCAAGACTTTGTTTTTACCTTTCATTGTTGTCAATTAACTTAAATATTTGATGGGTTTGGATTCATTAATTTATTTGGCATTTTTTTCACTTGTTAGTGGTAATAAGTAACTATAGTAAAATTTTAACAAAAATGACTTGTGATTTATTATGAAATTATATTTTACCATATGTATCTATGTATTCGGTAGGTGCTATTATGATCACGCTCAAGTAGGATAGCCACAATTAGTCTCTCCGGCCTACCCTTTTAATTAGAAAAAATAAAAATAAAAATAAAAAAATAAAATAAAATAAAAAAAATCGTCCCCCCACACTCAAAATCCTGGTTCCGCCCCTGAACCTCGGCCCGGCAACAAAGGACAACAAGGATTCAAACACAATGAGAGTTACTGTTTCTATTTCTCTCAATGTGCTAACCATGGGAAGAGTCTCATGGTTTTTGTCAGCATGCTTTCCTTCCATGCCCTTTAAGGCTTTCTGAATTGCCTTCTTGACAACTTTCCTAGCGGTCAAGAATTTCCTAACCTCCCTTTCAAGCCCCATGTCACCTCCTGCTCTTCTTCGCATAATTGATTGGAGTTCGCGTGCGCATTCTTTTGTACGTATCAAGGCATCCTTGGCTGCACTGCACATGCCCAAGAGCCTGAGAGATCCATCCAAAAGCTGTTCCTACCCATTTCCCATTACACCTTCTGACAAAGTCGTGTTGCATTTGGGGCAGCTGAAGCAACTTTTCAACACAATCATGCAAATCCTGAAGGCCAATTAGTTTGCAGCTTAATGATGATGATGAAGTAGAAGCCTCCAATCTGCATAAATGCTCATTGCAGTCTAGAATGAGAGGATGTGGTCTGGATGGCAAGCTATTGGATCGAGCATGAGATTTTTTCTTAAGAGGAGATGAGGCCATCTTTTTCCACTTAGAGAAGAGAAAGGCCTAGGAGTTGAATATTGTTCAAATCAGTGTAGAAATTTGCCATCCTTCCATTGGCATCTACTGAATATATTTTAGAGGTAGAGGGAGACAAGAGGAATCTCATCATCTTCATAACTCAATAAGTAGTAACATGTTTTCGATTAGGATCTAAATGCAATACCAGCAATGTTTATGCATTGTCTCCCCACCAGCTCATTACCAATTATATTAAATGATAGACACCATCTCAGGCATATTGTCACTTTTAAGACAAAATACAGTCCTGAAACACTAATTGCAATTAATATTTTTCTGCTCATGTGGTGCAGGCTTCTTTTCTACCAGGAAGGCAGGCAGGCAATCTGGATTGTATATCTATTATTGTTTATTGTGTCAGAGGAAATGAAGTCAATGCCATTCGTGTATTGCATATCTGTGATTTTTTAGTCTACAAATAACTAATAATGAGTTGGAGAGCTGATGAGAAGGAGACATTGCAAAAACATTACCGACATAGCATTGAGATCCAGATCGAAATCATGTTACGACCACTTGATATTTCAAGAGGATGAGATTCCTTGTGTTCCCCTTACTCCATAATACTTATTGAGTAGACACCAAACATAGAAACACTACGAAAAACACAGGTGTTAGGGACACTTTGGAATGGTATCATTTTAACAAAACAACCCCGTCAATGGTCATTTAAACAGTAAAACAACCTCTCTCAGAAGATTCGTTTCAATAATAGATGCGTGTCATTGAAACAATCCAGTGACGCACGTCTACTATTTTCGTACATCCAAAATTCTTTTTTCACTTAATTAAATTCAAATAAAAATATTATGCTCGATTAGACATGACTTTTTTCAAAATAAAAAGGAAAAAAAAAATAATTTAGCCCCCCAAACTACTAACCATTTTCATTTTAGCCCCTTAATGTTCAAAAAGTGATAAAGTAGCCCCTCAAACTACCAAAAAGTTGCAATTTAGCCACACTGTTACTCAACACTGTCAAATAAGATGGAAAATGCAAAACGACGTCACTTTTTGAGGTTAAGTTACTAAAATGCCATTTTGAAAAAAAAAAAAAAAAAAAAATCAATTTAAAAAATGCCCCCAAAAACAACGTCATTTTGAATAATAATAAAAATTAAAAAACAAAAAAAAGAAAAAACGGTGGTTTAGGGTGGCTGCCATAGGCCATGAGGGTGGCCGCCCAACCACCCCCACAAGCCTGGGGGTGGCTCGACGGCCACCCCCATGGCTTAGGGGTGGCTCGCCAGCCACCCCCATGGTCTATGTGGTGGCCGATGAGCCACTCCCAGGCCATGGGGGTTGCTCGGCGGCCCCCCCATGGCCTAAGGAGTGGTTGCCCAGCCACCCCAACAGGTGTGGGGGTGGCTGCCTAGCCACCCCTATGGCCTGGGAGTGGCTCGTCGGCCACCCCATAGACCAAGGGGTGGCTGGCGAGCCACCCCATAGGCCATGGGGTGGCAGCCGAGCCACCCCTAAACCACCATCTTTGTGTTTTTTTTTTTTTTTTTTCCTCAAAACGACGTCGTTTTGGGGGGGCATTTTTTAAATTTATTTTTTTTAAAATGGTATTTTAGTAACTTAACCTTGTCAAAACGACGTAGTATTGAATTTTTTATCCTATTTGACGGTAATGACTAACAAAGTGGTCAAATTGCAACTAATTGGTAGTTTGGGAGCTATTTTATCACTTTTTGAACATTAAAGGGCTAAAATGAAAATGGCTTGTAGTTTCGGAGGTTAAATTATATTTTTTCCCAAAAATAATCTTAGAAATTACTGGATGACTGTAATAAGAACTCAATAGTCAAGAAACATGACCTTAAATTCACATTAGTGAGAATCCACCAATCATTTCCAATGTCACCATGCTTAATAAACTCTTAAATTAAAAAAGAAAAATTAAATAGAACTTTCATTAGACATGAATTTTTCCCAAAATAAAAAAATAAAAAGAAACTCTTAGAAATTACTAGATTACTATAATAAGAACTCAAGAGTCAGAAAACATGACCTCAACTAAAATTTACGTTAGTTAAATTAATCCATCAATCATTTCTAATGTCACGATGCTTAAACAAATCTTCACTTTTTAGATAAATTCAAAAACAACTTTTATACTTGATTAGACATGTCATTTGCAAAATAAAATAAAATTAAAAAAAATTAAAAAAAAAAAAAAAAAAAAAGGATCTTAGAAATTTCTAGATAATAACAATAAGAACTTAAGAGTCAAGACACATGACCTCAACAAAAATTTCACGTTAATCAACAATCAAACGCTTCCAAGGTCAATGTTATAGGCCTTTCCATATTAGGCTATCCATATTAGGTTTATATTAGGTTAGCATAAGTCAGCTAATCCTTGCCGTATTAGGATTATGATATTATTTTAATAAAAGTCTCTTGATAACTCAGCCCTAATAAACATTGAAATAGTTTGTCTATTTAAAGGCTATTATGTTATGAATAAATGAAGAAAAGAATTAATCTCAAACCTTGTATTTGAAAAAATGTTTTGGGTTTTCTTAAAATTTAAAGGTCTAGGTTCCCTCATAGCCTAATTTATCTGTTGCGAACTTAGGTTCGTAACAGTCACCATATGCTTAAATAACTCTTCACTTAAATAAATCGAAATACAAATTTAATACTCGAATAGACATGACTTTTGCCAAAAAAAAAAACAAACTCTTAAAGATCACTAGATGACTATTATAAAAACTCAAGAGTCATGTGACCTTAACAAATATCATGTTAGTCAAAAGGCATCAAACGTTTCCAAAGAAACCATGCTAAAACAAATCTTCGCTTAAATAAATAAATTTTCATGCTCGGTTAAACACGACTTGTGCCTAAAAAAAAAAAAAAAAAAAAATCTTAGAAATTACTAGATATCTATAATAAAAACTAAGCAATCAAGAGACATGACCTTAACTTAAATTCAAGTTAGCCAAAATGCATCAAACCTTTTCCAAGGTCACCGTGTTTAAACAAATCTTCAATTAAATAAATTAGTTTTTATGCTCGATTAAACACAACTTTTGCCAAAAAAAAAAAAAACTCTTAAAAAAAAAAATCTTAGAAATTACTAGATATCTATAATAAAAACTAAACAATCAAGAGACATGACCTTAACTTAAATTCAAGTTAGCCAAAATGCATCAAACCTTTTCCAAGGTCACCGTGCTTAAACAAATCTTCAATTAAATAAATTAGTTTTTATGCTCGATTAAACACAACTTTTGCCACAAAAAAAAAAAAAACTCTTAGAAATTACTGGATATCTATAATAAAAACTAAACAATCAAGAGACATTACCTTAGCTTAAATTCAAGTTAGCCAAAATGCATCAAGCCTTTTCCAAGGTCACCGTGCTTAAACAAATCTTCAATTAAATAAATTAGTTTTTATGCTCGATTAAACACAACTTTTGCCAAAAATAAAAAATTCTTAGAAATTACTGGATATCTATAATAAAAACTAAACAATCAAGAGACATTACCTTAACTTAAATTCAAGTTAGCAAAAGAGTAATGCCAGGTACCATCTTTTTATCCTTCTAAAATTCTCATAAAGTTGATGTGGCTTCTAAAATCACAATTAAATTTTAGATGAATCATACTTGAATTTTGATCCAATTGTGATTTTGAAAGCTACATCAGCTTTAGGAGGATTTTAGGAAGATAAAAATATGGTACCTAGCATTACTCTTAGCCAAAACCCATCAAATCTTTCCAAGGTCGCCATACTTAAACAAATCTTCGATTAAATAAATTAGTTTTCATACTCGATTAAACACGACTTTTGTCACACAAAAAAAAAACACTCTTAGAAATTACCGGATATCTATAATAAAAACTAAACAATGATCAAGAGACATGACCTTAACTTAAATTCAAGTTAGCCAAAACCCATCAAACCTTTCCAAGGTCACCATGCTTAAAAAATTCTTCGCTTAAAAAAAAAAAAAAAATCACTCTTTTATATAAATGCTTTAAGATGTTATAAATTATGGATTCATCCTGGAGTTCCAAGAAAAAAAAAGTAATCCGAAGAGAGTGGGAGGAACAATGGACCAAAAAGGTATGAAGGAATTTCTGGTAATGATAATATTGTTAATGACTCTTTTTCTAGTTTAGAAGCATGCAGAGGATCGTCCACTTCCTTTTTCTGCTACCAATATGCCCTCATCTCTCCTTAGAAATTACCGGATATCTATAATAAAAACTAAACAATGATCAAGAGACATGACCTTAACTTAAATTCAAGTTAGCCAAAACCCATCAAACCTTTCCGAGGTCGCCATGCTTAAAAAATTCTTCGCTTAAAAAAAAAAAAAAAAAAAAAATCACTCTTTTATATAAATGCTTTAAGATGTTATAAATTATGGATTCATCCTGGAGTTCCAAGAAAAAAAAAAGTAATCCGAAGAGAGTGGGAGGAACAATGGACCAAAAAGGTATGAAGGAATTTCTGGTAATGATAATATTGTTAATGACTCTTTTTCTAGTTTAGAAGCATGCAGAGGATCGTCCACTTCCTTTTTCTGCTACCAATATGCCCTCATCTCTCCATCGCTTGCCGGTACCCACTCAACTTCTCTCTTTCTCTCCAAATGATGATGGGATACGCCCATGGAAGAAGCGTATTCGTAAAGAGAAAAGTGAAAAATTGAAATTATGTTATAAAAATTGTCGTGGGTACTTCTTTGAGGATGTGAAGACAAACAGAAGGTTTTCCTCAGCATATGAGAAATTAAAAGATTGTCGTAAACGATGCGAAGAAATACATGGCAGACGACAATGGATATGGTATATAGCCCATAATCATAATAATTGCATATTTTTGCAATCTCTTTATTTTGGGCAATATTATGTATTAAGTGTGTGATTTCAGTCTTCTCTTTAGTAGGTGGTTATGTAATAGTGTTTTTTGTTCCTAGAATAAGCTGCAATCCTATCTATAAAAGGATGTAGATGTTTTCTGGAAAATCAAATAGTGAAAAAAATCAATGAATTTATGCATCTTTTGGAGGTTGATATATATCCCTTCGAAGTGGTCAATTTATATTTTTTTCTTTTATCATCTGATTTCAACTAATAAAAACCCTCGAATTCCTATTACTTAGTATTAGATGTTCAACTTTTCTTGTGCAGTTATATCTCTTTTTTGAAGCCAACATATTTTTTTCCATATATGTATATGAATTTCAAGTAGGCATTTAGACTATAATATTTCACCTAAAGCCATGTCCTCCTTCAAGTTCAAATGCAACTTTCATGCTCAATTTGACATAGCTTTTGCCAAAAAAAATAATAATAATAATAATGCTCTTAGAAATTACCCGATGACTATAACGAAAGTTTAAGAGTCACAAGACATAATCTTAACCAAAATTGATGTTAAGTCAAAAGCCATCAAACGTTTCCAAGGTCATCATGCTTAA
Source organism: Corylus avellana (assembly GCF_965113065.1). Lineage (NCBI taxonomy): Eukaryota > Viridiplantae > Streptophyta > Magnoliopsida > Fagales > Betulaceae > Corylus > Corylus avellana. Next base: position 20,301,039 of record NC_142491.1, on the reverse strand, counting down.
ACAAGTACTCTTTACTAAATTATATTCAAATGCAACTTTCATGCTTAATTAGTCATGACTTTTACCGATAACAAAATATTCCTAGAACTTACTGGGGGATATAGTAGGAACTCAAGAGTCGAGAAATATGACCTTAACAAAAACTCACTTTAGTTAAAATTTATCAAACATTTTCAAGGTCACCATGCTTAAACTACACTTTGCATATAAAAAATTTAGATGTTGTAGATTATGAATTTCGTTAGAATATAAGATTGTAATAAGATTTAATTGTATTTAAATCATTATTGAAAAACTTTAAACAGATAAATATCACAATTTTATGCGGAATTAATGGATATTTAAATTTAAGTAAACAATCACCAAAAACAAGTAAAATCAAACACAAAGATTTTGATGACGAAGAGGAAACCTTTTAGAAAACGTTCTAAAAGTAAAACCTCTCCGGGGCAGCCAAACCCAGGAAATCATTATCAAAAGATTATTCAGAAATTACAGACACTAGGAACACTTACAACCTTTTGCAAGACCTTGACTCTGTAAGATTGACAAGCCTCAAACTTGTCTCCTCGCTCACAATCTTCTTCAATGTGATTCACCTTTATCGGACCCTTCCGATAGACTTCAATTAAGCACACAATCAAAACTAACAAAAATCCTCTAAGAGGAATCAATTTGGCTTACAACAAAATAATCACTCAAGCACAGCCTCACACGAACTCTCTGGAGATGAAAATTAGTACATCTCTCTTCTATAATGATGTATATATACCCCCGACAAAACCCTAGACCTAACCCACTTAAAATCACGTTTTTTGGCCTAAAACTTACGGGGTGTCTGGACAGGTTAATGGGCTGTCCGGACAGGGCTTTACGGAGCAGAAACAGAGTTTCTGAAAATGTGGTCCGGACCCGGGGAAGGCCTGTCTGGACAGGGCATGCAATGGGTGAAACAGCATTCTGGAAATGCTGTCCAGTCTTGATCAACAGCTCCGATCGATGGGCGTTTGTGGTCCGATTGAGCTGAAATTTTGCAGGGACGTTCATAACACATGAATCTACATTATGATCGGTGGAGATTGGATTCTGAGCATTCTATACTAGTGTTTGAGCCTGTGAACCGTAATATCTACATTTTGGAACTGAATTAAGCCAACACAAGAACTAACAAACTCCCCCTTTGGCAATTCAGTGACAAAACCAAAATGCCGAGCCAATCCCATCATCTCCCCATATTTACTCCCCCTTTTTGTCACAAAATGACAAAAGGTCTTCATATTTCTTGAAACAATTCACAAAATACATCAAGGCATATGTGGAACAAAAATATAGAAATAAAACTCATGATCACAAAAAAATTACGTAGAATGCAAGATCATGAACACACATCACCAAAAACTCCCCCTCAACATATGACTCAATAATCAACAAGAAGCTAAAAAATGCAAAACATGTTTCGCCCCCTCAAAAGTCAAACGAACACAATTGATAACACATCAATGACTCATGTATTGCACAATGAATATCCTAAACATGCTCCAAATATGCAAAATATACATGAGTCTAGCAATGGCAAGAAACTCATATTGCTTAAACCAAGCAAAGAAAAATGTTCCACTCAACACATGCTTGTGTGGTGTGTGTGTAAGCCATCCAAAGAGAAAAAAATTCAACTTACAAGATGAGGATAAAGTTTCACTACCATGATGTTTTGACAAGTATATCAAATCAAAAGTCAAACCTTATCATACTAAGGCCTAGCTACTCTCATCCTATACATTTCTCTTTGTAAAACATTTTGCACAAGTTTGACAGAGTGAAATAAATTCCTTTTGGAATATGATTTTTTGATTTTATTTGTTTCACTATTTTGTTTATTTTTCTCTTTGAAAAAGTGTCCTTAAACTTTTGGTGCATATCACAAAAGAGAAAGCAGGAATTTTTAAGCATTAGATTCAACTAGCATATGGTCAATTTGAAAAATATGACTAGTCAAAAACCTTATATGGTTACCTAACAGACCTCACAAATAAAGTGAAACAAAACATCAATTTCAGCTTAACTATGCATAAGGGATAAAGCATAGGCAAAATGTACTACATAAGCTCAGGCTTTAGGTAACCTCAAAAACAAGTCCATTGACACAAATTTTCATCTCATGCATATTAAGAACATTCCAAGACTCAAGGAATTAAATTTATAAAAAGCAACATGAGAAATTAATGAACTATCTAGGTGCATAAGACAAAATAAAGAAAAAAAAATAAAACAACTAAAGTAAAATATTTTTGTCTTTTTGTTATTTTTCACAAAAGAAATGCACACAAACAAAATACAATTTCAAAACAAAATAAAACAAAAATGCAATGAAAAAAAAAAAAAAAAAAAAAAAAAACATGCTCTAGAATATGCAAAGATATGCAAGAAAATCAATCCTAGGCATGCGGGTGACTCACCTAACATAAGGTGAGATCATCACCACTCCCCCCTCAAGGGGTGAATGGTATCATCCTTCCTAACCCAAACTTGATAAATCTTAGGTCTAGACTTATGACTTTGCACAAACTTATCTAGCCTAAATAACACTTCTCTCATCATTATGACCAAACCCTCACTTTCTTTCCTAGAATAGAAATTTTCATTTATATGCACATGAGGTTTCAAATTAAAACAGTGAGGTCGAATGTGACCCACTTTGCCACAGTGATGACATGTTGGGACAAAACTTTGAGAAGGTAATTTCCTAGGAGGATGCACGACTCTAGGTGTAGGGTAAGATGCATGAGGCTCAATGTAGATTTTCTTACATTTCTTACCTTGAGGAGTCGGAGCAACTACTTGCTTTTCTTCACTTGAAGATTCTTCTACTTTCACTGGTTTAACAAAAACAGTCTTTGAAGTAGAAGCACAATTAGAAGACAAAGAAGCAGTTTTATCAAATCCTAAGCCAGATCTGTCGCTAGAATGCTTTTGAATATGCAACATTTTATCAAACTTTTCACTAGAGAATTTACTCAAGTGATTTCTAGATGCAATCAGATCATTTTGAAGGGATTTATTTTTAGCAATTAACACATGATTTTCAGATTTGACAGTATTGCAAACAACATGTGAATTACTCAAAGATTTCAACAAATTATCCCTTTCAAGCTCAAGATTCTTAAAATCCTTAACAATTTTCAAGTTAGTATTTCTAAGCATAGAAAACTTTTCCATTAAATTGTTAAAGGAGTTTTGAAGATCATTAACCCTATTTAATTCATTATCAGAGGCAGACTAAACATCTGATTGATTAGAATCATCAGAATCATAGGATGCAACAAAAGCCATATAATTAGGAGTTTCTTCCTCATCGGTGTCACTCAAGGTAATATTGAAGGCTTTTTGGTCTTTTAGCTTATTACTCTTGAGATTAGCACAATTATTGCGAACATGACCATAGCCAGAACACTCATAACATTTTGGACCACATGGGTCTCTTTCATTTCTTTCCTGAGTACTTCCTTTTTGTTTTCCAAATCTCTTGGAAATTCTATGTTCATTCTTATAAAACTTTCTAGCTATCAAGGCAAGTTCCTCATCATCTAGTGATTCCTCATCAGATAACTCATCAGAGTTCTTCCTAAGAGTTCTAAGGGCAAGATCCTTATTTTTCCTAGGTTGAGGCAAAGAAAACTCATAAGTCTGAAGGGCACCAATTAACTCTTCTATCCTCATGGTTTCCAGATTAGTGCATGATTCAATGGTTGTTACCTTCATTCTGAATCTTTCAAAGAGTGATCTAATGACCTTTCTAATAATCTTAGTGTCAGAAACTTTATTTCCTAGATTTATCATAGAATTTCTAATGTCACTGAGTTTACCAAAGAAATCATTAAATGTCTCATCCTCTAACATTTTAATTTCCTCAAACTTAGAAACTAACATTTGAAGTTTTGAAGCTTTAACAAGATTTGTTCCTTCATAAGTAGTTTCTAGGATCTCCCATGCATCTTTGGCACTATCACAATTTCAAATTCTAGAGAACTCAGTTTGTGAAATTGCCAAGCATAGAGCATTCATAGCTTTGTCATTCGCCATACGAGTTTGTTTTTCAACATTAAACCATTCAGCTGTCGACTTATCTGGAGCTTTAAATCCAGATTCAATGACATGCCAAACGTCTATAGATTTTCACAAAAATCTCATACGGGACTTCCAATAGCCATAATTTGATCCATCAAAATCAGGCACAGTGTTAAGGGTTTGAGACATCATAAACAAGAAACAAAGATCACACTCAGGAATTTAATCCTTCACAGAGTGAACCCGCTCTGATACCAATTGAAAAACTCTAAATAGATAAATAACACAATTTTATGCGGAATTAATGGATATTTAAATCTAAGCAAACAATCACCAAAAAACAAGTAAAATCAAACACAAAGATTTTGGTGACGAAGAGGAAACATTTTAGAAAACGTTTTAAAAGTAAAACCTTTCCGGGGCAGCCAAGCCCAGGAAATCACTATCAAAAGATTATCCAGAGATTACATACACTAGGAATGCTTACAACCCTTTGCAAGACCTTGACTCTGTAAGATCAACAAGCCTCCAACTTGTCTCCTCGCTCACAATCTTCTTCAACGTAATTCTCCTTTATCGGACCCTTCCGATAGACTTCAATTAAGCACACAATCAAAACTAACAAAAATCCTCTAAGAGGAATCAATTTGGCTCATAACAAAATAATCACTCAAGCACAGCCTCACACGAACTCTCTGGGAGTGAAAATTCGTACCTCTCTCTTCTATAATGATGTATATATACCCCCGACAAAACCCTAGACCAAACCCACTTAAAATCATGTTTTTTGGCCTAAAACTTACGGGGTGTCCAGACAAGTTAATGGGCTGTCCGGACAGGGCTTTACGGAGCAGAAACAGAGTTTCTGGAAATGCGGTCCGGACCCGGGGAAGGCCTATCCGGACAGGGCATGCAATGGGTGAAACAACATTCTGGAAATGCTGTCCAGTATTGATCAACAGCTCCGAACGATGGGCATTTGTGGTCCGATTGAACTGAAATTTTGCAAGGACGTTCACAACACATGAATCTACATTATGAACGGTGGAGATTAGATTCTGAGCATTCTATACCAGTGTTTGAGCCCATTAACAGTAGCCTCTACATTTTGGAACTGAATTAAGCCAACACAAGAACTAACAATTATGATTTCATATTATCTCCTATCTTTTAGGTAATCAATTTGATTACTAAGTCATTGCTTCTATTTTATTTACTTTTCATTTAATTATAATTTTTTTCATATTCATCTTAGAATTCCCCCCAAAAAAAAAAAAAAATCCAAGAAAAGGGGAAGAACAATGGATGATATTGGTATGAAGGGAAATTTTGAAATCCTGTTATACAAATTGTCGTGACAACTTCTTTGAGAATGTAATATTAAAAGGGCTTGGCCCGGTGTGGGAGCAACTCAAATCTTGTCGTAAATAGGGGTGGGTATTGGTTCGGTCTGTATCGGTAGAGGAATTTTCGCCTATTGATTCGTAAAAGTCAATTAAGTTGATTAATTAACTGACTTCATACCGGCAATGAATAGTTTCGACTTTTTCAATTAATCAGTAAGTCGGTTAATTCATGGAACAAGGAACATGGACCAAAAATGACAACCACAAATCAGCTCAACAAACACAATAAGGAAAATTTTCAAAAAAAATTAAAAAATCACTTCAAAAAGTCATGACTACCGACTGTCGAAACCGATTAATTGTCAATTAACCGATACAAAAAACTTTTTTACCTCCTACTGAACTAAACCGATGTTGAAACAGTATTTTTGTACAACCTACCAATCGTCGAAAGTTGGTTGCGGTCGGTGATGGTTCAGTGGCAGTCGATCAATAAGCGGTCAATATGTGGTAAACGGTTAATTTCCCCACCCTTAGTTGTAAATGGTGCAAAGGCTTACGTGGCAAATGATAATTGTACTATTAGTGGCAGAGTCTATGATCACCAATATTGGATGATTTTGGGGATCCCACAATATTTTCCTAATATAGCACATAATCATAATAATTGTATAATGTTGCAATCTCCTTAGTTTAGGAAATATTATGTAATAATAGTGTGATTCCAGTCTTCTCATTTGTAGGTGAATATGTAATAGCTTTTTAGGGTAACCCTAAACATCCGCTAACCCCATGACTATTCATCAGGTGTAAGATGAGATCTACACCAAACAGACACCATCAAATGCATAGGTAGCGCTTATTCCTCACTCTTGAGAACATAGAACTCCCATGCTGAAACTTATCCTCCTCAACCCGATAGCCAAGATAACGTTTACATCTACAACCCAAAGGTCTGGACCAAAAGCAAAACGGGCAGATCATAGAGGGGGGACGGAGCCTTATTACATACAAAAAAAAAAAGGAAAGAAAAAATGTACAGGGAAATATGAGCTACATTACAAAAACCTCAATAGCATCAACAATAAAAATACCACAATCTAAAGCACAACTCATCATCCTCAAGTAGATTTCATGCACAACCTCAAGCATGAGGAAAGACTCTAATCCTCCGACTTAGCTAGTACCTGCTAAAACTGCAAAACAAATAAACGTTCCACATGTGGAAGGAAAACAATTAGGTAAGTCCACAACTTAGTAAGTAAAATACCTCGAAATCGAGCTCATGCTGTGAGACTCAAATTTAGTAAATAAATGTGATTTGTAATTATGCATGTTTATAATATAAAGCAATCATTTTATGAAGTAATTTAAAATGACAAATTCCCTTGTGAGTTTACTCACCAGGGTCGGAAGGCTCCTCCAAAAAACCTTACAGATGCTCACCACCCTCTGAATATTTGAAAGAAACTTAAATCAGAACTTAGTATATGCTAAAGCATCCTAACTCTTAATTTGAGGGCAAAATGATCATTTTTCCTGAAAGTCAAATGTTCATTTATCAGGTTGATCAATCATTTCCGATTGTTCGGTTATCTGGCAAAAACTTTCATTCTCAAAACAATCCATTACTAACTCATTCTAACACGATCTAAAGCTCTAATTTGGATCTTAACACTGTTCTAAATTTATATACGATGTTCATACACATATATGCTTATCAAACCATAAGAAATCCCCAACCCATCATAATCCAACCATAAGTCAATGTCCAACCATAAAGATCTACATTAATACCTATAAACAGAACCAATAAGTAACCAAATATTGCATGATAATCGTAACCATAATCATCTAACCAGCTATCAACATCAAACTCATAATATCCAATTATCAAAATTAAATCTACAAACTCAAATGTAAATCTATGGTTATTAAGCTAATACAACAGTTAAAAATAAGTAATAACATGCTAAGAATAACATCGAAGATGAGATTTGAGTAGAGGGTTACCCCTTCTTCAGTGAAAAATCCAAGATTCACTTTCTCTATCTCTCACTCTTTCTCTCCCTTAAGGGTTTCCAAAAGCTAAGAATTAGTGGAATGAGGTGGAAGGATCAAGAAGAGGCCCTTAAGTCTTAAACCTAAATCAATCATGTAGGTTTAAAAGGGTAGAGACATCTAAAAAATAGGTCTTTATAATCGTCCATCGATCGCTCAGTTATAGGTTAAAGTTAGAGAACTCTTAACCATAAATATTTTTTGAGGTGTTACAAGTGCTAACAAGAGAATCTCATAAAAGTTCTCCTCAGCGGCTTCCGAGGAAACTAGAGAGGAAATAAGCGCCGAATGCTGCACATTCAAACCTCTTAACTCGCATATGTTAATTCCTTAGCGTTGTTATCTTTTTGATTTTGTGTTGTTTTCATGTTTTTAGGTTCTTACGGAGAATACAAGAAATTCCATTGAATTTGGGCTTAAAACATGATTTTTTGAGATGTTGATGTTGAAGAAGTGGGATAGAGCTCACTTCTGATGGGATTGAGCACAAATCAGCCCACGTGCATAAGTAGGATCAAGCACACCACAAGTGGGCTCGAGCACACTCATGCTGAAAAGTCTAAAAGATGCTGAAATTGATAAGGAAAGCTTTTTTAGGTCTCCAAATCCAATAGGGAGATTGAATAACGGTTTTTCTAGGATTCCTAAGACTTCTAGGGTTTGTTTTATACCCTATAAATAGGTCTCTAAGCCTTGAAGAGATGTGTGCTTAGTTTTAGACATAAAATATCTTTTGGGGGGCTATTCTAGAACCACCATGAGCGGCTAAATTCGTAATAGGGTGTTCATGTAGACCTTTCCAAGTAACAATGGTTTAATTATATTTTAATTTGAGTTTTTCTATATGCATGATAGTTGTATAATTGTGAGAATTGATCTTAATGTTTATATTAAATTATTATGAAATTCTTGTCTTATCTTAAAAAACATTTTATATTGATTGAACTTAATCCTTCATATTTTCTGTGATTATATGAATTAGCTTATAACCCGCACAATGAGCGGGACTTTTCATTACAATTTAATCATAAAATTTCAAAATATTATAATCGTACTCGTAAGTATTATGAAATTTACCTTTCATGATTGTAAGAGGAAAACTTGAATTTTGCTTAATCAAAACATTAATATAAAATTAGAAAGAATCTCTAATATTGTTGGTGTAAAACTTATTAAATTTCAACACAAATAAAACTCAAAATTATGAATATTCAAAAAAGTACTTTGGTTGTAGAAAAAAATATGCGCAAGATTTTTTGTTATAGTTTAATTTCTAAATTTAAACATATCTCTATTGAACTTTTCATTATAGGTTGTTAAAAAAAAAAAAAAAAAAAAAAAAAAAAAAAAAAAACCTATCACGCCGTTTTAAATAAAAGGATATACTAAATGTTATACACCAATATATTACTCAACATAATGATACACAATCATACACAAAACATTGCATAAATGTATAAGTCGCATAAAATTTTACTATCATAAGGCATTTAACTTTAATTAGTTTAATCCATATAAATTAAAACATGTTAAAATCTTTGTTCCCATATGTATTGTTTAAAATGAAAAATATACAAAAAAACAAAATAGCGAAAAGAAAACTTGGATTGTGATTATCAAAGCACTAATAGAAAGTTAGCAAGAATCATTAATATTATTAGTGTTATACATATTATATTTCATACAAATTATAAAACTCATATAATTATGAGCCTTAAAAAAAGTACATAGCAAAATAATAAAAAATCATTCAGTCAACAATGCAATCAAATAATCATCCCACATCCCTCTCTCTTCTAGGGTTTCATCTCTAGCAGAGAGAGCCGTCGGAGGGGGAGAATCTTTGTTCTCCTGCTCCAGCCCTCCTCCCCTCTCCCTCTTCTGCCTCCCCCCTCCCCTCCCATCACCCTCTTTCTCTTCACGAGCTAGCCTATGTACTTGATGCCCCTAGCTCTTTGGGTGATTTTTTTTCTTTCCCTTCCTCTCCGCCTCTTCCCTCTCCTTTGGTCCTCTTTTTTTGCTCAAGGCTTTTGGATCAACCGTTCTTTGCCTGAACTACTGCTTTGTCGAACCCACGTCGTCGCTCTCCTTTCCACATGTCCTCTTCGGCTTCGTTCGAGTTCTTCGCGTTCCGGCCATTTTCCCCCAGCAACCTTCCTTCCCGATATGGTTTATGTTTTTGGTTTCTTTTTTCCTTGTTATTTTTTTATTTTTTATTTTTTGGTATTCTCTCATTTTCTTGTTTTTTGCTAGAGTTTATGTTCGTTTCTTTCTGTTTTAGCTTTTGTTGTTTTTGCTTGTTTAGGTACTCTTTGTGGATGATGCTCATAGGGTTTCACTCAAACTTCCCCCTCCGTTAAAGTGCGCCGCCGATCTCCTCCGCACCTACTCTGCCGCCCACGTCCTCTGTTGGGCCTTTTTCTTGCGCCCCCTACCGCGATGAGCTTCCAATGCCCCCTTCTATTTTCTGTTTCTGGAGAGCGCACGATCGGCTCTTCTTTCTGGCTACTGTCATCCTCTTAGTGTGCTTTTTTCTATTGGTTATTTCCCTATAATTTTATCTGGCTTTCCTTTCTTTTCTTTTTTTTTTGTTCTTTTTGTCATGTTTTGTTTCCCTGTATCAATTTTGTTTTTGCTTCTAATAATGCTTGGTCCCCTCTCTGGATCTGCCCGCCTAATACCCTTTGGGGTAGTTGATTTGGTCCAGATCTTTGGGTTGTGGATGTGAACATTATCAGGGCTTTAAGGTCGAGGAGGATGAGTTTTGGCTTGGGGTTCTCTGCTCTCAATGCCGAGGAATAAGAGCTACCTATGCATTGGTTTGAGTCTGTTTGGTGCAAATCTGCTATTTAATTTGAAAATTAGTCATAGGTTAGTGGATTTTGTATGAGTCTGGAATGTAATACATCATCTTTGACACTTGTAACCTCGTAGCTTCGGCCTTTTGCTCTATGTTGTTTGAGCTTTATGCTCGTTTATCAATTAATGAGATTGAACTGTTTCAAAAAAAAAAAAAAAAAATCATCCCACAATGTATTCAGTCTTAATTAGCTCTAAGGTGTTTCGAAGTTCCTTTTTTGTATGATAATCAAATAAAATTTTTCTTTCTTTTGCTTTCAAAAGCATAAAAAGTACTCTAAAAAAAATCTAAAAATCCAGGTAATTCATACAAATAAATAAAAAATCTTATAGGCTAATAGATCTTGGGCAAATATCAAATAAGAAGCATGTTATATCGAATAATTAACGATTTTATAAACTAATGGACACTAAGCAAAAATAATCCCCAAGATGACCATTGTGATTTTACACTTTGGTTTGGACATCGAATATATAATGAAGAAGAATACAACATTCCTGAAGCAAATATAGATTCACATGATTGGAACATACCCGAGGTCCCAACCAGAGAAATTTATAAATCAAGTTTTTCACCCTTGTCATTTACTAATGATTACTAAAAACAATTGAACAAGTCTATGCTTTAAATAAACACCATGACACATGTCAATTACTTTCTAAAGAAGCAATTAAAAAACTTAGAGAAAAGAAAATGAATTTCCTTCACATAGGATTAATTCAAGTTGCAGTAAAACCCCTAATCTGTCAAGGAATCAATGCCACTGTACTTCTGAGTTTAAGAGATGTAAGACATAAATACTACAGCACTAGCATTTTAGGAGTCGTTGAATCGAGTCTTCATAAAGGACCAATTCATTTTGACTGTTTCATAATCTATGAGGTGTTAAAAATTTCATCTTCACTTTCGCTTGAATCTGAATTTCTAAGTTCTAAGATTTTATACAAATCTTCTTCTCTTTATTGGAAATTTTTAATTGGTTGATTTTATCTTTTACTTTGCACTCATTTTTGTAATGGCATGTCTTACCACATTTAAAGCATTTTACTTTCTTTCAGTCATATTTTTCACTTTTTGGTTTTTTGTAATATTTTCTTGTTGTTTTATTTTTCTTGTAATATTTGGTTGGTTCAATGTTTTTGTTTTTTTTTTCTGTAACTCTTTTTGTAATGTTTTCGAGTTTTTACATTTTTATCCTTATGTTTTTTTTCTAGATGGTGGTATAGAAGGTAAACCATATTGTTCACAAAAATTTCCAATTTCATATTTTGCTTCTCTTTTTTCTTTGTTCAAGTTTTTATTTATTTTCATATCTATACACATTTTTAATCATATTTTACTTATTGTACTTATGATGCCTTCGTAAGTGAGATTATCATATTCTATAATTCCAGTTTTATTACTTAAATCTTCACGAATTTTATGGGCAAATAGGTTGGGTAGACCATTGATTAATTTTTTTTCCAAAAAGCATTTTTACAATCTTCTCTTAACATTACTCTTGACAGAAAAACATTTTTGTACCATCTAAAGTCATTTAAGGTTGGACACCTAAGGTTACTTAATTGGTCATGAATTCTAGCGATAACATTACTAGGGATTCCTATGAAATGTTTTATTGTGGTGTAAATTAAAACGTTAATTCCATCAGGGATTCCTCTATTGTGTGCTTCATTGTAAATTAGGATTCCTTCTTCATTTTTCTGGACTACATATTTTATTTCATTACGATTTTCTTCAGTTAGGTATTTTTCCCACCACACTTTTAAAGTTCCTGTAAATCCCGAGGTTAAAATATCTACAATATCTGCATAAGTTTTTTTCTGGATTACTAAGGTAATTATTAGAAACCATAGACATCTGCTGTAATTTGTTTAAGATTTCTTGTTCAGATAAGTCATCAAGATTCCATTCATGTAGCTTATCAGAACAGACTGAGAATTGGTTAAAAATATTTCTTTCTTCATATTGGATATCTGGAGGCATAGGTCTAGAGTACCAAAAAAAAATAATAATAATACTAAAGGTTATACAACCCTATATTGTCGAACATAGCAGCACAATTACACATAATATTGTATGAATATATAAATAACATAAAACTATACTATCATAAAAACCATAATTTCAGTTTTAATCCATATAAATTAAAATATGTTAAAAAAAAGTCCCATATGTGTAATTTATAATGGAAATAAGTGTAAAGAAAAAAGAAACCAGCAACAAGAAAACTTAGAATGAGTTAAAATATAAGACCCTTAATTTTAATTTAAGCACATTAAAAAATATGTAAAAATCAGAGTAAATCACAAAAACAAACAAAAATAAAAGACATCAAACATTGAAATGAGTTAAAACATAAGAAATTTAATTTTAATTTAAACCACATAAATTAAAACATGTTAAAATATTTAATCCCATAGGAGTTTTAAAATAAAAATAAGCATAAAGGAAAAAATACCAATCAATTTGATCAAATTACAACATCAAAAAAGAAAATAGGTTTATTCTAAGAAACCCCAAAGGATTAAAACGAAAAAAAAAAAAAAAAAAAAAAAAAAAAAAAAAGGAAGATAAAATTATGTCGATGGGTTTCGAAGAAATGTGAATTGAACAAATAAGTGCGGAAGTTTCTTAAAAAATTTGAAATGCGTTGTCAAGGAATGACAATGGGATGAGAATATCTTCAATGTGATCGATGCACAAAACTCCCTGTTTTGTGCACACCATTCAGCAATTGACACATCAGCCTATTACATAAACTTAAAATGAGAACAAAATACCATAATAATTCCTATTCTCACAGTTAAAAAAAATAAAAATTAGAAGTGGCAGCCTTGGAGGAGCATCAGCCCATGAGGTGGTGGGTCACAGCTAGACCCACGAGTCTGGCCGTTTCTCCGACACCGAAGTTCCTTTTTTCAGCCTTTAGGGTGATAAAATCCTTAAAAGGTTCACTTTCCACCTTTAGTTTTAAATCCAAAAATGAGTTTTGAGCCATTAGAATCCGATTTTGAGGTATTAGAATCCAGTTTTGAGGCATTAGAATCCGGTTTTAAGGCAGGACACTACGGTTTCAGGTGGGTTTTGAGGCGGGTCATGGCGAGACCCACGAAAGAGACCCAGCAACCCAACAATCGCTGCTGGTGCTGCTTCACGATCCACCACTGTCAAGGACCCAAGCCACCCTATTAAACCTCCAAACCGAACTGCAACGCTGCCAATCTCCACGCCCGCAAAGCCACCGATCCCTAGACAACCGATGCCCCAGCCATGCTACATTGCCGACCGCCAACCCGCTACATCGCCAAACCCGCGGCATCGGCGATCTCCAAACGGTTGCAGCACCACTGAACCTCTAGACCCGTAGCATCGCGAATCTCCAAAATTGTTATAGCATCACCGGCCACCCAATGGCCTGGGGTGGCCATGCGGTCCATCCTAGACGGCGCCATCCAGATCTGGCTAGGGGTGGCCGCGCGCCACCCCAGAAGACCGCTGGATCTCTCTCCCTCTCTCTCCGCCGGGAACTTACCGATGGATTGGGCGTGGTTCCGGTTGCTTGGCGGGTTGGGCGGGCTGGACGTGGGCTGGGAGGGGTGCCGATGGGCTGGGTGTGGTGGCGGTTAGGCGTGAAGGACGATGAACTGGGTTGGGCGTGAAGGATTGTTCTTTGTTGGTTTTGATTTATGATGAATTGATGAGAGTATAATCAAATGTAGGCGTACCTATTTTCTAATTTACTACATGCTGAGTTGTCATTTATTGTGTGGGTTGCACAAAAGGTGACTTTTGTGCAATGTCCACACAGAAGACACACTCCAATGGGATATACCTCAATACATTGATTGCCCAATTTCATTTATCTCGGAATTTGAACTCCATTTCCTTCTATTATCTTTCATATGTATGTTTCTCTTCTCAAGATTTTCTATGAGTCTCAACAATTTCATCGACATCCTTTTCTTAGAGAAACCAAGATATCTATCTATTTTATTTATGCAATGTTTATAGTCGGTGAAACTGAATAGGGGGGTTACTAGTAACTGTTGGAAAGTTGAAACGGTTCTTTGAGGTGTCCAAAGTTTGTATTGGGTGGGAATTTAAAAACGGTTTATCTCATGATTTATTATGAGAATGGACTTTAATAACAACTGCTGAAAACAAAACCCTAGAAAGAGAGCAGCACATAGAGAGCATAGCAGAGTGGGAGGAGCCGCCCTCTTTCACTTTCTCCCTTCCACCTCCCTTTTCCCGCATCCACTGTAAACCGATCAGGGTGCGTATGTCAATGGTCAACGGGGTACTTTTTAGCTGTGCGTGGCTAGCCGGCGGTAGCGCGTGGAACGCATGAGGGTGTGTTGGGTTTTTGATATTGTATTTTTGTTTTTTTTTAAATAAGAATGTATTCTCTCTAGATATGCTTTTAGTATCGATCTATAGGGTGAAATTTTGTTCGTTTTCTTAGGTTTTGTTTACAAGAATACTTAAGAATCACAGAATCGGTTTCCGGTATGTCTTTTGTTTTCTAATAGTTCATTTTTTGGGAGAAAACCATAAACCGACAGAGGAGTTATCAAGCGTAAGAAAGAATTGTTACTATGGTAAAGGCAGCGAAGGGGATTGCGATTGATTAAGCACTAGTAAAGCACTGATTGAGACGGTGACTTTTTATAGAAATTGTCTTATAATTGCCCGATAGGCTATTATGTATGTCATAGATAATATTTGAGTTGTGAAGATTCCAAATTATATATTTTGGCATTGTATGAAACATTTTGTCCCATTTAACTGTTATATCAATGAAGAGATAATTTGTTATAAATAATAATAATAATAATAATAATGAAACTGAAATGGTTTTTTTTTTATGGAAATGTAAAATGGTCCACTTTTATTGACATTTCTTTTTGGCAGCCCTTTATAGAGGCATCGTGGCTTCAAAAAACAGATCTATTTTTCCCCCTCCCCCATCTGACTCATGTAAAAATAAAATGAAAAAAGAAAAAACTTTACTGTCTGACTCTTCAAATTTTGGGAGTTATAATGAGCCTTAAATGGCATTTAAAGTGGGCGGGAATTTTAATGTTGCTTAAAGGTACGTATTTCCTTTAAAAATATTAAAGGATCATAATTATCTTACATTAAATCTAGTCACATTGTCACAAGATGAAATAAATCTTGTCCTACATTAAATATTGTCACTTAATGGAATTTATATAAGTAAAATGTGTGAAATAAAATCTCATAATAATGAAAAATCGGTTAAGTATATCAAACACATTAAAAACCGGTTCACTCACAAAATATTATGGGTTCAGGACTAGGGGTGTAAACGAGCCGAGCTTGAGCGAGCTTCCCTTGTTCAGACTTGGCTCGTTTAAATTTTATTCGAACTCGAGCTCAATGGCGAGCCAAAAAAATCGAGCTCGAGCTAATAATAAGTCGAGCCGAGCCAGCTCGCGAGCTGGCTCTTATATTTAATGTTTTTGTTTTTTTAAAAAAAAAAAATTAACTTCAAGTACTCTTAAACGGCTTAAGAAGTTAGTTTGCATATGAGTATTTACTTAACTTGGCTAGTCGAGTATGGAGCCTGAGTCAATACAGCAAGGCATTTGGTTTCAAAGAAAGAGGATATGCATCCTTTTATAGATAAGCAAATTTGGAGAATAATGTTTTCTTCATAATGTGGGACAAGTTAACAGGTTGCATTCAGACTGCATTGGGACAACGCCCCTTACAAAAAACTATTTTTTCAACGTCTCTCTCTCAATCCCCCTCACCAGTCACAACGCATCTTCCACCTGAACTCTTATTTCACACTCTCTCACTCTCGCTCATCAAACACGTAGTGATAGTGTTTGGGTCTGTATGATTCTTCAATAGTTTATGCCTTTTGCAATCTCCCTCAATAGTTTCTGCTTGATTCTTCTTCCTTTCGTTTGGGTCTGCTCTAATTGAATAGAGGTATTTTTAATGATTGCTTTCTCTTTGATCACGAAGGGTTTAGAATTTTTCATTCTCTAACGCTTAAATATAAATGCAATTTTAAAATTTTAATAATTATGAGATTTATAATTAATTATGTATTACTTAGTTTATATATATATATATATATATATATATATATATACACACACACACGAGCTTATACGAGCTTGCTCACGAGCCTAGCCGAGTCGAGCCGAGTTTGCTTCGTTTAATATTCGAGCTAGAATTTGTGTTCATGAAGCGTTTCATTTAATATTTGAGTCGAACACGAGCCGAGCTTATGCGAGCCGAGCCCGAGCTTACTCGCGAGACGCTTCGCTCAATGAAGAGATAATTTGTTATAAATAATAATAAAACTGAAATGGTTTTTTTGATGGAAATGTAAAATGGTCCACTTTTATTGACATTTCTTTTTGGCAGCCCTTTATAGAGGCATCGTGGCTTCAAAAAACAGATCTATTTTTCCCCCTCCCCCATCTGACTCATGTAAAAATAAAATGAAAAAAGAAAAAACTTTACTGTCTGTCTCTTCAAATTTTGGGAGTTATAATGAGCCTTAAATGGCATTTAAAGTGGGCGGGAATTTTAATGTTGCTTAAAGGTATTTCCTTTAAAAATATTAAAGGATCATAATTATCTTACATTAAATCTAGTCACAAGATGAAATAAATCTTGTCCTACATTAAATATTGTCACTTAATGGAATTTATATAAGTAAAATGTGTGAAATAAAATCTCATAATAATGAAAAACCGGTTAAGTATCAAACACATTAAAAACCGGTTCACTCACAAAATATCATGGATTCAGGACACTTGTCGTAATTCTATGCTATTTCTAAGCCAAAAATCGCCTATATATATATATATATATATATATATATATATATAATATGATTCGGGTAGCAAAATTTTCAAATATTTGTATAGGATTATTCTAAAAAATATAGAAAATCTTCATTACGTTCCGTCCTAATATATTTAGAAATGTATTTTGGTCAGTAATTAAAATTCACTACCTCTCTTCCCCGGTTCTCTTTTAAAAGGAAGGAGCAAGGGCCCGAAAGATACATATTATTAGTAACCATAGTTCCCAAACTCAAAGTCATTTTTAGTATATCCAACACAAACAATGGCAACTTCAAGAATTCTCCTCTGCGTGTTTTTGATGTTGATCATTCCCAATCTTCAGACTGAAGCAACCAATCAACTTCCGTCTTTGGTCGATATCCTTCGAACTCCAAACGAGTGTAAGCTTATCTATCTCTCTATTCTATCTCACACCACATATCTAAAAAGATTATAAAAAACCTATGTAACGTTTCTTTATGGTTTTGTTTGATTTTTCTTTTTGGGCAGGGTGTCCTCTTGGGAAGTGTAAAAAATGTTGCTTGTGCACAAATCCAGAGCCACGAGTGTGTATACGTTGCTGTTGAGACTAGTGTGAAGACCTGGCATCCTTAATGCTTGAGTGAAGATTTTGTGTGCAATCTTATTTTGCTTAAATGGAAGAAATAATATGAGCTTTTCTGATTTCTTTATGAAAGATTTTAATGCTTGAATGAATAAAATTTTCTATGAACTTGATTTTGCTTAAATGAAAGAAAGAAATAATATGAGACTTTTTTATTTAAATCCTCAATTTTCCTGATATTAAATCTTGGCCAGTGATTTGAAAACGATATGAAATATGTGATGAAAGCTTGGCCGTTGATCAGTGTTCTAAAAATTAATGTGATGATTGATAATTGATAATGCGATTGAGACCTAGTTAAAAGTTTATTTGTTTTAAAATTTGACGCAAGTCGCAATTTTAGCTGGTACCATGCCATTATATGAATCCTATACTTTAAACCATTTTATTTTGGAGTAATTTTGATTTTCCAATCTAAATGAAAAAATTGAAATATTGCAATCTAATTTCTATATATGGTACTTTAATTATTGACCAAGATAGGTTTTAGATACATTAGGAAAGAACATAATGAAGATGTTTTTTTTTTATATATATATATATATTTTTTAAAATAACCTGATAGAGATCTTCAAAAAATTTGTTGTCCGGATCGGGATTGCTCTTGAAAGAGAACCAACAAAGAGAGGTAGTGATTGTTAATTAATGACCAAGATATGTTTCTAGATACATTAGGAATGATCGAAATGAAGATTTTCTAGATTTTTTAGAGTAACCCTCAATTGTTATTCCTCAAAAAATTTAGAGAGTTATATTGGATGGTATCTTGAGAAACATAGACATAAACACAATATAACCACAGTTCCTATGGTAGAAGGAAGATATTTCAAAAGTAATTCACATATTTAAAATGTGGCAAAAATGGCATCACTCACATTCCTCACAAAAGATGAAATCTCTCTTAAATTATTCAAGGCATTTCCAGAAACACGTTACCAATCTGAACCATCAGGGAAGGGTTTGAGTGCATATTCCTTCCCATTAACATAAAATTCCACAACTGCATTCATTCTCAGAAGCTTATGAGGGTGATAATTTACATGAACAATTACCAATTTGAAATTGCTCAGGTTATCATCTTTCCTCTCACTCTTGAAGAGGACTTCGCGAAATTTGGTTTACAATTAACAAGTTAATTAGACAATATCATAAGATTCACATAAAATTGGTTTATAACAAGTTCCAAGAGATGTATGTATAAATATATTTTTTTTCGAAATCTCATGAACTATATTAAGACCTATATATCATTCATTATGCTGACCAAAAGTTTAGTTTAGCTAAAAACAATTGGGGATTTTGTTCAATAGGGTGCTTAATTTTTATACTTCCCTTGCTTGACATTCAAGTGATTATATCATCTAAAGATGAAGGTGACCACATTTTTTTTTCTTAATTAAATTTGTTACAAACTTTAGGGGAAAAGAAAACCCAGCCACTTGGGCTACAAGTGTTGGGAATTGTTGGAGAACAACAGGGGACATCAGTGACAACTGGAACAGGTAAGATCTGGGACGGAACTAAGAATTTTTATCGATAGGGGCCAAAGAATGATTGAGAAATATATCAAAATAGGAAACTAAAGAATGAATAATAAATATATTAATATTACATATTAAATCAACATATTAAAAATAAAATTAGTATCCATTAAGCAAACATTACCTTTAGCTCTACGAGAAATCACATTCTCCTCATATGCACACTACACTCTAGAAAACAAGATGGATTTTGGGGAAAGACATAGGGCAATTTAATTCATGAGTTTGGGGCATTATGGTCATATGGATTTTCTTGTTTGAGAGACACAATGTATTCTTAAAAATTCCTAACTGTTTTTTATGGGTCTAGGCCAAACATAAAATTGTGGACTAATTGCTTCTTCTTTTTTTGACCGGGGCAAAACTAAAAGTTTTTGTCTCAAATGCAAATTTTAAAAGTAAAATTAATAAGAAAATGGTAAAACCGGGGGTGCGAATGCCCACCCCGTTGTATGCACAGGTTCGTCTCTGGGTAAGATAAAACCTTTTTTTTTTTTTTTTTTCCATTTATTAGTCGTTTTGTGTTCTACTGATGTTTTAATGTGATATTGACACGATAATTAAAAATGTGTCTAGCTAACAATTTAATTCCATTTTAAACTTCTTCGTTTAATGGTCATTGAAATAAAATTGGAAACTAAAATATGACACAATATATAATAAGAATAATACTTCATAGGGGCGGCAACGAGGGCTTTATAGAAAATGTTCATTAATTAAAATGATGCAAAACATAAGATTTTGCTTATATAAAACATCAATTCAAGAAAGTTTCTCATGATAAAACTAGACAAACAAGTTTCAAAAACATTAGAAGGACACGCCTCAAATACAAAAAGAAGTAAAAACTGATGATGATTAATTCGAAAAAATTCGTTGAACTTTAAAATAATAATAATAATAATAATAATAATAATAATAATTGTGGGTTATTTAAAAAAAAAAAAAAAATTAAAAACAATTTGGGCAGCAAAATTCTCAAAGATTCGCATTGGGTTATTCTAAAAAATCTAGAAAATCTTCATTACATTCCTTTCTAATATATCTACATACGTATCTTGGTCAATAATTAACATATGCTACCTCTATTTCTCGGTTCTCTTTTAAAAGCAACTAGCTCATAACTATCTCCAAGAGGGAAAATAATCTCTCAATTTCAAAATCTCTTTATTTCCTCTATTTAGTATTTTTTTTTATTTTTTTTTTTAAAGGAATATATAAATATTCATTGATTCAAGAAGATCCAAAGAAGATCACACAAGAAGAAGAGATTGTTCCCTTCTTACAATATCACCAATACTTGGAGGGGTATCCCCCAACCAAGTAGAGAATGTGACATAGGTGGTAGCCAATTTTGCAAGCACATGTGCAGCATTATTGGCGTCCCTCAAAACATGTAAAAATCTAGTATTCTCTACACCACTTAGCTCTAAGTTTATACCTTCTATGAACTGTCCACAGCTACTAAAACACGGCCCTTTTGAGTCAATCGCCTTGATAACTTGCATGGCATCACCTTCAAAGAGAACGTTATCAAAACCCATTTCTTTGCTAAAGAGGACAGCATTCAAAGCAGCCATGGATTCTGCTGTAATGGGATCTGTTATAGCTTCATGGGTTATACTGCATGCAGCCAAAAAATTCCCCGTCGAGTCCCTAGCAATGAGACCCAGCCCAACTCTCTTTTCCTTCATGTTCACTGCCGCATCCCAATTCATCTTCACCATGTTTGCTGGTGGGGGTTGCCACTTAGCAATGGCGCATTCCAAGTCATGAGTCATTTGCACTAAGTTGCCATCATTCACCCGATGGTACTCTTCCAAAGCAAATTGTGCCTCTCGCAGGAGCTGGTTTGGATGGACGAAAGGATCTCCATGTACCACAACATTCCTTCGCAGCCAAATTCGTCGGGTAGTAACAATAAAAAACTCCATTTCAGTCCTATCACAGGGCTCCAACAAATTCCCAAAAATATCAGAGAAACTGCCACTCATTCCACCAACTTTTTGTAATTTTATCGGACCACTACCCCATACATTTGATGTCGACAGGCAGCTCCACAAAATATGTTCCACCGTCTCATTTTCAGCTTCACAAATAGGGCACACTGGGCTTTTAACGACTCCTTTTTTATATAGATTAACCTTTGTAGGGAGCAGATTATTAAGGGCTCTCCATGGAAACATCTTGACCACATTTGGAACCGACAAATTCCAGCATTCGTTCCATGCAAAACTCTTCGTTGTTTTTGATCCCCCACTTCGCCTATTTGCCTTTGATTCCATCTCAAGGTGGTAAGCACAGCGGACAGAGAAGGTGCCATTTTTTGTACATCGCCAAATAAGTCTATCTTTGGTTTTTACCGGACTGATTGGAATACTTTTAATCACCTACGCTTCCTCCTCAAAGAAAATTTCTGACACAACTTCGGCCGTCCATTGTCGTGTTTCTGAATCAATGAGGTCCGATACCTGGGCTTGCCTCTCAAAAATTGTTGGCGGTGATTGGACCATAAAAGTAGTAGGTTTCAGAATCCATCTATCCCCCCACACTCGGACTTCGTTCCCATCCCCAATCCTCCACACCAGGCCATTTTGGAGAACCGGTTGTGCAGCCATGAGGCTTCTCCAGACGAAAGATGGATGATTCCCCAAGTTAGCTTCCAAAATAGAGCTAGAAGGATAATATTTGGCTCTGAGAATTTTACTTGCCAAAGAATTCGGACATTGCAACAACCTCCATATTTGTTTTGCAAGAAGGGCCTTATTGAAGACCCCTAAGTCGCGAAAACCCAAACCTCTATTTGCTTTCAATACCCCCATTCTTTCCTAACTCATCCAGTGTATTCTAGAGGTGTTCTCCTTATGGCCCCATCAAAAACGCTACATCATTCCTTGTATTTCCTTGCACAAACCAATGGGGAGCTGAAAAATGCTCATTTAATATGCTGGTTTTGCCTATGCCACTGCCTTGATTAGGATCTCCTTCCCAGCTTGTGACAAGAACGTTGTTTTCCAGTTGTTAAGGCAATTCCACACTCTATCCTTAATGCATGTAAAAGCCAACGTTCGTGACTTACTAACAAGAGTTGGAAGTCCCAAATACTTATCATAACTTTGGGTGGCTTTGAGACCCGATTGCTGGGAGATCTCCATCCGCTTCTCCGGGCTAGTATTTCGATTGAAAAAAATGGCGGTCTTCTCCTTATTAAGCATTTGTCCTGAGGCAGCTTCATATTTTACAAGAAGCTTTGTTAATCTTCTCCATTCAACCGAGTTCGCCTTGCAGAAAATCAGGTTGTCGTCTACAAAGAAAAGGTGGTTCAACTTAGGGCCTTTTTTGGAAGTGGGCACCCCGGTTAAAACCCCTTTCCTTTCCGCTTAGGTCAAAAAAGAGCTAAGTACTTCCGCACACAGCAGGAATAAATATGGGGATAGCGGGTTGCCCTGTCGTAGTCCCCGTGAGGGTTTGATACTACCCATAGGCTGTCCATTCACCAAGACAGCATAAGATACAGAGCACACACATTCCATAATCAGATTTACCCATACCTCCGGAAAATCCATTTTTCGCATGATAGCTTGTAAGAACACCCACTCCACTCTGTCGTAAGCCTTGCTCGTATCTAACTTTATCCCCATGTAGCCCACTTTACTCCACATTCTAGTATGCATGGAATGAAGCGTTTCATATGCCGCCACAATATTATCAGAAATCAGTCTGCCCGGGATGAATGCACTCTGGTTTTCTAATATAATATGTGGAAGAACCATCTTGAGTCGGCTCGCCAATACCTTGGAGATAATTTTATATATCACATTGCAAAGGCTAATGGGCCTGAAATCAGAGACACAACTAGGTTCTATCTTTTTGGCTATTAGTGCAATATGCGTAACATTTATGTTCACCTCCATTTTAGAACCATTAAGAAAATGTAGAGCTGCATTACATACCTCCGGGCCAACCGTAGCCCAATTTTGTTGGTAATACCCCGCCGTAAAGCCATCCGGACCCAGGGCTTTAAGAGGTCCCATCTACATCAGAGCTCTATGCACCTCCTCCTCCAAAAAATTTGCCACCGGTTGTAGTTTCATTTCATCTGTGAGACTGCCTTCAACTGCTGCTATGCACTCCTCTACATTTTGGGGGACAGCTGTAGTGAATAATTTCTGGTAGTAGGTGACAAAAGCATTCTCCATGGCTGCCTGGGTTGCGCACATCAGTCCCTCACAGTCAAGAATTTTCTCGATATTGTTTCGGCGTTGATGCTGGTTTGCACATGCATGGAAAAATTTTGTATTACGATCTCCATCTCGTAGCCAGTCTTCTTTAGCACGTTGACGCCATTTAAGTTCTTCTTGTTCCATAAGCACATGCATTTCTTCTTTTAGATCTCTCTCGACTTGCGCGTTATTGGGATTTGCTTCCATTTGAATTTTTTCCAATTCTTTTGATTTCTCCTTAATGTACCACTGTCAATTGCTTTCTCTTTTTCACCCACTATTGGATGCCTTTTTTGCAGCTATTTAATCTCCCCTTGAAAGCTACCCACGGGTCCCCACCTAGTCTTCTCTCTTGCCATGATTCTTGAACAACTTTATTAAAATCCCCACACTTTGACCAACCTGCTTCATACCGAAAAATCCTGCGCTTTCGTCCAGTGGTGGCTCTATTTGTGTTCAAAGTAATGAGTATTGGATGGTGGTCAGAGCTACAACATGCCTGAACATCTACTCCCACGTCATTCCACAGTGCACTCCATTCTGTGTTTGCTACAGCCCTATCCAACTGTTCCTGAGTAAAACCTCCTCCAATCTGCCCCATTATTCCATGTAAATTTTGGTCCCTTGAAGCCCAAATCACAGAGCCCACTATCCTCCAATGCTCTTTGAAAATCCTCTATTTGCCATCTAGGGCAATAGTTTGCACCCTTTATTTTAGACAAGTCCACCACCTCATTAAAATCTCCCATACATTACCATGGAAGAGGTTGCATATGGGATAAATGTCTTAACAGTGCCCAAGCTTCTTTTTGTTTTGCCGTTTTAAGGTGACCATAAAAACCCGTGAGCTTCCATACATGACCTGTCCCCCGTCCATAAACAATTGCGTTAATGTGCCTTCGACTAAAATTTTGGATGTCAACGTGAAAATCAGCCCACCAAAATAAAAGTAAACCTCCACTACGCCCCACACAGTCAACACCAAACATGAAATCAAATCCCAATTTTATTCGCAAAAAATCACAATTTTTATTAAGCATTTTGGTTTCCATTACAAAAACCACATCGGGTTTCTTATCCTTCACCAACCGATAAAGGTCACGAACTGTCCGAGGGTTCCCAAGCCCACGGCAGTTCCAACACAACAAACTCATTGCGACTGGCGGGGCTGCATCGCAGCCTCTGCTAGAACATAATTTTCCATCCTAGACAAATCCGCTGTAGCTCTGGCCCGTTTCCTGCCAAAGTTTTCTTCATGTCTGTTACCTGGAGCCTCACATCTAGCCCCTTCTCTTTGCCAATCCTTTTCAACCTTGCACCCGGGTCTCTTCCCACCCCCCCCCCCCCCCTCCACACAAGACTAGTTGGCCCATGAGTCAAAGAATTCGCCGCAGTAGCTTTTGGTGATGTGGTCTCTTCTATTCTCTTCTTGAAATTTCCTTCCTTATTTCCCTCCATCAGATTCCAAATCATCTTTTCTTTAATGTTATCCCATTGACCAACATAAATGTTTGACGCTCCCCCCTTATTTTTCTCCTCATTTCTAGCTTCTGCAATCGGATCCCCTGCACCATGGAATTGGTCAGAATCTCCATTATCTCCATTACCTTCCTTATGGAACGATTGATTATTCTCCATAATAACGTCCCCTTTATTTCCTGTCGTTATTGCCATCTTCCCATCCAGATGAGGATTTGCGCAATCAACGGTTACCTGATTAATATGACCCATATTTTTCTGAATTCCCGAAGTGCCCTCATCTTCTTCCGGCGTTGACGTTGTTCTGTTAGCATTCCGGCCACCACCCAGCCCGGCATATCCACTGTTTGAATCCCCCTGTTAAGTCTCCAAATGGTATCTATTCGCCTCATTCTTCGCTTCTGCCCTCCCTCCATACTGCTAGGGCCTGCTACCTCCGTATTGTTGTTTCGGAGACATGACCCTCAGTCGTGGGCTGAATGCCGGTTCTATATCCCTCCCATATTGCCCTTTTTTGCCCAAAGCTGCACACCCCTTATTACCGTGGCGGATCACCCCGTAGTCACAGCAAATTTCGGAATCTTTTCGTACTGAAAAGATACCCAAATTGATTTATCCTTTAGTTTCAAAAATCGACCCCGAGATAATGGTTTTGATAAGTCTAAGACAATTCTCAACCTCAAAAATTCACCCCACCCCACTCCATCTTCATTCACATCAACCTCCTCGACTTCGCCAATGATTGCTCCAATCCGGCGCCCGGTCTCCTTGCCTATACATCCCAGAGGAAGATTGAAAATCTGAACCCAAAAGGCCGCTTTTTCAAACTCCAACTGGTGAAGAGGCGTCACCCCATCAAAATCTACCAGAGAAAAAAGATGTCCATCAGAAGTCCACGGCCGTCCCTCCAATATCCTGGACTTATCACAGGAGTGTTCAACTCAACAAGAAATATGTTTGGCCATAATGCTTTGAAAGTGACACAACCTGTAGGACGCCATGCCCAGATTCATGGGATTTTTATGATCTCCTTCCCCACTAGTCTATCCACCACCAATTTCCCTACAAGCCACAACAACCCCAAAGACACCACAGTATCAATTTCCTGCTCCGGAATATCAACCCCCACTTGCTCTTTCTCCAACAAACTGAATTTCTCCCACTGGTCAGCTAGATCTTCCGCCGTATGACTCATGGATCTTGATGAACAGCACGGCCTCTCACCAAAAGATAAGAGATCGATAGAGCTTCACCTTTAGGTTTCAGTGAGAAAACCTAGAGAGAAGAAAGTTTTTTTTAATGTATTTTGAAGAGTAGTGTTGTCCAAAAGTTTTAACGATGGTAGTGCATTAAATGCAATACCCTTCAAAATGTACAAAATGAAAGAAATGGAGAGATTTTGAAATGGAGAGGATCTTTTTCCCTCCAAGAGGGAGCTCAATCGGGTAGGGACCACGCTTCATAAAGCAGAAGTCACTAGTTCGAATCCGCCATCTCCCCCTCTTATGTGGACATGTCAAAAAATTTAAAAATAAAATAAAAAATAGCTCATAAATCACACAAATGCACAAAATTATTTATTATAATTTAATTTCAAAGCTTAAACACATTTCTTTCCAATTTTTCATTATAGGTTAAAAAAGTTGTGTAGAAAAATATGTCATGCATATTTCAATAAAAAAATAATAATAATAATAAATACTAAAGGCTATACAACGGTATATTGCCGAACATAATGATACAATTACACAAAAGATTGTATGAATATATAAAAACCATAAAACTATACTATCGTAAAAACCATAATTTTAGTTTTAATACATATAAATTAAAATATGTTAGAAAAAAGTCCCATATGTGTAATTTACAATGGAAATAAGTGTAAAGAAAAAAGAAAACAACAACAAGAAAACTGGAATGAGTTAAAAGATAAGACCCTTAATTTTAATTTAAGCACATTAAAAAATACGTAAAAATCAGAGTAAATCACAAAAACGAACAAAAATAAAAGACAAAAAACATTGAAATGAGTTAAAACATAAGAAACTTAATTTTAATTTAAACCACATAAGTTAAAACATGTTAAAATATTTAATCCCATAGGAGTTTTAAAATGAAAATAAGCATAAAGGAAAAAATAGCAATCAATTTTATAAAATTACAATATCAAAATAAAAAATATGTTTATTCTAAGAAACCCCAAAGGATTAAAAAAAAAAAAAAAATTAAAATTAAAAAAAAAAAAAAAAAAAAAAAAAAAAAAAAAACATAAAATTATGTCGATGGGTTTCGAAGAAATGTGAATTGAACAAATACGTGCAGAAGTTTCTTGAATGACAATGGGATACACCTCAATTCATTGATTGCCCAGTTTCATTAATCTCGGAATTTGAACTCTGTTTCCTTCTATATTATCTTTCATATGTATGTTTCTCTTCTCAAGATTTTCTATGTGTCTCAACAATTTCATCGACATCCTTTTCTTAGAGAAACCGAGATATCTATCTCTTTTATTTATGCAATGTTTACAGTCGGTGAAACCTGAATAGGCGGTTTACTAATAACGGTTGAAAAGCTGAAACGGTTCTTTGAGGTGTCCAAAGTTTGTATTGGGTGGGAATTTAAAAACGGTTTATCTAATGATTTATTATGAGAAGGGACTTTAATAACAACTGTTGAAAAACAAAACCCTAGAAAGAGAGCAGCACATAGAGAGCATAGCAGAGTCGGAGGAGCCACCCCCTTTCTCTTTTTCCCTTCCACCTCCCTTTTCCTGCATCCACTGTAAACCGATCAAGGCCCGTGTGTCAATGGTCAACGGGGTTTTGAGGCGGGTCATGGCATGACCCACGAAAGACACCGAACAGCCCAACAACCGCTGTTGGTGCTACTTCACGATCCACCGCTGTCAAGGACCCAAGCCACCCTATTAAACCTCCAAACCGGACTGCAACGCTGCCAATCTCCACACCAGCAAAGCCACCGATCCCTAGACAACAAGAGCCCCGGCCACGCTACATCGCCAATCGTCGACCCGCTGCATCGCCGAACGTCCAGACCAGCGACATCGTTGATCTCCAAACGGCTGCAGCACCGCCGGACCTCTAGACACACGGCATCGCGGATCTCCAAAACAACCATAGTATCGCGGGCCACCCAATGGCCTGGGGTGGCCGCGCGATCCACCCTAGACGGCGCCATCCAGATATGGCCGGGGGTGGCTTGGCGCCACCCCAGAAGACCGTCGAATCTCTCTCCCTCTCTCTCTCTGCCGGGAACTTACCAGTGGATTGGGCGTGGTGCCGGTTGCTTGGCGGGTTGGGCGGGCTAGGCGTGGTGCCGGCAGTGGGCTGGGCGTGGTGGTGATTTGGCGTGAAGGATGGTGAACTAGGTTGGGCGTAAAGGATTGTTCTTTGTTGGTTTTGATTTATGATGAATTGATGAGAGTATAATCAAATGTAGGCATACCTATTTTCTAATTTGCTACATGCTGAGTTGTCATTCATTGTGTGGGTTGTACAAAAGGTGACTTTTGTGCAACGTCCACACAGAAGACGCACTCCAATGGGATATACCTCAATACATTGATTGCCCAGTTTCATTAATCTCGGAATTTGACCTCCATTTCCTTCTATTACCTTTCATATGTATGTTTCTCTTCTCAAGATTTTCTATGAGTCTCAACAATTTCAACGACATCCTTTTCTTAGAGAAACCAAGATATCTATCTCTTTTATTTATGCAATGTTTATAGTCGGTGAAACCTGAATAGGCGGTTTACTAATAACGGTTGGAAAGTTGAAACGGTTCTTTGAGGTGTCCAAATTTTGTATTGGGTGGGAATTTAAAAACGGTTTATCTCATGATTTATTATGAGAATGGACTTTAATAACAACTGATGAAAAACAAAACCCTAGAAAGAGAGCAGCACATAGAGAGCATAGCAAAGTGGGAGGAGCCGGCCCCTTTCTCTTTCTCCCTTTTCCCGCATCCACTGTAAACCGAGCAGAGCGCGTGTGTCAATGGTCATCGAGGTACTTTTTAGCTGAGCGTGGCTAGCCGGCGGTGGCGCGTGGAACGCATGAAGGTGTGTTGAGTTTTTGATATTGTATTTTTTTTTTTTTTTTTAAATAAGAATGTATTCTCTCTAGATATGCTTTTAGTAGAGATCTATGGGTGAAGTTTTGTTCATTTTCTTAGATTTTGTTTACAATAATACTTAAGAATAACGGAATTGGTTTTCAGTACGTATTTTGTTTTCTTATAGTTCATTTTTTGGGAACAAACCATATACCGATGACGGAGGAGTTATCAAGCGTAAAAAAGAATTGTCACTATGGTAAAGGCAGCGAAGGGGATTGCGATTGATAAAGCACTAGTAAAGGAGATAAAAAAGCTAGGGAATCAAGGACTTGGCAGTAGACAAAGACGTGATTTGCCGAAATTTAGTGTAGATCTGAAACTGATTAAGACGGTGACTTTTCATCGAAATTGTCTTATAATAGCCCGATAGGCTACTATGTATGTCATAGATAATGTTTGAGTTATGAAGATTCAAATTTATATTTTTGGCATTATACGGAACATTTTGCCCCATTTAATTGTTATATCAATGAAGAGATAATTCGATATAAAAAATAAAATAAAATAAAAATAAAAATAAAAAATTGAAACGGTTTTTTTTATGGAAATGTAAAATGGTCCACTTTTATTGACATTTATTTTTGGCAACCATTTATACAGGCATCGTGGCTTAAAAAAACAGATCTATTTTTCCCCCTCCCCCATCTTACTCATGTAAAAATAAAAAGAAAGAAATTTATTTTCTACCACTTAGTTGTCTGTCTCTTCATATTTTGGGAGTTATAATGAGCCTTAAATGGCGTTTCAAGTTGGCGGGAAGTTTAATGCTGCTTAAAGGTATTTCCTTTAAAAATATTAAAGGATCATAATTATCTTACATTAAATCTAGTCACATGATGAAATAAATCTTGTCCTACATTAAATATTGTCACTTAATGGAATTTATATGAGGAAAATGTGTGAAATAAAATCTCATAATAATGAAAAACCGGTTAAGTCTATCAAACACATTAGAAACCGGTTCAATCACAAAATATCATGGGTTCAGAACATGTGTCACAATTCTATGCCATCTCTAAGCCAAAAATCGGCTATATATATATGATTCGGGTAGCAAAACTTTCAAAAATTTGTATAGGGCTATTCTAAAAAATATA
Source organism: Corylus avellana (assembly GCF_965113065.1). Classification (NCBI taxonomy): domain Eukaryota; kingdom Viridiplantae; phylum Streptophyta; class Magnoliopsida; order Fagales; family Betulaceae; genus Corylus; species Corylus avellana. The sequence continues at coordinate 20,270,760 of NC_142491.1, read as the reverse complement.
GAAAATCTTCATTTTGTTCCTTCCTAATATATCTAGAAACTGAGATATTTCCAAGTCTCTTGAAGACTGTGGAGGCAACTTGTAGGGGGGATTTCTGAAACTTGGTTATTAGTGTGTGTCATGGCGGAGGATCTTGCGAAGTTATGGGGGAAATTGTCCCTTGACGAGGGTGAATCAATGGAGGTGGCGATCCAACCACGTTTGGTGGAGAATGTGGTATCACGAGGAAAAGTCTGCCTAATAGAGAAATTGCTTATAGATCGCTATATGGGGAAAGAGATTATTAGACGCTAGCTGATCAAGGGTTGGCGTCCAACAGGGCACCTTACTTTCAAGGAAATGGGAGAGAATCTGTTCTTAGTGGAATTTGAGAAGGAGTGGGATAAAGCAAAGGTTTTGGAGGGGCGACCATGGATCTTTGAAGGGAACCTATTTTCAGTCAAAGATTTCGATGGCCCATCATCACCGTCAGAAATAGTATTTTATCAGGCGGTTTTTTGGGTTAGAATGTTCAACCTTCCGTTGGCTTGTATGGGAAAGGAGGTGGGTTTTCAAATCGGAGCCACAATAGGAACGGTGGAGGAAGTTGACACTGATGAGGAGGGAGTGGGGTGGGGTGAAAATTTTAAGAGTCATAATTAGGATTGACGTAACGAAACCCCTTGCTAGAGGCCGAGATGAGGAGGAAGTGGGGTGGGGTGAAAATTTTAAGAGTCATAATTAGGATTGACGTAACGAAACCCCTTGCTAGAGGCCGAGTCATCAATCTTCTCGGCAAACAGGTTCTTATAGGTTTTCAATATGAGAAATTGCCCAAGTACCGTTTTGATTATGGGAAAATCTGGCATGGACAAGAGGGCTGCACGATAAGAGGTGGTTATCGAGTCAAAGAGACGGAGAAACAGTATGGTCCTTGGCTCCGAGTACCTTCACCTAGACAGTGGAGAGAATTTTCACAACCCTACCATTCCGAATGGTATGATGAAGAGATAGGGGTGGGTCAAAAAACTTTTGGTGGGGGACGAGGCAATCAAACCAGTGGCAGCCGGTTCTCCGATGGAAATGGTGGAGTGCCGTCGTCACAGGCGGAAGAAATAGGCAACAAGGACTCTCCAGTGAGCCCGGGGAAACTAGCAGCGGAAGACGACAGGACCATTATGGTTGAGGAAAGCAATTATGACAGGGGAGCAGACATAGGCGGGAATCATAGGGAATTTACTGATGGGATTTCCGTTACTGCGAATAAAGGATCCCACCCAGTTATGGAAAATATTAATGAAACACTTCAAGAGATACAGGCTACGAAAGGAAGTTTTTTGAATGAGGTGAGGGGTGGAAAATTAAAAGGAAAAGAATAAGGCATTAATGGGATAGGCGTGATTATTGGAAGATCTGGCATGCAGGCGAACAAAAGGAAAATTAATGAAGGGAAAACTCCAGCTGTACAAGCCTTCGACTTGCATGAAGGTGTGACACGTGAAGAAAAGAAACCTAAGGTGTCAACTAACGATGGAGCAAATAAGGGACACACGGTGCAGAAATGGAAAAGAAGAGCGAGAGCTGGACAACAATTGCCGCCTGAGGTTTTGCCAACTGATTTAATCGGGAAACGGAAGCAAATTGGAGAATCAGGAGTTGACCAGATGGAGGAAACGGTAACTATTCATAGGAGAATGAAGCACAAAGGGGTGCCTCTCTTGCACTGTGTGATGAGGAGGATGAATCTATTAATGAAACGGGTTTGGTGGGTTCTGCTTCACAACCCTGCTGACCAACATGAAAATATTATGTTGGAATTGTCGAGGGTTTGGGAACCCTGAGACAATTCGAAAACTTTGCCGAAAGGTAAAAGAGGCGTGTCCCGATTTGGTTATGGAAAACCAAATTACGAAGGAGTAAAATGTCGACTATTAAACAAGGGATGGAATTTCCTAATATGTTGGTTGTTGATTGTATTGGAAAAGGTGGAGGTTTGGCGTTACTTTGGAAGGAGGAGTTGGGAATTGAAATACAAAACTACAGCAATAGACATATCAAAGTTCTTATCTCTCCAATCAATTCAAGTCCTTGGATTTTCATAGGCTTTTACGGCCATCCGGAAACGCATAGAAGAGGGGAGGCTTGGAATTTATTACGATATCTTAAGACTCTTACTTCGGGCCCGTGGGTATGTGCCGGTAATTTTAAAGAAATACTCGACCAATCTGAAAAAGTTGGGGGACGTCAAAGACCCAACTATCTCATGGAGAATTTTAAGTCCACTTTGGAATATTGTGGCTTATGTTAAGTAGAGTGTCGGGCCCCGATGTGCACATGGAATAATGGAAAAACAGGGTGTGATTTTGTGATGGAGAAATTAGATCGTGTGGTTGCAAACGCTGCATGGCTTGGCTGGTTCCCTAACGTGGAAGTCTCCTCGGATGTGGCTGTTTTTTCTGATCATATTCCTCTTTCAATAAATCTTGCAGGCAGATTTATGAAAGGTAGGAGGGGAAGCGGTTTCAGGTTTAAGGCTACGTGGGCAGAAAACAAGGCATGCAAAGAGGTTATACAAAAAAATATGGAGGGTCAAAGAGGTGGAGCAAGGGACATGGAAGTCAGTGAACAGGAAAATGAAAGATAGCAAAAGGGGATTACAGGAGTGGCAACGTGTGAATGGAAGAAATGTGGGACAGCAAATAAAACAACTGTCCAAACAGCTGATTGCATGCCAGACGAATCACGATGGGGTTGATACGGACCTTCTCCAAAAGCTGAATGTGGAACTGAAAAATAAACAGAATGAGGAGGATCTTTATTGGCGACAGAGAGCAAAGGAGGATTGGATGAGGTATGGGGATAAAAATACACGATATTTTTATGCCTATGCGAATCAAAAGAAAAAAGCCAGCTTAATTACTGGGATTACGGATGAGAGGGGGCAGCAGTGGGAGACTAATGACCTAATTGGGGAAGCTTTTGTGGCTTATTTTCAAAATATTTTCATGGCAGGGGGGCCTAGAAGTATGGAGAATGTTTTGGAGGTAGTTGATCGAAGGGTGAACCACTCGATGAATGAAATGTTGTGTAAAGAATTCACGGTTGAAGAAGTGGGGATAGCTCTAAATCAAATGGCTCATTTGAAAGCGCCCGACCCGGATGGTTTTTCAACTTGCTTTTTCCAAAAAAATTGGGTGTCCATTGGCGCGGAGGTTAGCCATGTTGTACTTAATATTTTGAATACAGGATGCATGAATAAAGAGCTTAATTTAACGTATATTGTTTTAATTCTCAAATGCAAAAACCCCACTAGTGTCACTGAATACCGTTCCATTAGCCTGTGCAATGTGCTTTACAAATTGGTTTCTAAGACCTTGGCTAATAGATTAAAATTGGTGCTCCCTAAAGTTATTTCTCCGAACCAAAGTGCTTTTATCCCTGGTCGGCTAATTTCTGATAATATATTAGCCGATTACGAGACCCTTCATACTATGCAATCGAGACTATGGGGAAAGGTGGGTCATATGGCGGTAAACCTCGATATGAGTAAAGCCGATGACAGGGTAGAATGGGATTTTTTAGAAGCGGTTATGGACCGGATGGGTTTTGATAGTTGGTCGAAAGAATAATGATGTGTGTCAGGTCAACAATCTATCAGGTTCTTATCAACTGGACCCCTATGGGTCGGATTATTCCTATGAGGGGCATCCGACAAGGGAACCCCATTTCACCTTATCTTTTTTTGTTGTATGCAGAGGCTCTTAGCTCCTTGTTAACCCGGGCGGATGGAAATGGCGAATTACCCAGAGTTCCAACTTCAAAGAAGGGCCCTCAGTTAAGACATCTCTTCTTTGCCGACGACAGCCTGTTATTTTGCAAGGCTTCCCCTAATTCGCACTGGATTCGATTGACAAATATTCTCAAGACATATGAGGTGGCTTCGGGGCAGCGGTTAAACCAAGCTAAAACATCAATCTTTTTTAGCCGAAACACTCCCACTGAGGCCCAGGCAAAAATTTTGCGTTTATCAGGGATCCCAGCCACACAAAGATATGACAAATACCTCGGCTTGCAGCCCTTGTTGGAAAATCTCAAAAACAAGCTTTTAAGAGTATTAAGGATAGAGTTTGGAGGCGACTTAGTGATTGGAAGCTGAATTTTCTGTCACAAGCGGGAAAAGAGATCTTATTGAAAGCAGTCATTCAAGCAATTCCTACATATAGCATGAGCATCTTCCTTCTTCCGAAGGGGTTATGTGCCGAAACTAATTCCATGATGAAGAAATTCTGGTAGGGGCATCAAGAGAATGACTCACGCATACATTGGATGAGATGGGGTCAATTGGGCCTGTCGAAGGATCGAGATGGATTGGGCTTCAGAGATTTGGTGAGTTTTAACAAGGCTCTCCTAGCAAAGCAATGTTGGTGGCTGCTACAATCCCCGGAGAGCCTTACGGCAAAAATTTTAAAGGCCAAATATTACTCCACTTCCTCTTTCCTGGAGACAAAATTGGGCTCCAAACCCTCCTTTGCGTGGAGAAGTATTCATGGGGCAAGGGACCTTCTTGAGACCGGTTTCCTTTGGATAGTAGGTAATGGCCAATCAATAAAGATTTGGGGTAATGCTTGGATCCCAATTCCATCAACTTTTAAAGTCCATTCCCTTCCGAAGGTGCTGAATCCAAATAGCAAGGTATAAGAACTAATTGATCAGGAAAGGGGTGAGTGGGATCAAAATCTATTAAATAGCATATTTACAACTGAGGAGGTAGCAGCTATCAATACTATACAAGTCAGCCAGATGCAGCAACCGAATATTCGGATTTGGCTGTGTACAAGTTTGGGTATCTTCTCGGTAAAAAGTGCTTATCATTTAGCAAAGGAGATGGAGATAAGGAAATGGCCAGGAGGATCTACAAAATGGGAGGAAAGCATTTTGTGGAAATTATCTATTCCAAATGCGGTGAAAAAAATTTTCTGGAGAGTTTGCCAAAATTTACTGCCCACTAAGGAAAATTTACTCAGGCGAAAGGTGGTGAAAGAACCTTTTTGCCCCATTTCTGAGCAGGAACTGGAGACTATTCTTCATGCTCTATGGGATTGTTCAGCTGCAAGAGACATATGGGGCTGCAGTAGAAGGGTCTTCCAATTTCTCAAAAAAAAAAAAAAAAAAAAAAGGAAGGGTCTTCCAAAAGATGACCATGGAGGGACGGAGCTTCATGCAGACTATGGAAAGTATCTTTTCAAAATGTGACCTGGACGATTTTGCTATGTTTGTACAGTTATTGTGCCACGTATGGTTCTATAGAAACAAATGGGTTCATGAAGGAACTTTTGTTGATCCCAACCTTATTCTCCAAACGGTAGAGGACACAATGACCTACGCCCAACTACAACAGAAGGAACCAGCTGAAAATAATGTATCTACTCATTTGAAGGCGTGGTTGGCTCCTACCCAAGGTTGGTACAAGGCGAATTGGGATGTGGCCATAGATAAATTAAATGAAAGGGTGGGGATCGGAGTTGTGCTCAGGGACGAGAAAGGGCAAGTGATCGCTACTATGTGTAAAACGAGGATGGGTATACTGGAGCTAGCAATGGGGGAAGCATATGCCGCCTATCATGTGGTTTTTTTATGTAGGGATATGGGAGTACAAAATTTAATTTTGGAGGGCGCTGTGAAACAAATTGTGGAGGCTATCAACTCAACTACGGGCACATGGAGTCTTTTTGGGCATTTAATTGAAGATACAAGGCATGTACTACTCACTCTACCAAGGTGGAATTGCGTCTTTGTTTCTCGCGAAGAAATGAGGGGGCTCATAGGATGACGAAAGCGGCCACTACTGATGTCAATGATAGAATTTGGAGGGGTACCACTCCTAATTGTATTAGTGATATTATTTTGATGGAGCAATTAGCTCTATCTCGATGATGGTTGGCTGGAGATATTACGCTCTACCTACGATTTTTAATCAATAAAAGTCACCAATTTAGTTTCAAAAAAAATATATATATCTAGAAACTTATCTTGGTCAATAATTAAAATTCGCTACCTCTCTTCCCCTATTCTTTTTTAAAAGGAAGGAGCAAGGGCCCAAAAGAAACACATTATTAGTAACCATAGTTCCCAAACTCGAAGTCATTTTTAGTTTATCCAATACAAACAATGGCAACTTCAAGAATTCTCCTCTGCGTGTTTTTGATGTTGATCATTCCCAATCTTCAGACTGAAGAAACCAATCAACTTCTATCTTTCATCGATATCCTTCGAACTCCAAATGAGTGTAAGCTTATCGTTCTCTCTATATATATGAGATTAATGATAAAGATTATTTTTGCTAATGAAGTAAAATATAAATACCTAATCATTATGTTGAGTAAAAATCCGATCATCTATATAATTAATAATAAATATACAATTATATATTTTAAAAAAAATTAAAAATAATACAATGAAATTTTTGATTAATATGCTTTATGCCTCTTAAAAGTCCGGTTTTTTATTATTTTTTATTAAACGACTAAACCCATGCAACTTAAGTTTTTTTTGAACCGGTTTTTTATTATTTTTGATTAATAATGCAATGAAATTTTTTTCTATTTTGTTTCTACATCCTATCATTTAGTGCATCTAATTCAACTATAACATATAATATTATGTTCTTTTTCTTTTTCTTTTTCTTTTTCTTTTTTTTTTTTTTTTTTTTTTTTTTGAAGCAAAGACTTTTCATTCTCATTTAAAATCAAGAAGATAGAGCATTAAGCTCCATTAGAACAAGATCGCTAATACATTCAGGTGACTCAAAAAGCCAACATTTATCCAAAAAACTTGTTTTAGCCTCCTTTGGCAGAGCATGTGCAACTTTGTTTCCTTCCCTACGAACGAACGTCACCTCTCAAGAGGGTATACTGTCCAGTTCAGGTTTTATGTCCTCCACCCACAGCCCCTTATTGCTCCAGTATGTTTCCAAAGAATTCACCACATTTATCACCCCTTGAGCATCGCCTTCAAAATGAGTGTTTCGAAGACCCAAATCCTTGCTCAGTTTAATCGCCAGCAACAGCACCCCTGATTCCGCCACCAACGCGTCAAGACACCCCACAACGGTTTTTCCAATAGCTACAACCAGTCTGCCCTTATCATCCCGCACCACCGCTCCAAAACCCTTCCAGCCACGGGTCTTATGAAAAGAGGCATCCTAGTTGACCCTTAACCATCCAGTAAGAGGTGCTGCCCAACACATATTGCTTGGCACAGAAGCCCGACTTGGTTTCATTATCTCTATTTTTGCTGCCGTCGAGAATTCCTCCATGGATCTGCGAACTCCTTGGACCAATACATTAGGATGTGTAAAATTACTCCCATGCATGATGTCATTCCGTCTCAGCCAAATTCTTCATTCAATTCCAGCAAATTGTCGCTTCTCCTCCATTTCGCACTTTGCAAAAACACTTTCAACAATTTGTAGAAATGGTTTTCCTTCAGTGGGCATTTTTGGTTGCTTGGCATTTCCGACACACCAAACATCCATGGCTGAAGGACATTGCCAAAGGATATGGATAGTTGTTTCATACGCTTGGCCGCATAAGGGACATAACGAATCCTGGATAATTTTCCTTCGATGTAAGTTTGCACATGTGGGAAGAATATCATGGCAAACTCGCCATAGTAAGTTTTTTTCAACATTGGGTATCTGCAGTCCCCAAATTCCCCTCCATACCAGAGAAAACTCCTTCCATGATGAGCTTCCAACCTTTCCTTGTGCTTCCAATTCCTTTTGAATGTAATAGGCACTCCTGGCAGAAAATAAACCATTTTTGGCTCCAGTCCAAACTTGCCTATCTTCCTGGTTTGAAAAACTTACCGGCAATGAATGTATTAAATTGGCATCCTACGGCTCAAAAATATTTCCCAATAAGGCCAATTTCCACCACTTGGTATCCTCGTCAATAAGCACACTTACTTTGGCGTCTGGATCCAATAGTTGTGGCGGGGACTGCACCATAAAAGTAGAAGGTCTAGGTAGCCATTTATCCTTCCAAATTCGCACTTTTGCTCCATTCCCAATCCTCCATATCAACCCCTCCTTTAGTAAGTCATACGAACTATGGATACTTATCCAAGCAAAAGAAGGGCGGGTACCTAATTGCGCATCAAGAAAAGAGCCACCCCGATAATACTTGGCTTCCATAATTCAGGAAAGGAAGCTATTTGGTGATTGCTAAAGTCTCTATCCTTGTTTTGCCAATAAAGCCTTGTTGAAGGTGCCAAAATCTCTATACCCCATCCCTTCATTTGTTTTGGATATCTCCATATGGCTCCAACTCATCCAAGGCACACGTGACTTGTCTTGATGGCCCCATCAAAACTTTTACATTAGGGAGTTGATTTCCAAACATAAGCCTTTAGGCAGCAAAAAAATGCTCATATATGTCGGAATGGCTTGAATGACTGCTTTTAGCAAAATCTCCTTTCCAGCTTGGGAAAGGAATTGAATCTTCCAATCTTGGAGCCGCCTCCATACACGATCCTTAATGCTCTTAAATGCTACCACTCACGATATTCCCACTAAGGCCAGTAGACCCAAATAGGTATCATACCGTTGTGTAACTGGGATGTCTGCCACTTCCACAATTTGCTCCTTTTCCACCAGGGAAGAGTTCTTACTAAAAAATATATCAGTTTTGTTATTGTTTAACCAATGGCCAAAGGATTCTTCATAAATACGCAGAATGTTGGTCAAATGATTCCATTGAGTGAGACTAGTCCTACAAAAGTGCAAACTATCATTCGCAAAAAAAAGAGATGGCTCACTCGGGGTCCAAATTTGGAAGTCAGAACACCCGTGAGTGAGCCTTCACAATTTGCTTGGGTCAATAGGGAGCTTAGAACCTCAGCACAAATAAGAAATACATACGGCAAGATTGGGTCCCCTTGCCGAAGCCCCCTTGTAGGGGATATATTTCCACACGGATCACCATTCACCAAGATTGAATTTTGCACAGTTGATACACACATCATGATCAAATTAATCCATCTAGGTGCAAACCCCATCCTCCTCATAGTTTCCTCCAAAAAACCCCATTCAACCCGGTCATAGGCTTTGCTCATGTCCAATTTGACCCCCATGAAACCCTTATTCCCTTTCATACACTAGTGTATCGTATGTAGGGTCTCATAGGTTGCCAAGACATTATCCGTTATAAGTCTACAAAGGATAAAGGCACTTTGAGTTGGGGATATTGTATGGGGCAAAATCTTTTCCAGTCTGTTCGCAAGGACCTTTGAAATTAGTTTGTATAAAACATTACACAAACTAATAGGCCTAAAATCAATGACACTCAAAGGGTTCTTCACCTTAGGGATCAAAGCTATATATGTTAAATTCAAAGTAGGGGGCGTCATACTAGAATTGAGGATATCAAGGACAATCTGACCCACCTCTTCTCCCATTGTCTTCTAATGGTTCTGAAAAAACCTGGCAGGCAGGACATCTGGCCTCGGAGCTTTGAATGGTCCCATTTGCTTTAAAGCACAATCCACTTCCCCTCTTGTAAAGACCTTCAACAACTCTTCATTCATGGATTCAGACACCTTTTTGTTTAGAAACTATAGGCATAGCTCTCTATCCACTAAAGGACCCGCCGAAAATAATTTTGTGAAGTATTCAATAAAAGCAGCCCGAATCTCATCAGGGGACTCCAAAACCAATTCACCAGTATTTTTTATCATCAGAATCCGGTTTGATTTCCACCGTTGATTGGCGCATGCATGGTAAAATTTAGTATTACGATCTCCCAACTTTAACCAATCCATTTTTTCCCTTTGCTACCATGTCATGTCCTCTTGATCAAGCAAAGAATTAATTTCCCTCTGTATCAGCCCAGCCTCCCTCCCTGCCTGGTTGTCCACCCTTCCCTGCACCAAATTTAGTTTTTTTTTTTTTTTTGTTTTCAGTATGGAAATAGCATTTTGTGATGACCCAAAAGCCTTTTGCTGCCACATCAAGAGGTTCTGCTTGCACATAGTTAACTTACAGTCAATGTGGTTCCACTGCTCACCCACCCTCGAAGGTTGATGCCATGCACGTAAAACAATCTCCTCATACCCTTAGGCCATCATCCACCTCGCTTCATAACAGAACCAATGCTGTTTTTTAGTACCACGCAGCAACCCACCCAAATACATTATCAAAACAGCATGGTCCGATGTCGTGGCTTCAACAATCAGCTCTGCAACCGGATATAAGTCACACCAACCCGAGTTGGCAACTCCCCGATCAAGCCTCTCCTTTATGAAGGTTTGGCTATCCTAACAATTGCTCCATGTAAACTTTGGTCCTTTATAACCCAAATCCGATAGTTCGCAATTCTCCAACGCAATTTGAAAATCCTGCATTTGGCCGCTTGGCCGACATCCTCCTCCCCACTTCTCCGAATTAGACAGGATTTCATTAAATTCTCCTATGCATAACCAAGGCATTGAGGTCAGCCGGGCTAAATGATGTAAGAGGTGCCATGCTTCGTATTGTTTTACCACACGTCCAGGTGTCCGTAGAAACAAGTAAATTTCCATTTTACATGGGAAGTCGGCATTTGAATTATCCCATTTATATGTCTGTGACTGAAGTTTTGGATGTCAACTCCTTTCTCCTCCCCCATAGTAAAGCCAAACCACCACTTTTTCCCAACGCAATCCACTGCAAATAAATTGGGAAAACCCAACCTATAGCGAACCATCTCCATTTTTTCCTTCCTCAGTTTGGTTTCCATAAGGAAAACCATCACAGGCCGCTTGTCCTTCACCATCCGACAAAGGTCCCGAACTGTCCGAAGGTTCCCAAGCCCTCGGCAGTTCCAACTTATTAAATTCATTGCGGTCGGCGGGGCTGCTCCACAACTACCGCCACCCCCGAACTATTTTTCGTAGTTGACTGACATTCCGATAAAAGCATTACCTTTTCCACCTCCGTAAAGTGCCCTTCCCCTCCAAACTCTTTTTTCTTTCGTGATCCCAACCCTAGTGTAGAAGCAGGATTGCCCCCAAATTCCTGTTCCTCTCTTACCTTCCTTTTCCAGCTCGTAACTGTACAACCACATATACCGTTCGCTACCTCTTTTCTTTCTTTCATAAACACTATGTTGGCTAACATAGTTTTTTCCACGTCAGCCAAGTTTGGACCAGTAAAAGTGGTTGACCTCCGGTTCCCACCCCTTCAACATTCCGCACGTTACCTTCCTTATTTGTGCCAGCTGCATCATTTAGTATCTCCTTAAAAACCTATGGCACCTTCTTGTGTGAAGAAGAAGTTGCCTTTTTTGTCATACTGGACTGCACATTCTACAAATACCTTCCATCCCTATCCCAAGAATCGTTCCTTCATAACTGCGGCTGGTTTGAAAACCTTACTTTTCTACTTGTGCCTTGAATTGGAAAGATTCGCGCACCCCTCCATGATTCTCTCTCTGATCCCCACTCCCTTTCCTTTGAGGTTTCGTGCGTTTAGGGTTCGGCCATTCCTCTGAAGCTCCACCACCTTCCCCTTGATTCAAGCCGGTACCGCCGCCCAAGCTAGATTGGTATCCCTCGGTTCCTTCTATGCCAAAGTCTGAGGTCCCCTTTCTCCCCCCAAATCTTCCCAAGCCCCTCTCCTATCTTCGTGGAGGTGAAGGAGCTCGCAACCAAGGCCCGAACTCCGTGGAACTCTCCTTTTGGCGTAAGTTGGATCTTCCAAGACATCCCATTCGACCATGCATAATCACCCCACAATGAAAGCATAATTTTGGCAAGCGCTCATACAGGAACGGAATCCAACTTGTTTTCCCTTGTAGTTTGAGCATTCTTCCCCGTGCCTAAGGTTTCAATAAGTCCATCCGGATTTTAACCCATAGATATTCACCCCATCCGACACCTCTCCCATCAATATCAACTACCTCTACCTCCCCTGCAGAAGCTCCAAGCATACGTCCTATTTCTTTCCCCATACATGCCAGTGGCAGGTTCTTCATACGCACCCAAAAGGCAGCCTTATCAAACGTAAAATTCGCCGAAGAGGAGTGTCCATCAAAATCCTCTATTAGAAAGAGGCTACCTTCGAACACCCAAGGTTTGCCCTCTAGAATCCGCTTCTTATCATCTCAATCCGTGAATTCTATCATAAACACATTCTCCCCCAAAACTTTGAAAGAGAGAGTTCCCAGTGGTTCCCACCTGAGCATTAGGGTCGTTTTGATGGTTTCTTTGCTTACAAAATGATCTGCAATTAGTTTCCCAACAACACATAATTGGCCATACAATGAGACATCTTGCCATTCTTCAACGGGCGCCTCCCATTCCACACATTCCTCCTCTGTCAACGAGAAATTTGCCCACATCTTGGTCAGATCATCCGCCATAAACACGAGCACTGTCAGAAGAGAAAAACACAAACAATATACTTCCACCGACTCAAAGAGACATGGAAAACTTCTCCTTCTCTACTAGGGTTACGCTAGAGAGAAAACGTTTTTTAAATCAAATGATTTTGAAAATGAGAGGACATATAATATTATGTTATATACATAATAGTACATAATAATTTGATTTGTATTATTTGTTTCCTTGTTTGATTTTGACATTAATAATACTTAATTTATTGAATAATTTATATATGGAAAACTCTTCAAATATAATTAAACGACATTAATTACACTAATTTAATAACCGATTTTTTAAGTAAAACCGGTTCACTTTTAAAAAACTGGTTCACAAATTATGCCTTAAAAAACCGGTTTAGCATTAAAATAAAAAGGGTTCATACCACATATCGCAATATTAAGGCACTTATGAGAGTGATTCAGTTTTTGTATATATATATATATATGATTGTTATACAATAATTTTAATTGACACATGATCAAGAGGGTTTGATAGGCCATGCCTAAGGAAGGCGAATTACTCTACACCCTAGCTTAGTGTAATTTAGGTAGACAATTCATACGACCTGAAGATGAGTTATGTTTTTCACTTGATTGCGTGTAACTGATTAAGCGATTTGATAGTCCATACTTAGGGAAGATGGACCGTACCGCATCTACAGGTTAGGCAAACAGTCCGTGCCAACCAAAAATGAATTATACTTATTTCTTAGATATGGTATTTTATTGACTGCTCGAGTGAGACGAGCCTTATATCACGCAAAATATCTATTACCAGGACGATGAATATGACGCCCAACCTCAAAAGTTGTTTGAGCGCATATCCGAATCTTAGAAATTTGAGAACCAAATTGGCTCTTTTGAAAAGAGCAAGGGGACCATGAATTTGATGGGACAGATCCATGGTAGAGGTGGCAAGTGTAGCCCACGCATGCTAAGGAGGTGCGTGTGGTACATCTGCAGGAAAACAAAATTCATAGGGGAGAAGAGCGCAAACCAGTGAAGGTGGAGAAGAGGAGTGAGAATCACCGAGATGGAAAGATGGACATAGATCTAACCTCCAAAACCGCAAGCAAGAAACAGTAGAGGATAAACCAATCCAAGAAGACTGATAGTAAAGAGATCATGTGGGAGAAGGGAGGACGAGGGAAGAACACCCTAGCACAATAGCTTGTCTGGGAAGTTTTCTCTCTAGGGGTCTTAAACTCCATGAAAGATAGAGCCAAGGAGCTTCCAATCATTATTTGTAATACCTTTGTCGAGTCTTTCTTTTTTCTTTGGGAAAATACACGTACCTTCCTCAAACTACTAGGCAATTTGTAATGTTCTCTTTAAACTTTCAATTGAAGCAACGCCCCCTCCCACCTCCCCCCTCCCCCTCTCCCAAACTACTAAAAAATTGCAATCTACCCCTTTTTTGCAAAAAGACAAAAGTACCCCTGAAAATTATCAAAAAGTCAAATACCCTTATAACTTCAAGGAAAAAAAAGAAAAAAACCAGCGACACCATGGTCGCCAGTTTTTTATTAAAAAAATTATTTTCTGATTTTTTTATTTTTTGTAATTTTTCAAATTTTTTTATAAGGATACTTTTATACATTTTTTGTATAACAGAGATACATTACAATTTTCTAGTAGTTTGGAGTGACATTGCAAGTTGTCTAAAAGTATGAGGGGAAGACCATTTTTGCCTGGATTCTGAACTATAGTAGCAATCGAGTAAAATGTCCCAGGCAGAATCAATTGTGTTCAGAATTGTTAGTTCTTGTGTTGGCTTAATTCAGTTCCAAAATGCAGATGCTACTGTTCACGGCTCAAACACTGATATAGAATACTTAGAATCCAATCTCCACCGTTCATAATGTAGATTCATGTGTTATGAACGTCCCTGCAAAATTTCAGCTCAATCGGACCACAAACGCCTATCGATCGGAGTTGTTGATGAAGACTGGACAGTCCGTGTCCGGACCTCCAGAAGCCGGGTCCGGACCCCATTTCCAGAAACTTGATTTTTCAAGCAGGGTCCGGACCTCAATTCCCCGGGTCCGGACCCCAGTTCCCGAAAGTGCATTTTATGAGGCCTGTCCGGACCTCAGATCTGCAGGGTCCGGACCTGGCTGACTTATTAGGGTTATTTTCTATTTAAACACGATTTTGCTACATTTACAAGTACGTATTTTATTGAGCAAAAATCAGGGTGCTTAGAGAGAGAGAATTTGTTCTAGATTATTGTTGAAGAGAAAATACGTGAAGCCAATCGGAGTTCCGGTGAAAGGAAATCTTTTAGAAGAATCGTGCCAGATGTTCTGGAAAGGGCTACTGAGGTAGAAGTCAAGTGGGTCACTTGTCGTGTGCAAGGAAGAGTCAAAGGTTTTGTTATTCTTCTTGTATTCCTTATTCTTCTATATAGTGAATTAATTTCCTGGGTTTGGCTGCCCCGGAGAGGTTTTACATTTAGAGAGTTCTCTAAATGGTTTCCTCTTCGTAACCAAATTTCTGTGTTCTTGATTGCATATTTCATATCAGTATTTGGTTGATTTTTTTTTAACTGCTAAGTTAGATCTGTTTTCTGGATTTTTTCGGTAAAACTCCTAGACGTGTGAGTAGGTGATAATTGGAGTCGTTTTAGAATTTTCAATTGGTATCAGAGCGGGTTCACTCTGTGAAGGATTTATTTCCTGAGTGTGATCCGAGACTCCATATCAAATGACTCATACTGTTACTCCTAATTCTCTTCCCGTCTTTGACGGAACAAATTATACGCTTTGGAAAATTCGTATGAGAGCATATTTTAAATCCATTAATGTTTGGCATATTGTCGAATCTGGATGGACACGTCCAGAAAAAGCAATAGTTGAATGGACAACAGAGGAAAAGAATAATGCTACTGCGAATGACAAAGCTATAAATGCTATTTACATCTCTGTTTCAAATGAGGAATTTTCTAGAATTTCTAGATGTGAAATAGCTAAGGAAGCCTGGGAAACTTTAGAAATCACACATGAAGGAACTAAGGTTGTTAGAACTTCAAAAATTCAAATGTTGGTTTCTCAGTTTGAGGAGATTAGAATGCAGGAAGATGAAACTTTTGATGAATTCTATTCAAAGCTTAGTGTCATTAGAAACTCTACCATTAATTTGGGAAAGAAAATGGATGATGCTAAAGTGGTGAAAAAAATCTTAAGATCTTTGCCTGAGAGGTTTATTCCCCAAATTGCTGCTATACAACAGAGCAAAGACTTAGATACTATGAGAGTAGAAGAACTTGTAGGTTCCCTTCAGACCTTTGAGCTAATTCTTCCTAAACACAAGAACACCAAAAATATTGCTCTTAAGGCAAAAAATGTTAAGGTTGACTCTTGTGGTTCATCTGATGAGGATTCTGGAAATGAGGAAGAAATTGCTATGTTTGCTAAGAAGTTTAGGAAATTCTTTAGAGCCAAGAAAGGAAATTTTAGAAATAGCAATTCACAATTTTTTGAGAAATCTAGAAATGAGAATGTTGAGAAAGGAAAGTCACCTAAAGGTATCAAGTGTCACGAATGTGGAGGACATGGGCACATTCGTGTTGACTGTGCTAACTTGAGAAAGTCAAATGGCAAGGCATTTAATGTGACTCAAAGTGATGAGTCAGACAAGGACGATGCTGAACAAGGAGTTAATTACTTAGCATTTGGAGTTAGTTATGAGAGTGAGCATGAGAATAGTGAGTGTAATTCTCAAGACAAACAAGGTGTGTCCGATAATGATTCGGAAGAAGAAGATGATTTGCAAAATGCTTATAATAATCTCTTTGTGGAATACACTAAACTGAAAAAGCTGAATAAGCAGCAATTGAAGAAACTCAATGAGGTTAATCTTGAAAATGATTAACTTTCTGTCACCTTAACTGATTCTCTTGCTACTCATAATACTTTGATGTCTGAAAATCAAATGCTAATTGCCAAAGTGAAATCCTTAGAGAATGAACTGAATGAATCAAAGAATCATTTAACAAAATTCTCTAGTGAAAAGCTAAATCAAATGCTACATAATCAGAAACATTCGTTTGATAGAACTGGATTGGGTTTTGATAAATCTGCTATTTTATCTACTAATGTTGCTTCTTCTTCAAAGATGATTTTTGTGAAACCAGTGAACAAAGAAGATAGCTTGGCTGAAAAGAAGGTAATTTCTCCTCAAATTTCCAAAGGTGGAAAAGGTAAGGGAACTCTAACTGATTCCTATATGTCTAGTTCTAAGTCGAGAAGTATGCACATGTTAAGGAACCAACCTTCTCAAAGGTTTATTCCTACGTGTCATAACTGTGGTAAGATTGGACATATTCGTCCTAAGTGTTTTCAGCTTAACAGTCATGAGCCTAAAAGAGAATATTTCCATTCTAGAAATAGTTATGAGAAATTATTCAACATGATGAGAGACGTAGTAACACGGTTAGATGTCTTGGATAAGAGTCACACAGTTGTCCCTGATGTGAAGAAAGTTTGGATCAAGAAGATTAATACCATTCACCCATTGAGGGGGAGTGGTAATGGACTCACCTAGATTAGGTGGGCACATAGACCATGCCTAGAAATTGAGCATATTGATATTTGTCTATAGCTGTTCTAGGGCATTTTTTTCTTAATTTTTGTTTGCTTTGTTTTTATTTTCTTTGATTATTTTTTATTCTTTTAGATTGTTTTAATTGTTAGATACTCAGTTTCTCATGTCTTGTGCTCAAATGAATATTTTACATATGAGTGGGGTCAATATTTCTGCAATTTACATCTATTGCTCCATATGTTTCTGATATACCTTGTTTTTCTGAAGACTGTTAAAGGAGTAAGAGTTAGTTTTTCTCATGTTCGAAATTGTGCACTTTTTGCCCCCATTAGGATTAGATTTTTGTTATATGTTTGGAAATTTGGAGAAAACATTTTGTTTGGAAGATAGGCAGTGTAGAATCTTGCCACTTGACCAACTCGTTAGTTGAACCTAGCTCCAAAAAATTCCACAATTTTCCAAAAAAAAAAAAAAAAAAAAAATCTCAGATGATTTCATTTTGCTTCTGTCTGTCCCTAAAGAAAGAATCAGTGATCAAATCATTGCGGAAATAGATGATTACTAAAGGACATGGTAAAAGAAAATGATCAGTCTCAGGGGGAGTGTATCGGATGAGGGAATCTAGGTCCTAACATTATAAGGTTTTACTGTGGTTTGAATCAGACTGCTGGTCTTCCTTTACAAAATGTCTGCCTAGATTTACCTTTCATTGATGAAATCTTAGTTAATGGGAGTACTCACACACTACACCATCACATGAGATTTCTGATTATTGCCTACTTGACTGCATTCACAGACCAAGGTTGTGTCATGCATATGGTACATTTACGGTGTAAGTGTAGCTTGTTGATCACTCCAAATTGTTCAGATATTCATACGAGCATGCATGATCTATTGCTTATCTATACAAGTTTTTTTTTGGTGTTTTTTTTTTTTTTTAAAAAAAAAAAAAAAAAAAAAAAAAGAAGAAGGAAAGCTTTTGGATATTCATTGTGCAATACATGAGTCATTGATGTGTTATCATGTGTGTTTATTTAACTTTTAAAGGAGGAGAAACATGCTTTGCATTTCCAGTTTCCTGTTGTTAATTGAGTCATACATTAAGGGGGAGTTTTGCTGATGTTTCTTTATAATCACGCATCATTTTTTTTCTGAGTTTTATTTATGTCTTCTTGTTCCACATATGCCTTGATGTATTTTGTGAAGTGTTTCAGGAAACATGAAGACCTTTCGTCATTCTGTGACAAAAAGGGGGAGTAAATATGGGGAGATGATGGGATTGGCTCGACATTTTGGTTTTGTCACTGAATTGCCAAAGGGGGAGTTTGTTAGTTCTTGTGTTGGCTTAATTCAGTTCCAAAATGCAGATGCTACTGTTCACGGCTCAAACACTGATATAGAATACTTAGAATCCAATCTCCACCGATCATAATGTAGATTCATGTGTTATGAACGTCCCTGCAAAATTTCAGCTCAATCGGACCACAAACGCCTATCGATCGGAGTTGTTGATGAAGACTGGACAGTCCGTGTCCGGACCTCCAGAAGCCGGGTCCGGACCCCATTTCCAGAAACTTGATTTTTCAAGCAGGGTCCGGACCTCAATTCCCCGGGTCCGGACCCCAGTTCCCGAAAGTGCATTTTATGAGGCCTGTCCGGACCTCAGATCTGCAGGGTCCGGACCTGGCTGACTTATTAGGGTTATTTTCTATTTAAACACGATTTTGCTACATTTACAAGTACGTATTTTATTGAGCAAAAATCAGGGTGCTTAGAGAGAGAGAATTTGTTCTAGATTATTGTTGAAGAGAAAATACGTGAAGCCAATCGGAGTTCCGGTGAAAGGAAATCTTTTAGAAGAATCGTGCCAGATGTTCTGGAAAGGGCTACTGAGGTAGAAGTCAAGTGGGTCACTTGTCGTGTGCAAGGAAGAGTCAAAGGTTTTGTTATTCTTCTTGTATTCCTTATTCTTCTATATAGTGAATTAATTTCCTGGGTTTGGCTGCCCCGGAGAAGTTTTACATTTAGAGAGTTCTCTAAATGGTTTCCTCTTCGTAACCAAATTTCTGTGTTCTTGATTGCATATTTCATATCAGTATTTGGTTGATTTTTTTTTAACTGCTAAGTTAGATCTGTTTTCTGGATTTTTTCGGTAAAACTCCTAGACGTGTGAGTAGGTGATAATTAGAGTCGTTTTAGAATTTTCAAGAATATTCCAGAAGTGTTCCTTACACTTCCATAAATCAAAAAGATAACATCCAGGGAACATTTACAGGATCCGCAAAGACAAGAACATTAATAATAATTATCATTTACAAAAGAAATGAGAGAGAGAGAGAGAGAGAGAGAGATCCAGGCCAATGGGTTAATGTCAGAAATACTCTCATTTTTATAGTAGGCCTTAAAACCAGTGGCACTAAACAAAGATGAAAAGCTGCATTAATATGTCACATACAAGTTGCTAGAACTTCAGGCGCCAACCATGCACATTTTTAATTACATTTTCACTTTAGAATACAATATTGATTCCCAGCTCAATTTTTGTACAGATTAGGGTAGCCTCAACAACAATGGGTAGTGATGAATGGATTTATTACTCTCATTACAGGGTTGACTTTTATGATGCTCTCCCACCTCGTTGTCTCTTTTCTTCTAGTGTAGCTGCTTCATTTAACATGTCAGCAGCATCCTTGTGCATGTCCAGCTTGGCAAGAGCAACTGACTGCATGTAGAAAGCTGTGGGCCAGTCCGGATACACGCATTGTGCTTGCATCGCATCTCGAAGGGCGGCGTCTGGTTGATCACATAACAGATAGCATAGACTGCGCCTAGCAAAAACAGTTGGAGAGACCATGGTTCCAACATCTATGAACTGCAAAAGAAACAGAGTAAGAGGAACAGAAAGCAAACATCAAACCCTAGTTCTAATCACGTGTGAATGGTGCAATTGATTAATTCATTGAGTCCATAGTTGATAATAATGACGAGAGCGGGTGACTAACATAATTTATTGGGTTGGATTAAATGATATTCTATCATGCCGCTATGTCAAAGGCCTCGCAAATAGACTCTCAAGGTATCAACCCTTAACTCCCAACACAACCTATTAGCAGAAATCTCCAATCCAAACTTGAGTAAATTCAGCACACAATTTCATTGTATAATCACAGCTCAAAAGTCTTATAAATTCGTTTGGCATAAGAAATGCAAAATTATACCTGGGAATAACAGTCAATGGCAGTTTTGAAATCTTTGTCACGGAATGCATAGTCCCCACGCTTCCTTGCCTCCAGCATATCTCTCATCTGTTGGGTCCACTCTTGGAAAGATAACTGAATCAATCCAAAATCAAATAAAACTATTAGCATCAAGCATGAGAATAGTGATATGCAAGACCCACTTTTACAAGCCAATTACCTCATTAGTTCCTTCATCATCTCTGTAGTGAGTCATAACCAAGATCTGATGGATAGCTGTGAGGTCCATCCTTGAACAGGCCTCACCCATTGCTGAAAGAGGGCGCTGCGGGGTTGATGGGGCTTCCTCATGCTTTGGAATTCCAAGCATGACATAAGATGGAACCTGCGACCCAGAATAATGGTAATCAGGTCTTTTACAAAAAGCACAGCTCCTTTGATCCTCTAGAGACCACTGCCGCTGGGTATTGGTGAGCAGTCTTTAGCTACCTTATAAAACACTGAAGCACTCAACAACAATAATAACAACAACAACAACAAAAATTCTCAGATGCTTCAGGCGAATACTCTCAAGTAGGTTGAAGGCACTAGCCAAGCAAAGGGAGGCTGAATGCAAGTACTTTCATGCAAATTAAAAAAGCGCTTTTGAGCATTATTTTTCAATTTCACTGTGTCAACCTCACAAAGTTTACTATTCATCTTAAAGAAAAATGTACAAGGCACAAAGAGCAAACTTAATCAGGTATATTGACTTACATTGATGCTAGAGCTTTGAAGTTCTAACATATGAAGATGTTGCTCAAATTGATGTTTATCATGAGAGTTCATCATCTTAAAGAAACTTGATACAATCAAGGAAGCCACCCACAGCATTCAATACAGTTTGTGTTTGCATACATTTCTATCATTGTAACATAGAACATAAAGCAATTCCTATTTGTGTCCAGCCACATTGATCAGTCAAGAAATTGTAGAAAAAAGGTTATACAATTCTAAACAAAAGAGAACATATAATATCACACGTCCAAAAATCAATTTAAAAAAGGATTACATTCATAAATTCACATAGGAACTATAGCTGGAATGGACGATACTTAGAACTGCTTGAAGTATTGAATAAAGTATTAAAAGCAAAGTTCCTTACATCAGGTTTGGTTTGCAGTTGAGAAAGTGTTGCAACAAGATCCTTTGTGTTAGGTCGCTCCCTAGGTTCATATTGCAAACACCGAGATGCAAGACCAACCACCACTGTTGCTTCTTCCATAGAAAATTTTCCCTCCAAATGTGAATCCATCAAGAGAATGATATTTTTTCCCCGTATCATGTCAAGAGCCTACACATAAATATCAAATTAATACCAGAGCATGTTCCTGTATAAATTAAACAACACTAAATAAATTTCATCATATCTAACATACAATCATCTCAAATCTTAAGTGCAAAATTCAAAAATTCAAGGCTAGTTTTTAACCATGTAGTTGGTATCTATTAATTTCTAATAGAAAGATAATGCACACACCATTCAATGAGGAAAATGTTAACACATTAAGCATGGTTTTCCATTGATAAAAGGCTTTTTTAAAGTGTTTTTGAATTGCACGACACCACAGTAATGGGTTGATTATGTCTGTTTAGGATGTGGCAAAAGAAGCAAATTTATTGTTGAAAACAGGCAAGAGTTCCAGAATTGTATAAGCTGAGTGGTTACAAAAGACAAACTGCTGTTAAAATCCAAAATATTGGAGACTAGAACGCAAAGAACTAAAAATTTCATTTCCTGCATATTATAGTCCATTTAGACAACTTTGAGATGCCAATTTGAGTGATACTCTCCACAACAACCATAACTTCATAGACTGTATTGAAGGAATAAGCATACATACGAAATATGCATATCACCCATAACAACAAAAACCACTTACATGACTTGGGGGGATGTGTTTTCCACTAAGCAGATCCAGAAGAACAGTGCCAAAGCTATAAATAACACTTTCAGGGGTGACCCTTCCTAAAATATACAAATTACGGCAATTACTAAGTCAAGTTTATACAAGAAAAACTGTCATGCAATTCAAAACAAGCAAAAAAAAATCGTAATTCATATAACATATCTCTCTATAAACAGCTTTATTTGCATTGTAAATCAGACATCACAATTTTTTCAGCAATCTACAAATAGAAAAAGAAACATAGTTAACAAAAGTGAACCACAAACATAAAGTAGAACCATTGTGTGCCCAAGAATATAGAGATGATACTCATTGCTACCATTCACCAACTGATAAAAAAGGTGGTGGGCATTGGAAAAATCGTGTCTTTTTATGTGAAGTTCAAAAAGACCAAAAGATAATGTGAAGTTCAAACCTGAATCAAACTAGAATTTACTATAATATAGTCAATTGTTAAGGCTATATGACTAAAGCATATACTGCAAAGTTCCTCAAGATGGACAATAGCTTTAGTAGAAACAGAAAATCCACTCTATGGTGACTCCTAACATTTAATCACATAGACTCTCGGACAAATTGCCCCCCATCTCTGACCAGTATGATGCTCACATT
Source organism: Corylus avellana (assembly GCF_965113065.1). Taxonomy (NCBI): domain Eukaryota; kingdom Viridiplantae; phylum Streptophyta; class Magnoliopsida; order Fagales; family Betulaceae; genus Corylus; species Corylus avellana. The sequence goes on along the minus strand of NC_142491.1, from coordinate 20,248,059 downwards.
TGCGTATTTGAGAATCATCAGTTGGCACATTAGAATTGACCGTACAGAATTAAGATGGCAGAATAAATACTGGCACGTTGCCACTGTATTAGCATATTTGACCATTCCTAGTTAGGGCCTTACGTACAATAGCAAAAAACTGGAAAGCTTTCAAAATGTAGATGGGCAACTGGGAAAGAACTCATCAATTCATGCAAAATAATTCTAGCATGTCACAGATGAAAGTGCATATCATCTAAAGATCTATCTATTCCCTAACTTCTATTTTCTCATCAATAACTGGTTCTGAATTCAAATAATGGGCGAGTCCCATGCATAAGCGGCAAAGATCAGCCCTTGGAGAAAAGATAAACTAACAATGCAATGGGGAAAATATGCAATCCTCTAACATGTGAAGAAGTAGAATGTTAATAATCAAACATAAAATGATATACAGAGTGAAGAAGTTATTACCATTTCTTAAATACTCAGGAGGTGTGTAGGCAAGGTTGGTGCTATAACTTTTCCCATCCCTACTATTCTTCATCAAGCCAAAACATGAAAGTCGGGGATCACCATCCTACAAATCCATTCAAATATAAGACATTACTCTTAATGATACTGAATGTTGAATAATAACTACGACTAGTCTATGTAAGAAAAATAAAAATAAAAATTTGTGAAGGCAATACCTCATCAAAGAGAACCCTATAAGCATTCAAATCATGGTATAATGGACGGCCCTCAGTACTGCAGTAATCCAAGGCTTCAGCAATATAAAGCGCTACTCTTGAACGCATGGCCCATTCAATGGTTTGATTTTCCCCTGTCAAGAATGAACAAATTCCAAGACTGAAGAACGAAAATTCTCAATATGAAATATGGTAGCTATAGCAATGCACATGCATCCCATACATGAAATTCAAGGAAAAACAATATAAAGAGAAAAACACCATAGAATACAACAAAATACACTCAGTTTGGAACAATTAATGAAAATAATGAAAAGTGATGTAGACAGTTATAAACTACAAGCATAGCTTCCAAAGAAATTGACATTATGAAGCCAAGTTCAGTTGGACTCATTCAATTCAATAAAGACAGACTGAATCTATATATGCATACTCATTTACTACAACTGTAAAACAACCCCACCAGTACGACTGAATGCAAATCAAAGCAAAACATTCTATACTGACACAGCAATTCAAAGTCAAAACTTGAAGAAGACAACACTGCAACACCATTAACCTCGGTGCAGAGAGAAGAGAAATGCAATTATTAAAATTTGACAAAACCCAACCACCACACCTTAAATAGTAAACCAATGTCAACTTTGAAGTCAATGCCGGGTATGTCAAAGATTCGAGGAAGCCATTAAACACGAAAGACAAGTTTAGAGACCATACAAACCAAAACAAACTAAGAAGCTAATAGAAAGACATTCTTGGGTAAACTAGTCGGCAGTGAAAACAACAAATCAATAACCAGAAAGAAGAAACCAAGCTAGAAATCACACATACAGTGAAACAAATGCTTGGCAAGAGTATCATTAGGCATGAACTCAGCAACCAGCAGCCTCTCATCTCCATCGCAGCAGTACCCAATCAGATTGGCCAGCCTCCGATGCCTCAACTTCCCAACTCCCCAAGCCTCCTCCTACAACACCCAAAACACAAAATTTCGCACATAACCCAACTTTCCTCAGTATCTACACAAAACCCAAATGAACAAAATGAAAGCGAAAGCAAAAGCACAGAGCTTTACCGCAAACTGTTTGGGGTCCGGCCAAGCCAACTTGGTGAACTTCTTCACCGCAATCCATCGACGGTTGTGGAGGCGGCCCTTGTAGACGAGATTGGGAGCCTTCTCCCCGCTCTCTGAGACGATGAAGTCTGAGCTAAAGTTATTGGTGGCGGCCTTGAGGTCCGAGAAGGAGAACTCAGAGAAGGATGAGACTACTGCTCCCCCGGCAGATACCGGGTCGGCTCCAATGGAAGGTGGGTGGGTCTGGGTTTGGAGCTGGGCTTGTTGCTGCTCTTTTTCTGGGTGCGTCTCTGTCAGAAAGGAGGACTCACAGCAACCCATGACTCAGTTTTTGGTCTTCTCTGAGCAAAGCTTTGTGGTTAGAGGAGTCGAGAAAACATGGGGCAGTGTGGATTTAGATTTTAGAGAGATGGGTTTGTTTTGTTTTTGTTTGGTTTCCTTTTCTCTTTCAGTGTCCCTGTACAATTTGGTAGTGGGGTTCTTTTTCTCCCTCCTTTCTTCTCTCTTTCTCTTCTTCTTTCTCGTGTTGTCTGTTTGAGTGTATTTATATACATACATAGAACATAGAACATAGAGCATAGCGAGTTAATCATCTAGTTTAATTAGTTAATCATCTAGTTTATCTATAGGTGGTTAAGTAAACATAGGGGTGAGCCAAGCTCTTCCCCCAATTACCTTTTGCCACATCACCATGATTAAGGACATAGAAGAGTATTTTAGGGCTGTAAAATGGATGACATGCCATGACTTTTACATTGTTTATGGTAACACATGAAGAAAATATCCTTTTTGTTTGCTCCTACCAAAAACAGGCTTATTAATTCTTTCCTAAATTTTTTTATATGGTACTACAATTTGTTAATGATATTTGGATAGCATTTTTTGTTTTCTGTTTAAAAAAATTATTTTGATGTGGCATAAACGTGAAAACTGCTTCTTCTTTTTTTATGTTTTTGTTTTAAACATTTACTTTAATCTCATATATATGACGTGGTATTGCTCATTAGCCCATGGATCAGTTCTTTAAAAAAAAAAAAACAACGATAAGATAGGGTTGGGATGACTGAAGAGTGTGAGTATTTAGCATTTTTCTTGAAAATACAAATCTTGGTTTGGAATTAAAAGATTTTTTTAGGTAACTCTATGTCCCACTTTGGAGACTAATTTGGTGGTTTTGATTGTTAACAAAGTTAAAGATAAATTTGAAAATCCATTGAACCTCTTATTGTTGGCAAAGGTTAGATATGTTCCTATCTTTGGCATAATATTGAAAAATTGCCTAGTGGCTTGTATGTTTAAGTAATGATTAGTATTGTGAGAGACATAAAGAGGAGAGCATCGTGTCTTTATTGGTATGCTTGACCCCAAAATTTGAGTTTACGTAAAAAGCAAAAAATAGAAACAAGTGAGCTTCATTTTTCTACGTGAAAAAGGCAAATGATTTTGAGTTTTTTTTTTTTTTTTTTTTTGTAATTAAATTGCTTTTATCATAGGATACCCAAACGTGTCATGGGATTGTTGGATTTGTTTTTTGTTCTTTAGTGAGTATCTTGACCCCTATTAGACGTAATTTGATTGAAGGCATATATTCTATGGTCTCTTCCAATGGGTGCCCTATTTTCTTTTTGTCACAATACAAGATGTGCCACTTCTCATTATCCTTTTTTTTTTTAATTATTATTTTTTTTCCTTGGCATCAACAAAAAAAGATTCATGGTAGGCACCATTGAATGAAAAAAAAAAAAAAAGTTAAAAAAAAAAAATTAAAAAAGTAAGAAAAATTAAGAAAAAAAAATATGAAGAGAATGAGGATTTGGTCCATTTGTGACTTCTGTAGTGGCTGCTAAAGAAATCTTGTCTTCCAACTTTTAGCACCTTCTACTTGGTTTAAAAGTAAGAATATAATGCAGCTCATAGATAGAATCATCATTTGGAGATGGAAAGGCCAATAACAAATTATACGACGGATCCTGACAATTAACCTTAAACGAACTTAATAAGAAATCAGTAGGTTAGAATTGAGAAATTTGTTATGTTTAATTAAATTGGTCGGGTTATTGCTAACCCACGTACATAATTGTATACATTTATCTCGACATGACTCAAACCTAACAAGAGAACAAAAAATGAAAATGCTTTCATTTTAGACATGCGTATTAAAATATTAATTAAATAATTAAATTTATCAATTTCTATCTGCTTAAACTTTTAGGAAAAAATTATAATTTAACATGGTATCAAAGTCAGAGGTTCTGATTTTGAATATTGACTCTGGCATTTATTTCTCATTTCAATTAAATATTTCACATCAAAAGTAGTGATTTAACACTGTGGGTAGTCCATCTAGAGGAATTACTAACAATCAGATTAGCATTTCGAAGAATTTTATGAAATGACCAAATTGGAATAGACAGCAAACCTAATTAAATGAATGCAAACTTGATGGTACAAAGTCGTGTAGAGAATGAATACATGCCGACCAAGCTTTAGAGATGAGCATGCATGATGCATGTATATATATATATTTGAGTGGGATTTGATGTTAACTCTTCTTAGACTTTCTCTCATATGTAAGCATATCTATAATAGCTCTCAAGGCAGAGGAGAAAACTTTAGCCGTAAAGGAGCATTGAATTCATACAATTAAGTACGGCTTTTGGGCAAGTATTAGTCAATTTCCGAAACTCACATCAATAATTGCATAAGCTTGACAAGGATTTTCACTTGGGTAGCAATTAGCAAATTTCGTCATTAAATACTGAAATATGGCTTATTTTAGACGCTTAAATACAATGAACAGCTGAGATTTATGAATTTGAGAATCTCAAATTTAGAGAAAATTCTAGTGAATCTCAATCTTTCCCACTAACTTTAAAGCCCAATCAAGCGAGACCCACGCACTTGATCACATGTGTCACACCATCCAACCGTATTCAAATTCCGCTCATCCTTTTGAAAGCTCATTCTTACTTCTTTTGTCGAGAACTGCAGCATGTTCTTTTATTCAAGGACGCATAATGTGTGATATTTATTAAACCTCTCATCATAGTCAAGACACATTTATTCTTAGCGATCCAACCATAGACTGCTTCATAAACTGCCATCAAGACAATCATTTCGCAATTGTATAATTTTGAATCTATTTCCCATTTTAATCTTTATTTCTTACGTTGTTATGTTTGTATTGAAGTACTTGTTGGGTCTCCTACCACCTTCTAATTCTATTGTAACTCTTTTCTATTAGTATTATTGTTATGTTGGGAAAAAAAAAATAGTTGGCAGACTTAACTCAAACTGAGCACAAAAAACTTCTTAGAGAATTTTTCTCTCCAGCGACAACTTCTCCTACAAGTCATCCATTTCTGCTCTGTTTGAGAAGGATGGAACGAACGTTCTTCCCTCCTCCTTCATGAAGTTGCTTCCTTCTTTTTTTTTTTTTTTTTTTTTTTTTAAATTGAATAAGGAAAGGACTACAAGAAAGGGCTACATGAAGTTGCTTCCTTCTTATATTGTCTATCTAGAGCCTTTCACCTCTTATGACACTTTTATCCATCGCCTCTGACAATCTATTACCATTCCTCTCAAAATCGTAGCCTGAACCCCTCAACCACCGCCTTGTCACCTCCTCCCCCGAGAACTGCCTTGGTTTTCAGATTCATTTTTTCACAAAACTCGATCTGTCATCTTCCGCCTACTTATGTGCCTCACCACAACCTTCACCAGCCTCCAGCTCACGCACCCCGCGTTTCCGCCGCCCGCTGGTACTACGGATTTTGATTTTCTGGGTTTTGTGATTTAATTAAATTATGTTCTCTGTATTTCTGTTGTGTTGTTTTCTTTGAGTTCAATCATTCTTATCGATGTTCGTTGTTGTTGGAGGGAGTTCAGGTCGAGTTGAAGGACAGTTTTGTTATAAATAAAAAATAAAAAATAAAAAAAACGGAGGGGGGGGGGGGGGGGGGGGGGGGGGTTGCATCTATAGTCTCCAATCAGCTGCATCAATCTCATCCTCAAAGAAAATTCATTTGGCTACCGCTCTTTATTGAAGGTGCTTGCAGTTTACTCGGTTTCAAAAGTTATCTATACAATAAATTACTATAAAAGGAAAATATAAAGAAAAATAAAATAAAATAAAAAAATTGATTTACCAAACAAGGTGTGCTATTGCTTGGGCTTATCCGTGACTTGCGTCACCTTGAACAGCCCGATTGCCTATGCTTACACTTAAATCTTAATCCTCATGCAAAACTAGAGGGAGATCTGCCCTGCCTCTGCTTGTCCCAAGTAACCACAAAATCAAGCCTTCGAACATGTCTACATGAAAAGCTGATACACAATGGAAAATTGCTCGTAGGATGCTTAAAGATGAAGAATTCCACCTCCACCTCCACCTCCACTACTTGTTGCTGTACATAAAGCAGTGAGAATAATAGCTCATAACAAAATCCTATGAGCAAACACAGATTCAGTAGGCTTTGCACCCAGTTGGGGCGGCAGCAGCAGCAGCTTTGGCAGACTTGTGTTGTCTTAACAACTGCAGTGGCTCGAGGCTCAAGGCTCAAGTTGGTTTCTAATCAGCACAAACTTCCCCTTGTCCCTTGTATCTGGCCCATTTTCACTTGTCAAGTCACCCAATTGCCCTGGTTGGCTAACTATGATTAAAACAGCTGGTATTGGATCCGGGTGGGCTCGTGTTTGATTAGCTAGTTGGTGAGGTAATAGCTTACTGAAGCGATGACATGAACTACCAACCAAAGCAATCCAGTACAGGCCGCAACAAATGGAGTAAATGATATCCAAAGAGAATAGCACCAATTCATTGACTCCATATGTTAAATCCCTCAAATATCCTGGGCCAGCTTGCAGTAGGTGATGAACCAAATTACAGAGTGCAAAAAAGCATCGACACTTGTACTAACTACTCAGCCCTGTGAAGCTCTTTCACGCTCCTGGAGAAGCCTTTTCTTTTCTTCTTCACTACGTGCCAAAAGCTCCTCATAAGCTTTCATGGAGTCAGCCGTGAATTTCTCCATGGCCTCAAAAATGAGCTGCAGACTTGACTGTAGACTACGATTGCGAGTATCACTCTGATATACAATCTGTCCGACCGAGAGATTTTCACCATCCCCAGAGACCAGAACCACTTTCTTATCTAATGCCCGAACCTCCTTCTGTAACTTTTGGTCCTCTTTATCTAAATTTCTTACTATCCTTTCCAGATCCTTGTTTGCCAACATCCTCTGGTGCATTTCTAGCTTGTCTTGTTCCCAGATCTGAAGCACACTCTTGGTAAAAATATGCATAGAGTCAACCACTGGCTTTTCGGATATTCTCTCCAAAGCTTGTGACCACTGGTTACAGATTACAAACACAGGCGGTGCACCAACTCTACTAGGTGAAAAAGGAGGTAACCCATCCTCTGTTTCCTCAGGTTCATACAGAAGACATTTCAGAAGCCAATTATTCAAGGCTCTCACATATCCCTTCTGGGCACCTACCCAACTAGAGAATGTGTCAGTCCACCTAATAAGCTCACGCTCAAGCTCCAAAGTGGCTCCAATATGAGCATCACTAAGCTTCTTGCCTGATCCAATCGGACCTAAACCTTTGGCTTCTCTGATTGCTTGGCACTGAATATGATGGCATTCAAGCATGCATTTCCACATTCTGGTCAACCTAAAGGAAAAGTATTCCAGATTAACCACCATCAAGGCAAAGTATAAGCATTAACCATAACTACATGCACAAGGTTGTCAGTCACAATATTCCAAACTATCAACCATTAGGAAATGAAACACATGAAGATATATAAGAACATAGATATAAGCAAAGCCAACGATGACATTGGTGCCAACTTCTAATGACAAAAAGAACCCTAATATGGATTCCAACTGACGTGGTTTCCTCGACTTCCCTAACCAACACATATTTTCTTCTCACAGTTAGTAGTGTACACCCATCACTTTCTTTGGCCTCTTCAATCCCAACCAGAGTAAGATCTCACCAAATTACATTATCCCAACTCTTCTCCCATATTTTGAATGATCAAGTATTAGGTAACTCATCCAAAACTACCAGAAATGATATGCAATTATAATCTTCTTAGAGAACTTTCCTCAAAATTATTCTATAGGCGTGTATGTACATTCATTAACTAGCTCAACTACTGGCCATCTATCTTTGTCAAAGGAAACCAATAAGCAAAAGAAATAAAAAAAATATAAAACTGACTTCCAAGATCCCAACTAGCTGCTAGTACTTGTTACTAAGCCTACAATTCATCTGTTTTGCTCTTATTTCTTTCTATGCTTATGCATGAAACCATTCTTAACCATAGCTTTAAGTAACTATGTGACAGGTAATAGAAAGGTCTCATAACATCAGAAGATCCCAAGCCACACAAAATCCTACCCAGGCAATGGAGCAAAATATAACCAGCATGTCAAATATCAAGGACTAGCACTACACCAAATTTAGAATATCAATAATATTTCTCTCGTCTTTTTTAATAAATCACACACACCCTATGGGTTGGAAACAATCAAAGGAGAAGAGTTGACATTTGAGCTTCAGAATATCAGTAAGATACCATAACAATCAAAGAGTGATTTATCAAATTTGACAATAAAAATTGGAAACAAAGCCAAAGTGAGAGCAATGCGCTACTGATAATAACAATAACAACAAAAACATAATAAAGACAAGCATCCATAAAAGCAATCAAATCATGTCAAACTCATAGGTATAGCTTGAAGTTTGAAAAAAGACACCAGCAAGAGTGGCATAAGGACCTAAACAAAAAAGAGAGATAAGAAAAGTTGCAAAAAGCAAGTAGAAGATTCATAGATCCACATACCCTATAATTAATTCATTTAGTTGTGGCCACAGCTCTTCATCCCTAATCTTGTTTATTGTCACAGATATCTTGTCAACAACCTGAATTGCCATTCCTATTTTTGTGGACAGACTCCTTATTAAAACACGAGTGGCATCAACTTTGTGAAAGTCAGCACCCCTTTGGTCTAAGCGCTTCAGCTTATCTACATTTCTGTCATGGACTACCCGCATTTTTTCCTCAGCCTGCAAAACAACACAATGTAAACAACTCAGTGAAAAATATAAAAGACAAGATTAGGACAAGCAGAAATTTCGAGCATAAGCAATGTGTTATTGATAAAAACCACCAAAAGGGTCAGAACTTATGTATTTGGTTAATGCATTTTGTGGGGTATTCGTTTTAGATTTGAAAAAATTGTTATAATGTGACATAAAGGTGAAAACAATTTTTGTGTTTTTAGGAGAGTTTTGTTAATATTTATTTTGGGAAGAGAAAATAAAAGATAGAAAACAAAAATTTTATCAAACAGAGCCGGTACTCGATTTATCTACGAAACACATGGGAGGACTACATACCGATGCCAACTTAATAACAGAGTTCAACATGATACTGCATACCTTAACTTCGTTATAGAGTTTCTTCTCCCAAAGATATAGTTTATGTAAGGTAGACGAAAGCTTTCTAGATCTCAAACCCACCACATCTTCATCCATGTCCAACTGAGCGGGACCGGCCTTGTCAGCAGAGGACGACTCCGCACCCTTAGAAGTAGAAGGCTGTGAGGATACCACCGGCAACGAGGGAGAAACAACGTTGAACATCTTGGAAGAAACTGCTCAAAAAAGATCCATCAAACTGACGGTTTAAATAGAAACTAAACAAAATACAAATCACTCAAACTGAACATACTAAAAGCCTATTCCATACATAAAGAGAGCATTTTTGTTCATGATCCTTAATTCGACATCAAAATCAGGAACCAATTTACAGATCAGGCGAGATCAAATAAGAATTTGACAAGCGAAAAATCCAATGGGGTACCTTGATAAACGCCATGTTTACGGTTATAAGGAAGCTTTCCCACCTCAAGAATTTGCGCAATCTCAGTCCCGGACTGGGAAGCTCTCTCAAACTGAACCTCAATCTCCTTTACCACCTGAAACACACTCCGCGATCCCTTAAACACGGCCCTACTCTCCTCCCCTCTCTCGTCATTACCAACAACTTTCTTCTCCACCACATGCACCTCATACTCCATCCCATCACTCTCCAGCGCAGCACTCGGCCTCGACTCGTAGAGCGACGCCGAGGCCTCACTGTCGTCCACCACAGCCTTGGAATGATTCGCACCACCAGCGCTCTTACCACCATCAGCAATAAACTTCTGATCCCCATGAACCTCCTTCACCACTTCATCCTCGTCTTCCAAGTCCGGAATCCCCTCCTCGTCCCTCAGCTCCTTCGAGTCCCTGCTCGGCGTAAACGCCGCCGCGTAGTATCCATCATAACTCTCAAAAGGGTTGAAGAAATCCCACGCCGAAGCCCTAGGCGGCGAGGGTGGAGGCGGCGGTGGCTTCTTCGACGAAGTCTCTGCGACCTGATTCGGCGAATTCCCATAGTACCCACCACCACCACCACCACCACCGCCACCGCCACCATAATTACCGTAATTGGAATTGGAAGGAGCACCCCCATAATACGAAGAATAAGGAGCAGGACTAAGACCAGGATTACTATTTCCATAATAAGGATAAGAATAACCACCGTAACCCGAAGAAGAAGATTCGCCCATATACACCGTCTCTGGACTCGCCGGCCTCTGCTCGTACACCACCGAAGGCGGCGTCGCTTTGTTCTTCATGTAATTCATGTGCATAAACCCACCTCCACCAAGACCATCACCTGGGTACAAACTTTGAAACTGAAACGAACCCGGCTCTTCATTTTGACCCATATTTCTATTCGTATTCGTATCCATGTACTCAATATGGTGAAGAGGCGAGGCGTCACCAGAGAGGTGGTGGTCGTGGAGCGAACCCGAATCGTCATCGTCGGAGTCCGACCCGGAGTTGAAATTGAGGTGACCCGAGTCTTCGCGAACAACAACCGGGTCGCCCTTCTTGTGGGTCTTCGGATTGGGCTCTGGGGATTCCGGCAGACCGGAAGTAGTGAGGTCTTGCTCGATGAAGCGGTGGAGGGAGTGACCGATTCCTTGGAGGGAGTGAATGTAAGCATAGTGGGACTCGGCGAGCTTGTAGCGCTGACGGATCGCCTCGTCCAGGTGGGTCAGTCTCTCCCGGCACAGCGCCACCGCCGGCAGATCGTCCACCTTGGAGTTCGAACACCCCATTCGAAACTCTCAAAACCCTCAACACAAACCAAAAAAAAAAAAAAAAACCAAAAAAAAAGTACAAAAACCAAGAAATGAAAGCTCTTTTGTTATAGAGTTAATAGACAGAATGGCATGCTGACGTTGATTTTGAGTGCGATAGTTAAACCATGCGTTTGTTTCTCAGGAAAATTGAAAACTAGGGTTTGTGGAGAGGAAGAAGGAGATAAGGAAAGGAAAGAAAAAGAAAGGAAAAGACAGAGAGGGAATCTTTGCCAGCGCGGAGATTGTCGTCGGCTTGTAGCAGCAGAGAGAGTGAGTGAACATGAAAGAGAGAGAGAGAGAGAGCGTTGTGTGGGCGTCGGTGTAAATACGTTTAACTTTTCTCAAGTGAGGGTGTACTTTTATTTTTTTAAATAAACAAAATTAATTAGTTTCCACAGGATCGAAGGAAATTGAATTTGGAAAGGGTACCTAAATTATTCTATTTGGAAGAGCTGAGACTTTTGAAGACTTGGACTGGGGCGAGGGGGGGTGTTTGGTTTGACGGAAAGTTTGACGCTTGTTGCCGCCAGCGCTTGCAGAATTTTCTACTGGCGTTCTTACACAATTGCCCTCTGTTGATTTTGGGGTTTTCTTTAATTTAGAGGTGGCCATTTTGTAAATTTTGTGTTTCAGTTCATCTTCGCTTCTTTTTAACTGTCAGTTCAATTGTCCCGCATTGAGTTTGAATTTTGTCGAGATATTTGTATAAAATTATATAAAAATTTATTTAAGATTGTATTTGAAAAATAAATTTTTTAAGTCAAAAAATTTAAAAATAGACAAAACGTACTTTTAACAAAAGCTTAAAAATGAAGTTTTTGTCTAAAAACTCTTTTTTTACTTAAAAGCTCTATTTCTCAAACATGCTCTTAAGTTTTTGTCAAAAGTGCGCTTTAACCATTTTTAAGCTTTTTAGACCCTTAAAAGCGCTTTTTAATTTTTTTTACCCAACAGAATATTTTTTTTCTTCGAACGGATTTTTCGAGTATTAAAAGTACTTTTAGTCTCTCAAACGCAATCTCAAACAGGCCTTAAGTAAATCTTAACTTAGCATATTTAATTAAACGGCCAGACCCATCAATTATAACATGCTAATTTTTTATTAAATTTGTGTCGAATTTACGAATCGTATCAAAAATTATCAATCCTAATTTTCTTTTATATTATTGTTAGTTATTTTATTTCTCTGCAATAGCATTGTCATTGACCAAACTTTTGGGGTCTTAATTGAGCATGGCATATTCCTGCAGTTAAACCTGTTATTTTCTCTTGAATTCCATTACAAATGATGCTCCCACAATGCCAGGAAATGCATGATGGGCCATGCTTTTTTAGCCTTTGGGGTATATGACATTTCACATGCCTGGAGATTTTGTAACTGACCAACTTTTTGAGTCTCCTTTCGGGAATGGGGATGAGTTTTTCTTGCATTTATATTCTCTTGAATGGATTGTTTTTTTTTTTTTTTTTTTTTTTTTCTCCTTTAACTATGAACAAAGGCCCTTGTTGTTGCTTGGAAATTCTATGATGGACCAAACTTTTTGACTTTTTGGAGTATGAAATTTCCTTGCACAAAACTAATTTTCTCTCTTTGAATTATTCGTTAATTAACAAAACTCTCTTTGTTAATTAGATTTCGAAATGGAATATTACCGCTTATAATGTCCATGATACTCTTTTATCCAAATTTCTTTCGTAAATATTTGGAACGTCATCTTTGACAACAGATGTATCACCATATTTGCTTCCCTTCTTATATGCTCCACAAGCCAAGACCGAAAACTATACAAAACATTATTAACGTCCTCAATCAAAGTACCATATATCTGCCACAGTGTGCATTTCATTCTAAAAAGCTTGAACTATCTCTAAAGCATCGCCTTCCAGAATAATTTTTCGTATTCTCACGTATCTGCCAAATAGCACCGCCTATCAAGTTGCATAAGCATCACACAGTAAATTAATTCAATGTGTCTAACACAATTATTATTTTTTTAATTAATAAACTACATTAAAAACAATTAAGTCCAAAACTTTGTTTGTAACTTAATCATTTAATTAAGGCCGCTTGAATGATAATATTTTTTTATATTGCTAATCGCAGGTGCTACATCATCTGACAGTATAATCGAGCAGAAATTTGTACTACTAAATACAAATTATCTTCTCATTACTACCAATAAATTAAATGATGATGATTTTATTATCATATACTACAAATTATATCATAGGACTTTGAATTTATCTCTCATGGAATAACTTCAAGAAGTGCCCATATGCTATCTAGCTACATGGTCAAACAATATTCGAAATTTGCTTTTGTTTTTTGTTTTTGTTTGAATGAGTTGCATGACAACTTCTACAGTCAAACCCGAGCGGCTCAGTCCATTTTGTTTTTTTCTTTTCAAAACAAAATTATTAACAAATAATTTCAACACAAAATATTCTTAAAGTATAGAAATAATTTTCATCTTTATATCACATCAAAACAGGTTTTTAAAATAAAAACAAAAAAAATAAAAATCTCCAGAAGGATGTGTTTTTGTTTGAAAATTCCACTAGCACTCATTACATATATAATTATAATAAGAGAGAGGGAGATTCTTTTGTTTCTTGTAATGCCAAAGGGGGGGATCAAGGACATAAAATAATTTTTGATGTTGATGTAGCACCGAATATTGGATTCTCTTGAACTAAAAAGCAGTTTCTTTTAGAAGTCACTGCAACATCAAATTGGTTGGAGAATATAGCAAAAATTATTCGAAAATGTTTAGATTATACCGTTTTTACTATAACTCCTTATAAATTCACTTGACCATCTACATTTTATAAAATGGGTATCAACTTAATTGTTACGTAACGGTTCATATTTTAATAACTGACGTAATAAGTATCACGTGAAAGATCCCTAATATCACTCAACGTGTTAGGGCGCGTATTTGGAGCTTGAAATGAATGATTATAAAGAAGGGGAAAATGAGAGAAAGAAAGAAACTTGTAAGAAAAGTAGATAAAGGGGAAAAGAAGACAGAGACCATATAACAAGAATTGAAGGACATCAATGGGGCCTTAGAAACATTATATACCCGTACCAATGCATCATAGCAATAAGAATAACTTTTTTGGCTGGGGTAGCAAAGAGAGAATGGGATTTGCTTATTGCTACATTTAACGCACAAACCCTTTAAAAAATTAGAAAATATATATATTAGTTTTTTTTTTTTTTTTTTTTTCTTCTATGCCGTAGAAAGGGAGTAAAAAAATGGTAATAATTTCAATCAAGTTGTGGTGTAAACTGTGTGTATTGCGCCTTTTAATAAGAAGTATACACATGAGCTTAAAACACCAAAAAATAGTATTACTCTTTATACCAAATAATTTTTATTACCTTGACAAAATACATCACAAACAAACTATCCATTGACAAAACAACCGAAGCCATCGTCTTGGTTAGTTTTAAAGACACTGGCCGGTCAGGAGCTTAGAAGTGAATGGGGGGTTTTGTGATGGGCATTGGGTTAAAATGAATGGAAAAGTTTATAAAACTAATTTGAATTAAAGATACGTTGTTTTTATTTCTACTATATATAGTGTTTTTATCTGATGTGTAAATTTTTTATTGAAAACTGTAAAATAAGGTTTAACGCCACATCCTAATAGAAGGAAATCTCAAAAAATATTAATTGAATCTCTGCGAAGAGACTGTACTGCAAGGAAAAAGTAAATGAAGCAGCTAAATTCTCACTACTCTAGTAAAAAAAATACATCCTTCCAAGGAAGCAAAAATGAATTCCAAGAGAAGCTGATTCAGAACCTTGATAAATTGGTTCATTGATATCTTTTTACTTCTGGGAAACATGTTGGTTTTCTTTCAGAGAGATGTCCCTCTCATGTCCAAGTTTTTTTTCTTTCTTTTTCTTTTTCATTTTCCTTTTTTTTTTTTTTTTGGTGGGGGGAGGAGAGGGTTCCAAAATCCAAATTCTCAAACTCAAAGGCAGAGTCATGCTCCCATTTTGCTTCACATTTTCTTTTAAAAAAACTTATTAAGTTAAATATATGTGATTTTTTGTTTAAAAATGAAGATTTGGCCTCTAAAAATAATTAGGCTTAACCCTTTACTGGCCTCTTCAAATGAGAAATCCTAGTTAGGTCAAACTCTATGCCAAAATTGCTTATTTGTGGTCATTGCTGATTGCAAAACAACAAATTATAAAGTTGTTTTCTCTTTCTTTTTTCAGTGAGTAGTTTCTATCCATGGCCCAAAAAGATGTTTCTTCTAAAGAAAAAAAAAAAAAAAAAAAGAAGCTCATAATGGTAACGGTAATTACCACCTCAATTTTGGGTCCATTTAGGAGTGCGTTTTTAAACAAATAATCTATGTTTTTAAACTAAATCGCAATTTTGGAGAATTTGGGATTGAGATTTTAAAAATGCAAATTTTAAAACCATAAAAAAAAATCTGCGATTTCTATAAGCTGACTGGAATGTGCTTATTTGAAGAAGTTTTGGGGAGGTCAAGTGTCACTTTTTAAATAATGGAGGTCAAAGCGCAAATTGATAGATAGTTCAATGGGGTAAAATCTACTTTTCCAATATATATAAGTAGTTGACATTATAAGCCACTTAAAACACGTTATATCACAAGTGTAACATAAGAGTATAATAAATAAGTGTCACGAGTAATATTATTTTATTCTTTTTGACAAGAAAATGAAGAGAAAATTAAAACACAAAAAAATTTATGTAATTTGACAATTAATGCGCGTACGTCCATAATATCGAACGGACACAAATTTTCTTCAAACTGGTTTGAAGGAAATTTCCTTCAACTTATTCTAATGAGTGACAAGTGTCATTCCACATATTTGTATTTCTCAAAAATTAATATTTGGGTTCATAAATTAGTAGAATGACAATAAACGATTCTTAAAATATTAAAAAAAAAAATATGTGAGAGATGACATGTGGCACTTATTAGACTATATTAGAGGAAATTTTCTTAATTTTCAGTTTGAAGAAAATTTATGTTCATATTGAACAACTAATTTTTAGATAAATGCTAGCCACTTGGATGGAATTGTGCCCAATCAATAATATTAGACAATCATGAATATACTATATTGTGAAAATATATAATTTGAACACCTTGATTGTACAATGGTGGTCGTTTGATGAAGATTGAATGGTCATTTGGATGAGTAGAGTGTGTGTGTTTGGACTGACATTGACGGCAAAATCCCATTGTTGGTGGGCAAAAAGACATTGGAGACCGCTCAAACAGCAGAAATAAATGTATCGTACGTGGGAATGCTCAAGCGGTTATTGTTCGACCGCCCAAGGTTTAGAGGATTAAGACGTCAAAAGTCACAATCACCCATTGACCGTCTTTCCTTTCCTTTCCTGCTTATATTTGTATTTTATTTGTATTTGTATAACAATATAACGTCAACAAACGTGTTCGACTGGGGCTCTGTTTTCGGCTCCATACGCCATTGGCGTCTTTCGGCAGCATGCCTTGGACGCATTCTCTTCCAAACCGCGTCCTTCAGATTTTTCTTTTTCCTTTTTTCAAAGCAAGAGAGGAGAGATAGAGGGGAATAACGGCCGGTAACTATTTTATTTACGCGAGAGTCGTTGTAGGCATCTCTTCAAGTCTGACCATATGACCATATTGCATAACGTATGACGTTTCATATTAATATTGTGAATTAAAAAATACTTAATTTAAAATTTTAAAAAAGAAAATTGTGATTTTTATAAGTAGACTATGGAGAGTAATGCTACATATCTCTCTTATGTCACTTTTATGTCCCTCCAAGAATAATGTAACTTTTAAAATCACTATTGGACTTGTGATTGATCATTATTAGATTTAAACCAAATGATAATTTTAAGAGTTACATCCTTCTTGGAGGGAGACAAGAAGGACTCTTAGAATTACTCGGCTAGGGGGTGCTTATTTGAAAAATGTGCGAATTTAAGCCCAAATCACGATTTTACATAACAAATATTTGATAAAAAAAAAAAAAAAAATTACTTTTTAAAATGTTTTACCAAACGTCTTTGCGATTTTAAAAAGTAGCGATTTTAAAAATTACTAATTTTTAAAATTACACTTACTGAAACCGCAATCTCAAATGGACCCTAAGTCATTGTCTGACTAGGGTGGTGGTTCAATGGTCTAAAGAAATCCAACTAACTGGTTAGGCAGACATAGGCATGGGTTTGAATCTCGTAATGAGAATCTCCATGCATAATTAATGTAAACCACATTGGTTTTCATTGATGTCCTGGTGTAATTATATCAGATTATAGTTCCATCAAACTTGAGAGAGCATTTGTGATTCTCACCGTTTAAGCCCCTCTTTTATTACTCCCCGCGTTGTGACTGAAAAATTATTTTTGTTATCATCGCTCCAGCAAGACTCCGTTGTTTGAAGCTCCAGAATTTCTCCTAATATTTTTCAGATAACTTTTATTAATTTGCTGTTGAAAAGTGGACCTTCTTTGATTTATTTGCTTTGAACAGGTCTGTAGAATGGCAATATTGTTAGAAAAATATTCTCTCTCTCTCTCTCTCTCTATATATATATATAAGGGACTCTGATCAATATAATACGTATTCTAATACTTTTCAGGTGTTAGATTTGGGAATATTCAAATTCCCACACCACGAGCACATCATGTGGAGGAGAGTGGCCTAAGAGCAAAACAAGTGTATGGGCGTGAGATTGACCTAATTATCTGCCCATGCACCAACACTCCCGATTTGGAATGTTATGTCATTATATGCAAATGGGTTCTGATCCAATCTCTGATACAATTTTAATATTCATCTTAAAAGTTATTTGGTATTAAAGTACTATTCTCCAAAAATAAATAACTTATTAATTAGAGAGATTTCTATTAAGGAGACACCATGTGGCATTTCCTTTTTATCTATTATGCTTGCTTTGTGCTCGGATCCCTTTTGTGACATGCTGCTTAATGCATGCATGATCATCTTCATATTTAATTTAATTCATATAGTATAGTCTTTTGGGGCTTCCACTTTCTTTATTTTATCCAATATTTGCTAGCTATGACAAGTATAATGAACAATGTTTTCTTCTTTTTATTTTTCCTTGGTTTTTATACGCTTTTCAACCTTTCATGATATTTAATTGCAGCCTACAGAGAGAGGGTTTTGATGGGCCCACCTGTTCGGACAAGCGTTCGGACAACTCGGGCGAGATCAACTAATTACTTGCTTGGGTAAATAGATCCCATCGAAACCCTCTCTCAATTGGCTACAATTAGGAAATCCCGGTCCATGCATTAACATTAGCATAAACTGGCCATCATGGGAAGTATATCAAAACTTTTGGCTTTGATTCTAGAAACAAGATTTAATTGCTAACCATCCAATTAGTCAAACTTAATTAGTAACTTTTCAATATTATTGATTAATGATGAAACATTGAGCAAAGGTGACCTACAAGAAATGTCATTGGCACTTATTCTATTCTCAAATAATTGAATGATAGGAAACATGAAATGAAATTTGGGGTGTTTCAATGCTCAAGGATGACCCTTTTGCCAATTGGGTGAGCAACTTGTGGGTTTTCTTCACTGTTTTGCCAACAAAGGGTGGAGGACTCACCTGAACTTTATGTCTACATCATTCAAATGGAGGGTCCAGGCAATGGAAGATGATCATGTGCCATTTAATGGAGAGAATTGAATTAGGGTTGATATGTAAACTTATATGTTAATTCATGTTCTCCATAGTTGTATTTGCATGCATGACTATTATACATTCATGTCATCATCAACTGTCTGAAGTAGTCTGCTTAATTAAATATAACAAGGGAAGAAATTAAAAAGAAGAAGTTACTAGGGATGCGTAATATTCAAGGGTGGTTGAACATAAAGGCATTGCTAAATAAGAGAGTAATTTTACTAAAACAAGCTAGGGAGGAACTTTATATGGTAGTTAATCTACTATGGTCAGTTTTTTCCTTTTCCCTTGCCTTACCATCTCTTCTTCAGCTTCTTTAGAAGCTAAACCAAGAGCCAAATTTTAGAAAATGTTTAGGATATTACAATTTTTACTACAACTTCATTGTAAATTCACGTGACAATCTAAATTTTATGAAAATGAATGTTACGTAGTCCATATTTTAATGGTTAACGTGGTAAGTGTCATGTGAACTATCACGTGACTGGGATTTGCAGGGAAAAAAATATATAATACAACACTCATACCAAAAAAGAGATATTTTTTGTTCAAAAGTTATTTAAAATCAACTAATATAGTTTATAATTCATTTTTAATAGTTTATTTATAAAGAGACGACAACAATAAAGAGAAAGAATGCATTACGAATATAAATCAATTAAATTGATTTAATAGACATATCATGTTGAGGGCTAATTTTTCACTCAATCCATGTGGCATATTCTTAGAGGCCAACTAAATTATGATTTGAGCCAAAGTTTCAATACAAATGGCTCACGAGATCTTCATCAACAATCCTTATATTTTATTGAGCGTATGACACATATCATATTTTATTGGGCACATGGCTTACAAGAAGATGCCAATTAAAGTCGTGCTTCAACCGATGATTCATCTTCTCCCAATGGACTAGTCGAATGACCTCAAAAGGATCAGCATTCTTCATTCAACAACCATACGATAATGGGCCACCACTTATGATAAACGACTCATTAAGGCTCGGCTACAAGGAGGAGGTTACATAACCAGCATGCACAAATTGGATGTTCAACAAGTCTACGATCAGCATATTTTAAGACTTTTTATTCTATCTGGCCACATACAAGCTTCGTTCAAAGAAAGGGGCCAACCGAAGTTTTCAATACTGCTAAGAGCCTCTTCATTACTATTAAACACTCCGCTGGAAGCCTTTTATTACCTTTGAACAATCCTGCATCGAAGTTGTTTTATTCCTTGAAGAAGTCAAAGTTGTAATTGTGCACATGTTCACATAGATTGCATAAAGACAAAGATTTATTGTAGTAATTTACTTGCCCATTACTTTTTTAAGCTTTCAACTAACATTTCTTCAAAGATAAGCCAAACCAATGATGCCTGACGAAGGAAGCAGAGAAGTTTTGGTTTGGAAGGCATATATTTAATCTAGCAACTCTGTAGTCAGACCATGACCACACATAATTATGTGTCTTGGCACAATGAATAGGTCATAGGAAGTTTGGAGACAGATGTAGAATGCAGTAAGTTGAAAGACTAAACCTCAACCTAGTTTCTTGAGCCTTTGCTAATCATCATCTTAGGCATTTTCAACCATTAATGCATTTTGAGAGTCTAAATCTCTTTCTCGGCAATTTGCATCTAAGACCATACATGAAGACCCCAAACAAGCTTGCATTTTTAAGCAAAAGTTTAATTTTTCCCCTACCCACATGATTGCCCATTGACCAAGGTAAAAAAGTGGTGTCACATCATCTTTTCCCTCATGTTTTATATTTTGTTCAAAGATGGGTTCACTCTCCTATATAAAGAGTATCAACCTAAGCCTTGAGAGAACAACAACACAACACAATATGACCCATGGTAACACACATACACACCAGAATTCAAAATCATCACAGACAAATCGCATCTTACTTCTTCATATTATTCATGAAAATTACTTCCAAGCTAACATATAGAAAGGGAGAGATAATGACGCAGTGCGACTTAGTGGGCTGTAGCGAATAATAAAAAAAAAAAAAAGAATTGATAGATAATTTTAGATCTTTAGTCTATCAAAGATCTTAATAATTATTTTCAAAACGATAGAGTCTATCTAATGTTTGAAGGAAAACAAGAAAGAAACTCAACTCTGAATATTCTCATTCATCAAAACTGATTTATAAACAACAACTGCCTTTCTGGAGGCTATAAGCATGTATTTATAGGCCCCCAAACACTAACCCTAATTATATTACGAAATAAAGTCGAATTGAAAACCTACGGCGCCCATCCAGAAGGAGCTTAGAGACGTCCAAACGGCCACGGCTAAAACATGAAAATATGAAATACTATGGTGCCCGTCTGGACGGTCACTCACAAAAACCCTAAAACCTATAAATAAACATAAGCGTCCGGACGGTCTCCGAACGAGGACTTTAGACGAGGGTGTCTAGTTGAGGTTCGTCCGGACGGTTGCAGACGAGGGTCTAGACAAGGTTCCCGATCTGCATCATTCTCCCCAAGTTTGAGAGAATTCGTCCTTGAATTCAGCCGGTTCTTTCCATGGTCCTTCGGGTGCCCTATCAACTCATTCCATTCCCCCATCCTCGAGATCAAGACAAGGCAACACCCCACAATTCACGCAGTGCCCCTAATCATCGGGAGATTGTGATGATTATCTTGAATGCCCCGTGCATCACTTTGCCAAATGCCAGACTTGTCGTGCTCTTCTCATCTCTCCTCCGCCATACAAATCTCATCGCAAATTTGGTTAGAAGAATTTGACAAAATAGCATCTACCCTAATAAAATCAATATAGTTAATTGACGCTACACTCAAATCAAAGGCTTTATCTTCGAGGCTCTTATCAAGCACATGGTGTGTATCTGAGAGATTTACCTTTTTCTAACGACTCCTCTTCATCGGGATAGATGTCATAGATTGGTGGAGAGGCCCAATCTACCGATAAGTCCTCCCAAAATTGGTTGCGACCAAAGAAATCTGTCAATCTTCAGGCACCCCCTTGAAGTCGAGAACCTCTCCAATTGCCGCTACCCCATCCAGAAATTCCTCGGGTTGCAAAACCCCTTAGAATTTCAGAATATCGAGTTTGAACCCGTCCTTCCACCGATTGGCGTGAGCTTGCGCATGGGGCTGACGTCCGTGCGTTCGGCGCTCAGCAAAAGGGTCTCTGGATTCGTACCCAATGTCATGTTCATCCTCCTCCGACAACGTGCAGTGGGGTTTGATGATGACGTTTGTGGTGACTACCCATGTTAGATAATTGGGTAGTGAGAGATTCGATTTGATCCCATATAGCCTCAAATTGCTCCTCCATGCGTTGCCACCATGTCGCATGTTGCTCCTTACATGCTGTTTTCGTGCGCACTTATACTTCGTTCATGCTTGCACAATGATTGCCCTTTCCCATTCATGGAAAGTAATTTGGGCTCTGATACCAATTGATGTAATGCAACTTAGTGGGCTGCAGCGAATAACAGCAAGAAAAGAATGGATAGATAATTCTAGATCTTGAGTCTATCAAAGATCTAAGAATTCTTTTCAAAACGACAGAGTCTGTCTAAGGTTTGAAGGAAAACAAGAAGAAACTCAACTCTGAGTATTCTCATTCATCAAAACTGATTCATAAACAACAACTGCCTTTCTGGAGGCTATAAGCATGTATTTATAGACCCCTAAACGCTAACCTTAATTATACTACGAAATAAAGTCGAATTGAAAACCTACAGCGCCTATCCGGACTCCGGACGAAGCTTAGAGCCGTTCGGATGGCCAACACTAAAACATGAAAATATGAAATACTACGGCACCCGTCCAAACGGGACATATCCTCGTTTGGACGGTCACTTACAAAAACCTTAAAACCCATAAATAAACATAGACGTTCGGACAAGGACTTCAAACGAGGCTCTTTGATTGAGATTTGTCCAGACGGTTGCAAACGAGGGTTCAGATGAGGCTCCAGATCTGCATCAGATAAGAGAAAATTTTTCATGTAACTATATGTTACGCCAGAGATTAGAAATTCTATTTTCTTCTTTTATTCTATTTGTTGCTGCAATGACACTTTCCAACTGTACAAGGGGGATTGGTCCGAACTTCCAAGCTGACATACAAAGAGTGAGAGAGGAAGAGTTTAAAAATAAAAAATAAAAAAAAATAAAAAAAAAAGCATAAAAACTGTTAACCAATCAGCCGTGACTCACTCCTCTACAGCTCATGAAGATATGGTGCTGCATCAAGAAGGAAATATCCCATCAGACACGCCCAATCAATCAGAGAAATATCATACACCAAGACTTAAGGAAATACAATCAAAGCATGGGTGAAAATAAGGAAGACATATCAAGCTGTACAAGGAAATTCTCTAGAAAACCAACGGCTACTTTGTACACACTCTGTTTATATATATCCATGTACATGACAATATTCATTATTGAATAAAAGAATTATCTCTTTATTGTAAATTTACATGGTATCAGAGCTAATAGCTCACGCATAGATCCATCTTCCGCATCAGATTTTTTTTTTTTTTTCTCCTCTCCTTTTCACATGGCTCCCACCTCTACTTCTCAATCCACTGTCTACAATCCACCAAATATTGCACAGCTTATTGGTTCCCGAATGGATGGGACCAACTATCCGACTTGGCGTTTTCAGTGTCGGCCTATCTTACAAAGCCATGAATTGCTGGGTTTCGTGGATGGTACTGAACCGTGCCTAGCAAAATTCCTTCTTGCTACCGATGGTAAGGAATCTACTGATCTCAATCCTGAGTACCTACTGTGGCTCAAAAAGGATCAGTTTGTGATGAGTTGGCTCAATGCCTCTCTCACAGACAAGGTGATTTCCACCTTGTATGGATTAACTACTGCCCGGCAGGTTTGGGTATCTTTATCCAACCGTTATGCCTCTCAATCCCGCGCTCGAGTCCACCATCTCAAGAGGCAATTGCAGAATCTTCATCAAGGTAGCAAATCCTGTATTGACTATCTTCACGATGCCAAACTCTTGGCTGATCAGCTTGCAACAATTGGTAAGCCAGTTGAGGATGAGGATCTCATTTCATATGTAATTGGTGGTTTGAATGCCTCTTATACCACTTTTATAACTGCTTGTTCCTTTGCCCTGGATGATTCCACCATGAAGTTTGATGACTTTCAATCAAAATTGCTCTCCCATGAGGTATTATTGGAGGAGCAGAATCAAGCCCATCTTTCCTCACAACAATCATTTGCAATGCTTGCTAGAAAGTCCACGCCCCATGGCCCCAGGAAATCCAAGATGCAGTTTTCTCCACGTCCTCCTCAGCATTCCTCCACTCAATCACACTTTGCAACTCGTCAACATCAATTGAAGTCCAAATTCACGCAACCCAGTGGCTCCTTCACACTTTAGCACAAATCTGGTTCTCCTACTACCTATAGTAGTGCATCACGAAGCCCATGTCAAATTTGTGGAAAATTAAGTCATAGGGCTCTTGACTGTTTTCATCGCATGGATTACAGCTTTCAAGGGTGCCATCCTCCCGCTCAACTCGCTGCCATGGTAGCTCAAACCCATACTATACCTGAGGATGATCCATGGTTTGCGGATAGCGGTGCTAACAACCATGTCACCAACGACGTCGCCAACTTCTCTCGTCATGAACCCTATGGTGGTGACGAAACCATAGCTGTTGGTAATGGCTCTGGGTTACCCATTCAAAATAAAGGTTCTCTCACTTTCCAAACTCCTTCATCCTCTCTACATTTAAAACATGTTCTTTACTGTCCCTCAGCCATGGCTAATCTGCTTTCCATTAATCAATTTTGCATAGATAATGCTTGTTTCTTCATTCTAACCGGTTCTCATTATTTCATCAAGGACAACAAAACCGGCATCACACTTCTGGAGGGTCTCAGTGAAGGGGGACTTTATCCCATTCACATCAATAAAAATTCTATCAATAAATTTCGTGCCCGTCTTGCTCTTTTCGGTGTCAAAACGTCTCTGGATATTTGGCATGCAAGATTGGGCCATCCTTCCTCTCAAATAACCAAGCGGGTTGTCTCCTCTTTTCAACTTCCCGTGGCTGGATCTCTCACACTTGATCATGTATGCTCTCATTGTCAACTTGGAAAGACCAAACAGCTACCATTTTCTGATTACTCTAGAATTTCTACTTGTCCTCTTGAACTCATTCACTCAGATGTATGGGTTTCTCCTATTGTTTCCCATAGTGGTAGTCGATATTATGTCATATTTGTCGATGACTATTCACATTTCACATGGTTGTACCCTCTTTTCAATAAAAGTGATGTTTTTTCTTGCTTTGTTAAATTTAAAACTTTGGTGGAAAATCTTTTCTCTTGTCGCATCAAAAAATTTCAAACGGACAATGGCGGCGAATATATATCAAAACAGTTTATTTCATTTCTTGACACCAATGGTATTTTACATCGACTCACATGTCCTTACACTTCTCAACAAAACGGGGTTGCTGAGAGAAAACACAGACACATTATGGATATTGGGTTATCCCTTCTTGCTCAATCACGTCTCCCTTCCACGTTTTGGGTCGATGCTTTTCTCATAGCCATTTTCCTTATAAATCGTCTCCCAACACCCGTCTTAAACAATAACTCGCCTTATGGTAAATTGTTTAAACACCCTTCGGATTATTCTCACTTAAAAAGCTTTGGTTGTGTTTGTTATCCCCTTCTCCGTCCTTATTCGTCTCACAAACTTGCCTTTCGCAGCAAAGTTTGCCTCTTTCTTGGTTATTCTCCCCAACACAAAGGGTATCGTTGCTACGACCCAGTCTCCAAAAAAACTTATTTGTCACGCAATGTTATCTTTGATGAGAAAAATTTTCCCGGTCTCCCCTCATCTCCTCAATCAAGTGCTACGTTTTCTCAGCCCTCTTTGCTGTCCATTCCAGCAACAACCCCCTCTCCATTAATTCCAGAAATCCCACCACTTGCCCACTCTAATGCCACGTCTCCTACCCACTCTTTGCTGTCCATTCCAGCCACATCCACCTCTCCCTTAATTAATGCACCTGTGATCTCTCCAAACCACACATCCCTTGATTTAAATCCTACACCTGTCAATATCCATGAAGCTCCTACACCTATCAATATCCCTGAAAATCTGGATATTCCCCTCATCCAATCCCCCAATTCATGCCTTATCTCATCTCCAGAAATTTTGGCACTCAATTCTCCTCCTCTTTCAGGTACTCCAAACTCAACGCAAGCCACGCCCAGCCTGCTTGCTTCTCCCGTCTCTTCCACAACGTCTCCTGATTTGGTCCCACCTCATCTTTCCACTCCCACTTCTCCTCTACACCCTCCTACCTGTATGCTCACCCGTGCTCAAACGGGTTCTCTCAAACCCAAAGAATTCCCCAATTTCAAACT
This sequence comes from Corylus avellana, assembly GCF_965113065.1. NCBI lineage: Eukaryota > Viridiplantae > Streptophyta > Magnoliopsida > Fagales > Betulaceae > Corylus > Corylus avellana. The sequence goes on along the minus strand of NC_142491.1, from coordinate 20,221,978 downwards.
TTTTTACACAACTAAACATCCTTTACAAGCCCTTAATAGTGTCCTTGTTCCTGAACCCACATGTTACTCCCAAGCCGTTACCTCAGCTCAATGGCGCCAAGCCATGGGTCATGAAGTTGATGCATTGTTAGCCAACCATACGTGGAGTTTAGTTCCACAGCCTGCCCATAAGAATGTCATTCGTAACAAATGGGTCTACAAGTTGAAGCAACATGCCGATGGCAGTATTGATTGGTATAAAGCCCGCTTGGTCGCAAAAGGCTTTGATCAAATTTCTGGAGTTGATTTTTCAGAGACGTTCAGCCCCGTAATCAAACCAACTACTGTCTGTGTCCTCCTCGCACTTGCCGTTCACTTTGGCTGGCCCCTCCGTCAACTAGATGTTTCCAACACCTTCTTATACGGCAAACTCCTTGAAGAAGTCTATATGGAGCAGCCCCAAGGCTTTGTTGATCCCATATTTCCCCACCATGTTTGCCGGCTGCACAAGTCCTTATATGGCCTCAAACAGGCATCAAGGGCCTAGTTTCATCGGCTGTCTCAGTGTCTCCTTGAACTGGACTTCACGGCCTCCTCTATGGATACTTCTTTATTTATTTATCATAAACATGGTGTTCATTTGTTCTTACTTGTTTATGTCGACGATATTATCTTGACAGGAACACATAGCAACCTGCTGGCCTCCCTCATCAAACGCCTTCAAAAAGAATTTGCATTGAAGGATCTTGGCCCACTTGGATATTTTCTTGGTATTCAGGTAACCCGGACAGCTCACGGTCTTCACCTTCGCCAAAGCAAATATATATTGGATGTCCTCCATCGTGCACGTATGGTTGGTGCAAAACCATATGTTGCTCCATGTGTATCAGGCAGCAAGTTATCTTCTTTATCTGGGGAACCTCTCGCCGAGGTTCGTGAATATCGCAGTGTCGTGGGTGCCTTGCAATATTGCACCCTCACACGACCTGAAATTGCCTACTCGGTAAACCAGCTCTGCCAACACCTTCATGCTCCTACTATAGCTCACTGGATTTCGGCTAAACGTGTCCTTCGCTACCTCAAAGGCACGGTGGACCATGGCCTCTACTTTACACATGGTTCTCTTGACCTTCATGCCTACAGCGATTCAGACTGGGCTGGTGACCCGGATGATCACCGCTCCACGACGGGCTATGGTGTTTTCTTAGGTCCCTGTCTTGTTTCTTGGGCTGCCAAAAAGCAACCTACTGTCTCTCGCAGTAGCACCGAAGCTGAATATCGAGCTTTGGCAATGACAGTGGCTGAACTCTATTGGCTTCGTATGCTGTTCCAAGACTTACACCTCTCCCTCTTGTCTCGCCCCATAGTCTGGTGTGATAATATTGGAGCGCTTGCTTTGGCCTTTAATCTGGTCTTCCACGCTCGTACGAAACACATTGAGGTCGATGTTCATTTTATCTGTGAGAAAGTAGCCAATAAAGATGTTCAGTTGAAATTTATCTCCACCGTTGATCAAGTCGCAGATATTTTTACCAAAGGTTTATCCTCTCTTCGCTTCAACTTTCTCAAAGGAAAATTGATGGTGTGTCTTCCCCCCATCAGTTTTAGGGGGGCTGTTAACCAATCAGCCGTGACTCACTCCTCTACAGCTCATGAAGATATGGTGCTGCATCAAGAAGGAAATATCCCATCAGACACGCCCAATCAATCAGAGAAATATCATACACCAAGACTTAAGGAAATACAATCAAAGCATGGGTGAAAATAAGGAAAGACATATCAAGCTGTACAAGGAAATTCTCTAGAAAACCAACGGCTACTTTGTACACACTCTGTTTATATATATCCATGTACATGACAATATTCATTATTGAATAAAAGAATTATCTCTTTATTGTAAATTTACAAAAACCTCAAATAGAGCTTGGTGGAAAGCTTGTTCAGCCACAAACGTCATCCCATTTTCTTTGTCATATATAACTCAACATTTGTCGAAGGCCTAGCCATTGTTGATTCGAGATTATGTCACTCACTGGTGTAACACCATACGGTCACATCCTCTCTCTCTTAATCACTCCCTCTTTCTCCATTTTATGTGATTATTTAAATTATTATTCTTGTTGAAAAAGCTATTATCATTGCTATTGTTCAAGCTGTTATTATTCTTACTAATAAAATTGTTATTACTATTACTGTTGAACCCATCGTTACTTTTATTGTTGAACATGTTATTGTTATTATTATTGTTATTGCTGATCTTGCTGAAATTGATCAGATACACTAGACAGATATACTAGACAAATCAACTTCTAACACTCAGTGATTGAGTATTAGTTTGTCACCGAGTCCCTTCGATAATTATCTCTCATTGATCTACAAACTTTTCTCACGATTATCCCACAAAAATGGTGTCAGAGTTCATAAACAACAACGACTCTCTGCCATTATCAAGTCACAAGACTCGGATAAGATCATCATCAAGATAGGACAAAGATTGAAGATAAAGTTCCAATCCAGGTAAACCTATCAGCCTATTTATAGGCCAAACCACGTGTATCAACGACACGCTGAATTATTCTAGAACTTGCATACACTATCTTAGAGATCTCATTTAAGCATTAGTACCAGACGCTTCTCTTTGTGTTTACCTTGTCCATTTGTTTCAGGTCAAAGCTCAGAGAACATATAATACTATTAATCCTTAAAGCACTCATTATTGTTAAGACTAAAATAGTCATTATTATTACTAATGAATTCATGCTTATTATTATTTTATAATTACCCGATTTTTGACACCTGGACAACAATCCAAAAACAATTGTTCGTTTGGAATGTTCATACACTTGTCTAAACAAGTGAAGCTCATATAGACTATTTATTGCATATTATGGCTAACCCGTGTGGCTAATCTAAATACACCTAAGTTTTTGGTCTACACGTGAAAATATAAGCGCTAGTTATTTGTTGAATAATTTGAAGTATACATGATTGATACCTCTGCACTCATCTCGAGCAAAACTTGAATAGACATAACATCACTAGTGAGAGGTCATGGAGCAAACATATCATGTGAGTATGATCAGGATGGAATGATTTCTCTTTAGAAATTCTCCAAAATTTGATGTGCCACGGCCAATGAGTGCATTTACTTTCGGATCCCTACACAGAAGATTTGGAATTTTCTTTTCTTTCCTCAATCTTCTTGGGATCTCGAGCCAAATGATATTTTCTTCTTTTTTATTTTTCTTTATAGTAACAAATTCCCTAACATATGATAGGAGCCAATCCAATGCCAGAAGATAGGTCAAGGCTTGGAGAGGATACTTAAGCCTGTAGCTAACTCATCTGAGTTAATTATCTCTTAGACATTTGCCGGCTCAAGAACAAAAAAAATTAAAATTAAAATTAATAATAATAATAATAATAATAAATTGGGCACCCATATCTTGAGTCCCCACTTGAAGGCGAGGGTGGGTAGCTAGGAGAATTAAAGGTTCAAATGCTATAATTGCAAGTGTACTAACCAAGAATTCAATGCCATAATTTCACGTCATTTTCACTTCTTCTTTTTCTCTTTAGTGGTTTCTGTGAGTTTTGCTTTTATTGGCACTATTAAACCTAACTACTCGAGGGGTAAAATCACAGTCGTCAGATTCCAATTTCAATTTTGACTAGATTGCACTCGTAGAATGTAAATTGTGTTATAAAACAGGCGAACGGAGTAACTCATAAGCTAATTAAGTAAACGTTTTTTCTTACGGATAAATAAGTTTATATAGAGAAAGCCCTTTATTATGTTCTTGATATCGTAATTGCTAAGCGCATTATTCTTGACTATTGAGTTACTGTATTCAAGATAGATATATCATTTCTACAATGGGTTGGATATTTTTTAAAATATTATCTTACATTATATAAAAGATTTTTTGTATAAGTAAAATATATAAAAGATTTTAAAACAGAAGTTTGATTATATTTTTCATATTAGTCTTAAATTAAACACAAGTATTTAAATTTTAATCAATCTTATCTAAATTAGATTAAATTTAAACTCAACTATTTTGACCAAGTATTTTAAAATGATTGTTATATTTATTTTATTGCAATATTCAAGTACATGTTTGTTTATAAAAATATCAAATAGGATAGGATTTATTCACAAAGTATTAAAATAGATCGTATGTGGCCAATTCATTGACCGTTTTACATGATAATAACTAATTAATGACCGTGCGTAGAGGGTTTTCTTGCCAACAATTAATCTAACGTTACAATGGATGTAAAAGTTAAAACCCACATGGCCACATGCATTGCATTGAATCTTTTATTGTTTAGCCCCTTCAAATTTGAAAGCACACGTGTTCAAAAACCTGCAAGTCTATGCACATGTGTTTTGATGCCAAACTTGAAACTTATGAAGCAAGAAGCACAGTTTTTGATGAAGATGGAATAGTATTAGCAGCACTAGTGAAAGTTTGAGCTGCACAAAAGTTGATGAGTTGAACGTTAAAGCTGTACAAGTACAACCATGGAGTTTTAATTTATTTAAAGAGAACATTATTGGCCCCATGAAAGGTACAGGTGGGTGGAGACACCATTCATTTTCATTCTCAACTGGGGGATATATGGACAATTATTCGGCTATTAATATATACACACGTCATATTTTGCAAGAAAATTGACCTTTCTACCCAATCATTTTGATTATTATTGCAAGTTATTATATCAGTAGTTAAAATGTTATGTTATCATTTATGTTGCGCTCATTTTTATAAGTTTGTAAAAAATTTATAGTAAAAATTAGGATTACGGGGTTCTGTGGGGGTGAATTCTTGTGCACTTTCCACATATTTGCTTTGTAAAACTGTGTTTTCCATATCAAATAGAACAATGATGGGCCAATGTTAAGGAGAATCATGATGAACACTTTAGAAATGTGGAAGAAAATCACTTGGCAATAAATGATCCCAACTTGCATGTACCTAAATCATTAGACCAGATCGCATTGCCTACTATGCAACTGGTGAAACACGAGTGAGATTTATTCTGATCTTAAAAAATAATAATAATAAATAAATCAAAATAAATCTCACATGTGTTTCATCAGTTTGCATAGTTAGTGGATTAGGCAGGGGGACTTATGTGTGATGTGGCTTAAGAAAATATTTATAAGCACTAGCTTAGGGCTACCAATTTTATACATAACTCATGAATTCAACATAAAATTAAACGATTTATGATATATTGAGAAGTATAACTCATTTGATTAAATAGGTCAGGTTAAGGTAGACATATATAGTTTTTATATTCATGCATTAACACAACCCGAATCCGACACAAGATATTTATGGCAGACAATTTTTGACATAACCCGCAAACCAAGCACGAACACAATACAAAATTAACGGGTTAGAATTACAGAGTCTGACCAATTTAATTAAATGAGTTAAATTAAGATTAACTGTCTTTTATACCTGTTTCGACACAATCCAAACCTAACACAAACACAAACTACCCCCCACACCTAGCCCTAAGCCCACACCTGTATGACTATATTTATGGTTGAAAAAGCAGTTACAGTTATGGTTAGTGGTTATTGATTATTGAATAAAACCGCTTACCATAACTGCTTAGGCAGTTAGTAAAATCCACTAACCGCCTTCGCTAACCGCCTAGGCAGTTAACCGGCGATTAGTGGTTAGCTGTTAATAACCTTAATAACTGTCAATCGCTTTTTAAAGAAAAAAAAAATTTTAAAAAGTTCAAAATTTAAAATTTTTTTTTTTTTTTTTAAAAAAAAAGACGTCATTTTTATGGTAATGCGATAATACCTTACTACATAGGACATCATTTATAAATTTTTATACATTTTTGTATATATTTAAACACAAAAATGACGCCGTTTCATGTATTTTTATATATTATATAATATATATAGGCGGTTAGCGGTTTTTTCAAAACCTAAAACCACTAACCGTAACCACCTAGCTAGTTAACGGTTTTTCTTAACTGTTTTCAAAAGCAGTTAGCCGTTAGTGATGTTTGCAGGCAGTTAATAACGGCCCACCTTTTCACCCGTAGCTATAGTGTACTATAGAGCCTGCTGCACAATCCATTTTCAATTTATGTTTACCGCCTTACCGACGTTGTACCTTGGTGATATGAAAATGACATGTGTCCTTTTAACATGTGAAAATCATATGTTTTTTTAATATCAAGGACAAAACTAGAATAAGTTTTTTTAAAAAAAAAAAAAATTCATGTGCATCTCACATGTTATTAAAAAAATAGACACATGTCATTTTTATAAGCTAGATTGAAAGAAATTCATCAAACCCAGTTTGAAGGAAAACTCTGTCCTTTTTTTAATAATATGTGAGATGCACATGAGTTTTTAGTAAAATTTATTTTAATTTTGTCCCTAATATTAAAAAAATATGTATTTTTCACATGTTAAAGTGCATACAAGAATTACATTTTTTAAGAATGGATATCTATTTAATAGACTATATTAAATATTTTTTTACAACTCAATTTGCAGAAAAGTTTTGTCCTAAATTTCATCCGATATCATTTTTAATTTTCGTTCTTATTTGTCTAAAAAAGGCAAATTAATGCACAAATCAATATGTTTTCAAAGTTATCTTTCACTATTCTCTTATCTTTGTCTCATCTTATTATTTAAAAAATCAATTATTAGATGTGTAGAATCTACACTTTTTAATTATGTAAATTCTAACTAAAAAAAAAAAAAAAAAAGTAGAGTAGGACGAGAGATTTTTTATTTTATTTTTTTCTTCTGTTTCCTTTCTCCAAACCAAGCTAAAGCAACTCTAGCTGGTTCTTGTACAAAATAGGCTTCTGATATCGATGATGGTGCATGTCTATCATCAAGATAAGGGTCAAAAACTTGTTATAGAAGAGTTGTTATAAAATAAAAAATTAAATTAAAATTTGGCCCGCCCCCTAGCTGTAGTTCTACCCCCGTCTATCATAATAGGATGAATGAGTGATGGGAAAAGGTCCCCTCCCCAGGAGAAGGAGCCTATTAATTCTTAGAGTCGGCAACAAATCCATCTGACATGTTCCCTTCTCTAATGTCTCCCTCAAGCTCAAGCTAGAATTGGTCTCCACTACTTCCCTATAGGTGTTGTAAAAAGATGCCAAGATTGTTTTACACAGATTCCAATTTTGGTATTGATGCTTACAAAAAAGGAAGTAAATAGGGCAGTACATTAGTTGGCAAAAGAGTCACTCAAAACATTAACGGAAAAAATTTGAATGAAAAAATACTTTGATTTTATTCATGAAGTTGTATGTGCTGAAAGTTTTAATCTTTGATACTTTTTGAATGAATCATAATTAAATTTGGACTGTGAAAACTGCAGCAAAACTAAATCTATCATCAATCATGGCAAATATGTTAAGTATTCTCTCCTAGTTCAAGCTATGTGTGCTTGAAAAATCAATTGAAATACCAATTCCACCACATATTCAATAGTCCAATAGATTTTGACCTGTAAATTAAGCAATTGGACTCATCCCATATCATACCTCATCTTAGATATTGTTTTAGATGTATAGACAACGGGAATTGTTAATAATAGAGTATGTTAGAGTTATTGGTTGTTTAATATATTGCATAAGACCTGATATTGCTTTTGCAGTTGGTAAAGTGAGTAGATATACTAGTGATCAAGTTATATCTATTGGAATGTTCTACACATAACTCATAAATATTTAAATGAAACTATAAATTATGGTATATGTATATGGTGCAGTAAGTATCTTATGGTCTTAGAAGAATACACATATGTTAGTTGGATCACGAAAAATGATGATCAGAGATCAACGGTAGATATTTATCCTTGATGGAGGAGCTATCTAACACCCCAACCCCCCCCCCCCCCCCCCAAAAAAAAAAAAAAAAAAAAAAAATCACCTACTAAGAATCCAATGTGTTACTAGTCTCAATGCATGTATTATTGGCTCATCACACATACATGTCCTATCATATAATCATATAATCATATAGGTCCTCCATTGATGAACTAGCTTGAATAAGGCCCATGAATTATTGAAGGTTTTCATATGGTCAAAGAAGGATAAAATTGTCACAATAATGGTGGAGAAAAGAAAAAGACCATAATGGCAGTATCATGTGCACGCAATAATTAAGAACAAGTTATAATTATTCATAATTATAAAATCAGTTTAGTTCAAATGCTATATCATAAGTACCCCACAAAAAAATAAAAATAAAAATAAAAATACCCCATTGTTTTATAATTGCGGGGGTACTAGTGTACTTTGCATATCACGTGCAAAAAGTTTTATGCTAGTACTCTTAAAGTGAAAGAGATCTCCTCTCCAAAGTCCAAGCATTATTTTGTTTTTGTACGATTTTGACATTCAGATTTCAGTTTTTAATTTTACTAATTTAAGACTTTGATTTTACAAATATTTTAAATCTAAACCCCCATGTCAATTTTTTCTTACTTAAAATAAATAACAAAAATGACATGACATGATAATACAGTTATGTTATTCCTATTAAAAAAATATAAAAGTAAAAATATTATATATATATATATATATATATATATATATATAATTGTATTTTCATATCATTTTGTTATTTATTTGAGAAAATAGAATATACGGAGGTAATAGATTTAATCATTCAAGTGATTATTAACGTGTAACTCTAACTAAAATAATAATGCTAAGTATTATTTTAGTGTTCTTCTAGTGTTCTTCAAGTCTTATGTATATATATATTTTTTTAAATAATGAAACAAATAAGGGCAACTGTTTTTTTATTAATTTTTAGAAAATAATATTCACCTAAAACTAAGAGAACATCATAAAAACATCAGGAAAATGCCTAACATTTCTTGGTAAGTTAATAATCATTCAAGTGATGATATATATACACCTCTTTACCTAAAAAAAAAAAAAAAAACTATGAATTGTAAATTGAGCACATGGGTTTTTTGCAACCATAAATTTAAATAAGCATATATTTTCTCCCCCTCCTTTTTTGGGGGTAACCGAAAACATTGTTAACAAAACCAAGCAACTTATAACATATATGTTTGCTCACTTCATTTATATGCATTTTTTTTTCTCTTTCTTTCCCTTTTCTTTTTGGGATTTTTTTTTTTTTTTTTTTTTTTTTTTTGTATTGTAAATCTAGGGAGCTTTATTTTGAAAATGGTTGCCTTTAATGCCTGCAAGTTTGGTAATTGGTACTTGGAAAATCACCCATTCAAAACACCAGAGCATGCATTCACTGGGCCTCTCTCTCTCTCTCTCTCTCTCTCTCTCTGTGAGTATCTGAGTACACTGCAAGTAAGGGTCCTCCATCTGGGTACTAAGCATGTGACAAAGTATATACAAACACAAACTGATATCTTCTTTTAAGTAAAAGCTATCTGTTTGACAAAAAGCAAGTCAGATGAGAATCCATTAACAATCACTTTCACTTTCTCTCTCTATCTCTCTCTCTCTGTCTCTAATTACCCCCCTCCCTCATTAATTACCTTCAACTTTGGCTGCAAACTGCATGCCATGAAATCTTGTTCAAAAGAATGTTTGGTTTTTGCAACTTTTAGGCTTCTTTTCTTCTTTTCTTTTATTTTTTTTTTCCTTTTTTCTACAAAAATATGTAGAAATTAACATCAGCTAACCAATCAATTGTGACCCAATATTTAAGAAAGGTATATGTTTCATATTACCAAGAAACCATCTTAATTATATGGCAGCAAGTGTCCAAACAATGCCATGGATATTGATGAGTTAGAAAATTTTCGTTTTCTGATAAATCAAATAATGGTAATTTGGTAAACAACAGGTTAGGAATTCAAAACCTCATGATGGTTAATTATTATTATTATTTTTTTAAAAAAGGAATGAGTTAATTAATTATATTGAAGGCTAGGAACTGACTTTGAGTAATATTACTCTTTATATCTATTTATCACACTAATTTTGTATTGGCTGATGTATTGTGTTTTAAGAAAAAAAATTACTTAAAAATATACAATATTAGCCCGTATAAAATGAGTGGAAGAATAATGTTATTCATCTGACCGAAGCCTATTATTAGACAAACGCGGGAAAAATCATGCACAACCCAAAAGCAAATCCCACTTTACTATTTTTTATTTTTTTTCCTGTTCAACATGGGAGAGGGGGAAAGGGGAAATCCCATATTACTATCTTGGTACAATGCCATGCTTACTAGTCCAAATTAGTACTATAATTAACCAAAGAAACATGAAGTCAAATAAATTAAAGTAAGTGTCGGGTTATAAAATAATGAAGTATCAATTGAGAATATCCAGATTTCCCTAGCTACCATTTCTTTATACAGCTTAAAGTATTGGGAACTTTATGCAGGATCCCTGAATAAGGATCTTCTTTCTTCCACCAAACAGATTGTCATGAAGGAATTTTAATCATAATGCTCTTATAGGAATGTGGGAAAGCTTGAAAAACAGCAGACTTCAGACACAATTAGGAGAATGTGATGGGATGCTAATTTCAATGCTAGTGCACCTCAATATGGGTCCTTGTGTGTAACCTAAACTAGTCTACAATTGGACCCACCTCAAATCACGTAAAATGTGTACCTTGTTCTTTTCTTTTATTTTTCTCTTTGGCCTCTTCTATGTATTTCAAAGATACTTTTCTTGTGAACTTGCTAAGTCTTGGTACACCTTGCGCGAGTGGGAATCATTTGGGTTTGCAGTTTCAAAATGTGTCATTTGAAAGTAACGTCTTAAAATATGTAATTTGAAAATTTAATTATTGTAAACGCACTGAAGTGTTTAGGGTCAAATCGCAAGTAATGATGTGGGTTTTTTTTGAAAAATCACAATTTTAAAAAGCTAAATTGCGATTTCAAATGCCAGAACGTGATTTTGTCTGCGTTTTTAAAAATCACATTTTTTGAAACCGCACATTTTGAAATCGTAAATCCAAACGAACCCTTAATATAATTGTGGTTTGATCTTTAAAATTTTGCATTTTAAAAAAAATTGTACCTCCTTATATGTTATTTGAAACTGCCGTTTTATATCTATATATATTAAATAAAAAAAATAAAAAATAAAAAAACCTTTTAAACAAGATATATCTCACAATTTTTGTCTCAAAACACACTTTTAACCTACAAAATTGCAGATTCAAACAAACCCGAATTCAAAATCCACAAAAGGTACACCAATTCTATTTGGATAGGCATCAAAGAAAATGTTAGTCCTTTTTCAACCTAGCTCGTCATTTGTAGTTGTCGATTGATTCACGGCAAGAAAGTAAGAGACGGGCATTGGTGGTCTTTGAATCTGCAATTGATGGAAATCTAATTTATTTTTGTAGCTTTCAAAGAGTGTCTGTTTTTACATTCATGTTTCAAGGCATCTCTAGACTCTATGGACTTTGGCTTTACAATTTCTTTAGTCAAAGGATTGGCATCGTCTTCAATGCTATCATCTACAGATCTACTACTCTAAGTTACTCTAAATAATTATGTCTCTTTATGGTATCCAAAGACTTGGAAATCCATGTAATTTGATTTCCCATCTTAAAAAAATATTGAAAAGAAAAATTCATAATATCATTTAATTAATTTTTCTATTGACATATTATCGATTATTTTCTAAGCATATTCATTACACCACACCATCACAGATTTAATGGTGTATACATTGCTACATCATTTTAAAGAATAAGAAAATACTATTGTTTCTCCTAATGTTCTCATCATCCTACGTGGATATTGTTTTCTAAAAAAAAAATTACCGCACTGGACTTTCATATTTTTTTAAAAAAATAATATCCACATAGGATGAGAAGAACACCCGGCAGAACCATAACATTTATCTTAAAAAATAATAACTCAATCGATTAGAAACCACGTCTTATAAAACAGAAATTGCTAGTTCAAAAAATAGAAAGAGGATTGAAATCTTTGATTATTTGAGTTTACCACAATGTTGTTGTCAAGCAACTATCGATTTAAATGAATCATCCTCGAGATTCCTGAGCCTGTTAATGGACAAATACAGACAACAACAGGAACAGGATATGAATTCCATGCTATAATTCAATCTAAAATTCCAAAAAAGAAAAAGGGGGAAATGAGAATAAGACAGGCAAAAAAGCAGAGGACCCAACTCTATAATTGCTTGTCCTTTCATCGTCATCTTTCTCTACTTGAGAAAGATGATGAAATTATTTGAGAGAGACAAGCGAAAGAAAACTGATGCAGATACCTAGTGATCAATTGCATCTCCAAATTGCAACCCACTTAGCATTTAATACTTGGGAACCAAATTTCCATTTGAAATTTGAAATAGTTGTTTTGGTTTGACCTCTATATGTTTGTAGTTTAATTCAATAATTAAGTTAATTTATAATTCCAAAAAGATTAACAAGATTTGTTTTCAAGTATTGGTTCGAACGAAATATGTCGGGCCATCTCTTAAATCAACTATGGTTAGGGATTTCGTGCAATTTTCTGATTGAATTATTGTGATTCGAATAACCCCACAAAGAAGGCCGGTGCCAACCTACCTACTCCTTTCTGAGACTGTCTGAATTGCATATAATTTGGTCAACAAATTGCACCGAATCCAAATCCATAAGCTATAGCTAACTGTGAGAGTATGTAATGGATTTGAATTTCCTACACTAGCAATTCAGACATTCCCATAGAGAGGGAAGCTGCGGGATTTGGAAAATCACAAAGCAACCCTTCACTTGTCCAAAAGAAGCGAGTTAGGCCGTTCTCCACTCTATAAAGATATCCAAATTATTAACAATTCGAAATCTCATCCATATGTGATGGCTCCATTGGAGTTACCCTTTTATTCTCTTTATGTTTTCTATTATTATTATGCACTATTCCAGTAAAATTAAATCTTGGAAAATCACAAAAAAGTACGAACCTGAGTTGGCATTATAAAATTGACACCACACTCACATGAATTATATCATTTGTCGAGCCAAACAAAAGAGATGTGTTTGACTCTTTATCTAACTTCTTTGACTGGTAGCTTTGCTCAAGTTTCCCTGTGTTTGTAAGGAACACCTTCAAGTTTCATGCTCAAAAAAAAATGGAACACATGTGTACATGTGAAACAAGTACAATAACCAGCAGAGTCAAGTGCAATCACTATGTGTTATGATTTCTTTTTTATAACACAATGATTAAGTTAATTATTTTTTTAGTATTTTCTTCGTGTGTGTGACTTTAATTAAATTCTCATGAAACTCAACACATGGAAACAGAAATAGGGTTGGAATTAAAAAAATTTTGTTATGATATCATGTTAAATCAACATTTATTCTAAAACCTTTAAATTAATAGGAAATAATTAATTTACTCATTTAATTAAAATTGTAAGGTAATTTTTATTTTTGGATGAAGTTATGGAAACCCTCTAAGAACTTTTTCAAGAATTCTTACCCAACAACCCCACCATAACTAAAAAAAAAAAAAAGTATATATATAGAAAGAAAAGAAAAGAAAAGAACAAAAGTTAAATGCTGGTGAACTTCTATTGAGAGAGAGGGAGAGAGAGAGAGAGAGAGAGAGAGGGGATTTGGAGTTGCTTACCTTGCATTTTTCACATTGTTGGTTAGGTTGAAAATGTTAGTCATTTTAGTGGCCCTCTTTTTTGATCCCTCCCTATTGCACCTACAATCATCTCTTGGTTTCAAAATCATTTTGGAAAAGCTTGCAAGTAAATGGGTGGTGATATGAAATGAGAGGCACATTTCATTTTGGTTTAGATGGTGGTTTCAAAGTGGGCCACCTAGTAATTGTCCCTTCACCTTTAATCTGATGTGCCCAACATTCCTTAACCACCACCTGACTTGGGACCTTTTGAGTCTATACTCTTCCCATCCTATCATTGCATTTTAATGGTAGGACAAAGACCAACTCATATACTCCATAGCAACTCAAATCCTCAAAAAAAACAAAAAAGGTCTTGTGTGGTTATACAAAAAAAGTGCGCATTTAGCACGGCGAAAAATGTCCCACTTGAGAGTATGTTTGAAATAAATAAATAAAAATAGCGGCTCGAAAATATGAAAAAATTCACATTTTCAAATTGCTCAAGGGGATGCATTTTTAAAAACATTCACACTTTTATTAATTATATTTGGATATTGTTATTTTTCAAAACCGCACATTTTGAAACGATTAAACCAAATGGACAGAAAAAAAAAAAAGTTTTTTTGTTTTTTTTCACCATCCCTTTCACTAACAATCCAAGGCCATTGAAAAAGGGTACATTAGGGTATTGGTTATGGTTGGGCTTGCTGAGGCCTGTGTAAGTATTGGTTCTTGTTGTGACTTTTAGTTTGGTGCAACACCCACCGGACCTATAGCTGGGGGCTTGGATTACAGGAGTGGACATGGGCTGGGCTGTGTGGACCTGATTTCCATTGCGTTGTCAAGCAGATCCAGCCTAATTCTGTTCAAATTGAGACACTTGGGGAGGCTAAAGCATTCACACTCAGCTAGACAAATGTTATTTTAGCTGGTCGGGATGCAAGTTTTAATAAAAATGTACTGCATGCGGCTAGCTATTTTATAGCTTAAAATTGGTGAGCTATTATAGTGCTCGCCAAATTTTGGTGCACTATAGCTCACTAAACATCTTGCTCAACAAATCTTTAACTAAAATTTAGCTAAAAAAAGCATTTTTTTTCTTTCTATTTTGACTCTATACTTTTCTAAATCACATAAATCCGCCTCAACATTTTAGCTAATTTACTTTCACTATTCTATTTAATATATATATATATATATATATATATATATATATTATCTATTTTCACTATTCCCGAAGAGGAAAGAAAATCAATTTGAATAATTTTTTAGTTTCTTTTATGCATTGTTAAAAGCATTCACATCCCTTTCAAAAAAAAAAAAAAAAAGAGCATTCACATCCGGCTCAACAAAATTTTAGCTAAATTTAGCCGGAATATCACTTTTTTTTTTTTAATTTTATTTTAATTATCAACTTTTTAAAAGTACTTACATCTGAGTCAGCATTTTAACTATTTCATTTAAATATTTTTTTTTCAACAATCATATTTTTTAAACTTTGTCATTCCCTAACGGTCAAATTTTTTTAAACTTGTCTTTTTTTAATGATCACACATATATATATATATATATATATAATGGTCATATTTAAAAAAAAAAAAAAAAAAAAAAAAAAAAAAATTGTATTTTTTCTAATTGTCATATTTAAGAAAAACAAAAAATGAAGCATTTAATACCAAGTTTCTTATTAACTATCATATTGTTCTAAAATAAAGCATTTAGCAAGTTAATAACAATAAAGATTCTTAAATAATGCTGGAAGAGAGAGGGAGAAGAAGAAGGCTGGTTTTTCATTTTATAGAAGGGAGATGATAAAATAGTTTTTTATTAGAGCAGAGATAAAAGAAGGCATTTTTTTATTAATATATGATATACATGGTTGAGCTACTGTGCTCAGCAATAAGCACTAGCTGCTCAACAATTTGATGACCCTTTTGTTAAGCCGGATGATATGCGTTTTTTGGTACTTTGCGCAACAAAATAGCTTTTGTGAATACTTTAAGTTACAACGCTTAACAAATTTCCTAAGTACTGTAATGATTAGTAAAATTTTTAGTCAAAATGGCTAGCCAGATGTTGATTTTTAGTATTTTGTTTTTGCTACTATTTTGACGAGCTCAATGTGAGTGCTCTAAATGTAGATGCTTAAAAAAAGAATGAATATTTAAATAGAATAGTGAAAGTTGATAGTGAAAATAAAAAGTAGAATGTATGTGAAAATGTGATTTTTAAACTAAAATAGAAAAATTAAAAATTAAAAAAAAAATTAAAAATTTTTAAAAAATATATATTGAGCGGGATGTGAATGCTTTAAGAACCCAAATGGTAATCCTCTTAGAGGAGCGTTATCAGGTATCAAACTTGTCAAATACATGGGGCAATTTACAATTACAAAATGGTCTTCTTCATTCAGAAGTAGATGTCAGTTTGCTTTGACTGTGCTTTGAGATCTTTCAATTTCTTCAATATGTTTGTGAAGTAATCTTGCAAATACTTCTCTAGGGTGACTATATCTTTTGCATCCACACCCAGAAGTTTATATGTCTCACTCATTGGAACAGAGAAAACAATGTCACTTGTAAGGACCTACAAATACAGACATTACATTAATATTTGATTTGGTACATAAATAACAAGCACCAAAAGGTCCAAACTAATATTCAGATTATAAAATAACTATCATCTTTGTTTAGCTTTCATAGATATCCTCAAAATATGATATTTACAAATATCCCCAGAATAACATTAATATATGTCAAATACAGATATATTCTCAAGTGTAAATATAAGAGTTTGTTACCTCAGAAAATGCCAATCTATCGGCAACATCATTTGTCCACTCAAAAAATCGAGTCAATTGGCGAGTTAATCTCAAGACAGAGACAGGAACTGTAGTGACATTTGCATCAGACCCTGCAAGCCTCTCGCATAATGTTATCACCTAAAATAAATACAAGAAGGAAATCTTTTAACATGGAAGAAGAAAGAGATTGATATTCATTTTTATCCAAAGCCACTAATCATTTACTCCCTCTTTAAGAGGCCAAGTATTAAAGGGTTTACTACCCCAAAAGCTTGAACTGATAAGAAAAAGTTAATTTAATCATTTTCATTTATATTCTCATGGCTCCCAACACAAAGTGCAGAAAAGTAATGCTATTACCAAAAGTTAATATGGGGTAAAACAATTTGTTTAAGAAGAAATGAGAAGCTAGCCACTCCAATTATTTTGGGGTAAGAGGTTCTCAGTTGTCATTTCCTCCCTATGTTTCCTCAGCAATCAAACAAATCTCTCAAGAGTATGAAGATTATGAAGAAAACAAGGTGCAGGGATAGTGATAGAAATAAAACAACACCCCTAGGCAAATGGTTTTTTGTCTTTATGGTCTTCCTTACCTCTTGGGTTGTCCATGCACGAGGACCAGAAAAAGTGAGAAGCTTCCCATTAATTTGCTCATTGCGTAGGGCTATAAATGTCAAGCGAGCTATATCCTAATACACAATGAGAACAACTTTAGAAACTCTGAAGATATTATGGTTGAATATGATTGTCTTCCTGAAACCAATCAGGTAAAAAATTTAGACAAAACTTACCTGGGTGTCCATGTAAGCAATTCTTGTTGGGGCATCTGTTCCCCAAACAGATTTCTCCTCTAGAATGGGTACTGCATACTGCCCAATAAGGCCCTGGGAGAATTGGCAAGAACCATTTTCACTTGGTACTAATATCAAAAGAAATATCGAAACGAAACACAAAACTCAAAACAGGAAACAATCATCTGTACTGATACATATATAATAACAGACTGTTTCACATAATCATATCCTTGGCTTAGATCATTTTAGAGCACATGAGCATCCAGTAGGGATGTTACTATTTATTACATACATCTCTTCAATTGGAGAACTTATTTCAGAGAACCAATACTTCCATTAGACATAAAATCAAGAAACACTCTTTTGAGTATGATATGTTTCAGGAGAAATGACAGAGAGGTAGGGAAAAGGTGGAACTGTCATATGAGGATGATAATCAGAAGATGAAGGGTCACTTGAAACATTAAGCACAGAGAGAAACAAAAAATTAAACCATGCCAGTACTGATATTATAGATAAGTATGCCAAAATTTTCATTTAGGTGATAATTACTTGCATGAAACCACATAACCGGATTGTGATGTGAGTTAGGCCCGAGTCCTGAAGAAACTTCTCAGTGCAGTACTTTATCTCCATTAGTGGAACCTCAGGATGCTTGTCACAGTTGTGGATGGAAAAGAACACATATTTCTGGATTCCCATTGCTTTTGCACATTGTATAAGAGCAACTTTTCCTTCCCAATCTACCTAAACAGAAAAAAAATGGATTAGATGAGGCCAGCAACCCATTATACAGCATTATCGGAATTTGGAAATGAAGTGTGTTTACAACATCTAATAACTTTGATGAGAGGACTTTCTTAATAAAAATGTAAATATAAATCTCTCAGGCCTTTCCACATGTTCTGATAGATATAGATGCTTGCACAATAACATTAAAGACTTTGTACTGATAAAACAAGGAAGATGAACAAGGATATATAAAGGTTAAAACATATAAATTTCCTTGTTCGTCTTCACAGCTGAGCTGGAAAACTGCACATAGAGAGATTCTAAAAGAGACATCATCGGCACATGCAATGACCCCTGCTGCCTCACCAAGGTTAAAGGATGCATCAAATTTTACTAAAAAATATCTAGGTCGATTCCATTGTCATAAATAACATAATGAAAGAAACAAATCTATATTCACCCAAAAACTTACTTTCTTAATGGGCTCTTCTGGACGCCCTGTGGCACAGTCGATGACAGTATGAATACCCACCAGTGTTGCGGGTATGGTCTCCGGTTTGCTAAGATCTGCCTGTTCAGTAAATACTTCACATTCAGTCCTTGAACTTCAATAGAGTAAAAATTAAACCCTGTGCAACGTACAACTAACCCAAATGCTTCAACCAAGCCTCTTTGTGAGTGATGAATGTCCAAACATGTTCATAAATAAATCATACTTATGACACTTAAATCAGACATCTGGCAAATAAGACATAGGATACAACAAGAAGCATCTATATCTATCAAGAGAAAAAAGTACTAATTTCTGGAAGATACCCTCAAAGTAAGACAGCAAAACTGAAAGCAATAAAACAATCTGAAGCAAAACATTCGTGGGTCTACCACAGAACCACAGCTTTTTATGGAAATTTTTCTAATGTAAGTTCAGATGCCAGTGAACCCCAGATCATCAAGAAACCAAACCAACTTTGCTGACTCCAAAAAAGATTAACCAGAGTCAAAATCATCTAATTTAGGCAAAATCTTTAAGAATGGCAGCTGGTCATAACTATAAACTAGTTGCCTCAACATAATATAACAAAGGCATCACATTCGCACATACCAATCTCCATACGAAGAAATCCTAACTGCCCACATCAAATTACATGACAAAATTGACTATTTCCATACAAAAACAAACAAACCCAATACATATAATTGCAAATCAAAGCGAAAAAAGAAATGAATTGGCGAGTGAAAGGGTGGGAGAGACGTACATTGACAACCGTAGCGCCCCAATCGCGAAGGAAGTCAGCAGGGGCAGGTCTAGGCCTGACAAGACACCTGACATCATAGCCTTCATCAAGTGCCCGCCTCACAACCTGCCTTCCTAGAGTTCCGGTGGCACCAACCACTAGAATGCTCGTTGGCCTGACCGGCGTCCCTGGTCCTAGATTCACTGCCCCCGCCGAAGTTGTCTGAGCTGAAGTGCACGTCACCCCATAGGATTTCCCTTGAAATAATTTTTTAAAAAAAACCGTTAATTTGGAAACAAACAATCAGCGAGCTTCCAGCTTGGCTTTGATACAATCGAGACCCACTAAGATTATGTAAGCCTGGACTACTTATATTACATCAATTAACCATAAAACACCCATTTCTTATGAGAGAAGCGCATTAGAGAAGGAAAACGAAGTACCAGTGGTGGAAGATGGAGAAATGAGTGAGGAAACCGAAGAAGATATGAGAGAGTCCGGAGACAGAGTGCGCCGCCATGACAGTGCGCTATGGATGTTATAGGAGGTTTTGGTGCAATGATGATTGAACTTGCCAGGTGCCGAAAGCTGTGTGATTGGCAGCCTCAACGCCATTGTTGCTCTCTGAAACACTTGCAATGAGTAGAAATAGAATTGTAGAAAGGAAGAGGTAAGTGGAACAGGGAGAGGATCGATGAAGGAGAACAAGGGATTCCAATGTGGCCACGTAGTCGCTCTGAATTGGATTAAGATTTTGCTGACGTGTGTATATATATGTGAATCCCTGATGTAATGTCACTATATCCACTCGAAATGCTGTCAGCCAAGCAGTCACATACCAAATCTGTGCAACCCATGTAATGTATCCATGGTCCCCGACTCCCCATCCTACACTTTTCTATGGACCGGTAATTTTTTACATGATCTGTGATTTTAACATAAATTAAATATAAAATTAAAGAGTTAAAGTGAACTAATATGACCCGTTTAATTAAGTAAGTGGAGTTATAGTTGATTTATATAATATTATAATCATGTTACGACACGACACGTAACATAATGATTAACAATTTTTGATATGACCAATGAATTTCATACAAACTCAATACATAATTAGTGGGTTAGGGCTGAAGGGTATAACTCATTTAAATAAATGAAGATACTGTTTATCTCGGTTACAATGCATAGTTATCAACAATAAACCAGAAACCTATTTGTACTCAAATATCTATGACTTTGATGTTTGATGAAGTTCTTCTTCTTGGTGTTTGTCTTTTACTTAGAGTTTGAGAGTTTGGGCTACTTGTGATGCTTCATCTTTATCTAATCTAATAGTTTAAATTATGGTTGACGTATATAATTTTATATCAATACCCGAACACAAATTGACACCTCTACTTTTGTCTTCGCATCACCGTTTGAAATAATTCAAATTGGAAGCATCTAATTGAAAATAATAATTCAGATTTTAAAAATTAGTCAAGCCATCCTTTTGGTTCTTCTAGTTCTTCTTTTATTAGAGGAATTCAGTCCAATCTTGTCGATGGAGTAATTTGGTCTAAAATTAAGCTAAATTATTTAATCTCTATTAATTATCCTAATACAAAAGACGCGGTTATAATAAAAATAAAACCAAGGGCATGGACACAAAATCAAGTTTTTATGATCTATCAAATCATTGTAAAGACCGAGGGGTTGTTTGTTAAACAATATGTATCCCCAAATACTGTTTATTGTTTGGTGAGAAAAAAAAAAAATAGTGTCATAATTAATATAGAAAAGTGAAAAAATTGTATTAAAAAGTAGAAATTTTTTGTTTTGTAGTGTTTTTTTTATTTAAATAGTTGTAAAAAGTAAAAATGATGTGATATAAAAAAAGGAAATGCTAAGTGTTCTCCCAACTATGATGTGACTTTTAAAATTATCGTTGAATTTGAGATTATCATTATTGATTTTTAATTTATTAGTGATTTTAAAAGCCCCAGTTGGGAGGACACCGGACACTAGAAGAACACCTAGGATTTTCCTATAAAAAATAAGAATGTTTTTATGTTGATTTTTTTTTAAAAAAAAAAAAAAAAAAAAATAGGTGAATAGTATTTGAGGGTAGGAAGGTGTTTAACAAACACCGTCTGAGTTTGGGAGCCAAGCCCCAGTTGAGAGGACACCAGGATACTAAAAGAATACCTAACATTTTCCTATAAAAAAATAAGAATGTTTTTATGTTGAATTTTTTTTTTTTTTTTTTTTTTAAAAATGGTGAATAGTATTTGAGGGTAGGAGGGTGGTTAACAAACACCGTTTAAGTTTGGGAGCCCTTCATGAATTGATAAAATTACCCCAGACAACTACAAAAAAATCTTTGAACCTAGACAATTGGATACAAAGATTAGTCTTAAATTAATTGATTGGGAGGATTTAGAAATTCAAAAACAATGGCTTTTAAATGATTTTACTGAAGATCAAAATAAAAATACAAGCCATATATCTCTTCGAGGTTCAACAAAAATATTTATTTCCTAGACAATAAAGTTCGTGAATGGACAAAAGATTTTTCTCACCAAGAAGATGAATAATAAAATTTCTCAAGATTTAGTTTTAAAGTCCCTAGAAATATTGAACAAGATCAAGTAGAACGCAGTAGTTCTAATAAATAAGCTATTTCAATGGAAAAATGTTTAAAAATTCAAATTATGTTGGGCATGAATTACCTCAAGGAGAAAGAAGAGGAGGTAAAAAGTGAGCAAATCTATCATTTTCAAGTAGGAAATGAAGAAAATGTTTTCTCTCATAATCAAGAAAATAAAAGATACATGTATTTTGATGACTCTCCATCATGCTGAACTTGTTATCCAGAAGGTGAAATGTTTTCTCCATTTCAGACTCCTTACTAGATAAGAGAGGAATGTTATAATCATAGAAGAAAACTGCCACCATTGATCTTTCTTATGCCAAAAACTGCTTTACTAAATAATTTCCTTGGATGAGATGATTATCTAGAAAGAAGAATAAGAAAAAGCATGAGGTTAACAGACTTCACCCTGCTGAGTTCTCACAGAAATCCTACCTACAATTACTGAAGCACACACAATTAATAAATCTCATCTTGATCATCTTGGTGTCCAGCTTTCTAACAAAACATGCTTTGTATTGTATCACTTTCAAAAATTCTAAACCAAACATTTTGATGTATACATATCCTAGAAGATAAGGCAAAACAATATTCAAAAAGAAAGAAATGAAAGGGAAAACCTAAAGTCTAAAGTTCTAAATCAATGTCAACCCCCCGCCCGTCCCTATTTTTTCTTTTTTTCTTTTTTCATGTTCCTCAGGTCATATTACTGTCCTGGACTTACGGCGAGAATCCTCAAAGAGAGCAAAAGATTCTGTCCTTAGCCACATATCCTAGGGTTTTTATGTACAAGAAGCTTCTAAATCTGAATGGAGGATTGCTTATCCCCATGGGGGTTGTACTGTGCGACCATATACAGAAACTGGAGACTCAATCAGATCGAATGCCCGATGCCTTTATGTACATAGTCCTTTGTTGTCACTGCCACTTCTGTTCAAGAAAGTTCTGTCCATTGAAGCACAATAACAGAATAAAAGACCCAAAGAATTGGTTGAAAATTTCGGTCAAGTAAAGCTCATACTTCTTCTCAATGGGAAATGGGAGCAGCCTCCTTGATTTTAGTCCGAAAATAACTCTTCCTCAAGTTCAGGTTGGTCGGGTTTAAGCAAAACACTGGGACCTAACTCTGTTCCATTAGGAAGCCCTCTCTCTTGAATCCTAAATGTGTTCTCCCCATAATCCATATCAGACCAGTCTCGCTCATCCTCCGTTAACTGCTCGTCTGTCACATCACCTGTATCATTATTTGTGCTATCCTCCTTGCCATTTTTATTTTGACTGTGAGGATTGAAACCCTCCCTAGCCTTTGCCTTGGCCTTCTCACATATGCAGGATGTTGGGTTCTCATGAAACTCACCCCTGCCTGGCTTCACCTCATTTGGCTCTCCCATGAAGCCAATCTGATCAGTTCGAACTCTGGAGGCAAATTCTTCCCATGTCATGTTATTTCGGTTCAGGAACAATCTGTATAGTTTTTTAGCATTTGGACGGATTGTTGGTTTGTGACCAAAGTATCTTCTGCATATACAAGCATGTTTATGTTATAATGTATAACCAGTGAACAGCTTGAGTTATCTAGCTCACTAAAACAACAAGGAAGCAACGATAATGACCTCAAATGGCCACTAGAATGACCCTAGTTAGAACATTTTGAATGTTCTGAAAGTTAAAAAGGTGATGGCAATATTACAGAAACAAACTATATATCTTCTCTCAACCTACAAAACTTCCTTCTCCCAGCAAACTGGTGGGGTACTTTAATTGTTGTCAAAAACCACCTCAATTCTGAAGATAATTTCACATTTTAAAACCAAAAAACATAAAATGAAGATTGTCCAAAAAAAAAAAAATTCCAGAGTATTGAAGTCATTCTTAAAATTTTAAATAATTAGCATACCTTCGTCCAGCTAACATTCGAGCCATGTTGCCATTGTTGTTGGTGACAAAAACATCGCTGTCATCACAAACAATGAAGTCTAGCGCAGCCATGCGAGAAGCAAATGATGAAAATGGTGCTAATTCCTCCGTGCTGGCTATAGTCTCTTTTGAATGAAAATTTGGGAAGAGTGCTTTGAGTGGTGCCAATGTCTCTTCACCTCCATATACTTCACCTGATGCCACATATAAGTGAGCATCACTTCTGAAACCCAATGCTCTTAGCATAAGACCAACTTCCTCTGGAGTGAGTGGGCATCTTCCATGCCTTCGTCCTTTATCAGGGTTGCTTGCCTGCATCTCATGCCAAAATAAAAATATTAATATTCAGACAGGGCTAATCTGCTGTTGAGGTTGAATAAATCAGTTCTAAGAACTAGTGGAATCTCACATGTAAAGTTTTCCATCTCTTCCGAATTGCACCAAGTTCTGCTCTTTCTTTTTCTCCTCCACCATAATAGCATCCAGAAAATGCAAGCATATCAGGTTCAAACCTAGACATGAAAAATGAATTTGCATAAACAACTTTTCCCACTGTACCCTTAAAATTTTTTTAAAACAAAAACTTTGTAGGAAATATATTTCAACCTATTGAAACATTTAACTCCAAGTTATTCTACCATAAATTCTGTACACTCCTACATTATATACTCATCAAAAAGCCTCTACAGACGCAATATTCCTTTCTACAAATAATGAGAAATGCACTCTTATTCCTTGGGTATCATGTTGATATAAACTCAAACATTACAAGTTTTACCTGTTACAAGATAGTCTGACAAGAGGCAACTAGCATCATGGTAGAAGTATAACAGAATATAGCATGTAAAAGAGTAAAGGAAGAATTTTTTTTTAAAAAAAAAAAGCATATGGTTGGAAACTAACTGTGCTTTACCTCAAATGCAGGGCAATGAAATGTTCACTTTTCGTCCGCATCCTCTGAACCAACTTTTCACCCATTTCAAGAATAGAATCAGTAAATTTCAAAGCATGGTAGTTAACTCTACATCTCAGCTTCTGCAAACCAGTATTCAACCTATTTGAAAGCCTGTAATCAAACTTGGTGAGCTGAACGACCTGCACCATCAAAAGGGTAACCAGAAAGTGTAAATTATGGAATCAAATAACTCATTCAAGAATAGCAATTGCTTATTATTTTATTCCATAAACATTCTACAAGAATCTGGCAAATAATTATGCAATGTCTTTCCTTTTTACTTTTAAGGTATAAATTGCAGAGCAAGAAATTAAAATTATTATAAAACCTAAGAATGAAGGAAAGGAACATCCAGAACAATCAGTCAGGCCCTTAACATTGGCATCCATGGCAGACACAATAATACAACAATCATTCCCTCAGCTTGGCCTATTATCTTCCTTTTAAGGATATGAAGGTCATAACAACAATGTCTTTTGTTTATACTTATCTTTCTTTCTCTTTTCTTTCTTGAAAAGTAGTATTATTGTTCATGTTAATGGAATCATACCATCAATTGCAAAAATAAATAAATAGAACGTAAAATGTAGTCAATGACATTCAACAAATTGATTAAAAGATCCACAACTTTAGGCAAGGAACTGAACACTTACATGCTTTTTGTTAAGAACAGGTACAACGCGGCTCTCATAGCATTTTTTATTACACTTCCTTGGAACACGCATGGTATATGGATTTAGAGCTTTTCCTCCGTTTGAGGGAAGCTCTTTAATGATTTTAACATCTTTTGAAAGAAATGAGATGAATTGGTCCACGTCAAAGATCTCAGAAAAGTTGCTGCAGCAAACACCAGATTACAAAAGATTTAGGATTATATATTATCCCCAAACCCAAGCAATCAGACAAAAAAAACAGACCTGGCATCCTTCCAATAAGATTTCACATCCAGCTTGGGAACAACAAGAGTAGCATTCAAAATGTAAGCTGCAACAACAGCATCTGTTATCTGCAGCAAGGTAAGAATCAGAGCTAATTCAGTAAGACAACGATTATAATTACATACAGTGTCAGATAATGGAACAATATATTTCTGGAATCATTTGCAAAAAAACAAAACAATACTGTAACCTATCAAGTAGTTTCTATCAGTAAAAATTCAAAAGCCACTTTTTTTGGGAAAAATCATGAGTGATTGCATAGACCAACGAACTCCACCCATCACATTAAACAATCAACTGCAACTTCAAACTGTGCACTTTGAGCTATTCATTGGGAAATCTAAGAACAGCTGCATATTCATATTTAAGTTAACCTCATTTCTAAGCCTTGATGATTAGAAAGACTATCGTCACCCTCAATTTCTAGCTGTTGTACATCACGTGTACATGGGGTTTCCATCATTTCACCTATACACGCAGACAAATTCTTCTATCTCTTGTCAAAAAGAGCCCAAATTTCTAATTCTTGCACCAGTAATCATAAACAAATCTACGCGCATTAACCAGCTGGAACACGAAAAATGGATTACTACAACATTTAAAAAAACTAAAATTTAACGAGAGAACTTATAACAAACTAATAGAAGACTCTTTTAAGAACTTCCATTTTTTCCTAATTAGGCATTAACATCTAATTGCACTCAGCTGCCCAAGTACAGTAATAATCCACATTTTGAGACAAGAAAACTGCAATTATTTTTTAGAATTAATGATTTCTTCAAAAACGAACTCGTCTCAGCCTAATAACATGAATTAAGGAAATTAAGGAAAAATCAAGGATCCTGTAAAAGCTCAGGTGGCAAATAATGGTTAGGATTAATCACATAGTTATTGTTGACGTGATAATTGATTCAAATTCAATCGATTAATCCAATATTAAGCCTTTTGAGACAAACAATGAAAACCTAATCCAAAAAAAAATATTAAAAAAAAAAGGGAGGGGAGGCGGGGGTGGTGGGAGCGCATGGCTCAAGAAGCTTACCCCTGTTCTTTGTTGATTCAAGCCTCCACTAGTAGCAATCAACAAGTATCGATTCGGATGCGTTTTCACATCAGCACCTGCAAGCAAACAGCTCAACGATAATTAACAATTAACTACACGTAATTAAGTACAAAATTAGACTCCAAAAAATCCAATCAACTTTTGAAAATTGGAAACAAAATTTAACGTCAAATCCGGAAACGAAAGACTCTGAATTCAGATACCGTACTTGCAAACTTATCGCTGGCATTGCTGCAACCGCGGTACAGCTTTGACAGCTTGGAGGCCCACAAATCACGGACTAAGCTGCCTCGACTTGCCTGAACAACAACCAATCCAACAAACGACAACCAATCAAACCAAAGAACCAGAACCAAAAACGGAACGGAAAACCACGAAGCTCCCCGTACCGGCACCGTGGACGGCGTATCCGGCTCCGTAGCCAAATCCGATCCGACATCGACCGCATTGCCAGCCTGAAATCCAAAAAGTAAAACGCAGTTACAGAGCCAGCGAATAACACGACGTCGTTGAGGAAGAGAAACAGAGACAGAGACAGAGACAGAGTTAGAGGATGAGTACAGAGAAGTAGAAGTGGTGGTGGTGGTGGATGATTGGGAGGGAGGAGGCGGCGAAGAGTAAGAGTACGCAGGCGGAGACGGCGGATAAGAGCGGGTGGAGGAGTCGCCTCCTCCGCAGGTGGTAGAGCAGGCTCGCGATGATTAGCCCACTCGTCACCTCCCCTCGCTTACTACCATTACTCAGCTTCTTCTTCTTCTTCTGCATAGCTCTCGCTCCCGCTCCCGTTGTTGCTGCTGTTCCAGCACCTGTATGTGAAGAAAAACGGGGAGAAGAGCATTGAAGAAGGTGGTGGTTGTGGTGGTGGTGGTGGTCTTCTCTGTGTGATGGTGACGAAGACGAAGGCGACAGCGTTTCCATATATAAGCTTTTCCCCAGAAGAAAAACTCCTACGAGTCTACGACTTCAAACAACTGACGCAAAAAAAGAGAAAAAGAATTTGTTTGTAAAACAAGCGGACCCCGCCTTGAAAACAATCGCTGGGAAGATTTCTTGGCGTCCGGCGCTGCTTGGGTGTAATTACTCACACCTGGTGTGGAGTAGACGTGTCTCTTGTAGTTGTAGGATGCCTTTGACCGTTGCAGCGATTTCTTTGACACTCTAAAACGGGACTATCTGTACTGTAGAGTACTCTATCCGTTTATGAATTTTGAAGGATATTTATGAATTATCATTTATCGCTATGAATTGGGGGATTTGTCTTATCCTCATTTGCTTTTGTAATTTCAAAATTACTTATCACTTATTTCAACTTGATAATTATAAGCAGTTAGTTTATTTTTTCAAAAAAAAAATTACGATAAGTAAAGAATTTGAAATACTATAATTTTCATACAAAAAAATAAAGTTATATATATATATATAATGCATATTTAGGGGTGGTCGGGCTACCTCACTCCTTCTGGCCAAATGGTCAGTGGTCAAACCACCTCCAACATGAGCAAGATTTGGCCACTTTTTCTGAATATATCTATGGGTCGGTTATCTCTTTTTTCTTTTTTTGGTTTTTTCCTTTTTGTTTATTATCCTAATTAATATATTTTTATTTTTATTTTTATTATAAGTGACACATGTCACATTATGATTGAAACTGATGTGGTACGTTAATAGATTTTATCAACTTTTTTAAACCCTAAAGACTTTTTTTTTTTTTTTTTAACTTACCATATGGAGTGATTAATCAATTTTTAATACCTAGTGAGCTATTTTTCAAATCTTCAAACCGGTCAAAAATGGATTTCATGCTTATCAACCATTTGAATTAGCAAAAGGACAGGCTTGGGAAATTTGTAATTTGCAATATGAACAGAAAAGATGCGTACGAGTGCATATACACGAACTCTTCCCAATCTTTTATTCCTCCCCGGCAAGATCTTTGTTGTTGTTTCCCTCTTCACGTGTGTCTCACGTGTTAGGGCGACCTCCCATTTCTTTACTCCGACGCTTCCTTCTCTCACAAAAAGCGCGTGCGAAAACTGACCCATCGTAGCAAGGCCAAATCGCCGTCAAATGATAGCGGCCCAATTTCACGTGCGCTTAAAGCGCGTGGAATACGAATCGTCATTACACTGAGTTAGTTGTCTCTTAGGCTTCGTTAATAACGCTTTACGATGTGATTTAGGTGCCTCTGCCCCTTTGTCTCATAGCGCCCTCCTTTTCAAAGTCCGCTGTTTTTGGCTTCAGCGACATGTAACGCATCGACGTCCTTAAACCGTAATTAAACCACTTAATTAAGGGTTTTGCCCTACTTCGTCTCGATTGGTCAGTGCCTCAGTGGTATCTTCGTCTCCACGTTATTTAATATGGAGAATAATTCAAATAAATATGAGATATCACATGGTGTTTTGATTTGCGGTTTAAAACCCTGCGATTTAAAAAGGATTAGGCTCATGCGTAGTAAAAAAAACACCCGATTTAATTTTTTAATTGTAATTTTTTAAAAAATAATTTTAGAATGCGTTTGGGATTGTGATTTCGCAAGAATAATTTGCGTTTTTAAAAGATATCGCAAAACATATGGTGTTTAGCATTGCGATTTAAAAAGTACTTAATTTAAAATAGAAAAAAAAAAATATGCAATTTCTATAAGCAGACTAGGGGTGCTTATTTGAAAATACACGAATTTAAACCAAAATCACAATTTTTCATAACAAATATTTGATAAAAATGTACTTTTTAACATGTTTTATTAAATGCCTTTAGAATTATAAAAAGTTGCAATTTCAAAATAGCAATTTTTAAAATCACATTTATTGGAATCACAATTCCAAACAAACCCTTAAATAATATATTTTTTTTGCGATTTTATTGAAAATTATAACACCAAACAGACTCTTAATTAGTAGATTGATGGAAACGAAATGAAATGAAATGAAGAAGATCATTCTCCCTCATAGACTAGTATAGTCTTTATTATAAGTCATTTAATTAACATGATAGTTTATACTTTATATAATATTTACCACATCAGTCACTAAAGCAAATTTTGTTGCTTTATTTTTTTGCTTAGATTCATGTTTGCTACCTGAGTTTGTAAAAATATTGTAATAAAAACTATAGTATCTGAAGAATTTTTTTTGTTTTTTTTAGGGAAAAAATTAAGTCATTAAATCAAGAAAAGAGAAAATAAAATAAAAAGGTGGACCCACGTCACATGTGCCAACCCAATGAAGGGTGTAAGTGTGTTAAATACCTAATTTTGGTCATCAATAATAATAATAATAATGAGGTTAGCTGAAAGGACTTGCAAGTGTGGTTAAATACCTAACGCTGAGGCTAAAGAACGTGGGTTGGTTGAACAAAGAAGAAAACGGTGGTATTTTCAAAGAGAGACAGATAGAGATTAGTCATTGAAAATGAAACCACACACCTGATTATGCATGGATATCCTAAGCAAATATGATATTTATCGTTTAATAAGAGAGAGTTGGCCATGGATTTTCCTTTAACATTAAGGCCTAATTGGGTGTTTACCAGAAGAGAGAACAATAATAAGCATTATCTGGGTGAGCAAGGAACCAGGCAGGGTAAGCCTGGGGAAATCAGATTTAGAACTTTGGTTTATTGTTTTGTACGTTCCGACAGAAATTTTCAAACAAATTATAATTTTAGTATTTTAATGTGTTATGTCTCTTAGCAGTGTATCTTATCAAGTTTTCTCTTTTTTCGCTATATCGCCCAGCATATCTGTCATAATTCTCACGTCCTCATAAAACATATAACACTTTTAAAGACGGAATTTGAGACTTATTAAGTGCAAATTCTCTCTTGGGACTAGTTATTGGCGACTCAACTGTTCAGTGTTGAGACTGGCGCGAGGCATTGGACTGGGAAGTACTCATCGGGCCGCCAAGGTTGAAGCCGAATATCTCGTTAAAAAAAAGACGGGATTGAAGAAATTCTTAGAAGATAATTTGTAAGAAATTTATATCGGACATGATCAATCTGATTGGTTAGAGGAGGTGGCTCCACCTTCTTTCGTAAAGGGTTTAGTTTACTGTTTGAGATGTTGCAGTCAATCAGACTTTAAGCAATGCTTTTTGGGACCTGGCCGGAGGAGGGTTTGAGTAGGAGTTGGGTCACTGCTAAATCATAAACACATGGAATTTTGTTCTTTTCCCCTTTTCTCTCTTTTTCGCATTAGAAGCGACTGACGTTCCCCATTTGCAGGCCAAATGAAATACACATGGTGATGTGATTTTATCGGACAATTGTGCTTCTTAAGGGATGTGATTATAATCACAACAATCTTTATTTGCAATAGGGTCCACTAGTTACTAGTAAGGGTGGTAATTTGTATTTGCGTGTAGGGTTCAAGTCATGTCAATGTATGAGTTTAATACTATATAGGTTAATCTTAATTCGATCTATTTAATTAAATAAATGGGTCAAATTCCTTAATCATAACTCTTTAAATATTGGGTTCATGCCATGTTCGTGTGTCAAATTACCAGTCATCATTATATTGTTTGTCGAGTTCAGGTTGTATCGAAGCATGGATATATGATTATATACGTCAACATTAACCCGACTCATTTAATTAAACAAGATAAACTCTTCAATTTTAACATTTTAATTTTGTGTTGAATTCGTCTCGAGTTCGCATATTATGTCAAAAGTTAACCCTAATTATTATGCATATTTTACCCTTTTTCTTTTCTTTTTTTTTAAAATTTTTTTTAAATTTTTTTTTTTTATTATTATTATTTTTTAATAAGAGTTGATGCCGCTGCTCAACTACTGCACTCTAACACATTAGCATGAATAAGGTGTAAAAATTTCTTTGAACAAAACAATTGAAATGTCATGCTTGAGACATTTCAAAACTTAAAAAAAAAATTTAAAAAAAAAATCACATTTTCACTCTACAAGATAGATAGTCGGTTTGAAAATTAAAAAAAAAAAATATATATATATATATATGAAAAAATTATATTTTACTCTCCTGAACTATTCACCTATTTGCACTTTGACCTCCAATGTTTAATAAGTAACACTTGACCCTTCAAACTTTCAAATTGTTGCAATTCGATCATTTTGACCCTTTTTTTTTTTTTTCAAAATGTCCATATCCCAAGTTAAAAAAATTAAAAAAAAAAAAATTAAAATTCAGGGGTGTCCAGTCTGGGGTGACTGGCCACTCCTTAATTTTTAATTTTTTTTTAAAAAAAAAAACTTGGGATGGAGGCATTTTGGAAGAAAAAAAAATGTCAGAATGGTTGAATTGCAACAATTTAAAAGTTTGGAGGAGCAAGTGTTATTTTTGAAACATTATAGGTTAAAGTTTAAATGGATGAATAGTCCATAAGGAAAATGTATTTTTTTCCATATATATATATATATAAAAAGAACCGTTAAACTAAACAGATAGTATGTATAATATTTATCTTATGCGGCAAGCTTTGAAAAAAAAAATCAAACAAACAAACAAATCCATTAACTTTTCAAAAAGATCACTTGGTCAAAATCGTTGACTCTGATTCATGCTTCCCTCATGTACAGCGAATTGTTATTTGTTAACAACCAAACACCAAAACTTTTTTTTTTTTTTATTCCATCCGGTTCATGCGCTTTGTATGCCAAATGGCGCATAGCATATTATTCTTGATCTACAGGTACAACTGTACAACTATCATTTTTTACCAAAAACAATTATAATTATAATTCGTATTTTAATAAGTTATCAGTTCAACTTATAATAAATTACTGTTGTATTTTCACCGACTATTAGAATTAGTTGTTTATATTCTCTCGGGCATAAAGAGTAATTTTTTTTTTTTAGAGAATAATATTAAAATATTAATGGTTGACCGAGTAGTCCAAGCAGAGTTAATAAAGCTCCTTCCACGGTACGGAGTATTTTGGAGTTTTTCAAAATATAGATGCACTTTTTGTGGATGTAAATACTTTATCGAACCATGTAAATTTATGTCTTGACTCTCTATTGACTTCTCTTTTTAATTTTATATTATTTATTATTGTTTTGCATGGTAAATTAGTAGCTGCCGGTGTATTTTCACCAATTATGAAGCACCATAACCAAACAGATGGATCGATAGTTTGATAATTGGATGATTAGATTCAATGATTCATGAACAAACAGTCGAACTCCTATGGTGGTCACCTATAGATTTGTCGGAGTACGTACATTTTGTTAGTTCAAATGGCTAACATAAATACTTATTTATATCCCACTTGACTGTTTTTTTTTTTTTTTTTTTCCCTCGGAGAATATATTCGAGTTCTTTAATCTAATCAATAATATATATATATATATATATATATATATATATATATAATAACTATTTAAAAATCATTTATCATTATTATATTGCGGCACTCGTGGCTGAAGAATCATTTGTCCCCCCCAATCAAATAACCCTCAAATTTCTTTCTTTTGTGAAATCTCACCACTTATTATAATATATAATAGTTTAAACTGATAAAAAAAAATTATAAATTTAATTATTAGGAAAAAATATTAAAAACTCCTCAAACTACTAGCTGTTTGTAATATAACTCTCCAATGTTTAAAATGTACTAAAAGCATCTTAAACTACTGAAATGTATAAAAAATGCCACTTATTTTTTATATTCTTATAATATCCCTATTCTTTTAACAAATAAAATAATAAAATAATTGTAAAAAAAAAACAAACAATTTTTTTTTTTAAAAAAAAAAAAAAACAATGGGTGAACACATACAATTTTTTTTTGAATAAATAAATAATTAGTCACTACAGTTGGCATAAATTATAAATTGATTCATGTCATACTAAAGTAAAATCAATTTGGTAGTTTGATGGGCTACTTTAGTACCTTTTTTTTTTTTTTGAAATATCTCAAGAATACCTTTGATTTTACTTTAATACGACATGAAACAATTAGTAATTTAGGCCAACTACATTGACTAATTATTTATTATTTATTCCAAAAACTTCTTCTTCTTTTTTATTCGCCCATTGGTTTTTTTTAAAAAAAAAAAAAAAAAAAATTGTTT
The DNA here is from genome assembly GCF_965113065.1 of Corylus avellana. Classification (NCBI taxonomy): domain Eukaryota; kingdom Viridiplantae; phylum Streptophyta; class Magnoliopsida; order Fagales; family Betulaceae; genus Corylus; species Corylus avellana. The sequence goes on along the minus strand of NC_142491.1, from coordinate 20,188,243 downwards.
GGTTTTTTTTTTTTTTTTAAAAAAAATGTTTAGTTTTTTTACAATTATTTTATTATTTTATTTGTTAAAAGAATATGAGTATTATAAAAATATAAAAAAAATAATTGGCATTTTTGATACATTTTGGTAATTTGATGGCTATTTTAGTACCTTTTAAATATTAAAAACCTATATTACATACCACTGATAGTTGGAGGAGCATTTTTATATTTTTTTTCTAATTATTATTTTTTTCCTCACATTTTAAACACACAGACCGGTCGAATTATATTTGCTGGAATACTGTTTAGTCGGACGAATTCAGACTCAGAAGGTCATGTCTATAATAATAATATTCCCGCTAGGCCATTAAATTTATTTATTATTATTATTATTTTTTTGGTGGAGAGAAATAAAATAAGCATGAGTTTATTAAAAAGGATTTGGAGACCTGTTCAACAAAAATTTGATAATGGGTTATTGTGTAAACGAGGGCTTAAAAATGGTTGATAATGGATAAGTTTGCAAATAATAATAATAATAAATAAATAAAAAGGCCAGCTCCATGTCATATAGAGGGAGGATGAAAAAAAAAAGAAAAAAAATATATATTTATAGGGTTATTGTAATATTCCGGTCTCAAATTGGAAAAATGAGTAATATATATAGAGTGGGCAATTTATACAAATATTCATGAGTATTAAGTTCTACATTGCTTACTTATTGAGTAAAATTGAGCTTTGTAAATGATTATAAAAAAACTTCAAATTAACTAATTATTTTAAGATGAAAGTACATATATAACTAAATCTGTTTTGAATCGTTATAATTATATTTACGAAGAAAGTATTTTTTATGATTATGATAACACTTCGGTCAGCTTTGGTTCGTGATGAGCATTATCTCTTTATAATTTCATGTTATTAACTGATATTTGTTCTTAGAATATGTTATTTTCACTTGCATTTTTAATCGGATCATAAATATATATAAGAATCAAATACTTTAAAATTAGATGTCAATTTAATAAACTATATATATTTTTTTTAAAAAAAAAAAATAATCCAACTCAATTTAATTGAAAATTTTATACGTATATAACCAATATATAAGCAGTTTTGTGTTGATATCATAACTTCAACTACAACATTCTAGAATAAATAAAATAAATAAATAAATAAATAAATAATAAAATTAAAATTAAAATAAAAAAATAATAAAAAAAACTCCAACATCCTATATCGGACAAAATTTGGGTCCAGGCCCTCCACAAGATTGAGGTGGGCCTGCGTACAAGTTGGGCTTTGTCATCTTTGCATTTGAAATGTTAACAAATAGTACATAGTAATGCTATATATAGGGTCCTTTTGGTAAAGGATTTTGGGGTTTTAATAGTTTGATACTATACCAAAAATTAATTGATGTAAAAAAAAAAATAATTTTTAAAAAAAAGTAAGAATGTTTTTTTTTTTTTTAAGTGAAAAAGTAAACATATTTGATATGGAAAAATGAAAAAATTTTGTTTTGTAGTGGTTTTTTTTATTTGAATAGTAATAAAAAGTGATTGATGTGTTGTAAAAAGTAAGAGAATATTAAAAAAATGAAAAAGTGAGATAAATAGTATTGAAACGAAATCGTTTACCAAACACAGCCATATTTTACTATATTGATGTGATATTTTTAAACCACCTTTAAATCAATCATTGTTAAAAGAAGAAAAAATGTAGATTGGCAATGCTACGTCAACACATTGTGATAGTGATAGAATATATAACATTACTCATAATACCATGACAAATAGTGCTAGAAACTACATTTTTATTCCACAAATATCTTTACTTTGTTGACATAATAAGGGTTGACTATCATTGTCATGTCAACAAAGTTTGATACTTACGACTTACTGGATAAAAATATGATTTCTAATATTTCTACACCGTGAAATGTCTTCTTATTGACAACTTTATTATAAGAGTAAGAGTAATGTTATGGATATTACACCTCATCTAACCCATATTTTAAGTAAAATAATATAAAGAGAAGAGATTTTGGCCAAGATACATTCTGCAGCTTTATCATTGAACTTAAATAGAAAAGAGTTACATTTGTATTTGATCACATCAAGCTAACAAGATAAGCTTTGATGTGATAAGAAGATTTAAGCAAAGAATAAAAGATAAAGAGATAATACAAAAAATTACAATCAATCAAAAGAGAAATGATACAAACAAATCACTCTTACAAGAGATAAGTAAGAGTCCTAATAGAAAGATGGAAGAAATAAGAGTTCCATGGCAGCAGGTCTCTGGTACTGCGATCGAGCGCCCTAGTGAGTGCACTCGATCGCACTTGGGATGGTTTTGAACTGGAACTTTCTGGTACTGCGATCGATCGCTCTGAAGTATGCGATCGAGCGCACTTGAGATGATTTACTTCGAGACTTTCTGGTACTACGCTCGATCGCTCTGAAGTATGTGATCGAGCGCTCTTCTCTTGAATAGTAGACTCCTTAAGAGGCCCCCTCAAACTCATGGGAGGAGGAAGAATCATGAGTTTGTCACGCAATTCCAGAAACCGAAAAGAAGTTAATCCCTTAGTAAAGATGTCAGCACATTGATCAATGGTGGAAATAAACTAAATCACAATATCCTTGTGCATAACCTTTTCTCCAATGAAGTGATAGTCTATAGCTATATGATTTGTCCGAGCATGATAGATAGGATTAGATGCCAATGCAATGGCTCCAAGATTGTCACACCAGAGCTTTGGTGGAGGGAAAAAGGAGATCCTCAACTCCTTTAAAAGCATGCGTAACCAATATAACTCAGTAGTGGCAATGGCCATAGATCTATACTCCGCCTCTGTGCTTGAACGAGATACAGTTGGTTGCTTTTCGGATTGCCAAGAGATTAAGCAATTGCCAAGAAAGACGCCATAACCACTTGTGGATCTTCGGTCAATTGGATCACCAGCCCAATCAGAGTCACAAAATGCTTCTAGATGAAGATGTCCCTTAGTGAAAGACAAGCCATATTCTGGAGTTCCCTTGAGATACCTTAATACTCTCTTAGCTGCAGTAAAATGAGCTGTAGTAGGACAGTGTAAAAACTGACAAAGATGATTCACTGAGAAGGATATATCTGGTCTTGTGAGAGTGCAATATTGAAATGCACCAACAATATGCCTATACAGAGACTGATCTTCCAATGGTTTTCTATCAAATTTAGTCAATCTTTTGCCCCAAGTGCATGGAGCAGAGTAAGGTTTAGCTCCTATCATGTGAACTCGATGTAGAAGATCAATAATATATTTGGATTGATTAAGATACAAACCTGCAGAAGTATGATGTACATGTATGTCCAAGAAATATGTCAAATTACCCAAATCCTTCAATTTGAATTCAATTTGCAGTTTTGAGATGAGATCATTAATGCTGGATAGAATATTTTCAGTTATGATGATATCATCTATATATATAAGCACAAAGATGGTAAGAGAATCTCTATGCAGCAAAAATAACGAAGTATCCATCAATGATCCTGTGAAACCAAGTTCAAGTAGAGCTTGAGTAAGTCTATGGAACAAGGCTCTTGGTGCCTGTTTTAAACCATACAAGGCTTTGTGATATATAAGCACAAAGATGGTAAGAAAATCTCTATGAAGCAAAAATAAGGAAGTATCCATCAAGGATCCTGTGAAACCAAGTTCAAGTAGAGCTTAAGTCTATGGAACCAGGCTCTTGGTGCCTGCTTTAAACCATACAAGGCTTTGTGAAGCTTGCAAACTGAATCAGGATATTGAGGATCAACAAATCCTCTTGGTTGTTCCATAAAAACTTCTTCATCAAGTTGTCCATGGAGAAAAGCATTTGATATATCAATTTGTTTCAAAAACCAATTATAATGAACAACCAATGCTGGAATCAATCTCACAATTGCAGGTTTTATCATAGGACTAAACGTTTCTGTGTAATCTATACCATCTCTTTGTTCAAACCCTTTTGCCACTAGCCGTGCTTTATACCTTTCAATGGTTCCATCTGGTTTTTGTTTGAGTTTATACACCCATTTGTTTCTAATGACATTTCTATTGTGTGGTCTTGGACAAAGAGACCAAGTGTGATTTTCTTGCAAAGCTTGGAATCACTTTCCATGGCAGCCAGCCAATGAAGATTTGAGGCTGCTTGAGTAAAGGTGCTCATCTCACTGAAGGTAGAGATAGATGTATGCATGGCTTTTAGGGGATGTTTGGTAGAATAGTATAGCTTGAAACGAGTAAATGTTTTAGGTTTTTAGGCTGCCTGATTGGGATCTAGTAACAATATGAGGTGAGCTTGGTGGATCAATCAAGGTAGGTAGTGAAGAGATGGGAGGTATATGATCTTCTAAGATTGGAAGAGATATGTCACAGGTAAGTGTTGATTCTGCAGCAGAATCAATGGTTGTAGGTGAAGTTGGTGTGGTTGTAGGTGAAGTAGGTGGAGAAGTGTAACAGAATTTGTTATTACAATTGGATTGAATTCTGCAGGTAAAAAGCTTGAAGTTGGTATTATTGCAATGGGAACAATTGGAGGAGATAATGGTTCAACAGAAATTGGTTCATTTATGATTAAATCAGGTGAAATATTGTTAACTTCAATGAACTGAGAGAGTAAGGGAACAATACCTTGATTCAAAGAAGAATCATTTGTTGAAGCCATGTGGGAGGCGGTACCTTGTGCAAGAAACAACTTCTCATAAAAAATCACATGCCTTGAGATAAAGACTCGTTTGGAAGAGGTATCTAGGCACCTATATCCCTTTTGATTTAAACAATATCCTATAAAGATACATTGTCTACTTCTAAATTCAAGTTTGTGTCTATTATAAGGATGAAGAAGGTATAGCATTGTTATTTGACAAGAGAGAAGGTAGTGATGAAGGCATTAAACTGAGGATTCTGGCCTCCAACAACGTAAGAGATAAGGTCTTCCTCGTCAACTTTCTTTCCAACAAGAGCTAGTTCATCAACAAGGGACTTGGCTTCTTGTAGATACTCAGAGCAAGTCTTAGTTCCTTGATGAAGAGTTTGTAATTAGTGCCGTAATTGACTGATGTGTGTCCTAGAAGGGCATGCAAAATGGGTAGCCAATGCAGTCCACACCTCATGGGAAGTATTCAAGCCGTAGACTGTTAGAACCACTTTCTCAGAGAGACAAGTGATAAGCCAGCTAAGAACATACTGGTCTTTTCTTTCCCATATAACAGCTTTAGGGTTGATAATATCATCATCCTCTCCAGCAGTTTTGGGAAGGAATTTAGGTGGGCATGGTTTTGAGCCATCAACGATGTTTATATGACCACGAGTACGAAGGATGGGACGAATCTGAAGGCTCTAGGCTAGGTAATTACATTCACCCAATTTGTTAGGTGTAAAGCTAGTAAGATTGGGTATGGAGATAGTGCTTGGTATTAGAGCCATTTGTAGGTTAACGGTCTTGGGCCTAACTCAACCCAAAAGCTAGCTCAGGAGTTGAAGTTTTCTCTCACCCTTATAAATGGCCCATCTCCTTAATACTCAGGCAATATGAGACTTCCAACACGCCCCCTCACGTGTGGAGGGAGGACATTCAAGGCAACACGTGTGACAATGGGTGACGGTGGGCCACAACCAATTGGGCTAGGCTTTGATACCATATTAGAAATGAGTCTTAGGTCTAACTCAACCTAAATGCTAGGTCAAAAAAAGCTAGCTCAAGAGTTGAGGTTTTCCTTCACCTTTATAAATGGCTCATCTCCTTAATACCCAGGCAATGTGGGACTTCCAACACGCCCCCTCACGTGTGGCGGGAAGACATTCAAGCCAACACGTGCGACAATGTGTGACGGTGGGCCACAGCCAATTGGGCTAAGCTCTGATACCATGACAAACATGCAATCAACAAGATGTATGTTAGAAATGGGTCTTGGGCCTAACTCAACCCAAAAGCTAGTTCAGGAGTTGGCGTTTTTTCTCACCTTGTAGATGGCCCATCTCCTTAATACCCTAGCACTGTGGGACTTCTAACACGCTTCCTCACGTGTAGAGGGATGACATCCAAGCCAACACGTGCGACAATGGGTGACGGTGGGCCACAACCAATTGGACTAGGCTCTGATATCATATTAGAAATGGGTCTTGGGCCTAACTCAACCCAAAAGCTAGCTCAGGAGTTGAGATTTGCCTTCACCCTTATAAATGGCCAATCTCCTTAATACTCAGGCAATATGAGACTTCCAACATTTTATTGGACTAATGTGGCAGTTTTCATGGGCTCTTGATATTTTATTATTATTATTATTTTTAACGAGGGCTGATTCAAAGATAAAATTATAATATTTAGCATTATAGGTTGATTCTCACTGCTTTAAAGTGTTGATTGAAGTTACTATTGGGGGTGTTTGTTAAACAACACCCCCGCCACGACATTGTTCATTTGTAAAAAAAAAAAGGAGAAAGAAAAAAGAAAATAATGATTGATATGAGAAAATAAAAAAGTGGTATTGAAAAGTGAAAAATTTCGTTTTGTAGTTTTTTTTTTTTATTTAAATAGTAATAAAAAGTCAATTATGTGATATAAAAAGTGAATGATTTGATATAAAAGTAAGAATGCTTTTTTTTTTTTTTTTTTTTTTTTTAAATATAGTGAATAGTGTGGTGGAATGTGGAGAAATGGGATGGAGTTTAACAAACAAGGCATATAATTTCCTCATGTTGGTAGTTGAGTTTTGATATGATATGGATATGGTTGTTTCTCACAATTAAGTTTATTTCACACTTGGAGGCTGATGTGGATGATTAGTCTCTTATGTTCCTACCCCTATGATCCTACCCTATGACCCTCTTTATACAATTTGTGAGATATAAGTTGATGATATTCAAGGAGCTAGTTTGCTACCCACTATCAAAACAATCAAGGGACTTTGTCTCATATAGTTGAGCTGTATAAATGGTGTCAGTCACAAATTTATGGAGAAATTTGACTTACCCCTCAAACTACCTCTACTTCTAATGACTCTCATAAATTTTTTTAAAAAGTTGCAATGGCTAATGTTTCATTCTAAAGGTATGTTTGAATGTGAGTTTTGGAGGTCTAAAAGTATGTTTAACATTCAAAAAGTTCGTTTTAAAAAAACATACCCGTTTGCTAAAAAAAAATTAAAAGCATTTTTAAGAGCTTTTAGCTTAAATTTTTTGACTTAAAAACTCTATTCTCAAACATAATCTCAAACAGGCTTTAAAACTACTTAAGACTTTCATTTAGCCCCTTTTGTTAGATTTATTTATTGTTATTTTTTTAACTTTGAATGGCGAATGCATCACGTGATGTAAAATGTCCATTATGTCGCTTCTGAGATATGTGAAAATACAATTACATTATTAGATTTAAAAAAGAAACTTCCCTTGAGGTGACCTAGAGTTTGGCCGTGGTTATGGAGGTTACTGTTGGCCGCCCAACAATGAGTCTCCATTTTTTATTTTATTTTAAAAGTCATATTATTTTTAGAGGGAGAGAATAGATGAAATATTCTTATTTTGTTTTTTTTTTTTTTTTTTCCCTTGTAATTGTTGTTTCTACTAGTTATATGTTACAATTCTAAGTATTCCATATGGGGCAAGTGTAATCTTAATCATGTGCATATAAAATTTTGATCACTCTCTCCTTATAAGTCGATTTTTATTAGTGAATTATACTCAAAATTTATATCATTTGGTATCTAAGTCAAAACTACATCTCAAGTTCAAGTCACCCAAAAAGGTCAAGCAATGAGATAAAGTAGACGGCTATAGATGTCGGCTGTCAAGGACATTATTTAAGTACAATTTTAACCTTGAGTGCGCTTATATAATTTTTATGATTTTTAAAATTAATGTCTGTAATATAATTATGTAGAGGATCTGATTCAGCCCAAGCTGCGTAAGAATTGCGTGGAAGGAAACTCTTCATCCATACAATTGCGCAAAGAGCCACGACTACGACAGAGGAAAAGGACCAAATAGCCGAACCAGCGAACGAGAGAGAGAGAGAGAGAGAGAGAGAGAGGGAGCGCGATGAGTAGTAGTAGCACTGAGAAGCTAAAGTCGTCAAGCTCCGAATTGGACTTGGATCAACCCAACATCGAGGACTATCTCCCTTCCGGATCCTCCATCCAAGAGCCCCTGGGCAAGCTCCGCCTGTAAACTCTCTCTCGCTCTCTCTCTCTCCCTCTCTCTCTATTGGGGTTCTGTTTGATTGCTGGGAAATAGGGGAAAAGAAAAATAATGTGACTGTTGTGAGATTCCAAACAGTCATTTTCTGGGCAACCAAATTGGGGTTTGATGAATTAATACGTTAATTGAGAATGAAAATGATTTTGCAGGCGTGATTTGCTCGACATTTCTCCTGCGCTAACCGAGGCTGCTGGTGCCATTGTCGATGTAAAGCTTTTGTTTTTGTGTTTCTTTTTGTTGACAAAGATTTGTGTCATATGTTTCATGAAGATCTTTGGCAGAAATAACAGTTTGGATTTATTTATTTATTTTTTGAATCATTGGTTTGTATATGTTTATTGAAGATTTAAGAAATTTGGATTTTCTAGTTTTGTTTTTGGGTTTTTTATTTCAATAATGACTGAGCAGGACTCGTTCACACGATGTTTCAAGTCAAATCCTCCGGAACCATGGAACTGGAATGTGTATTTATTTCCGCTATGGTGTTTTGGGGTCGTAGTTCGATATTTCATTCTATTCCCCGTCAGGTTAGCCTTACTACTACTACTACTACTGCCACCACTCAAAGATGGAGCTGGTTAATTGATGTTATGCATGATGCATTAAGCTTTAATGAGATTTTGAAAATCTTTATTTTGAAATTGAATTGAATTTGTGCTCCGGAATGTATTTTACTACTACTACTACAACTACCACTCAAAGATCCAGCTGGTTAATTGATGTTATGCATGATGCTTTAGGCTTTAATGAGATTTTGAAAATCTTTATTTTGAATTGAATTGCAGTTGTGATGCGGAATGTATTTTAAAGCAATTGGGATTTTGTGAAATGGAGGGTCTTATGTTCTTAATGTTTGCCTTGTTTATGAGTTCGTGTGAATTTGCTTGTCTTGGTTGAATCTGCAGGGTTATAGTATTGACAGTGGGATGGATAATATTCCTTTCGGCTTTTATTCCGGTGCATTCTCTTTTGAAAGGGCATGACAAGTTGAGGAAAAAGATTGAGGTGTGAAATGTGACATGTTTTTAGATTTTCATATAATTATTGCTCAGCTTCTTTGTGAATAATGCCATACTCTTTGGATTTGTCTTTTTTGATAAATTGCTCTTTTGTTTGCTTCTATTTGTCTCTCTGTATGTATGTATTGGAAATGGAAACTTTGAACTGTCTGGTATTGGATAATTTTTGAATGCTTTTAAGTGAGCTTGTCAGAGTGATTTACATAATTTAAGTATTAGGTTAATATAATGTTCTCTTTTGCATGTTCATCAATGGTTTTCTTCTAAGAATTAATATACCAATTCAATGTTTTAGTTTTCTTAAACACACTCTTATTGTCGTGCCGTAGAACCCTTTTTGTATAAGAAAATATACTTGTATCTAAAGATTGTTTAGGACTAGATAAAACACCTGCAGCAGCCTTCTAACAGCACACAAATGATATTAAGTTGTAGGAGACTCTGACAGAATCCATGGACATGTGAAATCTTTGGAAGGGACCCATGATGCTCTATATTGTCATAGGACAGAATCCATTTGTCATACATGATTGAATCCATGTTCCCGTGGAGACCATGGAAGAGTCCCAACCATGCTCTATATCATCAGGTGAAAGAAACCATTCATCCTACAAGCTAGGTTTCATGGTCATGTGGAAATCTGAGGAAGGATCTTTGATCTTCTCTATTGTCATAGGAAAGAAAACTTTTGTCACACATTTACTTCATTATCAAAAGGAAAGAAAATAAATCTTTTGTTGTACATTTATCAATAACCTGCCCGATGGACTTAATCTTATGATTGCCTCCTACAAAGAAGACTCTTGGCAAGCACATTTATGATATGCTTAATGTAACACCCCGGTCCCATATTGGGAAGACGAGTAGTAGCCCACATAGACTAGGTGGTTTATAAAGATAATTATGATTGTTAAATCTCACATTGTTTAGTTAATAGATGAAAGTAAGCTTTGTAAGGAATTCAATGGAAGTTTCAACCCAGCAAAAAGCGCTAGCCACATTTGCGTTATGACTCCAAAAGTACTAGTTAATTTTGGATCTTTTCTAGAATTCCTTATAAAGAACAATTTACCTAGTAATTAGGCAATGTGAAACTTAGCACTCATAACTATCTTTATAAACTACCAACTCTATGTGGGTTACTCCTCATCTTCCTAATATGGAATCGGGGTGTTATAAATTCCCCTCTTAAATTCTTGACGTCCTCATTAGGGCCACGTTATGCAGTGCTCTAGTACCACATGGTTTGACGTTACAACCTGGCTTTGATACCATTTCTAATGACCTAGGGAAAAGCGTAGCCACATTTTCACTACAACCCCAAAAGAACTAATCAATTTTGGAGCTTTACTAGAATTCCTTATAAAGCCTAGTTTCACCTAGTAACTAGACAATGTAGGACTTAGTACTCATGACTATCTTTATAAACTACCTACTCTATGTGAACTACTCCTCATATTTCCAATATGGGACTAGGGTGTTACACTTAATTTATCAAAGGCAGCTAAACGTGATGATTCCCACTCTTGCATGGCCCCACCCCTTCTTTTGATAGGGTTGGTTTTCTTTTCTCTTATTTTAATTTTCTTCTTTGATTTTGATTTTTATAGCATATTTGATGAAAAATCATTATCTTTTGTGAATTAAATGGCGCAGGTGCTGCAACATATATTCGCTTTTTTATTATGAGATAGATTGAATAAAAGGCCCTAATGTTTCAATGCCCCCTCTCTTTGTCTATTTCTTTCTCTACTAATATCTTCTTAAAATTCTGGTTATGCATTGGATTTAGCATATTCCATTTTGTTTATTTTATTTACAGAGGTCGTTGGTGGAGTTAATTTGCAGCTTCTTTGTTGCGTCATGGACTGGGGTGGTAAAATACCATGGGCCACGGCCTAGCATGCGACCTAAGCAGGTATTTTTGACTAAATATTTTTTTTGGATATCATCCAATGTTTCTTTAGCAGCATATTTTAAGCATTTTCATGCTACTAAGTGGCTTTTTGCTTCTGTTCATGGTTTGAACAGGTTTTTGTGGCCAATCATACTTCCATGATTGATTTCATCATCTTAGAACAGATGACTGCATTTGCTGTTATTATGCAGAAGCATCCTGGATGGGTTGGTAAGTGTTTAAATGCCAATATTCACACTTGATATATATTCGTACAGTTAATATGGTATAACATACTCATTAATGATTTCTGGTTACTGTGTGTGTTTCTCTCAAAGTATTACCAAATATCCTTGTATGATATTTATCCATAAATTCCAATCAGGACTTTGTGCATGTCTTTAGCAGACCTGGTGGTAATACAAAGATATATATCATGTGGAAGAAGTACCCATATATTGTGACAGTGCCTAAAATGCTCCAAATGGTTGGAACTTGGAATTTGATGGTGGTCAATATTTTGGGCCTTGATTGAGATTTTATTCTCTTTTTTTTGTTTGGTTTGCAAATATGTAGTTATTCTGCCATTAGGGTAATCTTTTTGATAAAATGTTTTGCGTTTCCAACTTGCCCTGTGTTATTGAGTTTCATGATCTGATTGCAATATGTAGATAGACAAGGAAAACTATTGTACTTAGTGTTTTAAATATCTTCTGACACATGAATAACACTTTTTCACTGCATAAATGACAGAAATATCCAATTTTTTTGGATAAATATTTGTGTTCTCCATTAAAAAAGATATGTATCTAGAATAACTTGGTATGGATTAAGTGGTGTACTGGTCTGAGTAGGAAAGGTGCACATGGTCCAAACTCTTTTGAGTTGCAGTCCATCCAGTTTTGAAAGTGGAAATAGTTCACTGAGTTTGTATAAGTTAAAATGAGTAAATTTCAGGTTTTATGATATTTAGTATATTTAATATATTATATATATTTTTTCTTATATTTAGAGAACAATTTACACTACGACTTAGCCTATAATATTAAATAGAACCTATAATTTATTCTTCAAAATATTGAAAGTAAGGATTTTGCTTTCTCTGTAGGACTTTTGCAGAGCACCATATTAGAGAGTGTAGGATGTATCTGGTTCAACCGTTCAGAGGCAAAGGATCGTGAAATTGTAGCAAGGAAGTAAGTGTAGATGAAAATATAGAAAATCATCATATCAGAACATCTACTAGGTCATGATTATATGAACTTGTGTACTTCAGGTTGAGGGACCACATTCAGGCGGCTGACAATAATCCTCTTCTCATATTCCCGGAGGGAACTTGTGTAAATAATCACTATACGGTTATGTTCAAGAAGGTACAAGTATATGATTTTGTATCGTAGAAATGTAAGAGAAGTTTTGCATCTCTTGTTGATAAAGTAGGAAACTTCTGTTTCTATCCTGTGATCTTCCTGTATGTAACTCTCTCTCTCTCTCTCTCTCTCTCTCTCTCTCTCTCACACATGGGAAAACAATTTTCTTCTTTTTCTTTGAGTTCTCGATACTTGTAATTTCTCCAACTCATATATTCAATTTTTGTAATGATGTGTAGGGTGCGTTTGAGCTCGGCTGCACTGTTTGCCCAGTTGCAATTAAGTATAACAAAATATTCGTTGATGCTTTTTGGAACAGCCGGAAGTAAGGAGCTGCTTAGAGCCCGTTTAAACTTGTGTGTGTATATCATGTTTATCAATGCGCTGAAAGCATACCCTCCATTTTAGACAGGGTGGCAAAAAACATAGATTCATTTATCTGGGGGCAAGGTTTTGCCGAAGATCAAACTATTCAATAGTCATGTTTTTGTTTTATGTTAGAACGACCATATGGGAGATAAATTCCTTGTTTGAGCTCGGATCTAGGTGGATAGCATTTGGGTTCACCTTTTGTCTCCTGTCTTAGATATTGACATCTGTTACTATGCTGCTAATGAAACGGAAGGGTAATTCTTAGATTATGTGCTTTCTTTGCAGGCAATCCTTCACAACGCATCTGCTGCAGCTCATGACATCCTGGGCTGTTGTTTGTGATGTTTGGTACTTGGAGCCTCAAATTCTAAAACCTGGAGAGACACCCATCGAGTTTGCAGAGAGGTAAATAAACTTCTCCTCAGCTGCAATGAGTTATGCTGACACACTTTTTTGGAAAGTCATAAATGTGTGCTTCTCCGGGATTCCAAGAACCATATCTTATTTATGGATAGCTTCAATTGCATGTAAACGCTCTTGTGCAGGGTTAGGGACATAATATCTGTTAGAGCAGGTCTCCGAAAGGTACCTTGGGATGGATATCTAAAGTACTCTCGTCCTAGCCCAAAACACAGAGAACAGAAGTAAGTCAAATATCTTTCTCTTGCATAAGTAAGTAGAAATGGAAAGATATCAATTTTGTTTGCATAATATTAGTTCATCAACATATTAGTTTATTTATTGCATTGCTGAACCATTCTGATGCTAAGAAAATCAGAGATAATTACATTTTCAAGCTTATTTTTGTAACATTTGCAGGCAACAAAGCTTTGCTGAGTCAATGCTGCGGCGTTTGGAAGAGAAGTGATATGTATATATTTTTGTTTAATTCTTTACTTGTACCTCTTTTGAGATCCTCTACAGTCGATTTCCTATAAGCTAGTTGACCCCCACATGTGAGGGCATTTGGGGTTTAGACTGTGATTAAGCAAAATAATATATAGTTTCTCAACTTTTGCTTATGATGTCGTAATTGAGATCTGGTAACAAGCTTTCACCATCGATTCTAACTGGCATGGAGAAAGAGAAATAGGGTGGGATGATTTTTGGTGTTCCAACTGACGACCCGCCACTAATGCGGTTTTGACCTGCGCGGGTTGGGTGTAGACGGACCTGGAGTCCCATTTTAGTTTTTGACGAAATTCCGATTTGCCCGACTATTTGTAAAGAATATAATTCATAAAACGACATTGATCGCATGTTTACTGATTTTTTTTAGGATAAAATACGTTTTTGGTACTTTTCATTTTATATGAATAAGTAATCACTTTGCATTGAACAACTGAAACAATACAATCTAGACCACCAAAAACTCAACAAAGGAGGCTCCAAACACAACTGAAACATATCACTAACGTTGCTATCAACTTTACTTTTCAAGCTTTCTTCCATAGAAATTGTAAAAGAAAAAGAAAGTGCGTGTCCACTAGTTATGAGCAATTTGAAAAAGAAGCAGCAAAGCCATGATTGAGATCTGGACTCAAAGGAGTTAATTGCAAAACGGAGCTCAATGTCAAAGGATAACCGTCCTTTCATTTCAGCCGACCTAATATTTAATAGCAAAAAGTTGGGTGCACAGGTGGGGAGCCATCCAACCACAATTTGGATCCTCTCTAATCCGTTAGTTATAATTGAGCAGTATTTTTGTCTTTTCACTTTTTGAAAAAATAAAAGTACTAATCCATTATAACTAACTGATAGGGGTGTTAACCCGGTCTGGTTTCCCAGTTTTTGGTCAAAATCGGGGATCGGAATCCGGGAACTAGGACTCCGGTTAACTGGGTCCCCGGTTACTGGCTAGTTTGGTAACCGGTTTTTATATATATATATACCTAGTTCCGGTAACCTGGTAAAAATCGGGTCCCGAAAGCTGGGTACGGGAACTAGGGTACCTGATTTTTGATTTTTTCAAATTGGAACTGGAACCGGGTCCCCGGTAATTTTTGACATCCCTACTAACTAGATATTTTTCGATTCGAATGAACTGGAGAGGATATTGTTCCATCCAATCAAGTGTTTGGTATTAATAGGCCTCCTTTCCTCGACCCCAATCCATGTGAAGATTGGTACATCAAAAGAACCATTGATGTTCCCTGTAGCCTTTTTTTTTTTTTTTTTCTTATTCAATTAGAAAGAAAGAAAGAAAAAAAAATACCATTGATGACTTATTATAGACGTTGAAGATGACTTTCAAGAATAATCTTCCAACGACATAAGTAAATTACAGACAAAATCACAGCGAATCCACAGGAAGAATATTTTAGTGTGAGGCTTCTTCAATCGTTCACATGCTTGTTCTTGGTGGACCATTTTGGCAGCAAATGAAATGCAGTGATGTCTCTCTCAGTCGTTGTATAACATTAATTCTGGTCAAAGTCAACATTTCTTATATTTAATTTCACCCGATTAATGAGCTGTATGTATCACTCATTACCTCCTGGATTGGTCAGCCAAACATGTCCGTGCAAATTCCACCAATACTTTTCGCCAACGCCGCATACAATTCACAAATATTCTGACATCCGCCAACACGTCAATCCTCAAAATCCAGTTGGACCCTAAATCACTGTGCCAAAACCACGAGAGAAGGTGAAGATATCTAAGATAAGATTGACAATTTTTTAATACAAACTCACTATAAAATTAATAAAATATGAGTTATTAGCCTCGATGAAAAAGTAGGGCCAAGTTTATAAGCTATACATATTCAAATAAAGCCAACACTTTTCTTTGTAAACGATTAAATATTTTTAGAATTTTTTTTTTTTAATCTAAATTTGGTTGGAGAAATATGAAGAAAAAAAAAATGCAATCTTATTATTAAATTAGAGTTGTATTAACATGGTCTTTGACCGAGACCAAGCTTGGATTGAGTTGAGTCCCTGACCCGCCAACCATTTTACACGCCGAAGAAGAAGAAAAAACATAACACAAAGTGCCTTTACCCACTTGCAGTGGGGATCACATAGAGACCTACCCCACAAAGTTTTGAAAAGGCTTTCAAATTTTAGTCGGCCAAATATTTTAAATAAGAATAATTATTCTACCTGAACATAATCATAATAGCATTTATTTGCCGAACGATAAATTCTTTTTCCAAATCGATCTGAAAGAAATGGCAGTTGGAAAGTTTCACATGTTAGACGTTCAGCCAATGAAGCAGCCCACCGTGTTGCAAAAATGGTAGTTGTCTCTTATGTTGGCCAGCTAGTGATAGATACCATTCCTCTATGTATTAGAGAGATTGTAACTGGTGAAAAGCTTTCCCATGAGTAATGAAATTCTATAAGTTACCTTTAAAAAAAAAAAAAGTATGAATATCTTTCAATCAATTTAAAATAGTGTCAAATATCTATAAATATTTAAAAGATATATTAAATTTAGTCTAAATTAGTAAATTGTTACTAATAATGTTAAGAATATAATGTGCATTTTAAATGTTTATAGGCACTTAATACTATTTGAAATTGATTGAATAATATTTCTTTTAGATTGTCATCAATGACAAACTCTGCGAGGACATTAATGAAACCAAACGCTAAGAATAATGCTATAAATCTGGTCGATTCATAAACCGACCGACTCTACGATGACGTTATTCTTAAGTGATAGTTACTTTTATGGTAACACGTTATTTGAAAATTAATTTTTTTAAATAAAAAATTAATAAATATAATAATTTTTAAATTGAGATAAAATATTATTGAATTTGAATAGAGTGAAGGTCACCGTAAAAGCATGCGAGTGAAAAAAAAAAAAAGGGAGTCCGTGCATGAGTCCAACGGCTAATACTAGTCGAGTTTATGGAATTCCGCTCCTGCAATTTCCAAATTCCCATACAGCAAAAGTTTTTCAAGAAAGTCAAAGTCACCTAATTTATCCACACACCCCAAACCCAACCCTCCTTCTTCTTCTTTCGTCTTCTTTTGAGGATATTCATGTATATATCCCCAAATATTAAGAAAGCTCAAAGCTAGAGAGAGAGAGAGAGAGAGAGAGAGAGAGAAATGGGTTATGCTAAGGTGCTTCTGGGTGTGCTCCTAGTCTCTGCTCTGAGCATATCAACGGCTCAGCCACTGGCACCATTCAAATGCAGCAAAGCGGGCTCGACGTGCACCGCCCTGATCGACTACGTGTCCCCCAACAAGACCACCCTCTCCGTCATCCAAAACCTCTTCCAAGTCAAGAAGTTCCGCAACCTCCTCGGCGTCAACAACTTCTCAAGCACCGCCTCAGAGAACCAGACCATCAGCGCGCAGCAGAAGATCCGAATCCCCTTCACCTGCTTCTGCTCCAACGGCACGGGTCTCTCTAACCGCAGCCCCGTCTACACCGTCGTCGGCGGCGATGGGTTGGACCACATCGCCGCCGAGGTGTTTTCTCGACTGGTAACGTTAAATCATTCCCTTAAAACTTTAATTTTTTTTTTTTTTTTTAAAAAAAATTTAATATTATTATATTCATCTTAGTTAATGGTTTTAATTAATTAATTGATATTTAACAGGTAACGTACCAGGAAATCGCAGCCGCTAATGGGTTGCCTGATCCGAACAAGATTGACGTGGGGCAGGAGCTGTGGATCCCACTTCCGTGCAGCTGTGATGACGTGGATGGGTTGAAGGTCGTCCATTATGGACACCTGGTGGTTGCTGGGAGCACGGTGGATGGCATAGCGGAGCAGTATGGGACGACGTCGTCTACTCTGTTGAGCCTCAATCAGATGACTAATGCTAGCGATCTTAAGGCCGCTCAAGTTCTTGATGTCCCCCTCAAAGGTTCCAATTTTGCTTTCTTGAAAATTGTCTTTATAAATGCAATTGGAAGGTTTTAAAAATTCAAGTAATTTTATTAATTAATTACACTCCGGTACAATTTTATATGATAATCAACGTGTTAGCAAGTAATAATCATAAGAGGATTAACTTGAAAATACATTTGGCTTGATGGGAATATTCTCTGAAGTTGAAACTAGCAAAACTATATTCAATTCAAGAAGTAATGATGACCCGATTTGCATCGGGTGCAATTTGATTGAATGCAATACAGGCTGTTAATTGCACTCGAATCCGGTCACAAGATGCCACGGGTTGCCGCTTGCAGCCAGTGAGTACAGCTAGTCTTGTCAATTGATTAAGAGGATAGGGTCCCCAGGGATCTTGTCTTACATTATCAATTATCAATGGTGCCCACTGACTTGTTGATGTCTGGCAAATGGTTTGACATCATAGGTGGGTGCAAATAGTTATGATGTTTCTTTTTTCAAAAGTTTTTCAAGATCTATTTTCTTGGATTCACTTCTTTGCTTTTTTGGATACTCATGGATAACAAGTTTTTTCATGTCACCCTGCGAGTTGTATTATTGACTCAATTATTGGAGTAACTATATATATATATATATAACTTCAATAATTCATTTTTTTTTTTGGAATTAAAGAAAAAGATAGTTGGTCCAAGCTCATCCTCATTTCTTGATAGGATTATCTTAGGATCCAGTTATACACATGGGGCTTAACACCAATATTTCTTAGTTGGTTATGTTAAAGAATTTGACTCGTTTAATTAATTGAGTCGGGTTAGAGTTGACCTATATAATCTTATACTCCTTCCTTGACACAACTTAAATCTGACAAACGATATTCAGGATTCACAATTTTTGATATGACCGATTAGGGTTGAGAGATCTGACTTGTTTAATTAAATGTGTCGGGTTATAGTTGACTTATATAGTTTTATACCTAAGTCTTGACATGATCCAAATTCGGCACACGAACATGAATTGCCACCCCTAACTAGTTACTACTTTAAGCTTTGCACCTGCCATAGGAATTAGGTGTTGTATGCGTTTCACTCACCTTGGCAATTTCTTACATTGCTTGATACGCTTTCTTGAGATTTCTTTTTGGCTTATAGCTTATTTTTGACATTTATAGTTATTGTGAGTAAATGATGCTCAAATGCTTATTTGCAGCTTGTACATCCAATATAAGCAGCACCTCCTTGGATTACCCTTTACTTGTTGCCAGAGACACTTATATCTACACTGCTAGAAATTGTATTAAGTGCACATGTGACCCAGCGAACAACTATACGTCGTAAGTGTATATAACTCGGTGGCTCTTGATATTTGTGTTTTTTTGTTTTTTTTCCTTCTTGGTGGTGGCTTCTCCAGTTTCTAAATTCATATCATTTTGGTGAGGCCAGACTACAATGTGAGGCTTCTGGACTAAAACCATTATCCAACTGGACAGCATGCCCTGCAATGCAATGTGAAGGTGCAGGCAATAATCAATACATTGGAAATATAACATCTTCAGGTGGTTGTAACCAAACAACCTGCGCATATACCGGTTACGATTCCCAAACCATTTTTGCAAGCCTTGTCACAGAGTCCACTTGTCCAGGTTGGTGCAATTTACTATCCTTGCTGTAGTGATTCGATTTTATGTGTTCTATAGAGACCAGCCCAAGATTGAGGGCATTAATATTTTTATATCACCCAAATACATATAGATTGCCCATGTCACTACCTAGGAATTCCTTTTAAGAGGTCGTTAGTGGTTAGTGTATGTGTATATGTTCCCTCTATGCAATCTTGGTTAAATTTTGATCTCTGCAAGATTAGAAACAACAACCAGCAATCTCTTATGCTGATTTCTTCTCTCTGGTTAGCTGTTTCATGTGGTAGTACTAGCATGATCGTCCGAAATTTCTTGATGCTCACTTGTCCAAGCAGTTGAACTTGAGAAATGAAAATTTGTGTGTTTCTTTTGTGATATGCAATTCCTTTCACTTATAAATGATTATATAATTAACTAAATACCATTTTGTTTTTCGTTGTTGGTAAAACAGCTTCTGATGGAACGAACAGTGGTATTCAAGGTTTAAGATGGAACTTCCTTTTCATCTCTATTCAACTGATCTTCATTTGTCTTCATCTTTCCCATTAAGATGTACGCACTTTTTATCGTTTTATCCATTCTCAACTTACTGTATGAGTACAGGAGTGGACATTTGTGATGTAGAGTATCTCATTTGATTTGATTTTGGTGTTTGAGATTAAACTTGTAGCATCAACAAGCGGAAAATTGAAGTTTTTTGCTTGGAGGGTTATTTGCAAAGTTTTATCATAAATGGAGCTTTATTTTGTCCTTATTCGATTGGTGAAACCATTTTCCTGTGATTTATCAGATGAGCATGTATTGTGACGCTTGACAGAAATATGTTGAATACGTGTTTAGTACTGAATTATTTATCTTATCTTTGGGTGGTAGTGATCTAGTGCTAGGAATTCAGTGGTTAAGAAATCTGGGGCTTATCCTTTGGGATTTCTTAGAATTAACCACGGAATTCTGTTATGGTGCAAAAACCATAATGCTTAAGGGTTTATATGTTACTGGATCAGTGGTGATTGAAGGAGAAAATTTTCCTAGATTGGCTAGAGCTGAGAAAAAAGGGTTAGTGATACAGCTTATTGAAGAGTGTGGAATTCCTGATTTAATGTAGTTGAGGGTTGCATTTCAAATCCGTTGGAAGAGTTTAAAGCAGTATTTGAGGAACCTAAGGGCTTACCTCCTAATGGGAGTTATGATCATCAAATAGTCCTCAAGGAGGGTACCTCTCCTTATTATCAGAGAGATAAGATAGAAAAGTTTTTTCGGGAATTAATGGAATTTTATGAGTCGTCCGAAATAGTCAGAGTCCTTTTCCTTCTCACTTTTTGCTTGTTAGGAAGGCGGATGGTAGTTGGAGGATGTGTGCGGACTATAGAGCCTTAAACAAGGAGACCGTTGAGGACAAATTCCGAATTCGAGTAGTGGATGAGTTGACTAAAACAACGGTCTTCTTTAACATGAATTTGAGATCTAGTTACCACCAAATCAGTGCGGGGGCAGAAGATATACCAAAAACTGCATTTAGTACACAAAAAGGGCGCTATGAGTTCCTAGTTATACCCTTTAGGTTAACTAATGCTCCTACAACATTTCAAGGACTGATGAATGAAGTTTGTTAACCTTAAGGAGACTTGTAATTTACTTCTTTGAAGACATAGTTATCTATAGTAAAGGAATGGAGTAGTACTTAAAACATTTGAGGGTTGTGTTAGAAACTCTAGGGCAGTATCCAATATTCAGAGGATTCCTTGGCCTAACTGCATATTACAAGAAATTTATTAGGAATTATGGTTCTATAGCTGCTCCCTTAACTGCCCTATTGAAGAAGAATTCATTTTAGTGGATAGAAGCAGCCAAAGAAGTTTTTTGCTTGGAGGGTTATCTGTAAAGTTTTATCATAAAAGGAGTTTACATGGATGCTCTTATTTACTTGATGAATTTACAATACAAATGATCCATATTTGTACGGAGATGGAGAAAATACAAAATAGTCAAGGAGATCAAATTAAATCATAATTGAATGTATTCAAATCTAATTTGATTTTATTATAATTGAAAAACTATAAATAGATAAATATCATAGTTTATGCGGAATTAACAAATATTTATCAAAGCAAACAATCACCAAAATATAAACAATCACACACAAGGATTTTGGTGACGAAGATGAAACCTTTTAGAAATCAATCTAAAAGTAAAACCTCTCCGGGGCAGCCAAATCTAGGAAATCACTATCAAAAGATTATTCAGAGATTACAAACACTAGGAACACTTACAACCCTTTGTAAGACCTTGGCTCTGTAAAATCGACAAGCCTACAACTCGTCTCCTTATTCACAATCTTCTTTAACGTGATTTTCCTTTACCAGACCCATCCGATAGACTTCTCAATAAAGTTCAATGAAACTAACAATAATCTTCTAAGAGGAATAATTATGCTCACACAGATTTTCTCTCTAAGTACAGCCTCTCACGAAACTTATGGTAGAATTTCGTCAATCTCTCTCTATAAAGATGTATATATACCTTCGACAAAACCCTAGACTTAACACACTTAAAATCATGTTTTTGGGCCTAAAACTTACGGGGTGTCCAGACAGGGCCTTGCGGAGCAGAAACAGAGTTTCTGAAAATGCTGTCCGGACATGAGGAAGGCTCGTTCGAACAGGGCATGCAATAGGTGAAACTGTATTCTGGAAATGCTGTTCAGCCTTGATCAATAGCTCCGATCAATGGGCGTTTGTGGTCCGATTGAGCTGAAATTTTGCAGGGACGTTCATAACATATGAATCTACATTATGAACGGTGGAGATTGGATTCTGAGCATTCTATATCAGTGTTTGAGCCTATGAACAGTAACATCTGCATTTTGAAACTGAATTAAGCTAACATAAGAACTAACAAAATCCCCATTTGGCAATTCAGTAACAAAACCAAAATACCGAGCCAATCCCATCATTTCCTCATATTTACTCCCCCTTTTTGTCACAGAATGACAAAAGGTCTTCATGTTTCCTAAAACATTTCGCAAAATACATCAAGGCATATATGGAACAAGAATACATAAATAAAACTCATGATTAAAAAAAATGAAATAGAATGCAAGATTATAAAGAAACATCAGTAAAACTCCCCTTCAATGTATGACTCAATTATCAACAAGAAACTGAAAAAACAAAACATGTTTCTACCCCTCAAAAGTCAAATGAACACATATGATATACACATCAATGACTCATGTATTGCACAATAAATATCCCAAATATGCAAAATACACATGAGACTAGAAATGACAAGAAACTCATATTGCTTAACCCAAGCAAAGAAAAATGTTTCATTCAACCTATGCTTGTGTAGTGTGTGTGTAAGCCATCCAAAGAGAAAAATTTCAACTTACAAAATGAGGAGAAAGTTTCACCACCATGAGGTTTTGATAAATATATCAAATCAAAACTCAAATATTATCATACTAGGGCCTAGCCACTCTCATCCTATACATTTCTCTTTATAAAACATTTTGCACAAGTTTGACACAGTGAAATAAATTCCTTTTGGAATATGATCTTTTGATTTTATTTGTTTCACTATTTTGTTTATTTTTCTTTTTGAGAAAGTGTTCTTAAACTTTTGGTGCTTATCACAAAAGAAAAGCAGGAATTTTTAAGCCATAAGTTCAACTAACATATGGTCAATTTGAAAAATAGGACTAGTCAAAAATCTCATATGGTTACCTAACAGACCTTACAAATAAAGTGAAACAAAACCTCAATTTAAGCTTAAATGTGCATAAGAGATAAAGCATAGGCAAAATGTACCACATAAGTTCAGGCTTTAGGTAACCACAAAAACAAGTCCATTGACACAAATTTTTGTCTCATGCATATTAAGAACATTCCAAGACGCAAGGAATTAAATCCATAAAAAGCAACATGAGAAATTAATGGACTATCTAGGTGCATAAGACAAAAAAAAAAAAAAAAAAAAAAAAGAAAGTAAAATAATTTGTTATTTTTCACAAAAGAAATGCACAAAAAAAAAATATAATTTCAAAACAAAATAAAACAAAAATGCAATGCAAAACGAAAAACAACATGCTCTAGGATATGCAAAGATATGCAAGAAAATCAGTCCTAGGCATGTGGGTCACTCACCTAACATAAGGTGAGATCATCACCACTCCCCCTCAAGGGGTGAATGGTATTATCCTTCCTAACCCAAACTTGAGAAATCTTAGGTCTAGACTTATGACTTTGCTCAAACTTATATAACTTAGATAGCACTTCTCTCATCATTATGACCAAACCCTCACTTTCTTTCTAGAATAGGAATTGTCATTTATATGCACATAAGGTTTCAAATTAAAACAGTGAGGTCGAATGTGACCCACTTTTCCACAGTGATGACATGTAGGGACAAACTTTTGAGAAGGTAATTTCCTAGGAGGATGCACGACTCTAGGTGTAGGGTAAGATGCATGAGGTTCAATGTAGATTTTCTTACCTTTCTTACCTTGAGGTGTCGGAGCAACTGCTTGCTTTTCTTCACT
This sequence comes from Corylus avellana, assembly GCF_965113065.1. NCBI lineage: Eukaryota > Viridiplantae > Streptophyta > Magnoliopsida > Fagales > Betulaceae > Corylus > Corylus avellana. The sequence goes on along the minus strand of NC_142491.1, from coordinate 20,164,379 downwards.
TGAAGATTCTTTTACTTTCACTGGTTTAACAAAAACAGTCTTTGAAGTAGAAGCACGGTTAGAAGACAAAAAAACAGTTTTATCAAATCCTAAGCCAGATCTGTCACTAGAGTGCTTTTGAATATGCAACATTTTATCAAGCTTTTCACTAGAGAATTTACTCAAGTGATTTCTAGATGCAATCAGATCATTTTGAAGGGATTTATTTTTAGCAATTAACATATGATTTTCAGATTTGAGAGTATTACAAACAGCATGTGAATCACTCAAAGATTTCAACAATTTATCCCTTTCAAGCTCAAGATTCTTAAAATCCTTAACAATTTTCAAGTTAGTATTTCTAAGCATAGAAAACTTTTCCATTAAATTGTTAAGGAGTTTTGAAGATCATTAACCCTATTTGATTCATTATCAGAGGCAGACTAAACATTTAATTGATTTGAATCATCAGAATCATAGGATGCAACAAACGCCACATAATTAGGAGTTTCTTCCTCATCAGTGTCACTCAAGGTTATATTGAAAGCTTTTTGACCTTTTGGCTTATTACTCTTGAGGTTAGCACAATCCTTTCGCATATGACCATAGCCAAAACACTCATAACATTTTGGACCACGTGGGTCTCTTTCATTTCTATCTTGAGTACTCTCTTTTTGTTTTTCAAATTTCTTGAAAATTCTATGTTCATTCCTAAAATACCTTCTAGCTATCAAGGCAAGTTCCTTATCATCTGGTGAATCCTCATCATATAACTCATCAGAGTTCTTCCTAAGAGTTCTAAGGGCAATATCCTTATTTTTTCTAAGTTGAGGCAAGGAAAACTCATAAGTTTGAAGAGCACCAACTAACTCTTCTATCCTCATGGTATTAAGATCAGTGCATGACTCAATAGCAGTTACCTTCATTCTGAATTTTTTAGGGAGTGATCTCATAACTTTTCTAATAAGCTTAGTGTCAGAAACTTTCTTTCCTAGATTTATCATGGATTTTCTAATTTCACTAAGTTTACAAAAAAATTCATTGAGTGTCTCATCCTCTAACATTTTAATATCTCAAACTGAGAAATTAACATTTGAAGTTTTGAAGCTTTAACAAAATTAGTTCCTTCATACGTAGTTTTTAGGATCTCCCATGCATCTTTGGCACTATCACAATTTGAAATTTTGGAGAACTCAGTTTGTGAAATTGCCAAGCATAGAGCATTCATAGCTTTGTCATTCGCCATACAAGTTTGTTTTTCAACATTAGACCATTCAGCTATTGGCTTATCTGGAGCTTTAAATCCAGATTCAATGACATGCCAAACATCTATAGATTTTAAGAAAAATCTCATACGGGACTTCCAATAGCCATAATTTGATCCATCAAAATTAGGCACAATGTTAAGGGTTTGAGACATCTTAAACAAGAAACAAAGATCACACTCAGGAATTTAATCATTCACGGAGTGAACCCGTTTGATACCAATTGAAAAACTCTAAATAGATAAATATCACAGTTTATGCGGAATTAACAGATATTTATCAAAGCAAACAATCACCAAAATATAAACAATCACACACAAAGATTTTGGTGACGAAGAGGAAACCTTTTAGAAACCGATTTAAAAGGTGATCGGGTGATCAAAATGCGTCTTAAATAACAATAGGAGTGCCAACTATGGGCCAAAATGAAAGCCAACAAAGAGTCGAAAATAAGAGTCAACTATGGGGTAAAATGAGGTTGGTTTTTAAACAATACTACAAAGATCAAAGACATTGGACCAACAAAGGCGGTCGGCGACGGATTAAATAGCAATAGGAAGGTCAACTATGAGCTAAAATTAATGCCAACAAAGGGCTGAAAATAAGAATTAACTATGAGCTAAAATGTGGTTGGATTTTAAACAATACCACAAAGGCCTAATAAATTGAGCCAACAACGGGCCAAAAATCGGTTTGGGTCAACAAATAACCAACAATAAACTAAATAATGATTGGGCCAACAAAGAGCCGAAAGATAGGCAACTTGGCCTCTCTCGAATTTATTTTTCTTCTCGGTTTCGACTTTTCTCTCTTTTTTTCTTTTCTCAAACAAATGATTTACAATACAAATGTCATATAAATAGGGACATGTAGATAATACAAAATGGTATGAGAGATCAAATCAAATCATAATTGAATGTATTCAAATCCGATTTGATCAATGACAATATCAAATCATATCTCACAATAAACTCTAATATTTCTTTGGGGTAAATGTAAGAACCATATACTAATGCGTCTTTTCTTGTCTCTTAGTTTAACGACGGGCCAAACCACTGGTAGTTGATGTTTTCGAACCTAGGTGTTCAGTCTCAGTGGGCCTCCTCAACTCAAGCCCGGCCCACGTGAATATTGGTACATCAAAAGAAGTTACCATTGACTTAGAAGCTGATGATGACTTTTACAAGTTGGGACTTAGAAGCTGATGATGACATTCTGCGAATCCACAGGAAGAATATTTTAGTGTGAGGCTTCTTCAATCGTTCACATGCTTGTTTTCTTGGTGGACCATTTTGGTAGCAAATGATATGCAGTGATGTCTCTCTCGGTCGGTGTACTAGATTGGTCAGCCAAGCCAAACCTTTACGTGCCGGACTAACAAGGTGCAGATGCCATGATTACTTGGCAGTTGGCTCGTTGATTTGGTTAATGCCGCTTACAATTGATAAATACTCCGGTATCTTCCAACAAGTCAATCCTCAAAATCTTGACGGACCCTAAGTTATAGTATCGAAACCACAAGTGAAGGTGAATAATTGGATATGGACGGCTAAATTTTTGACTTGATTTATTTAATTAAATAGATAAAACCACAAGAGAAGGTGAATAATTGGATAAGGGCGGCTAAATTTTTGACTTAATTTGTTTAATTAAATGGATAAGTTATACATATTCATTAAAAAGGGAACACTTTTCTTTGTATACAAGTAAAAGAAGTATTTTAACTTTCGGTTGGAGAAAAAGAAAAATGAAAAAAAAAAAGAATTGCAATCTTAAATTAGAGCTGTTTACGACCGAGATCACCAAGCATGACACGTGATTTGAAAGAAGAAAAAACATAGTCCATCACTCCATTGACGAGTGTGACAACCAAGTGCCTCCCCCCAACCGACAGGAAACAACAGTGAAGAACTTTGCAGCAGCGCTCTCCAACTCTCCAACTCTCCAAGTCAAGAGTTATTCTCTTTTCCTTTTTTTTTTTGGGTGATTGTTGACTTAGGGAAAGATAATTTTATTTTATTTTATTTTTTATTTTCTTATTTTCTAAGGAGCGGTAACAAAATTTTGTTACCAGGGGCGCCGCCCGCCCTATATATATATATATATATATATATATATATATATATATTCCTCAAAATAATAAGAAAGCTCAAAGCCTCAAAGCTAAAGCGAGAGAGAAATGGGTTATGCTAAGGTACTTCTAGGTGTGCTCCTAGTCTCTGCTCTGGCCACCACATTAACCGCTCAGCCACTGGCACCATTCAAATGCAGCAAAGCGACCGCCAAGTGCACCGCCCTGATCGACTACGTGTCTCCCAGCAATACCACCCTCTCCTCCATCAAAGATCTTTTCCAAGTCAAGAAGCTCCGCAACCTCCTCGGCGCCAACAACTTCCCAAGCACCACCTCAGAAAAGCAGACCATCCGCGCTCACCAGAAGATTCGAATCCCCTTCACCTGCGCCTGCTCCAACGGCACGGGTCTCTCTAACCGCAGCCCCGTCTACACCGTCGGCGGCCGCGATGGGTTGTACCACATCGCCGCCGAGGTGTTTTCTGGACTGGTAATTACGTTAAATCATCCCGTTAAACTTTAATTTTTTAATTTAATATTATTATATTCATCTTAGATAATGGTTTTAATTAATTGATATTTAACAGGTAACATTCCAGGAAATTGCGGCCGTTAATGGGTTGGTTGATGTGAACAAGATTGAGGTGGGGCAGAAGCTGTGGATCCCACTTCCATGCAGCTGTGATGACGTGGATGGGGTCAAGGTCGTCCATTATGGACATCTGGTGGATGGTGGGAGCACGGTGGAGGGCATAGCGGAGCAGTATGGGACGACGTCGTCTACTCTGTTGAGCCTCAATCAGATGACTAATGCTAGCGATCTTAAGGCCGCTCAAGTTCTTGATGTCCCCCTCAAAGGTTCCTTAATGACTATTTTGGAGAAAATTTTCTTTAATCTATTTTAATAAGTGTCAAATGTCATCTAATATGTGAAAAACACATATTTTCTTTAATATTTTTAACAATAATTTATTACTATTCTACTAATTTACTTAAAACCCAAACATTGATTTTAGTTAGTTATATTTGAGATGTATTTTTGTCTTTTTACTTTTTGATGGGATAAATACTAGGGGTGCAAAGGCGGTTATGGTTAGCGGTTAGTGGCAATAACCGCTAACCGTAACCGCCTTAGCGGTTAGTAGATTTCACTAACCGCAAACCGCTAACCGCCGGTTAGCGGTTAGCGAAATAGATAACCGCCCGCTAACCGCTTTTTTAAAATTGAGCTTTTTGGGCTTATTTTTTTGGGCTTTTTTTTACTCTCTTTTTTTTTTTTCTTGTATTTTTAATATCTTCTTGGGCCCAATTGCTATAAAAAGAGCTCATATTGAAAAATCAAAAATATTTGACCCAAAATTTATATTTACTTGTACTTTAAATATTAAATCATAACCAGTTAACTTTTTTTTTAAAAAAAAAATAAAAAAAATTCAACACAACATAGAAAAAAAAGTTCAGAATTCAGACAACTGTCACAACATATAAAAAAATATATAAAAAAAGTTCAACACAAAGCATATAAAATAAGTTCAAAAAATGGTTAAATTTCTTTTTCTAAAAAATGTTCAAAAAATACATTAATACTTCAATTGTGATTATAAGTAACACATTGTTGAATCTAATGTCAATTACTTAATTTAATATTATATAATTATATAGTCTCATTAAATTATATCATATGATTCATATGATTAATTATTTAAATTCTTATCATATTTACTTATAATCTTTTTTCTTCGAATTAAACTTAATATCTAATGGTAAATGATAATGTTCAAACTCCTAAATCCTAAATTCTTAAAGTATCTAAATAATGCTTTAATTAAATTGTAGACTTGTAGTTATAAGTAATATATTGTTTAATTCAATTGAATTAATTGTGATTATCATTATACATGAATCATATGATTAACTTGTAGACTTATGACTTGTGAATTATGTCATATTATATATGTATTATTTATTATTATATAATCATATGATTTAATGATCAAGTCATCATGTGATATAATCATATCAATTATAGTGATAATATATAAATTACTAAAATTATAATGATAATACATTAATACTTAAATTGTGTTTATAAGTAACACATTGATCATTGTTTAATCCAATGTCAATTACTTAATTTGATATTATGCGAATCATATCATCATTGTACATTAATAATATGATTCACTTGAAGTCTTGAATAAAGTATTTGAATTGTCATTGAATCATATGATTAAGTATTGATATTATATATTTATATTATTCATATACATATGTAGACTTATATAGACTTATAAGTTTATAACATACATTGGAAATAAGTCTCCAGATATTTAATTGTTGTATTAGTATGAATTGGTATACTTAGGAGTTATGTCATATTATATATGCATAATTTGTTATTATATAATCAAATGATTTAATGATCAATCTCATGTGATATAATTATATAAATTATAGTGATAATATATTAATACTCAAATTGTGATTTAATTATTTTTTTAAAAAAAATTGTGATTTAATGATCAAGTGATTATATGATATAATCATATAAATTATAGTGATAATATATTTAATACTCAAATTGTGATTTAATTATTTTTTAAAAAAATTGTGATTTAATGATCAAGTGATTATGTTATATGTATAAATATTTTTATAATTATAATTATAAAAATATATTATATAAAAAGGCGGTTAGCGGTTACGGTTAGTAGACCCAATAACCGCTAACCGCTAGGCAGTTATAGCGGTTAGGCGGTTAGTTGTTAATGCGGTTAGGCGGTTAGGCGGTTGCCTTTGCACCCCTAATAAATACTCTTTCAATATAACTAATTGGATATTCTTCGGTTCAAATGAACCGGAGATTATCATAATTCTATTAGATGACACTTAACACTTCTTAAGTTGAGTTGAAAGAAATTTTCTCTAAACCAGTTTGAAGGAAACCCTTAATAATATTAGGATAATGATATACTTTACCTTGTTATTATTTGACATAAGATTTAATTTTATTGGATGTAAACTTCCTATATTGTATATGTGGGACTTTTCTTTTGCTTTAATTTTTTGTTTCTTTTATTTTGCCCTGCTTGTCCATAACTTGGGTTATATGATTAATTTGTAAAAACATTTGGGTTGATGGAATAATATCCTCTAAAGTTTTGACTTCATTCATAATCAAGAGACTGGAGTTTGTTATTATAACAAAATAATGTCACAGATATAATTAGGAATTTCTTCAATCCAAACTTCATCTATAACTTGTCTAATTGTTGCTCTTGTCAACCCGTGCGCAATAGAATTTGCATCTCTTCTAATATGGCTAATCTACTAGTTGTGCATAGATTGAGCATTCCTCGAGTGTCTTCTGCTAGTTGTTCATATCTACTCCAGTTTTGTCCCATGAATTTCATTGCCTTCTCTGCAAGAGCTTTATTTTTGAAACTTTTTCCCACAGGCTCCTCACACATGCATTGCACAAGGACATTTCCATAATATTTGTGCAGTATTTTTACTATCTAATTAAACCACCGATAGGGCAAGAAAATTGCTTAACTATACATCTTTTCCGCAGATTATCTTTAGTTGGTAGTGTACGTTGGGATCATTTGTATAAATATTTTGCACATTGGAAATAATCCCATGATCTTTTACTTCGAGAGAATTAGGCTAGATCATGCATAAAAATAAAGCACAAGATAGGTGCACTTACGCGGTCCTTTTAAGTGTATTGATGAACCTTCAAGTTTTCTTTTTGATTGCTAAAGATGAACTTTCTCAATTGCTTGAGAAAACTAGAAGCATAAACTTTGAGAACAACGTGTTCTAAAAATATCAGGATTGAAAGACTTGTTTCTCTCTCTTTCTCCATCATATAGTGTGTTTATGCCTTCACTAGGGACCTCCATCCATCCGCCGCTGTCATCCTCGTGACTCCCATCCACTTTCACCGGTCTTCTCTCTTCCACCTTACGGCTCTACTCTCGGCAGCGATACCACACAGTTCTCCATAACCTACACGTACGTACCACCTCTACCATAGGTCTCTTTCAGCAAATCCATGGTCCCATGGCCCTTTTCCAAAGAGCATTTTTGGTATTTCAGATTTATTAGATTCGGATATGAGTTTCAACAAAACCAGCTGATTCAGTTGGGGTTCAAACTCACCGTCCTAGAAGGAAATCTCGCAACTGTTGTACATATTTTACTTCGACATAAAATGGTTTCCATAAAATGATTTTCACATTTTACGGTGTTTACTTCGACGTAAAATAGTGGCCAAGGAAAATATTTTCCTTTTGACTGAAAATTCTTCTTTAATTTTTGGAAAATGGTTTATGGTTTTGAAAACCATAAACCTTTTTCGATTATGAGCATCTCAATCTTAAATTGATGGACCTTGCCAAGACCCGCCCAGAACCTCGCCGGGACTTGCCCGGGACCTGATCGGGACCCACCTGAGACTTGCCCGAGACTTGCCCAGGACCCACCCGGGACTTGACCGGGACCCCGCCGGGACCTACCTAGGACCCGCCCGGGACTTGCCCGGAACTTGATCGGGACTTGATTGGGACCCGCCTGGGACCCACCCGGGACTTGACCAGGACTTGACCGGAACCCGCCCGGGACTCGCTTGGGACCCTGGCGGGACCCACCTAGGACCCGCGCGGGACCTGACCTGGACTTGCCCGGGACCCCAGCAGGACCCGCCCGGGACTTACCCTGGACTTGACTGAGACCCGCTCGGGACTTGATCGGACCTGCCCAGAACCCTCCGGGACTTGACTGAGACCCGCCCGGGACCCTCTGGAACTTGACAGAGACCTGCTCGAGACTTGCCTGGGACCCCGCCGAGACCCGTCCGAGACTTGACCGGACCTGCCCAAGACTCGCCTGGGACTTGCCTGGTCGGGTCCTGGGCGGGTCCCGGTCAAGTCCAGTCGGGGTCCCGAGCGGGTCCCTGGCGGGTCCTGATCAAGTCCCTGCGAGGTCTCGGATAAGTCCCGGGAGGATCCCGGGCAAGTCCCGGGTGGGTCCTGGTCAAGTTCCGGGCAAGTCTTGGCGAGGTCCTGGACAAGTCCCGATCAAGTCCCGGCGGGGTCCCAGGCAGGTCTCTGCGGGGTCTCGAACAAGTCCCGGTGAGGACCTTATTGGAAAAAAATATATAGAAAAAAAAAAAAAATTATTTTCCATGTGCACGGTAAACGCCGTAAAATGTTCTGGACAGAAAACATTTTCAAGGAAAGTGACATTCCTGAAAATATTTTTCGATGAAAACCATTTTACGTCGAAGTAAACAGAGCCTTGGTCTTACTAGTTTCCTCGAAGAGAAGTGCTACACATCCCAAATTTTCTTGTTAATTCCCCCGATAGTTTTATCCATCATATGGGGTAACATCTTTCATTGGCTGCATTCCCCCTAGACTTCCACATTTTTGGTCTCCCTCCGAAGCAGTAAGGTGCTAGTTGTCGGTTTAGATTGCATTTTTCTGTTGATTTGCTTGTGTTTGGTTATGTTTTCTGTTGTTGTTGTTATCTGTAACTCTTTAATTTCCAAAGTACTTAAAAAATAAAACTCTTTTACAAGTTCGATACATGTAAGGAAAACACATGATTTAAAGGTTAAAAGTTACTGGAAATAAATGATGCTCAAATGCTTAATTATTTGCAGCTTGTACATCAAGTGTAAGCAGCAACTCCTTGGACTTCCCTTTTCTTGTTGCCAAAGACACTAATTTGTACACTGCTAGAACTTGTATTAAGTGCACATGTGGCCCGGCCAACAACTATACCTCGTAAGTGTGAAATTGAATGGCTCTTAATATTATTTGTGTTTGTTTGTTTGTTTTTTTTTTTTCCTTCTTGTTGGTTTTGGTGGCTTTTGCAGTTTCTAAATTCATATGATTTTGGTGAGGCCAGACTACAATGCAAGCCTTCTGGACTAAAACCATTGTCCAACTGGATGACATGCCCTGCCATGCAATGTGAAGGTGAAGGCAATCCATACATTGGCAACGTAACTTCTTCAGGGTGCAGCCAAACAACCTGCGCCTATTCTGGTTACGACAACCAAACCATTTTTACGAGCCTTGTCACAGAGTCCACTTGTCCAGGTTCGGGCAGTTTGCAGTGATTCGATTTTCTATACAAGAAATGATTGGTGTCAATAATTTGCTTATATTTTCCTACAAATTAAAGATCAAACATTAGATTTGTGGGGTCAATAATTGATTTATGTGGAGTCCACAAATTTAATGATTGATTTGTAAGATGAGATATGGAGAAAATATTGACGCCAATCATTTTTTTTTTTTGTATTTACGTAGATTCGTTAGTGGTTGGTGTATGTGTATCAGTGTATATGTTCCTTCTATGCAATCTGGGTTAAATTTTGATCTCTCCAGGATTAGAAACAACAACCAGTAATCTTGGCTAATTAAGCAGTTGAACTTGAGAAATGAGAATTTGTGTATTTCTTTTGTGATATACAATTATTTATTTATTTATTTATTATTATTATTTTGTGATATGCAATTCTTTCACTTATAAATTAATGATTATATAATTAATTAAACTAGCGCGGTTTTTTTTTTATTATAATTTAAATCTAAAAATATTTTTGCGAAAGCTTACGTATTAGAAAAGAATATCAAAAAATATAAATAGTAATAAAACAGAAAGAAAAGAAAGTTACAAATCGAAGATCGAATTCATTAAATTGAAACAACTGTTGTTTTCTATCTTATGGTAACGGTTGGGTGGATCAAATTAAACTGATATGAAACAATAAAAAACTGTCATAAAATGTTACTTGTTACAGATTTAGCTACCCCAACACCATTTTATATATTATTATTATTGGTGACGTGCCACTTTGAGATTTATTATTTTGAAAAAGGTGTCACCAGCTCATAGGATGATGACACATCATTTAGAAATTAACTTTTATAACAAATATTTGAAATGTTTAACATTTCTCCTAACATTTATTATTGTTATCGGAAGTTATACCGCCGCCATCATTGTCTCCTACTCCACCGGCCGGTAGAAGGTATGGTTCCCATTTTCCTCCTTTATTCTATATTCATATACAAATATAATATGAAAATTAAACATTTCCATAAAAACTTACATTATAAGCCTTGAAGGCCTGAATCTTGCTGTTTTACCAAGCCTAGCTAGTATTCCTATCTTCCCGTCTCCCCTCTTCATACTCGTTAATCAAGCATCTGCCCAACAATATTTCCTACAAGGCTACAATACTTCTTTTTATGGTATATAAAGAGAAATGCTACGAGTATCAAAATTTTTTTAATCAAAATATGAAATGGTTTTTTTTACCATTTTATTAGTAAAATGAAAAATAGCTAAGTTATTGTGAGTGCTCTGGTACAAAACTATTTACATATTATGATAAATTTAAAATTTTGAATGCTTTACTGAGACGGATTTGTGGCATTTGCAGGAATATTGCCAGGAACGAAGAGTAACACATCTCGAACAATCAATATAGTTGTGGCAGCTATTGTTTTTGTGGTTTTAATAATCTGTGTCAGTATCTATTTAAGAGTGAAAAAGCGAAGGAAGAAAGTTGAAAGTAAGTTAAATATGGGTTTCTTGTCATATTCATTAAGATTTCAATTTTATAAAATATAAAAATAAATACCTAATCAAACAATGACTTGCGGGGACCCAATCCAGCCACTGTTGAGACATAGTCGAGACTCAATAGGGACTCGTCGGGACCCAACTGGACTACCGTCAAGACTTGGTCGAGATCGCACTTGGACCTGGTCGGGACTCGTGGGACTCGACCAAGTCATCGCTGGACTTAGTCGGGACATTATCATAATTTAAAATATAATATATATACATATTGATTTTATATACGAGCCCAAAAAAAGATGATGTCATTTGGAGAGCCTTTCTCATGATTTCTGTTCCATTAATGATCTTGGAAGAGTATATAATGCAGTAATTAGTGGTGGAGAATCCATATATTAATGTTGTATGCACATAACTTAAAATTACATCAGTCTTCTTTAAGCAATGCATTTATGTATCTAATTCGGATGTTTGGACTTGTTCCTCATATGAAGTTGCGGATGAAGTTATTAGTGCTGAATCATTGCAATTCGACTTTGCTACAATTAGAGTTGCTACAAATAATTTTTCAGATGCAAATAAGCTTGGGCAAGGTGGGTTTGGTGCTGTTTACAAGGTAATTTGGAAGTATCATATAATAAATCACTCTTTGTCATAACAAATTAAGTCCATAAACTTGGATTTTTTTTTTTTTTTTTTTTTTTTTTTTTTTTTCATATGAAGTGTTACATATTTGCACATAATATATTCAATATGCTTTTCTTCAGGGTATACTACCAAATGGACATGAAATAGCTGTGAAAAGGTTGTCTAGTGGTTCTAGACAAGGCAATCAAGAATTTAAGAATGAGGCCTTCATAGTGGCTAAGCTTCAACATCGTAATTTAATTAGGCTCTTAGGTTTCTGCTTGGAAAGAAATGAAAGGCTTCTCATCTATGAGCTCATGCCTAATGCAAGCCTCGATCACTTCCTATTTGGTATGGTTACAATACTTTTGCTTAAATGTTGGATTCTACTCGTAATGTTTTATAGTAATGCTATATAATACACCTATATTACACCCCTATGTTGATGTGGCATTGCCAATTTACCAGCGGAATTTTTTTCTTTCTTTAAACAAAGGTGGGTCTAAAGGTGGATTGACAATGTCATGTCAGCATAGTAGAATAATGGTGTGGTATACAACATTATTCAATGTTTTTATTTTAGATTGCGTGTCTCGTTGAACAAAATTGGATATATCTTTATTCACTAGATTGATAAACTTGAAGGAATATGTAGATCCAAATAAACGTTTACATTTGGATTGGGAGAAGCGCCACAAAATCCTAATAGGCATTGCTCGAGGGCTTCTTTATCTTCATGAAGATTCTCAATTTCGTATTATACATCGTGATATCAAAGCTGGTAATATTCTATTAGATTCAGAGATGAATCCCAAAATTTCAGATTTTGGCATGGCTAAATTGTTTGCACTAGATCAAACTCATGGAAATACGAGAAGAATCGCTGGAACTTAGTGAGTATCCTAACAAAATCTAAACAAAATTAACTATAAGATTGCATGCATGCTTTGTATTAATAAGATCTGTTATATATATATTTTGTCAGTATATTATCTGTTATATGAGTAATTTTATTTTGTTGGAAGATGGAAATCCTATCAAATATTTTATTGTCTCCTATATACTAGAATCAATCAAGAGAATTTGCAAAAAAATTCTTAAAAGATCTCTTTCCATTCAAATAACAATGCAATTACTGTATACTCTTGCAGTGGATATATGGCTCCAGAGTACGCAATGCATGGACTCTTCTCAGTAAAATCTGATGTTTTCAGCTATGGTGTATTAGTTTTGGAGATGATGTCTGGGCAGAAAAGTAGTTATTTCCGTTTAAGAGGAAATGTAGAAGATCTTCTCAGCTTTGTAAGTACAATTATCTGTGGGTAAATTGTTAATGCACAAGACATTGATAGATAAAACAAATTTTTTTCCATTGATATAATGCTTGCCCATGTATCTTGAAGGCATGGCGAAATTGGAGGGAAGGCATGTCATCAAATCTTATTGATCCTACATTGAGAGCTAGTTCAACATATGAAATAATGCGATGCATTCACATAGGATTGCTATGTGTTCAAGAAAATGTAGCTGACAGACCAACTATAGCTTTAGTCATTTTAATGCTTAATAATCATATCACTTTATCGGTGCCTTCACGGCCTGCATTTTTTATGCACAACACCATTGAATCAAACATATCACCAGACGGATTCTTCCAAGCAGCAACAAATGAGGCCTCAATCAGTGAGTTATATCCTCGCTAGTGTTTGATGGAGCTAACATGTAACAAGGCTATGTACCAGAAGATGAGTGTACGTATTCGATTTAAGGCCTATTTGATGTGATTGCCATTCAACATTTGTATATATATGGACCTATTTGGATTTTTTTTTATTTATTTTATTTTATTTATTTACAAAAATTATTAGAAAAGAATAATAAAAAAATAAAGGTTATAGAGAAATTCATTAAATTTCAACACCTGTTGATTTCTGCCCTGTAGTAAAGGTTGGGTGGATCGAATTAAACCAACATTAAACAAAAGAAAAAGTCATAAAATGCTACTGTTTTCCATTTTTTTATTTTTGATTTATTTTTTTAATTTTTTGACATGTCCACACAAGGAAAGAGGGATAGGGGGATTCGAATTAGTGACCTCCGCTTCATGAAGCGTGGTTCACAGCCGATTGAGCTATCCTTTATAGACAATAAAATGCCACTTGTTATAGAGTTAACTACCCTAAAACTATTTGGACATAAATTTCCTTCAAACTAGTTTGGAAGAAATTTTCTTCAATTTACTCTAACAAGTGACAAGTGTCATTCAACATATTTGAGTTTCTCAAAAATCAATATTTGGATTAATAGGTTAGTAGAATGACAATAAATAATTGTTAAGAATATTAAAGAAAACATGTAAAATGACACTTGACGCTAATTAGAGTAGGTTGTAAGCAATTTCCTCCAAATCCAAACTATTTTATATATTAAATTTTAGTTTTTTTCAACCTACTCTTTATTAACCATTGTTTGAAACACTAGTGCAGCATCAACTGTATGCAGAAAGGTCTAAGTGTCAGTTTGGGTGCAAGGATATTGGGTATCTAAGACACTTGATCTTTGTTGCTAGAGTCAAATTAAGCAGATCCTGCCAAGTTACAGATAATGATTGGCTGGACACTCAGAGGATTCCTTGGCCTAACTGCATATTACAGGAAACTTATTAGGAATTGTGTTTCTATAGCTGCACACCCTTAAGTACTGCCCTATTGAAGAAGAATTCAGTTTAGTGTATAAAAGCAGCCAAAGAGGCCTTCTAGAATCTCAAAGCTGCAGTCACCAGTCCACTCATGCTGTCTTCTACCTGTTTTTTTCTAAGGAATTCCTAATTGAATATGATCATTATGTGTTGAGTTGTACTAATATGCAGGAGAACAGACCAGCTGCCAATAGAGCCTAAAATTTCTTTTGGAGCATAAGATTGGTACCCATCGTAATAGAAGTTGGTTTCTAAATTGTTACATTATTGAGTATAAAAAGGGTAGAGAAAATTGAGTGGTAGATGATTTATCAAGGAGACTGAGGATGCTGCTCATCCTACCCTTTCCATGACACAAACAAATGGATAACTTGTACGAGTTTGTTGAGAGTTGGCTTTTAGTTTGTTGAGATATATATGGCTGATTTGACTGGTGTGGGACTGGGAGAGATGTATTGGAGAAGAGAATGGATTTGACCAAATGCCGCAAAGAGGTAGCGGGCCTATGAAGGAGCGACGTTGGACGTTTTAGGGCTCTAATATCATGTAGAAAATTGTAATAAGATGTAAATGGAAGATAATATAGTGGAAGCGAAAGAAGAAAATGAATATGGATTTTTCGAGTTATTTGCGTTAATGGCCTCCGTCGACCGCTAGAGAATTGTCCTTATGCTTACATTTTTCTCTTATAGTCTTGGATGTTTTTACAATACAAATTACACATTTTTACATAGAAAATGAGGTAGGTAGAGTGGAACAAGAAAGGTAATTACAATCACTCCTCTATGGTAAATGCATTGATAAGAAAAATCTATCATACCTAATACAAAAACCAATATTTTAATATAAATTGAGTTTTGAGGAAATTCCTCAAACTTAATCTATTGAAATGAATCAATCACATGCATTGTGAAGTAATGTGAACACACATGTCACTAATAAGATTCAAATCCCATTTAAACACTAATATATATGTTATTGCCACTAATGAAACCTAGCATTCTGCCTGAGATAAAATTGAATTTTACTTGATAATAATAATAATAATAATAATTTGAGGCAATGGAGAAAGCAAAAGAAGAAAAGAGGCCCATATACACTATTTTGTTTTTTGGGATAGGCTAGGCCCATATCCGTTTCTGTACTGCAAACTGTAGCTGTACCCAATATGGCGGCTACAACTCGGACATATCGATATGGGACCTACACACACGTGACACGTCGTTCTATATGCCAAACATATCCTAAGATTCGTCAGGGCCAACTACCCAACTGAGAGCCTGTGAATGGAGACACATATGATATGGATAGACAGAGATCTCTAGAGTCCTCCAACTGAGACATTAATTTCTATAAATGGCATATTCTAATACCTTTCCTTTTTTTTTCTTAAAAAAAAACAAAATAAAATAAAAACATTAACGAACACTTTAAATAAATAAAAAAAAAAATATTAGGTATCATCTTTTTATCCTCCTAAAATTCTCTTAAAGCTGATGTGCCTTTTAAAATCACAATTAATTTTAAATGAATCATATTTGAATTTTGATCCAATGATGATTTTGCAAGCCATATCAACTTTAGAATGATTTTAAGAGGATAAAAAGATGATACCTAACATTACTCTAAAAAAAAATACTCTTAAACAAAAAAAGAAAACGCTAGGTGTTTTTTTAGTGTTCTCCTGGTGTCCTCCCAACTGTGATGTGATTTTTAAAATAAATTAAAAGTTAATAATGATAATCTCAAATGCAACGATAATTTTAAAAGTCACATCATAGTTGAGAGGACACTAAAAAAACCACCTAGTATTTCCCAACAAAAAATACCCCATATTGTTGGATAAGGTTTGAATTTTGTGGTTGATCTAGTGTTCAAGTGTGGATTGGTTCAAATGCTCGGAGTTTATCCGTGTATCAATACAATATAATCAAGAAAAGAAACTCTTTATCGGTTTCACTTTACCATATACATGTTGTATAAATGGTTTATATCATAGACTATAATAGAATAGGTTTGTAATTTTTTTCACATTAATTTCACATCAATTAAAATTACTATGTCCTAAGTGACTTTCACCTTCGTGAATCTTCTTCAAGACTTTGAGGTGTTTATAGTCTATCTTAGTTGAGTTATTTTGTTCTTTTATTTTCCATTGTCTTTTATTTTTCCTGTATTTCTGCCTTTGTAATTTGTTACCTTGTTTGCAATGAAGTTGTACTTAAAAAATTAAAAAAAAAAACTATATACACTCGATTTTTTTTTTTTTATTAACTCGAAAATTAAGTTACACAAAATGTCACAAATGATTTATAAAAAATAATATGGCGGTGAGGCCAAAAACTAAACAAAAGTGGAAGGGTGTGCATGTATAAGCCTAAGCCGCCGGCATTCTTCATAGCAAGTGGAGAGGGAGTGTCAGTCTTATGGACATGTTGCGAACCTTACGAGGTTGATATCCTTCCCTCTGCGACTAAAGCCCTAAATTTCGAAGAAAAGGAAAGGTAAAATCCTTTCTCTTTTTTCACAGCTTTTATCCTATTTATTATCTCCATTTTCCTTCGCTTTTTCTCTCATTTTTTTCTCCAGGGCACCGAACAGAGGGCTCTGCCAACCGTTTTCGTTTTCTAGCGCCGTTCTTTGCTATCCCGCGGGACCCTTATGCTCCAAACAGCGTGAAGTTGACGCATTTCCGGTTCCCTACGTTGTTTACTCGTTATAATTTGCTGTAATTGAGGTTTTGTGTCTTACACTCTGTTTTCATATATGTGTTTCGATTGTGCTCTCGTTACGCTTATCCCGAACAAATTGAAATGTAAAGCTTTTTATTTTTTATAATTTGTGTGTGTTTTGGGATGTTTTAATTTAGCAAATGCTTTAATCAGTGTTGGAAAAGTTTGGATTTTTTTTTTGAACTTTGCTGCTCTGTTGGACCATCTTTCGTGTAATTTGAACAATTCTGAATGTTAAGAGTGTAATAATTAATCTGATTCTAATATTTGGCTTGCAATTTTTTTTTTTTTTTTTTTTTTTTTTTGTGATTTATTTATTTATTTTTTGGGATTTTTAGGCTCTCATTCTGATTTTGTAAGAAATAACAAGAATTGATAACGATGTCAGCCACCCGATTGAGTAAGGGTGTTATAACGAAACCAACAAGGCCATTATCTTCATCGCGATGTGGCAATGTTCGTAATTCCTTTGTGGGAATTGACAGGAAGGGGATAGGCAATGCAGATATTGTGGGGGGATTCCATTTGTCTTCAAGGCATAGAACACTATTGTCACCGCTGGTGACCCGTCGGAGAAAACCTGGGTTTAATGTGTGTGGTAGTCAGTTGAATTCAGATTGTGATGTGGGTGCCTCTGATGTGGAAGAAAGATTGACTGTAGGGGAGGAAGAGCTCTTGAGCAGTTCAGGGGAGGACACTACTCCGTAAGAACTTAATCCTTGTATCCTATTATTTGTACATACTGGCAGTTTTAGCTCTGACGATATGTGCATTTCCTTGAGTGTGGCATGTATTGGAGGCTTTGGACGCTCTAGTTTCAATTTTTGTCATGTTACTTATTGATATCACTTTACCTCTTCATATAGACATAGAAACAATATTGCAGCATGTAATTATGAATCGTTTTTCTGAAATATACTTGACAGTAATATGAAAATATGTAATACTTGATTCGGGCAGTTCTGATTTATAGTGAAACCGTTAAACTTAATACTATGGAGTGGTAATATGAGTGTCATAGCTTTTGTTTTGTAACCTCTCTCTCACTTCCCCATCTCCCCTTCTTTGTGTTGGGATGGCACCTTTCCAATTCCTAATCCATCTTTTAATGAACGCATGAAGCTGGTATTGGGGAACAATTTTTACTTCTATTTTGAGTCTGCATGTAGCATTTTTAGAAGTAACCAATAGGCAAAAAAGATTTTTTTTTTTTTTTTGCTGGATAAGATTTGCATTACAGGCTGGGAGCACAAGGCTGGCGTAGAAAACTTCTAAGGTGGACAGGAACTTAACACATTAGTCTTAGTGGGTCACTGGATGGAGCTCTTAACTAAATGTGGCGTTCATGCATTGGGTATAGCTTCTTGACAGCTATAGACCTGATTATCACTATTTGACATGATTTTAAGTTTTTTGATATGGCAGCTCGTAGAAAATAAATATTAGGATTCTCTTTCTCTCTCTTGCTGTCTCTGTGTGCATGCTTGTGTATGGTCAAGACCCTCTTATGAGTTGTATATCAGCACGAAAATGTCTGCAGTGATATGCAATTAAGCAAGTAAGTAGCAGGCTAACCATAATATGCTTGTCTTTAGATAATTTATTCACTACATGTTGTGTGAAATGTTATTAGGCTTGGTTTCTCTAAAAGTTCTTTTTTTTTTTTGGTTTCAGATAATGATTCTTATGTACTAGTATCAATTCTCTTAATTTGTTTGCAGTGAATTGACAGGAACTCCTGTCGGTCAATCACAGTCTCAGGATGCCAAACGTGAACTTTTAATGCTTTCTTTGCCTGCCATTGCCGGACAGGCTCTTGAACCTTTAGCACAGTTGATGGAGACTGCCTATATCGGTAGATTAGGTACATTGTGTTTTTAAATATGGTTCATTCCTCATTTAGTATTAGGCGGTTGTATATATATTTTTCTTTCATTTTAATTTTAACACATTTTTCTTCGTAATGTTTGACAGTTTGAGCCCCTTTTTAACATTTTTTTTTTCAATAACCATTTTCTTGTCTTGATGCTGATGAGGTTTTCATTGATAGTTGTTAGTTTTCCTTAATATGCTCTGTTTACTTTTTTCTTTTTCTTTAATTATCTTCTTTTTTTATTTTCGTTTTTTATATTTATTAGTCTATTTACTTATTAAAATATAAATTTATTAGTCTATTTGTTTATGTACATAGCAGTTGCCATTAGAGGTTGAACTAATTTCATTTTGAATAGTTTCATTGAAATGATTTCTTGGATAATACTCCTATTGTCTTGGGAAAATCTGAATGCGAGTAGTTCTCATTTCGTCTCTCTTAAATGTCCTCTTGATGGTTCTAAATTTTTATTTTCTGCTTTGATTCTTGTACACTTTTTTCTTCTTCAGAATCTCAATCTTAAGCAACTGCATTCTGTTTGTTGGCCTTAACTATCATTGATGTGTGGGTTTCTTACTAGTAAACTAGAAGTTACATGCTTGAAGTGGTGATTTAAGTATTCATAGTATGGGTATTTTAAGAGCTTAGAAAAGGCTATATTTCTCACATGAAATGGCCTGTAGCTATAGATATTAATTTATTTGACATTCAATTGCTTGATGTAGATTAAGACCAAATGATTTCTTGTTCACAGGTTGAAAACATTGCAAATTATTTTTTGTTCCATGATGATATCTTATTGTGTTTTGTTGATTATTATTTGGTCACTTATATGTGATGTATTTGGTCACTTACAATCCTTTGCGAGGTTATGTTATAGTCATTTCGAGGTTAAGCATGGAGTAATTATTTAAAATGAACTTTTTTCTGAATTTTTAATTCAGGTGGCCATATCCATATCTAATGTTTTAAAAATGGTGAGGTATGCTAAGAAATAAATGGACAATTAAGTATTAGTTGATATAGGAAACCACAATATGTATTTACCTACTGAGTGGCTGGTTTTATTGTTCTCAAACTGAAGTTGTGCAAATGTTGTCACTTTCAGTTGCTTTAGTTAGTGTGGCAGGAAGTCACTAGAAAAGCCATTAATGAATTCTTTGATCGGTATTTTGTATAACTTGAATTTAATCAACCTAAAAGCTTGTTTCTGTTTGCATCAGTCTGACTTTAGAATTATCAAAGCTGAAACCAATCTCTATTTTTGCATTTGTAGCTATGGAGCTTTAACCTGTTCCTTTTTTTTTTTTGTTTTTTCATTATTCCCATAGGTCCTGTGGAGTTGGGTTCAGCTGGTGTTTCCACAAATATTTTTAACTACATATCAAAGCTATTTAATATTCCTCTCCTTAGTATTGCTACTTCTTTTGTTGCTGAAGACATTTCAAAAAATGCAAGCAAAGATTCTGCTTCAGGTGACGTACAATTGATGGTTGATGCCTTAACATTTTCTGTTGAACTTGTGTTTGATTCTGGTTTTATTATAAAATTAGGCATATTATTGGTTCAATATTTTCATGTTCTGTACTAATTTGTTCTGATTGTTGTACAGAAGGGGGTTGTCTAGAAGGCAGTACTAATGGTAAACCATTTAATGGAGTAGCTGAAAGAAAGCAACTAGCTTCAGTGTCTACAGCTTTACTGTTAGCAGTTGCGATTGGTATTATTGAGGCTATAGCCTTGTATTTGGGATCTGGAAAGTTTCTAGGTTTGATGGGTATATCATCCGTAAGTTTTTGGATATACTTAGGTTTACATAGTACGTTTATTAATTGCAGCCTCCTCCCCTTCCCCTCTTTATACATATGCATACATGTATGTGCATACTTGTACATGAAGACACATGCACACCAATATATGCTCTCTCTCTCTCTCTCTCTCTCTCTCTCTCTCCCTGTACTCACACACACACACACACACACACATATATATGTTTAAATATGCATTAGTCATTATAGATTTTTGTGTTTTGTACGTATATTTTCCCACTCTATTGGGTATAGTACATTTGGACTTTATTGGGCCACTAGGTAATTGCAGTATTGGAATTGTCCATTATTTTCTTGTAGATCTGTCTTTTTGTTTTCTCAGGTAAATGACCTCTTATTTATTTACAAGGAATATGTTTTTCTTGGTGTCATTTTCTGTACAGGATTCACCCATGCGCATTCCAGCACAACGATTTCTTTCACTTAGAGCACTTGGTGCTCCTGCAGTTGTGGTGTCTTTGGCTCTTCAGGGCGTTTTCCGTGGTTTTAAGGATACAAAAACTCCCGTTTTTTGTCTAGGCAAGTGTTTGGGCTTAATAAGTGTAGTAACACTTTTGTTGACAGCGATATCTTCTTATCTAGACTAAACAAACATACATATTATATTGTCATAATACTCAAGCTAGTTGGTTTTCTTTTACTAAGCTATTTTGTGCCTTGCATTTACTTTTTTGTTTTGTTTTCTAATGCTTTCTTGTATGCTTTGGATTGAGGAATAAAAAGAACAAATGACATGCTCTGTGAAATGCATGCTCATTTCTTCATCATCCGAGTCACATCATGTTTCTTTCTGTTTGGGAACTTAATAAAAAAGTAATGAAATCAATGTGTAGGTTTTTCAATGTCCCCATTATTGGGTATCTGTCTGGGCATCTGCATCAGTGCCCTTCATCTTCATAGTGATTTTCTTTTCGATAGAGAAAGCGAGACAGATTTTAGTACGAGATGTTTAGCACTGAAAGGGAAGAAGTTGATGTTGGTCTCTAGACTTAGTTGTTTGCAACTCTCTAGAACCTTATTTTTAAGAATGCATGAGAAGTTCTTATATTTTTTGCGTCATCTTTATCTGGTGACTTCTGTTTGTTGCTTCCAATTTGTTACCTTTATTTTTCCAATTTACACTGTATCAAGATCCTAGTTCTGTTTTTCTTCATATCTTGTGCTTCTCTTTCTGCTAATTCATGTTTTGTTCCATATGCAGGTATTGGTAATCTGTTAGCTGTATTTTTGTTTCCCACTCTAATTTATTATTTTCGATTGGGTGCAACTGGAGCTGCCATATCCACTGTCATGTCTCAGTATGTGCTTTTTTGGATTTATTTACTTCTTCCTCTTTTCTTTTTGGCCTTATTTGACAATAATCATGCTAGAAAATTTATGCCTCAGGTACATTGTTACCTTCTTACTGATCTGGCAATTAAACAAGAGAGCTGTATTATTGCCTCCAAAGATGGGATCACTTCAATTTGGTGGATATATAAAATCTGGTAAGTTCTTAGTTTTTGGTCAGTTTGATTGTGTTTTCCATTTATATGTTTAGAAAGGCTGGCATTCCTCCAGCCCCCCAGTAAGAGTTCCATTTATAGTTTTTTGCAACTCTCCTTACTCGTATATTTAGACAGTTGATATGGCTAAACTTTTGCTTCAGTCAGTTGCACATTTGCATGAATTATGCTATTTTGATAGTAATTGACATTAGTTTGCTCATGGAACAGTACATTGATTTTGGATGGTGCAATGTTTCAATATTTTTTTGTTTTCTTTCACTTATATTTTTAGAGAGGCTGTCATTCCTTCCCTCCCCCACAAACCCCAAACAAGTCTATCCTTACTCCTTGTATATTTAGAAGGTTCATATGTTAAACTTTTGTTTCAGTCAGTTGCACATTTGCATGAATTATGCTATTATGATGATAATTGACATTAGTTTGCTGATGGAACAGTACATTGATTTGGGATGGTGCAATGTTTCACTATTTGTTATTCTGATAGCAATTGATATACATGTTAGACCTTTTTATCTACTTTAGATGTATTTCAACAGCTATGCTTACCAATTATTGGCTGCTTTAGGTGGCTTTCTTCTTGGAAGAACTCTTGCTGTTCTTACAACCATGACATTGGGGACGTCAATGGCTGCTCGTCAAGGTCCGGTAGCTATGGCTGCACATCAGATATGTATTCAAGTATGGCTAGCTGTATCCCTCCTTACAGATGCACTGGCTGCATCTTGTCAGGTATTAAATTCTTTCTTCAAATGATTTCTTATATGCTTTCATGACATTCTTATTTACTTGTTCCCATGCTATCATCCATTCAATTTCTATTTGGTTGGAATGATCATCTCTGTGGATTGACTGTGGGTAAAATAAGACACTATTGCAGTAGAATATAAACACAGGGAAAGCCTGACAACTGGTTGAAGAATGGAAAATAAATGACAAGGAGCTTTTGGAAAACATTTTACTCTCTAATGAAAAGGAAAAATGTATCTTTCTGCATTTAATTGTTGGAATTTAAGCACCTCCAAGCAACTCTCTAAGAATATGTAGTTTGCTTACTACAAGATGCTACATTTGGTTCTCAGGATACCTACAGAAGGTTGTATTTTTGTTGACTTCCAAATTGGATCTATTTGTAGGCCCTGGTTGCGAGTTCTTTATCTAAAGGTGACTACCAGACTGTAAAGGACATTACACACTTTGTGTTAAAGGTAAGCATATCTTTTTTGCTTCTCCATTGTATTCGGAGTGTCTGATGCACACAAAGTTGGATAGATTCTGTTTGAGGACTTGATGTGGCATGTTTTTCCAGATAGGATTGATCACTGGAATTTGCTTGTCTGCAATTCTGGGTCTTTCTTTTGGTTCTTTGGCCACCGTGTTCACCAAGGATGCTGAAGTTTTAGGAATTGTTAAAATGGGGGTATTGGTATGTATGGACACTTGTGTTCTGCAATTTGTTTAATTTTTATATAGCTTTAAAGTTGTTATAATTGTTGGTGCCTTTACATATTTCTAATGATTTCATCTAAAATTTGTCACAGTTTGTCAGTGCTAGTCAACCTTTGAATGCACTGGCTTATATTTTTGATGGTCTCCATTTTGGTATTTCAGACTTCCCATATGCAGCTTGCTCGATGGTAAGCCTGGCTTATGCAGAGTTAAAACTTATTTGAGATGTCCTTACTTGGTTGTACATATTGCTTCTCTGACATTTTTAATTTGATTTTATAGATGATAGTAGGGGCAATATGTTCAGTATTTTTGCTCTATGCTCCTTCAATTATTGGTCTTCCTGGGGTTTGGTGGGGATTGACACTCTTTATGGGCCTACGAACGGTGGCAGGATTTATGAGGTAAAATTTACAATATTATGAGTATTTTCTTTCATTCCAGAAGTTATATGCACTTTTTGAATATCCTGACAGTAGGCAAGGGGCCGATGTGCAATTGCTGATGAGTATTTTTGTTATGCACGTCTCTACTAGTCATATGCCTGGTGTTGATATGTTGGTGATTTAGTGATGTGAAAGCTTGTTTTAGTTCTTCTATTAATCTTTGGTCCTGCACCTTATATTACTAATGATATCAACTTTTATTTGTAGTCAACTTTTACAAGTTAGGTATTGTTGGAATTATTCACTGTTGGCCTCAATGTTACTGAAGACTTTTGTAGATGCTTATCAGTGTTGCTCTGCTTATGTATGCTTGATCTTTGCTATTTCTTGCTCGTGCTCGTTGACTAATTTTAATCCATTTTTTCAGATTACTATCAAAAAGGGGTCCATGGTGGTTCCTGCACAGGGACTTGCAGAGACTTGAGGTTGGTCAATATTCATAACTCTGATTATGGATCATAGTGTTCTAATTTTCTGATACATATTAACATCATATATATTCTTGTAATTAATTTGTTTGCTTGTCTTCAACTAATGATAATTTATCTTGTCTTTGGTCCTACAAATCTATGCATACAGTGGGTGGGTAAATCTTCCTAGTTCCAAGCCTATGGATTCATTTGAATATGTCTTCAAATACGGTTTAATTCACCCCATCAAACTATGGTAAAAGGTTATTTGTAAATTGTAATTCATACTTGTTTTTATATTTATTTCCCCCTGAGGATGTTCTCTGTTTCTGTAGGCGACTGCCAGTTGCTTTTTACACAAAAGTTTTATAAGAAGAAAACACTATAAAAACTTTTATAGAAGCAAAGCATTTTATTGGAATATTACTTTTTACTGGCGACAATATTCGGTGGAAACTTGGTAGTATTCGTTTACTATAGCTACAGTAGAATCGAAGTAATTTGAGTTGATAAATGCTACACACCCTCACACTCCCAAATGCACACTCCGGCTATGGCACTATAAATCACTATTGAATTCAAAATCTTATAGTGAGTTTTAGTGCTACTTCAGCCATCATGGAGCGTGTATTTGAGTGTGTGTAACATTTTTCGTTCGAGTTGGAAAAAAAAAAAAAAAAATGACAAATAGTCACCTTTCTTTTTGAGACAAGGGAGATGAACTAAAGTATTCACATTGAGGTGATGTTTTCAGACTCGCACATTGCTACCTTAAATGGCTTTCTTAGTTTATTTGATATTGCATGTATTTCTTGTTTCTCAATTGAAATGGAAAAAAAACTGCTACCATCTGGTAGAATCACTCATAAAAGTTTGCTGGTGATGGTTTATCTATTGAATCTGTGTGTTTTTCTGCCTTGGAGTTTGGCTTTTGAATATAAAACTACTTTTTTTTTTTTTTTGGCGGCCTGAGATTTAACACCACCTTTTTCAGCTGGCCACTTGAGATGGGAACAATCTGGAATGATTGCAGGACTACTACTATTCTCAAGTATGACATCATTGACATGGATTCCTTAAGAGATCTTATTAAGCAGATGAACAGTTTTGATTTTCGATTGGTATCATCTGCTATAAAGCAAACAAATCAAAACCATGTGTTATCAATTAGATCATTTTTCAATGAATAATAATAATTATTATTATTTTCATGGAGGGCTATAAATATTGTTACTAATTTGTCATTTATTATTTTTAAATTATCATTGGATTATTGATGGGACATGCATCTTATTCTCCGGCGAAGTCCGGGTTTTTCTTGCACGCCTGAGCAATAGTACTTACAAAAAGCAGGGATTTATTGAGACAATTTCCCTTGTGGAGTGTAGTATAATGATGGGTGTTCTTGTATTGTTCCTTAGATTAATAAAAAAAAGGGAAAATATGTGAGACCCTCTATTCTTTTTGTTCAGATCACTCCTAAATTTGGCTCTTGGGATGGTCGAATCACAACCAAAAGACCAGGAACGGAGTTAGAAAGTATTGTGGCCGGGTAGGGCCGAGGCATAAGCTTAGAAAAAAAGAAAAAAAAAAAAAAAGAAAAAGAAAGGGCCAAGGCATAAATTTATTATTATTATTATTATTATTATTGGGGAAAATTATAGTTTACCCCCCAAAGCTGACAGTGTTTTTCAATTTGAACATCAAAGTTTTAATTTTTGCAATCTATCCCCCCATAATTCCAAATTTTTGCAATTTGACCAATTGAATTCAAAACTTTTCGTATTGCCCATAATTTTTATTTATTTTTATTTTTTTATAAATTTTTTTTTTAAAAAAAAATTCAGGGTAGCCGAAGCCACCCATTTGGCCATTTTTGTATCCCTAATTTTTTTTTTTTTTTTTTCATAAAAAAAAATTAAAATCAGGGGCAATATAGAAATTTTAGGCTAATATTGGTCGAATTGAAAAAAAATTGAAACTTTGTGGGGGTAAATTGCAAAAATTGAAACTTTGATGTTCGAATTTAAAAACGTTATCAACTTTGGGGGGGGGGGGGGGGGTAAACTGTAATTTTCTCTTATTATTATTATCATCATCTAAAGTGGTAGTTCAATAGCCTAAGGAAATTCCTAAAGTGACTAGATATACACTAAAAAAAAATAAAAAAAATTAAAGACCTAGATTGAAAATTACACGAAGAAGAAACAACCATGAGGTGAAAACATAGAGTTTAAGGTAAAAATAGATTACTTTGTACTACTTCTGTGTTGCAAATTGCATTTTTTTCATTTATTTTTCGATTGGAAAATTAAATCCATATAGGAAAATTAAATCTTGAATGTGGACTTGTGCTTGTTTTAGGGTTAGAATGGCAATGAGATGTACAACAAAATGCTCAAGAAATATAAAATTTAGTGGATATAGCCAAATCTCAAATGGGTAACTAGCTTAATGGGTTATAGACAAAAATAAGGTTACTATAATTTTTGATGAGCAAGGGCTAAAAGATTTTAGAATGAGTAATCAACTTTTAGGTTTTAATGTGAATGGCCCAAAAGATTTTTTGGGTAGGAGCAGTAGGGCCAAAATATTTAGTGGGTGGAACCAAAATTTTTATTGGATAGGGCCGAAAACATTTATAAGTAGGGCCAAAAGAATTGTGAGTAGGGGCAATTTTTATTTTTTCTAGCTTGCATGGGTAAGGGCCAAATATTTAAAAACTAAAATTTGACCTTAATTTTTTTTTTTTCAAGAATGGGGGGTCATTTCGTCACTGCAAAAGACCCTCGGGGTGGCCAACCAATTTTTTTTTTTTATTTATTTATTTTCCTTTTATTTTGTATAACTTTCAATTTGTGGGTAAATTTGTATTTTCATAAAGACAGGTAGAAAAAATGACCGGAATTTGATCGCATGGATCATTTTGTCACAAAATAAAACGACATGGACTGATTTAATAATTTTTCTTTTTATTTTAAGCAATTCTGTAATGCTTTCAAATGAATAAACATAAAAAAGCCGAAGGGTATTAATGTCAAGAGGAATGTTACACTTACTCTAATTTTTTTATACAATTTTTTCATATTTATAGGTGGCTTTTAAAATAATCATTGTATCAAAATTCAATAAAGATCCATCTCATATCTAATAGTAGTTTTAAAAGTCACCTACGGATGTAGAAAAATTGTGTAAAAAAATGGGAATAAGTGTAGCATTATTTTAACCCCAAACGCATGCACGAAGTGTGTCAAAGATGATTGACAACTCATGGTTTAGAACCCGTTCTAGGGTTGACTTTAATGTAATGCTAGAAACTATATTTTTATCCCACAATTATCACACAATGCTGATGTGGTAGTCCTAACTAACCGTTCAATTTATTTATTATTTTTTAAAACATTTATTGATATAAAAATTGGTTGGAACTGTTATATCAACATTATAAAATAATTATGAAATAAAAATATAATTTCAAACATTTCACACCGACTTAAGAGGTTGCGGTGTAGTCCATTGGACCATAAGGCTCAAACAATTCAGCGATGAATCCCTTCTTTCTTTTGGGGTTCCATCCCATGTCTTTGCAGAGTTGATCGTTGTACCATATATGAAGAGCACCAATGCAGGATCTCCTGTAGTATTGGCCGGAGTATGTCTTCATGTATTTATCCCAATTCACCACATCTTTTTCCATCTCTTTAATGCACGGCAGCTTGAATGTGCCGTCAAGAAGCTCCGCTAGCCACCGGCATCTCATCTCTGATGTGTACAAGTTTGATACACTTTCCGAGAATCCAATCACTGCTAGTTGTGGAATTCTTGCATGAATGCACTCCCTGATGCATTGCAAATGTTCATTTCAAAACCTTTTTTATTTTTTATTATTCAACTTGGGTATCCAGGGTTTTGCCCTGACTAGATCCCCGGAACACCGTGTAAAAGCTTCCCTCCGCATGAATCAGGTAAAGCTCTCGCTTTTGCCTGCGGGGGTAGCTGGAAAAAATTGTTTGCACTCACCTGCTTGACGAGGCACCAGTGCCAAGTGATTTACCACTCGAGCCTCATTGGGGTTTGTATTTTGCTTGTTATTAACATCAGATGCTATGTTTAAAAGAAATGAAAAAGAAAAGAACCTGTAGAGGGGAACTGTTGCATTGGCAGAGCCGGCAATATAGTCCTGAAAGGTGGTGGACACAAAAATTTCTTTGAGCTTTTGATCACCCCTGAACCCAGTAGCCAAGATGACCAAATCAGTCTTCAGAGGTTGCACCTCGCCATTAACCAAAACACCTTCTTTGCAGAAGCTGAAACTCGAAGCTTTTTTCAAAATAATGCTTCTCTCTTCAACTTTGTCATAGAATTTTTCTGGCACTGTGGAGAGCAAACAAGAACTGATTTCTTGAAGGAAGCTGTGTTTTGGTACCATTCCATGCTTTGCCAACCCAAGCTTCTTCTTTATATGGCTTTCAACGAATTTAGAAAATGCCCATCTCTGTTACATGATCAACAGATTCTAATAATTAAGCTTCACCCTTATGATCAGGATCATGTTTAGGAAACAAAAATAGAGACAAAAAAAAAGTCAGTTTACCAAAGGAGAAAGAATTGTTGCCACAAGACTTAATAGGAAGCCTTCACCAGGCTTATGAACCAATAGCTCTGAGAAGCGATTAAGGTAAAAATAAGCAAGAGGCACACCCCATGGAAGGTAATCAGGGACAGTCCAATGTTCAGTCCTGTATAATACAGTACATGGATGTTCAGTTCCTGCAAATTAAGTGCAGTAAATCTGAGAAAAGGAGCATATAAATATATAATTATAAATTACTTTTCATGCAGGAGCCTACAGAAGAGTAGAGATTCCAACTTTACTTATGTCTGCCCGAACAGGTCTCGAGCAACCCACATTCTGAGCTCGGGCAGGTGAATTCCATAAAGACTTTATATTTACTACTTAAATTGTTAGCGATCGGAACAATAGATTGCTGAGAATCCGGATCTACAAAGTTTTTTACATTGTAATTATATAAGTGAAGTAGTGTGTATCGTACCATTAGCTATTGAGCATTCCATGGCAATGTCCAAGGCAGATTTTTGTAACCCCACAACAGTGACTTGCTTCCCTTTGACCAATTCTGCAGCACTTTGACAATCCATGGCAGAGTAGTCCATGGAGTGTATCACCTTGCCATGGAATACTTCTGGGCCTTGGTTTGGAGGGAATTCTGGAACGTTTGGAACTTCACTGAATCTTCCGATGCAGAGGATCACGAAGTCCACTAGGTACACCTGCATTTGCATTTAATATATAAAATTCATTGAGGTCATCACTTGATTTCTAATCTGATTTATGAATATTGCTAATCTGATTTGATATATTCAGTATGGTTAACCCGATCTTAAAGGGGTTTAAATTGAGATTGAATTGGAGTCTTGGCCTAACCTACTCGCTCAACCCTTAAGGGTGTAAACAGTACTATATTCTATATGGACGGATAATACTGTTATTATGTATTTGCATCTGCATTTTGCAAAGGGTGGAATCTACCAATAACCACACTAGGCGGGTGATTTTTTTGTACAAACCGTCCATGACATCCGCTTTGCATTTTGGATAGTTTTTTAGGCTTCATTTTTGGAGAACACGAGAGTCGAGAGAAAGAAAGAGGGCCGAAGGGGAGTTGTGGCTACAGAACAGAATGAGAGAAAGAAAATGAGGCATTAAGGTTTCGTTTTCTACTTCATTTGTCATATGAAAGGATAATGTTTTATAAGTCAACTCTTTATATATATATATATATATATATATATGGTAGGCATAAATGGACATTATCTATTTATGTCCATCCTTATTCCGCTATTCGCTTCCATATGTGTGTAACGGGTATTTGCTCACCCAGGGCTAGGAGTTAAAAATTTGCCTGTGAGCGGGCGAATTACAGATGCAGGACGGTTTTTAACCCACCTGAACATTGGCCTCATAGACAAGCAGATCTGTGCTGAAAAATCAATAGACTCTGCTATTATATATATGTATCTCCTTATCAATAATCCTTCACCTAATTATGTCCTAGTGGGCTATAATAATTATACAAAACATCATGAAATTAATTGAAAACTCTAATTTCGTTACATGGTGTATGTGCAAATACATACCTCAGTGGAGAGAGTAGGGGAATCCTCTACTACAACCTTCCATTTCCCTTTAGAGCTAATCAATGGCTCACCAGCGCCACCCCACATGCTCCAAGATTGCATCTGTTCCTCAGAAGGGCCTTCATATTTGATGCTGACAACTTTGGTGTTGAATTTGATATGCCGAAGCAAATCAAAATGGCGAGCATAGGATTGAATATAATCAAACACTTGATGTTGGTTAGGGAAATCTTCCTCCACAGAAGAAGGCCATGGAAAATCTGAGAACTGATAAGCTGGTTTTGGAGTTTGGAGCTTAGTGGTCTCTATGGTTTTAGTCCATACTCCTCCAGTGGTGCTTTTGGCTTCGAAAACGATCGGATGGAGACCCTTTGACAAGGTGTACTTGCAAGCCAGTAGGCCACTGATGCCGGCTCCGATAATGGCCACCTGCCTCTCCATTGCTTATTGCTGACTATCAAATATTTCAAAGCCGTATGCTTTCTGCCTCTGCAAAGCCTTAATTCATATATGAAATGATGGGAAGATGTTGAAGTCAATAAACGATGCGCCGTTTGAGTTTTCCGCTCATTACTGTCGATGGACGATGATCATAAGGGTGTGCGATGCACGCACACGTACACAAGGGAAAGTAAAGAGCGATCTGATATCATACGTCTGTCCAAATGCTTTTGGGTGAAAGCCAAAAGCATGCCGGCACATAGATAGGAAAAATCAATTATGATTTGATTTCTTCCTTGACATTTTTTTGAACGGCTTTATATTGCTTTTGATGTAACAACTAAGCTGTTGGGAATGGATGTAAGTTGTAACAACGGCTTTGTATTGCTTTTGATGTAACAAGGGCTTTGTATATTTTCACTACAAAAAACAGATTTGTGCAATACTTTTTCCCCGTAAATAGTGACATATCAATTTATGCTACGTCAATAAAATTTTTCTGACGTGTTGATGTTGCCACTTCACTATTTAGTGGCGTGGCAATATCAACACGTTAGAAAAATCTAACGTGGTAGATACTGCCACGTTGCTAAATTAAATTTTATTTTTAATATTTTATAATATATGCATTATTGAGTTTGCAATTTTTAACACGTTAAAAGTTACTGACATGTCAAACTGACAAGTCAAAAATTTTTAACGTATTAAACTTGTAAGTCAAAATTTTTTGACCTGCCAATTTCATAAGTTAAAGTTTATTGACGAGTGAAACTATCACGTCAAAACTTATTGGCGCGACATTTTTTTACAGGTTAATAATTAAATTTTATAAAAATATATATTTAATTTTTAAGCCAATTATTGACATGCTATATGTAATACGGTCAAAAATTATTTATTTGCCACATGTTGCATGTCAAAAACCTGCATTGGGAAGTACTCCATCAGAACCTGCCCGACGTCCCATCCCCTGCAGCGCCATCATATCATGCATGCACCCTTCCTCTTGCCTTTTTAATTTTTTTTCCTCTCCCTCCTTTTTTTTCTAATTTTCTCCCGCCCAGCGTTACTCTATCTCTTCCTCTCCCTCTCTGTTTTAAATGTATTCATGTTTCTTTCTTTTTGGGAACTTAATAAAAAAGTAATGAAATCAATGTGTGGGTTTTTCAATGTCCCCATTATTGGGTATCTGTCTGGGCATCTGCATCAGTGCCCTTCATCTTAATAGTGATTTTCTTTTCGATAGAGAAAGCGAGACAGATTTTAGTGAAAGATGTTTAGCACTGAAAGGGAAGACGTTGATGTTGGTCTCTAGACTTAGTTGTTTGCAACTCTCTAGAACCTTATTTTGAAGAATGTATGAGAAGTTCTGATATTTTTAGCGTCAACTTTATCTGGTTACTTCTGTTTGTTGCTTCCAATTTGTTGCCTTTATTTTTTCAATGTACACTTTATCAAGATCCTAGTTCTGTTTTTCTTCATATCTTGTGCTTCTCTTTTTTCTAATTCATGTTTTGTTCCATATGCAGGCATTGGTAATCTGTTAGCTGTATTTTTGTTCCCCACTCTAATTTATTATTTTCGATTGGGTGCAACTGGAGCTGCCATATCCACTGTTGTGTCTCAGTACGTGCTTTTTTTGGACTTATTTACTTCTTCTTCTTTTCTTTTTGGGCTTATTTGACAATAATCATGCTAGAAAATTTATGCTTCAGATACATTGTTACCTTCTTACTGATCTGGCAATTAAAGAAGAGAGCTGTATTATTGCCTCCAAAGATGGGATCACTTCAATTTGGCGGATATATAAAATCTGGTAAGTTCTTAGTTTTTGGTCAGTTTGATTGTGTTTTCCCTTTATATGTTTAGAAAGGCTGGCATTCCTCCAGCCCCCCAGTAAGAGTTCCATTTATAGTTTTTTGCAACTCTCCTTACTCGTATATTTAGACAGTTGATATGGCTAAACTTTCGCTTCAGTCAGTTGCACATTTGCATGAATTATGCTATTATGATAGTAATTGACATTAGTTTGCTCATGGAACAGTACTTTGATTTTGGATGGTGCAATGTTTCAATATTTTTTGGTTTTCTTTCACTTATATTTTTAGAAAGGATGTCATTCCTTCCCTCCCCCATAAACCCCAAACAAGTCTATCCTTACTCCTTGTATATTTAGAAGGTTCATATGTCTAAACTGTTGTTTCAGTCAGTTGCACATTTGCATGAATTATGCTATTATGATAGTAATTGACATTAGTTTGCTGATGGAACAGTACATTGATTTTGGATGGTGAAATGTTTCACCATTTGGTATTCTGATAGCGATTGATATACATGTTAGACCTTTTTATCTACTTCAGATGTATTTCAACAGCTATGCTTACCAATTGTTGGCTGCTTTAGGTAGCTTTCTTCTTGGAAGAACTTTTCCTGTTCTTACAACCATGACATTGGGGACATTAATGGCTGCTCGTCAAGGTCCGGTAGCTATGGCTGCACATCAGATATGTATTCAAGTATGGCTAGCTGTATCCCTCCTTACAGATGCACTGGCTGCATCTGGTCAGGTATTAAATTCTTTCTTCGAAAGATTTCTTATGCTTTCTTGACATTCTTATTTATTTGTTCCCATGCTATCATCCATTCAATTTCTATTTGGTTGGAATGATCAGCTCTGTGGATTGGCTGTGCGTAAAATAAGACACTATTGCAGTAGAATATACGTAAACACAGGGAAAGTCTGACAACTGGTTGAAGAATGGAAAAAAAAATGACAAGGAGCTTTTGGAAAACATTTTACTCTCTAATGAAAAGGAAAAATGTATCTTGCTGCATTTAATTGTTGGAATTTAAGCACCTCCAAGCAACTCTCTAAGAATATGTAGTTCGCTTACTATGAGATGCTACATTTGGTTCACAGGATACCTACAGAAGTTTGTATTTTTGTTGACTTCCAAATTGGATCTATTTGTAGGCCCTGATTGCGAGTTCTTTATCTAAAGGTGACTTCCAGACTGTAAAGGACATTACACACTTTGTGTTGAAGGTAAGCATATCTTTTTTGCTTCTCCATTGTATTTGGAGTGTCTGATGCACACAAAGTTGGATAGATTCTGTTTGAGGACGTGATGTGGCATGTTTTTCCAGATAGGACTGGAATTTGCTTGTCTGCAATTCTGGGTCTTCCTTCTGGTTCTTTGGCCACCGTGTTCACCAAGGATGCTGAAGTTTTAGGAATTGTTAAAACGGGGGTATTGGTATGTATGGACATTTGTGTTCTGCAATTTGTTTAATTTTTATATAGTTTAAAGTTGATATAATTGTTGGCGCCTTTACATATTTCTAATGATTTCATCAAAAATTTGTCACAGTTTGTCAGTGCTAGTCAACCTTTGAATGCACTGGCTTATATTTTTGATGGTCTCCATTTTGGTATTTCAGACTTCCCATATGCAGCTTGCTCGATGGTAAGCCTGGCTTATGCAGAGTTTAAACTTATTTGAGATGTCCTTGCATGGTTGTACATATTGCTTCTCTGACATTTTTAATTTTATTTTATAGATGATAGTAGGGGCAATATGTTCAGTATTTTTGCTCTATGCTCCTTCAATTATTGGTCTTCCTGGGGTTTGGTTGGGATTGACACTCTTTATGGGCCTACGAACGGTGGCAGGATTTATGAGGTAAAATTTACAATACTATGATTATTTTCTTTCATTCCAGAAGTTATATGCACTTTTTGAATATCCTGACAGTAGGCAAGGGGCCGATGTTCAATTGCTGATGAGTATTTTTATTATGTACATCTCTACTTGTCATATGCCTGGTGTTGATATCTTGGTGATTTAGTGATGCGAAAGCTTGTTTTAGTTCTTCTATTAATCTTTGGTCCTACACCTTATATTACTAATGATATCAACTTTTATTTGTAGTCAACTTTTATAAGTTAGGTATTGTTGGCATTATTCACTGTTGGTTAGAGATAATATGTGGGTTGTCCCACATTGCCCAAGTGAGGAGAGGCTTTAGCCATTGGCTTGTATAAAAGCCTCATCCTCTTGTCCCACATTGCTAACATAGAAGGCTCATTCATAATCTCCTCTCTATAAATAGAGGCCATTGTATTCATTATTATATACAAGACTCAATACAATGTAGTCCTATATGCTTCCGCTCTCTCTCTCTCTTCTCTCTCTCTTTCTTCTGCTTCTATATCTCTCCATTATTCTAACATGGTATCAGAGCCACCTTCTCTGGCCTTCAATAAACGTCTTTGACGTTTTCCGGCGCTCCCTTCAGCGTCCTCCCAATTTCGGTCGTCGATCCACAGCCATCGGCTCTCCAAGCGCCTTCACGCTCCTCCGACAATTTCTGTCTGAGCCAATCGCGCCGCCACCGTGACTCCTCTTGGCCAAATAACCACCAAAAGTGGTGTCTTGGCCCTAGAACGGTGGATCTGTGCAATTTCAGCCTATTCCAGCGTTGCACGCGCCTCCACGCTCCGCCCTCAGAAACTGTAGTCTCTCCAACGCGCGGCTAACGCTCCTCCACACGCCTCCACCTATGTCGGATCTTCGTGGTTTTCACTCCGTTCGATAGATCCGGGCAAGACGAGGCGAGAGCCGTCGAGTACAGCCTCATCGGAACCTTCACGCGCCTCCACGCGCCACCAGAGGCTCCGCGCGTGAGATCCACGCGCCAGGTCACGCCGCCGTCAAGCCACCGCCTGACACGGTGGTTCGATTGCTTCCCTCAGGCCACCGTTGGATAGATCTGCTCCCCAGGATTCCAGAACAGGTCTCAGATCATCCATACAAGCATCCACGCGTTCCCACGCGCCACCAGAAGCTCCGCGCGTCAGATCCACGCGCTCCACGCGCGTCCACGCACCTCCACGCGCCTCACGCGCCATCGCACCCACGTGCCACGTCATCCTTGCCACGTCAGCCCTATTGCCACGTCAGCATGCCACGTCACCCCAATGTGCCACGTCACAGTGCCACGTCATCGGTGCCATGCCATAGTGTCACGTCATCAGTGCCACGTCACCAGTCCACGTCACCAGAATCGGTCTGACATTGCCACGTCAGCGTTGACTTTGACTGTTGACCGTTGACTTTCACCGTTGACAGTTGACTTTGACTTTGACCACTGAAAAAGTTGACCAGGTGTTTCCTACTCAATTTTTCGTCCTGATTTCAAATTTGTGGTCTATTTTTAGTTTTGGCATCTCTAGATGGCAGAAAACAAGACTCTTCTTCAAATTTAAGGCGTTTGTTTTATGCGGTTCAAGTTGGTTTATGCTTGTTCAATTCGGTTTTATAGCCTGTTCTTTGGCGCATCTCAATCCGGTTCATTCTTCTAGCGGATGGCACTCTCGGGTCAGACCAATCTTTCCTTAGGTCCATGGGTTTTCGGGCCAAAGAAGCCCCTTTCAACCGGCCCACTTCTGCCTTGTCAAATGCCGCCATCACCGGTCACTGAATAGCCTCTTCAACCGGCCCTGCTTATCTCAGCCGATCAGGCGAGACGATCTACTAGTTAGATGGGTCAGACTTTCGTTCAGCCGACAAGGCGAGACGGTCCAAGGGTTTCAGGCATGATTAGCCTCTTCAACCGGCCCTGCTTATCTCAGCCGACAAGGCGAGACGGTCCAAGGGTTTCAGGCATGATTAGCCTCTTCAACCGGCCCTGCTTATCTCAGCCGACAAGGCGAGACGGTCCAAGGGTTTCAGGCATGATTAGCCTCTTCTACCGGCCCTGCTTATCTCAGCCGATCAGGCGAGACGATCTACTAGTTAGATGGGTCAGACTTTCGTTCAGCCGACAAGGCGAGACGGTCCAAGGGTTACGGGCCAAACAAGCCCCTTTTAACCGGCCTTGCTTTTCTCAGCCGACTAGTCGCGCTACTTCATTACTAGTATATGGTTTTCAAGTCAAATTACAACCAAGTGAACCAAGCTCCAGCTTAAATGCATTGCTCAAATTCAGGCAGAATCCACCGGTCTCTAACAACTTTTATGGCGTTACTTCAGCAATTGTTTCGGCACAAGCACCTTTTTCGGCGAATTCCTTTTTCTTTCCCTTTTCGTTTATCCAAACTCAATTTTACACATTGAGTTTGAGGGGGGATGTTAGAGATAATATGTGGGTTGTCCCACATTGCCCAAGTGAGGAGAGGCTTTAGCCATTGGCTTGTATAAAAGCCTCATCCTCTTGTCCCACATTGCTAACATAGAAGGCTCATTCATAATCTCCTCTCTATAAATAGAGGCCATTGTATTCATTATTATATACAAGACTCAATACAATGTAGTCCTATATGCTTCCGCTCTCTCTCTCTCTTCTCTCTCTCTTTCTTCTGCTTCTATATCTCTCCATTATTCTAACAGGCCTCAATGTTACTGAAGACTTTTGTAGATGCTTATCAGTGTTGCTCTGCTTATGTATGCTTGATCTTTGCTATTTCTTGCTCGTGCTCGTTGACTAATTTTAATCCATTTTTTCAGATTACTATCAAAAAGGGGTCCATGGTGGTTCCTGCACAGGGACTTCCAGAGACTTGAGGTTGGTCAATATTCATAACTCTGATTATGGATCATAGTGTTCTAACTTTCTGATACATATTAACATCATATATATTCTTGTAATTAATTTGTTT
This sequence comes from Corylus avellana, assembly GCF_965113065.1. Taxonomy (NCBI): domain Eukaryota; kingdom Viridiplantae; phylum Streptophyta; class Magnoliopsida; order Fagales; family Betulaceae; genus Corylus; species Corylus avellana. The sequence goes on along the minus strand of NC_142491.1, from coordinate 20,126,627 downwards.
GCTTGTATTCAACTAATGATAATTTATCTTGTCTTTGGTCCTACAAATCTATGCATGACAGTGGGTGGGTAAGTCTTCCTAGTTCTGAACCTATGGATTCATTTGAATATGTCTTCAAATACGGTTTAATTCACCCCATCAAACTATGGTAAAACGTTATTTGAAAATTGTAATTCATACTTGTTTTTATATTTATTTTCCCCTTCCTCATGTTCTCTGTTTCTGTAGGCGACTGCCAGTTGCGTTTTACACAAGTTTTATTAGAGAAGAAAACACCATAAAAACTTTTATAGAAGGAAAGCATTTTATTGGAATATTACTTTTTGAATATATCTTGTACCCAATTCCAGCAAGGACAGTGACAATATTCGGTGGAAACTTGGTAGTATAGTTAAATCGAAGTAATTTGAGTTGATAAATGCTACACACATTCGTACTCTCAAATGCACCCTTCGGATGTGGCACTAAAAATTATTAATCGATTGAAAAGCTACGAGTAGTCAATCTAAAATCTAATTGTGATTTTTAGTGCTGTTTCAACTTTCGTGGAGCGTGTATTTGAGCGTGTGTAGCATTTCTCATTTGAGTTAAAAAAAAAATGACAAATAGTCACCTTTCTTTTTGAGACAAGGGAGATGAACTAAAGTATTCACATTGAGGTGATGTTTTCAGACTTATACGAACTTACCATGCAAATGACATTCCTTATTTCTAATTTGTTACCTTAAATTGCTTTCTTAGCTTAGTTGATATTGCATGTATTTCTTGCTTCTCCAATTGAAATTGGGGAAAAAAAAAAAAAAAAAACTGCTACTATCTGGTAGAATCACTCATAAGAGTTTGCTGGTAATGGTTTATCGATTGAATCTCTGTGTTTTTCAGCTGGCCACTTGAGGTGGGAACAATCTGGAATGATTGCAGGACTACTGCTATTCTCAAGTATGACATAGATTCCTTAAGAGATCTTATTAAGCAGATAAAACAGTTTTGATTTTCGATTGGTATCATCTGGTATAAAGTAAACAAATTAATCAAAACCATGTGTTATCAATTAGATCATTTTTCAATGAATTATTATTATTTATTTTTTCATGGAAGGCTATAAATATTGTTACTAATTTGTCATTTATGCCTTTTAGATTATCATTGGATTATTGATGGAAACATGCATCTTATTCTCCGGCAAAGTCCAGGTTCTTCTTGCCCGCATGAGCAATAGTGCTTACAAAAGCAAGGATTTATCGAGACAATTTCCCTTGTCGAGGGTAGTATTATGATGAGTGTTCTTGTATTGTCCCCTTAGATTAATAAGAAAAGGAAAATATGCGAGACCCTCTATTCTTTCTGTTCAGACCACTCCTACATTTGGCTCTTGGGGTTACGTGGTCGAATCACAACCAAAAGACCACGAACAGAGTCAAAAAGTATTGTGGGTTGGGGCCAAGGCATAAGATTAGGAAAAAAAAAAAAGAAAAAGAAAGGGCTAAGTCATAAATTTATTTATTTATTATTATTATTATTATTATCATCTAAAGTGTTGGTTCAATAGCCTAAGGAAATCTTCAAGTGGCTAGGTATACACTAGAAGAAAGAAAGAATAAAAATAAAATAAAATTAAAGACCTAGATTGAATTACACGAAGAAGAAACAACTATGAGACGAAAACAAAGAGTTTAAGGTAAAAATAAATTACTTTGCATTTGGAAACTTAAATCAGTATAGGAAAATTAAATCTTGATTGTGGACTTGTGCTTGTTTAGGGTTAGAATGGCAATGAGACGTACAACAAAATGCTCAGATATATCCAATTCTCAAATGGGTAACCAGCTTAATGGGTTAAGGACAAAAATAAGGTTACTACAATTTTCAATGAGTAAGGGTTAAAAGATTTGACAATTAGTAACCAACTTTTAAGTTTTAATGGGTATGGCCCAAAAGATTTTTTGGGTAGGAGCAGTAGGGCCAAAATATTTAGTTGGTGGAGCCAAAATTTTTATTGGGTAAGGCCAAAAACATTTATAAGTAGGGCCGAAAGAATTGTGAGTAGGGGCAATTTTTATTTTTTCTAGCTTGCATGGGTAAGGGCCAAATATTTAAAAACTAAAATTTGACCTTAATTTTTTTTTTTTCCTCAAGAATGGGGGGCATTCCGTCACTGCAAAAGACCCTTGGGGTGGCCAACCAATTTTTTTTTTTTCTTTTTTCCTTTTATTTTGTATAACTTTCTATTTGTGGGTAAATTTGTATTTTCATAAAAACAGGTAGGAAAAATGACCGGAATTTGATCGCATGGATCATTTTGTCACAAAAGCACATCACATTTATAAGTTCATTTTGAAACTACAAGGATTTATTTGTTACAAGATAAAGCCACATGGACTGATTTAATAATTTTTCTTTTATTTTAAGCAAGTCTGTAATGCTTTCAAATGAATAAACATAAAAAAGCCGAAGGGTATTAATCTCAAGAGGAATGTTACAACTCTAATTTTTTTACACAGTTTTTCATACTTATAGGTGGCTTTTAAAATCATCATTGTATCAAAATCCAATAGATCCATCTCATATCCAATAGTAGTTTTAAAAGTCACCTATGGATGTAGAAAAAATTGTGTAAAGAAATGGGAATAAGTGTAGCATTATTTTAACCCCAAACGCATGCACGAAGTGTGCCAGAGATGATTGACAACTCATGGTTTAGGACCCGTTCTAGGGTTCACTTTAATGTAATATTAGAAACTACATTTTTATGCTACAATTATCACACAATGCTGATGTGGTAGTCCTAACTAACCGTTCAATTTATTTATTATTTTTTAAAACAATTATTGATCTAAAAGTTAGTTGGATTGTTATATCAACATTATAAAATAATTATGACATAAAAATATAATTTCTAACATTTCTCACCGAGTTAAGAGGTTGCAGTGTAGTCCATTGGACCATAAGGCTCAAACAATTCAGCGATAAATCCCTTCTTTCTTTTGGGGTTCCATCCCATGTCTTTGCAGAGTTGATCATTGTACCATATATGAAGAGCACCAATGCAGGATCTCCTGTAGTATTGGCCGGAGTATGTCTTCATGTATTTATCCCAATTCGCCACATCTTTTTCCATCTCTTTAATGCACGGCAGCTTGAATGTGCCATCAAGAAGCTCCGCTAGCCACCGGCATCTCATCTCCGATGTGTACAAGTTTGATACACTTTCAGAGAATCCAATCACTGCTAGTTGTGGAATTCTTGCATGAATGCATTCCCTGATACATTGCAAACGTTCATTTCAAACCTTTTTTATTTTTATTTTTTAACTTGGGTATCCGGGGTTTGGCCCCGACTAGATCCCCGGAACACCATGCAAAAGCTTCCCTCCACATGAATCAGGTAAAGCTCTCGCTTTTGCCTGTGGGGGTAGCTGCAAAAAATTGTATGCACTCACCGGCATGATGAGCACCAGTGCCAAGTGATTTACCACTTGAGCCTCATTGGGGTTCATATTTTGCTTGTTATTGACATCAGATGCTATGTTTAAAAGAAATGAAAAAGAAAAGAACCTGTAGAGTGGAACTGCTGCATTGGCAGAGCCGGCAATATGGTCCTGAAAGGTGGTGGACACAAAAATGTCTTTGAGCTTTTGATCACCCCTGAACCCAGTAGCCAAGATGACCAAATCAGTCTTCAGAGGTTGCACCTCGCCATTAACCAAAACACCTTCTTTGCAGAAGCTGAAGCTCGAAGCTTTTTTCAAAATAATGCTTCTCTCTTCAACTTTGTCATAGAATTTTTCTGGCACTCTGGTTATCAAACAAGAACTGATTTGTTGAAGGAAGCTGTGTTTTGGTACCATTCCATGCTTTGCCAACCCAAGCTTCTTCTTTATATGGCTTTCAACGAATTTAGAAAATGCCCATCTCTGTTACATGATCAAAAATTTCAAATAATTAAGCTTCACCCTTATGATCAGGATCATGTTTAGGAAACAATAATAGAGACTAAAAAAAAAAAAAAATTTAGTTTACCAAAGGAGAAAGAATTGTTGCCACAAGACTTAATAGGAAGCCTTCACCAGGCTTATGAACCAATAGCTCTGAGAAGCGATTAAGGTACAAAAAAGCAAGAGGCACACCCCATGGAAGGAAATCAGGGACACTCCAATGTTCAGTCCTGTATAATACAGTACATGGATGTTCAGTTCCTGCAAATTAAGTGCAGTAAATCTGAGAAAAGGAGCATATAAATATATAATTATAAATTACTTTTCATGCAGAAGCCTACAGAAGTTTATAGATTCCAACTTTACTTACATCTGCCCGAACAGGCCTCGATCAACCCGCATTCTGAGCTCCGGCAGGTGAACTCCATAAAGACTTTTTTATATTTACCGCCTAAATTGTTAGCAATCGGAACAATAGATTGCTGGGAATCTGGATCTACAAAGTTTTTTACATTGTAATTATATAAGTGAAGTAGTGTGTATCTTACCATTAGCTATTGAGCATTCCATGGCAATGTCCAAGGCAGATTTTTGTAACCCCACAACAGTGACTTGCTTCCCTTTGACCAATTCTGCAGCACTTTGACAATCCATGGCAGAGTAGTCCATGGAGTGTATCACCTTGCCATGGAATACTTCTGGGCCTTGGTTTGGAGGGAATTCTGGAACGTTTGGAACTTCACTGAATCTTCCGATGCAGAGGATCACGAAGTCCACTAGGTACACCTGCATTTGCATTTAATATATAAAATTCATTGAGGTCATCACTTGATTTCTAATCTGATTTATGATATTGCTAATCTGATTTGATATATTCAGTATGGTTAACCCGATCTTAAAAGGGTTTAAATTGAGATTGAATTGGAGTCTTGGCCTAACCTACTCGCTCAACCCTTGAGGGTGTAAATTGTACTATATGGACGGATAATACTTTTATTATGTATTTGCATCTGCATTTTGCAAAGTGTCGAATCTACCAATAACCACACTAGGCGGGTGATTTTTTTGTACAAACCGTCCATGTCATCCGCTTTGCATTTTGGACTCTTTTTTAGGCTTCATTTTTGGAGAACACGAGAGTCGAGAGAAAGAAAGAGGGCCGAAGGGGGGTTGTGGCTACAAAACAGAATGAGAGAAAGAAAATGAGGCATTAAGGTTTCGTTTTCTACTTCATTTCTCATGTGCAAGGATAATGTTTTATAAGCCAACTCTTTATATATATATATATATATATATATATATATATATATATATGGTAGGCATAAATGGACATTATCTATTTATGTCCATCCTTATGCCGCTATTCGCCTCCATATGTGTGTAACGGGTATCTGTTCACCCAGGGCTAGGAGTTAAAAATTCGCCTGTGAGCAGGCGAATTACAGATGCAGGACGGTTTTTAACCCCCACCTGAACATTGGCCTCATAGACAAGCAGATCTGTGCTGAAAAATCAATAGACTCAACTATTATATATATGTATCTCCTTATCAATAATCCTTCACCTAATTATGTCCTAGTGGGCTATAAATAATTATACAAAACATCATGAAATTAATTGAAAACTCTAATTTCGTTACATGGTGCATGTGCAAATACATACCTCAGTGGAGAGAGTAGGGGAATCCTCTACTACAACCTTCCATTTCCCTTTAGAGGTAATCAATGGCTCACCAGCGCCACCCCACATGCTCCAAGATTGCATCTGTTCCTCAGAAGGGCCTTCATATTCGATGCTGACAACTTTGGTGTTGAATTTGATATGCCGAAGCAAATCAAAACGGCGAGCATAGGATTGAATATAATCAAACACTTGATGTTGGTTAGGGAAATCTTCCTCCACAGAAGAAGGCCATGGAAAATCTGAGAACTGATAAACTGGTTTTGGAGTTTGGAGCTTAGTGGTCTCTATGGTTTTAGTCCATACTCCTCCAATGGTGCTTTTGGCTTCGAAAACGATCGGATGGAGACCCTTTGACAAGGTGTACTTGCAAGCCAGGAGGCCACTGATGCCGGCTCCGATAATGGCCACCTGCCTCTCCATTGCTTATTGTTGACTATCAAATATTTCAAAGCCGTATGCTTTCTGCCTCTGCTAAGCCTTAATTTATCTATGAAATGATGGGAAGATGTTGAAGTCAATAAACAATGCGCCGTGTGAGTTTTCCGCTCATTACTGTCGATGATAATAAGGAAGTGCGATGCACGCACACGTACACAAGGGAAAGTAAATAGCGATCTGATATCATACGTCTGTCCAAATGCTTTTGGGTGAAAGCCAAAAGCATGCCGGCACATAGATAGGAAAAATCAATTATGATTTGATTTCTTCCTTGATATTTTTTGAACGGCTTTGTATTGCTTTTGATGTAACAACTATGCTGTTACAAATAATATCACTCAACTGGCCCATCAGTTCTATCATGAAATCCTAGGAAGGGTGTTACTAGGTTTTAATCATTGATTTTTTGGGATTAATTACTATCCCAAAGAATCTGGATTAGATCCCTACTTCAAGTCGAATTGGAGTAGAAAACACAATCCGGGTCCAATTAAACCTCCCTGCACTCCAAGTCAAATTGAAGTAGAAAACCTATTAATCTAGGTCTAACTGCACTTCTGTGCCTCTAAATAGGCCCGAAGAATGTGCAGTTCACTCTGTCCGAAAACTGTTATAACATAAGCAAACAGAACTAGCTACATCTGTGGTGATAGCGCAAATGTGACTAGCGTTTTTCTTTGCGTCGTTACTATTTGCATTGTCTTCGTGAGGATATCAGGAATTTAAGTGGGAGAGTTTGTAGTTCATATAAAGTTGATAGTTTATAAAAATACTCATAAAGTGTTAAGTCCCAAATTACGTATTTACCAAGTGAAACTAAGCTTTATAAATGATTCTAAAAAAACTATAAATTGACTAATTTGTATAGGGTGATAATACAAATGTGGTTAACGCTTTTTTTCAAGATTTTTTTCAAGATTTTTTCCTTGCCATCACTATCAATATTATGAGGTTGTTATATTATTTGCTTGGCCTTTGGCCTTGGCATGCTAAAGTTAGAAAAGCCAATTGCCACTTTCAGAATGCTCCCTAGCGTGTGGGACTATGCTACTCTTGGAGTACTGTAAGTCGTGATCCCATCTATGGACCACCCATTTGTTTTTTTGTCTTAGCCATGGACCACCTATTTAGGATGTTGAGTGAAAGTATTTGATGATCCCTTGTACTTTTAACAACACCTCAGTTTGGTGAGTGAAAGTATTTAATGATCACTCAAGAGTGTCGGTTGTTACTGTTACGAGTACTGTCGGTTGAACAGTAAACCAGCACCTTTAGTAGTAACGGTTTATTGTTGAACCAACACCAATTGAAAAATAGTGTCAGTTGAATAGTAAACCGATACCATTTTTAAATTGTATCGGTTCTCTTTAATCGACGCTTTGTAGAATGTCAGTTTACTGTTCAACTGATACCATGTTTAAATTGGTGTCGGTTCTCTTTAATCGACGCTTTGTAGAATGTCGGTTCTCCGTCTTTGAATAGTTAAATTGGTATCGGTTCTCTTTAATCGACGCTTTGTAGAATGTCAGTTTACTGTTCAACTGATACCATGTTTAAATTGGTGTCGATTCCCTTTAACTGACACTACACTCTACAAAGCGTAACTAAATCCAGTTGTTGTTGTGAAACATAGTTTCTTGAAAGATTTTGAGCAAAGAGGATAATGGTGTGTCGCCATTAGAGGGCAGACAGGTGATCAGGGACGGAGCCAGGAAGTTTTATGGGAGGGGACCAAAGCAAATTATTATTATTATTATTATTTTGCAGCGTGTAATGAACTAGTAGTTTTTTCTATTTTTTTTCCTTCTTTGTCTAATCACTGGTACTTAAATACAATGAGGAATTGAGCTTAGAATTGTGTCATACTCTCCAATTAAATGTTTAAATTCTAACAAACCATAGTCTCAATATTTAATAACCATAATATCCAAATTACAAGACTACTTAGATTAGGAATTGAGGTTAGAGTACTAACCTCAAAAAGTGCGACCTGCGTTGAGTTATTTTACACCTCGTTGATTAACATGATATTCTCATAAGTGACACATAATCCAGGATCAAACACCAATAAACTTTGTACATTTTTTCTTTTGAAATAGTCAAGTATTGTATTTGACTTTCTCATCATATACAAATAAATTTACATGATCATTTTGAGTTTTTAGAAAATAAAGAATGTGTAGGTTAACAATGAACAAACTCACATGAATAACATAATCATTACATAGACTCTAAGTTAAACATTACACTTTAATCCTATAATTATTATTCTCTTCTTATTCCATTGATCTAGCAACTTACCCCAAATTTATAATACTCATATTCACATACAATAATCAATATGATTATAATATGACATATTAGAACCTAAACCCCATGGGCATCAATTTTCATTGAACTCATGAAAGTTTAGGTTTAATTAACGTTTTAAATGTAATTAACACATCCAATTAGCAATCCTAGTGTTCACATACCAAAAGCCCTAATTTAATTTATACTATACAAATTAGGGTTTATGTCCATACTATAAACAATAGTGAAATTAAAGCTTTAAACCTATTAATCTAACAACCCGAATCTTAAATCATGCATAAAAATCCACTACACACAAAAGCCCCTAGTTAATTTTAGGAATTTAGCTTCTTACTAAAATTCCCCCAAATTCAGACTTAATAAAAAATTCTCTAAATCATTATGATTTCAAACTTGAAATTCAATGGGTGGAACAAAAACTGAGAGAGAAACTAGAGATTTCTCAATGGCATTAGTTATAAAAACCCATCAAAATAAAACCCATCAAAAATTCTCATACGGCCATACCAAATCAAGAACCAGAAATCCTCACAGAGAAAAGATCCAAGATTTACATACATACATAAAGAAAATAACAACAACAAAAAACACAAAAATTTCTAAGTAGCAACAGAAATTTCTAAGTTTCCAAGCCGACAGCCAATCTATGAAGGAAAAAAAAAAAAATCAACTTTTCAGATTCTTAACCAAATTTAAAAGCCAAACAATAGAAAAATTAACCAAAAAAAACCCCAAGATTAATCTAAGAAGTAAGAACCAACAGTGGAGGAGAGTTAGGGGGCCCAGGACCTATCAATTTGTTTTGGAGGGGGACAGCATAATTCTTTTTTCTTTTTCTTTTTTTAACTCCTTAAAATATATTTTTTGAGGAAGTGGGGGGGGACCATGGCCCCAGCCGGTCCCCCCTCCCTCCGTCTTTGCTTATATATATAGGATATCTACCAATAGCACCCTAGATTCCTTGCATGCTCTCGATGGTATATCATTCAGCACGATTGGTGATACTTTGACAAAAGGGGGGTCAAAGTATCACTTAGGAAATTAATCTCAGTAAAGTTAGCTTAGCTCTAATGCTAGTTGAAATATATGATTTAAACCCAAGTTGTTAACAAACAAGATTACCAAACCAATTACAACAATTATAAATATCGAAATACAGGAAAATATAAATTAAATCAATCAACACAAAGATTTTGGTAACAAACTGGATATCTTTTGAAGAACTTTTCAAAAGTAAAATTACTTGTGGGCAAGCCAATCGCAAAGGTAGCTACCATAGAAGATTTGTGTTACAAATTGATATATCTTACTTACAAAACATTTGTAGCTCCCAAGATTCAATTTGTGACCCTAGTCACTGGCAAACGACCAATTCACCTTCCATCGCAGTGGTTTTAGAACCTTTGGCATTCTATTCGGATTACCTTCACTACCAAACATTGTCTGCTACAATTCATAATTCTGCTAGTTGTACGCTTTTATGTGGTTTGAACAAACAAAAAGTAAGGAGAATGTTTAATTTGTTTAAGGCTCAAGGGTGTTTTGAAACCTCTCTGAGAACAATGAAAAATAGCATTTGATCTAGGTTATGAAAGTGGTGATTTATGAAACTTATATAGATGGAGAGAAAACTGAAGTTTTTATGCTAAGTCAGCTAAAGTTAAAACAATTTATTGTTGTCTTGTTCAGATGAGATTAGGTCTTACTCAAATACGAGTTAGGGTTTCACAATTTTTGCATAGCGATAAATAGGGTGCAATTAAGGTTGTTATTGAGTGTCTCAAATATGTCTTGATGACCATCATGATTACACATTGTGAGATGACTATGATTGCCATTGCGATTGGAGCATTATGCGAATCTTCTAATTTAGCCTAATTCGATATGGATGGGTTCACTCCTTTTTGGTACTCGAATTTTGAAGTCTTCATGGTCTCGTCCGAACGCCATTTGAACATGCTTATGATCTAGACATTTTGGCTTGCATATTGATCTTTGAAATCAGTCTTGTTCGAATGCCATTCAATCAATGCTGCGAACAAGCTATTATGTTCTTCACCTTGAACTAAGTTTTTGAACCTTAGTTATCTTAAAACCGACTTCAACTCTAAACCCAGACTTACAATACAATAAGTTTTAACACTAACATAAAACCTAATTAGAGCAATAAATATGATAGTCGATCATTACTTTGCATCAATGAAATTAAATATTATATATATAAAGGCGCTTCATTTAAAAAATACATATTGCCAACCAACTTTATTGAGGATCAAACCATTTATTGAAGTTACTTAATTCAGCATTAGCAATTTGGTTGCTGTCATCACTTCATCAGCAGTGCTCAATTATATATGCTTTTCTGAGATCTTAATACGAAGGGGTTTCCTGAACTTCAACATAGGAGTCCGGACAATGTCTCCTCCCTGAATCTTTTTCCACCTATATATCAATTAAAAAAAGAAAAAGAAAATAGGGGATTAGAATAATTAAGTGTGTGTGCATGCATACCTACTGGTCTTGGCACTTGCAAGTATAGAATGAGGCATGTTAATTACCTATATTTAGTAACCAAGACATGGAAAAAGGTGGACAATAACACCCTACTATACTCTGCCCCCGCACATTGCTTCATTCCCCCTCCAAACGGCATGAAATGCTTCGATATCTCGTTTGCCTTGAGGTCCTATAAATAAGGGGCTAAAATAATTAGATAAATTGCTACAATTTAGAGCCATTAATTAACTTGATCATGTTTATGTATGTTAATGCATGCACCTTCCAACGCCATGGGTTGAATGCAAGAGGATTCTCGAATGTATTAGGGTTTAATTGAAGAGCAGTTGTAACAACCATAATTGCCCAGCCTGCTGGAATTGTATATCCTGCATGCATAAACTCATTAAACATACATTGGACTTTGTGATTAATGGAGTTAAACACTCAAACCAACAAGTTTGAGTATGTTTACCATTCACTTGGATATCCTTTTTTGCTCTTCTTAGTAATCCAGGTGCCACAGTTCCCAGCCTAAGAGTTTCATTTATAACCTGCAATAATAATAAAAAATTGTAAAAAAAAAATGCCAACTTAGTTTATAATCGCATAGAGATCGAAGAGTATGTTAATTACTGACATATATTGTAAAAGTCATCGATTTGTATTCTTCCCATGTGAGTGGGGAATCCGGGTTTGCTCTCTTTTTCAGAATTGCCTCATGCTCAGCCTGATCATTGAATAACCCAAACGTGAAAAAACATTTAAAATTAGGAAAAACTTTGATTACCTTCGTTAAAGACAAAGTATAGGCGTTTTTTAATCATAACCTTAACATTTAAAAATTTACAAAGATAGTATTCTAATAATTTTTTTCTTTTAATTTCCCTTTTTGTACCAATTTTAAAATAATAATAATAATAGAAAGAACCAGTTCACCACCAGACCCACGGCCACGTCATGGGTCAACACCCACAGCGTGAGTATACACCCACGGCTAACCTTGCGTTAACACCGTGTGGCCGTGGGGTCGGTCCAATCCGTATGTCACCATAAACCTTTTTTCTTAAAAATAAAAATAAAAAATGGCATTTTGGACATTTCAACCAAAAATAAACAGAGAGAAAATTCTAAGAATACAAATTTTGGAAATTTTTAAACTTTGAGGTTATCATTGCAAAAATGCCTATACTTCCAAATAAGTGAGTTTGGAAATATATATATATATATATATATATATATATATATATATATATATATAAAATTGTACGTACAGTCAATTCGTCAAACACCAAGGGGTTCTCAGCAAGTAGCTTGAAAGCCATCGTTAATGCCGAAGAAAGTGCATCAAAGCTGACAAAAAGCAAACCAAACATGAGCTGAACAACAAATTCGTCTGTAAGGAAGTTCTCAGTCTTCATGTCTTGGATGATATGATGAAGCACATCCCCGGGACCATCCTGTGTCTCATCAGCTGAACCTCTCCTCTCCTTTAATATCTCCATCATCACGTCCAACGCCTTCTTATGGTCCTGATCATCATCCAATCACTTCAATTATATATATATACAGGCATGAAATCTTATAATCAAACTGTAGAGTGAGAAGAATTTGAGTTACCTGTAAACATTTATGGTAAGCAGTACCAGGGATGTTCAGAGGAAAAGCCAGAAGCCCTTTTGAGAAGTTAATATACTTCTCCGTTAAATCTACCGATGATTTTTCTGGGTCATAACTAAACATCTGCTTTGCTCCTGAATGAAGAGCCATCTGTTCGATCGGGCCAAAGTCATTATCTATATGTTTTAGTCATATATAACAAAAGGACATGCAATATTTTATATATATTTTTGAAAAACTTCACTTGCACCCCTATAAGTATAATCGGTTTTGTAATCATAATCTTAAAGTTTAAAATTTGCAATCTCATTTTGTCGGTATATAATATTGTTTCAACCCCTTTTAATTTCACCCCTTTTTGTTAAAAATGCTCAAAATGCCTCCAATTATTTTTTAATAAAAATAAAAGTGAAAATTCTGGTGACCCACAGAGTGATCGTGAGTCGGTCAAAGGCTTTTTATGTTCTTGAATTCTCACTAAAATTATAATAATTGGGGGCATTTTCAGTATGCATTTTAACAAAAAAAATTGTAAAACTAAAAGGAACAGAAACATAGGATACCGATGATTGACATTACAAAATTTTAAACTTTGAGGTTATAAGTGCAAAACCCCTTATTCTTATATTTCGAGAAATGTAAGTAAAGTTTTTCCGACATATTCTATTATGAAAATATGAAGTTTTTACGGTTGCAGCGGCGCGTTTCACTTCAATGGAATCCTGGCATGACCAAGTCTTGAGTGTTGTGTTTACTAGTTCTTCCAACTGAGAAAGGAGCTTTGCTTTGAGGATCTCAGCGCCGAAGTGACTCAAAGCCAAGTTTCTCACATACTTGTGAATGTAGGCACCATCTGGCCTATTCTCACCTTGTTTAAAAACTTTTGCAAATAAATCCAGGTACCATGATTCAACCAATCTCCCTTCTTGCAGTAGAATGAAATGGTTGAATTCAGGATCTGCTGAAACCACGACAGGCCGACCTGCAACACTAGTTCGAAACACTTGCCCGTATCTATTGTAAATGCACGTGTGAGCGTTGTATTACAAAAAAAAAAAAAAAAAAAAAAAAAATCATTAATTTAAGTTTTTGGACTAGAGTGGTGTCTAAATACCTTTGCAGTCTGCGTTTGATGAAGGGGGAAACATCTAAGGAATAACTGGGAATGATCAACTGAATGGTCTCCCCAATGAGAGGGAGGCCCATGGAACCAGGAGGAAGGGTTCCATGGCACTTAGGGTTCCTCCATTTGTATATCCAGTGAGAAATGCAGATTACAAGCACAGCTATCACACACAATGCTGCAGTAGTTGACATTTGTGAGTATATGGGGAATAGGGATGCTGGTTGGTGAAGAAAGTGCTAGCTACTGCTTTGGAAACGAGCATGCAAGTGGGGGTTCTTAAATAGACCAAATAGGATTGAAGGGATCCTAGCCAAATCCCAATTATTTCCCATCTTGTTTTTCTTGGGAATTGTCATGATTTTTTTTTTCTTCAAAATCCGGATTTGGCCGTTGATTCAACTACAGCATACATGCTGTTATTTTAATAACAGCATGTAAGCCGGATCCAAATAATTGAAATTGAAAAAATGAGACTCCTTGTGAATATAAATATACATAAATGCTAGAGTGCAACTTAGGGTATCCTATGGCCCCAATAGTAATATATGTTAGTGTATATTTTTTGTTTTTTTAAGAAAAGACAGATTTGTAATAAAATAAAAAATCGAATCTAAAACTCCCCACATAGAAAAATCAACCGTCAAAGGCAAGTAATACAAATCTTATCAATTACGTACCAAAATTACTATTTAAAATGCGCCGCAATTTCCTCCGAAAGCCATGTGCTTCCAAACCCGTCAAAGGCAAGTAATACAAATCTTATCAATTAACAAAATTACTCTTTAAAATGCGCTGCAATTTACTCCGAAAGCCATGGGCTATGTTTGGCAATTTTCTTTTTCTCTTGCATGTGCCAAACGCCTCTATATATATATTTGAAAAATTGTCGATCTTCATTCATGAGAGAAAAAAGGTACTAGAGCCGAAGCTCTACATAGATAGAGCACGAAGCTCTAAACTCACAATGTGAGAAATACAAGGGGTATCCTCAATCCATATTCTATCAACTACACCATGGGTTGCTTCCTTTGCGAGTCCATGTGCTGCTCCATTTACTCCTCGTTTGGTATGGTAGACACTCCAAGACCTTTGTGATCGCATAACCACCTTAATTGATATCTTCCACAATCCGCCCAAAGTAATGTCGACTAGGACTTGCCGAAGCTATGGCATTGACAACCAGCAAAGAATTTCCCTCCAAAACCACATCTTGGATACCAGGATCTCTACACAATTCTGCTGCATGCAAGGCTGCCACAGCCTCCGCTGTTGCTGAGTCAAAAACAGCCTCTATAGTACTTCAGCTTAATGCAACACTCACAAGGCCCTTGTCATCGGGTATTATCACCCCCATCCCCATACATATTTCTGTTAAGGTGCTATGGCAGCGTCCCAACTCCCAATTCACCTTAAAAACACAAGCGGGGGAGTTTTCCACTTCACCTCTTCCACTGCAGTAGCTACATCTTCATGGTCCAAGAAAATTTTGCCTGGCTGGTTATGACGACTCAGGGGCAGATTGCAAATGATTTTGGCTTTATTGTTACCCTACACAACAACAATTATGAATAATATGGAATCGAAAAGAAAGAGATTAAGAAAGAGTCGATACACAGATTTATATAGTTTGGCAATCTGCCCACGTCCACTGAAGTGAGTGCGGCGATATTTCACTATTCATTATTTAGAGTTACAACATAACATATGTATAGGAAAACCTTAATTATAAGTATTTTGGAAAACCCCAAAATACATACCCCCCACAACTTATTTATCCCAAAGCTCACATAGACTAATTACACCCAATCGATCAATAGTAGAATATGAGTCACTTGTTCCAACAATCTCCATCTTGGTGAGTATTCACCTCTTTGAAGATAATCAACTATTGGGCCTCCACCTAGAACTGATAAGTTTGGGGATGCCGCCTCCTCTCTTCTCCCTTTTAGCACTGGAAACATTTGTCAAGTCCAAGCAATGCTTGAACTTGTCTGCAGTAACAGGCTTCATCAACATGTCCGCTACATTCTCAGAAGTGCGAATCTTTTCAAATAACAATTTACTTGTAGCAACCAATTCCCTGATCTTGTGAAACCTCACATCAATGTGTTTGGATCTCGCATGGTACACTTAGTTCTTTGCCAAGTAAATGGCACTCTGACTGTCACAATACAACGGAACTCCACCTTGTTGAATACGTAGCTCCCTAACTAACCTTGTAAGCTACAAAGCTTCCTTTGCAGCCTTAGCAGCCGCCATGTACTTCGCCTCAGTTGTGGACATCGTAATCGTGAACTAGATCATAGACCTCCAACATATGGGTCCTCCTGCAAGAGTGAACACATAACCCGTGGTTGACCTCCTATCATCCAAATCCCCTGCATAATCTGTATCTACATACCTGACGATTGACAAATCACTTTTCTGTCTGACAAAAGTGATGTCATACTCTGTAGTATCTTTTAAGTATCCGAAAATCCATTTGACTGCATCTCAGTGCTGTCTCCCTGGATTTGCCATGTACTTGCTCACCACACTGACTGCATGAGCCAAATCTAGCCTGGTACATACTATAGCATACATTAAACACCACACTGCACTGGCATATAGGACCTTAGACATATCTTCAGTTTCTTCAACTATCTTTGGACACTGTGAGGTAGACAAACAGAAGTGATTCGCCAAAGGTGTACTCACCGGTTTCACATTCTCCATGTTAAACCTCCCCAGCACCTTCTTCACATAGCTGGCTTGAGATAGCCACAATCTCTTGGCATCCCTGTCGCTGCGAATCTTCATCCCAATAATCTTCTTGGCTGTGCCTAAATCTTTCATGTCAAATTCCCTACTCAACAAAACCTTCAGTTTATTAACCTCCACTATACTCTTAGTTGCAATAAGTATATCATCCACATACAGTAACAGAAAAATAAATGAGCCATCATCAAAGCTCATTTATTTTTCTTGGCTATGTCAAATTCCATACTCAAGAAAACCTTCAGTTTATTGACCTCCACTATACTCTTAGTTGCAATAAGCATATCATCCATATACAGTAACAGAAAAATAAATGAGCCATCATCAAGGCTCTTCACATACACACAACAGTCATATTCACATCTTTTGTAGCAAATTCTGATCATGTAGGAGTCAAATCGCTTATACCACTACCTTGGAGACTGCTTTAGCCCATAAAGTGATTTCTTCAATTTACAGACCAAGTGCTCCTATCCCGGTTGACTAAACCCTTCTGGCTGTTCCATGTAATTCTGCTCCTCCAAATCACCATGGAGAAAAGCTGTCTTCACATCCATTTACTCCAATGCCATGTCATAATGTGCTACCGACGCCAATACCACTCTGATGGAAGTACGTCTGACCACTGGAAAAAAATATTTCCTCATAATCAACCCCTTTCTGCTGTGAGTAACCCTTTGCTACTAGGCGAGCCTTGAACTTTTCCCCATTTTTTTTGATACTGCTTCCTTTTTCTTGAACACCCATTTGCACCCTATTGCCTTCTTCCTCTCTAGAAGCTCCACCAAATCTCACGTCTGGTTTTTATGCAGGGACTCCATCTCTTCCGCCATAGCACCTATCCATTTGCTCTTCTCTTGGCTATTGACAGCCTCTTGAAAAATAGTAGGATCTCTGCTGCTAATAACAAGAGCATAAGAAACCATGTCTTCAAAACCGTACTTGGCTGGTGGTCTGATAGTGCGACTAGGTTTGTCTGTGGCTATAGTATGATGTTGCTCAACCCTTGAAGTAGAGGCCTCTGTACCCTGAGAAGTGTTCTTCTACACATAAGTCTCTAACTCCACCTGCACCACCTGTTTATCACCGCTACTGCTTTCTAGCACTTGCTGCTCTTTACCCTGAGTACTCTTCAACATGGAATTTTCACCAAATACCACATCTCTACTGATCACCACCTTGTTTTCCTTAGGATCCCAAAACTTGTAACCCTTAATCCCTTTTCCATATCCGAGAAAAACACATTGTCTAAACTTTCGATCAAACTTCGATCGTTCTTCACTAGGTATGTGCATATAGGCTAGACAACCAAATACTCTCAAACTAGAGTAATCTACCTCATTACCTGTCAACACCTCCTCTGCAACTTTCTCATCTAGTGCTACCCTTGGTAACCTATTGATTAAGTAGCATGCACACTCACTGCATCTGGCAAGAAAATCTTTGCAATTTAAGCATTCAACCTGAGACATCGTGCTCTCTCTGCAATAGACCTATTCATCCTTTCCGCCACGTCATTTTGTTGTGGTGTCTTGCATAGTGTGAAATGTCTTTTTATACCATGCTGCTCACAAAAATCTCTGAACTTCTTGTTTGTATACTCAGTTTCATTATTTGTCATGAGGCACTTAACCTTCTTCCCAGTCTAGTTCTCCACTTCAGCTTTCCACAAATTGAACTTGGTAAACGTCTCTGATTTGTGCCACATGAAGTACACCCAAACTTTTCTGGATAAATCATCAATAAAGATCACGAATACATATGTCCTCCCCGTGACGCTGTCCTCACTGGTCCCCAAACATCTGAATGAACATAATCCAGAATACCCTCTGTCTTGTGTGTGGCTGTCTTGAATTGTACTCTATTCTTCTTCCCTAAAACACAGAACTTACATAAATCAAGCTTGTACGTTTTAACACTCTTCAACAGATTTCTCTTATGAAGCTCCAACATGCCCCACTTACTTATATGACCTAACCGCATATGCCACAAAACAGTGCAATCAGAACTCAAACTCCATAGAGGCGATTCCACCTATAATTATACTTCCCAACAATTTATAAATATTCTTTAAACTTTTTTGCCCCTTCATCACTACCATCGCACTCTTAGTCACCTTCATTACTCCACCTTCAGACTTATAACCATAACTGTTTGAGTCTAAGGTACCTAATGAAATCAGATTCTTCTCCACTTCTGGTATATGTCTAACATCACATAACGTTCTAATCACACCATCAAACATTTTAATTCTAATACTACCCATGCCAGTAATTTTGCAATGTGTACCATTACCCATAGTAACTATATCAGAATTAATTAACCTGTAGGTGTCAAACCAATCTCTGTTGGACGTCACGTGAAACGAATATGCTGAGTCAAGAATCCACAAGATGCTCTGAATTAGATGCAACAGAAAGCATATCACCATCAGCATCATGTGAATTGTCTTCCACTACGTTCACAAATTTTGAGGAACCTTCACTCTCGTTGTCCTTGTTCTTTTTTCGGTCTCGACAATCCCGCTTTATGTGTCATTTCTTTTTGCACTTATAGCAATTGATGTCCTTCCTCTTCCTGGACTTTGACCAAGGTCCAATTCTTGCCATTCGAACCACCCTTATTACTACTTCTTCCACGCTCTTGGTTACCCTTTATAACTAGCCCTTCTCCTTGAGAATTTTCATCGAAGCTTTATTCTCGGGGCTCTTATCAAGCACATGGTGTGTAGAATTGTCATAAAAAATTGCAAAACTATCCGAAAGATTTACCTCTTCCAAGGGTTCCTCTTCTTCATGAAAAAGTGCAATACACTCTAAAAGATGTATCTCTTCCCCTTGTTATCTTAATTCGTCATGCTCTTTAGAACTCTTGTTATAATGCGAATGATTAGGAAGGTTAGACCCCGGCACCAAATCAAGTTGAGGTTGAATGCCTCGAAATGGGGGCATCTCTTTTGATAATTTTGCTGAGAACACGTCGACAACTTCCTCCAACCCCTCCTTTACCGGTTTCGGTACCACCCTCTTAATGCTACTTCACGTACCCGTCAACCTCCGCTTTGCTACAAAGGATTAACCATCCCCTTGTGAAGGTTTTGGCTCTACCCCTTGGCTAGGTAGCACCGTCAATCTAATTTTACCAACCATGAAGCTGTACATGTTCTTTGTTTCATCATGGATAGCAGCTTTATCATCTTGCCACAGCTTGCCCAACAATATGTGACACGTCTCCATGGCAACCACATCACACCACACAGTATCCCTATATTTAGCTCCAATAGAAAAGGACACTAAACAACGTTTAGAAACTGTTACCTTATTTCCTTTCGCAAGACATTCCAATTGATAAGGAGTAGGATGTCTCTTGGTCTCGAGCCCTAGCTTCTGAACTGCTTCCTCCAAGACCTAAACTTATTATGGAAAAAGTTCTAGAGTAATAAAGAGAAAATTACAATTAAATAAAATCCTAATTTAAATAACGTAAATAATAAAATATATATGATTGCTGGATTACTGGCATAAAATCTTCATTAAAGTCCCAAATAGAGCAATCAAGTCTTTCCTTATTGGATTCTTATCTTTATTTCCGTCCAGCTTTTCAATCATCCATTTGCAGCCCGTTTTGACCTAGTAAACATTGAAATTAGCCAAATCTTGTGAAACATGATTTTGTAAATCTTTAAATTATCTTTCCAACACCACCAAGATCGTTCCAATTCGGTGTCTAAAACTTGAGTTGTGATTTTTCTAATAAAGCTGGTCACAGCCTTGTCCGGACAGCTAGAGGCCATGTCCGGACGGGATTTCCTGAAACTCCAAGATCGCAGCCTGATGACAACTGTTTGGCCCACCACCCATGTGCCACAAACAAATTGCCGGTTGCTTCTTCCATGGTGTATCCGTGCGCACGTGCACCTTGTTCATGTCTGCACAACAATTGCTCCTGCTCATTCATGGAAAGTAATTGAGCTCTGATACCAACTGATGTAGCCCGACTTGGTGGCTTGCATTGAAGAACAACAATAAAAGAACAGATAAACAATTTCAGATCTAGATTCTATCAAAGACCTAAGAATTATTCTAAAAACAATAAAGTCTCACTTGTGAGTCTCTTCACATTGATCCAACTCCCTCTTGCTTGTGAGTCTTTTTACATTTCCAAGAGTATTTCAAGTCAAGAGTTGCGGATGGAGACACAACTTTAAACCCGAGTTGTGGGTGGAGACACAACTCTAAATCTGACGCATCTAGACACTCGTCCTAGGAAGGTAACTATGGCTCTGATACCATTTGTTGTTACTGTGCACAACAATGATGAATAATATGGAATCGAAAAGAAAGAGATTAAGAGAGAGTTGAGACACAAATTTATGTGGTTCGGCAATGTGCCTACATCCACAGGAGAGAGTGCGGCTATATTTTTACTATTCAATGATTTAGGATTACAACATAACATTTTTATAGGAAAACCCTAATTATAAGTATTTTGAAAAATCCCAAAATACCCCCCCACAACTTATTTGTCCCAAAGCCCATATAAACTAATTACACCCAATGGGCTATTAGTAGAATATAAGCCACTTGTTCCAATAGGCTTCTTCCAAGAAAATTATTTGGATGAGTTATGTATTCCATTCCGGTGGGTTACCAGCAAGGTGGTCCCCCACTAATGCCGTGTCTGGGAGGATTTTGCAAGGTGAGAGGACAGCAAGAGCAGTGTGTCTTGGAATCCACTTGTCGCCCCATATAGCAACCAACCTCCCATCCCCGATTCTCCATAGCCCAGAGTTGCCGTGAAAAAATTCCCCCTTCGGAAATACTTTTCCTTGATTATTGTTGCAGCCAAGCTCTCTAGATTTTGGACAAGCCTCCAACATTGTTTTGCAAGGAGTGCTTTGTTGAAACTAATAAGATCTCGGAACCCCATTCCTCCTTGTGATTTTGATTTTCCCATGCGCTCCCAACTCATCCAATGAATCTTCCGTTCATTTTCATTTTGCCCTCACTAGAATTTTTGTATCATTTTATTTAGCTTCTCGCACAATTCTTTGGAGAGGAGAAAGATGCTCATACTATAAGTTGGTATTGCTTGAATCATTGCTTTTAGTAGGATCTCATTACCAGCCTGCGATAGTAATTTCGTCTTCCAATCAATCACCTTTCTCCTCACTCTCTCTTTTAAATTCTGAAATTCTCTTATGCGAGATTTTCCCCCTAGTGCCGTAAGTCCGAGGTATGTATCATATCTTTGGGAGGCAGGCACTCCAGCTAGGTTTAGGACACGATCCTTCACCTCTTGGGTGGTATTACGGTTGAAGAAGATCGATGTTTTGTCTTTGTTCAACCTTTGCCCCGACGCCTGTTCATAATTATCCAACAAATCGGAAAGATGGCCCCATTCCTGACTCGTGGCCTTGCAAAAGAGGAGGCTGTTGTCTACAAAAAATATATGATTGATCCGCATCTCCTTGGAAGACGTTGGGACACCCCTCAAAATTCCTATCCGTTCCACCCTTTGCAGATGTGCACTTAACACCTCAGCACATAAAATAAATAAATAGGGGGAAAGCGGATCTCCCTGTCGGATGCCTTAAGAGAGCTGAAAATTACCAACTGGTGAGTCATTAATGAGAATAGAATAAGAAACCGTAGAAACACACTGCATTATCAACCCAATCCACTTCACGTCAAACCCCACCCGCACCTAAAATGTCTTTTTTGATGTTTGGTACGACATAAAATACCTTCTGAGTTAAATATTTGATCAATTTCAAATCTATGTTGAATCACCATTTAGTAAGGCTTCTAGGGCTTGGGTCTCTTTCTTGGGCGGGGCATCAAGTACATACATCTTGAACTATTAACCAGTTTCTAAGGCTGCTTGATGCAGGATGTTCATGGTTGAGAACACAGTGTCTATTTGTAGAGGCTCATTAATTAAGTAGTTCATTCTTCTCCTTAGAATGTTGCATCGACAGTCATTTATGTAAACTCACCACTTGACGTGATTGGCCACTGGATCAGTACTAAACGAGGAAATTAAAATGCACAATTTTCTTTTATTTCAGGCTAAAGTTACAGAAGACGAACAAAATTGAGTTGAAACGAATGGCATTCGGCTTGTGGGAAGGGAGAAACAATGTTAATAACCCTTTCATCAAGTTCAGAAATGTAGGAAGAAGACTCTCAAGATCATTTTTTATTGCAACACTTGCTATTTTGATCTACTCACGTTACTAAAAATAATCACTTTCTGACAAGCAGCACAAACTACCAATGATTATGGAACAAGCTGCATACATCCAACGATTCGAGAACGGTCGGGCGAAAACAGTAGAGGCAAGCGAAAGCCAAGAAACAAGCCAATCAGTCCAGATTAGCAATGACGGCATCAACAACCTCTTGGGTGGAGCTGTCTCCACCAAGATCTTTGGTACGGTACTTGCCCTCATAGATGACGCGCTTCACAGCAGTCTCCAGCCGATCAGCAAATGAAGGAAACTGGAGATGCCTGAGCATCATGGCTGATGAGAGGAGCACAGCAACGGGGTTGGCCATCTTTTGATGCATTAGCTTTTCATTTCCCACATTTCCTGCTGAAGCACCTTGCTCAAACACGGCATGATCAGCCCCTGCATTGCCTGTACTCACCAAAAACCATATGAGACACAAGGAAATGACCAAAAGATAAAAGATAAGAACATTTTCGCTTCTTTACTTTCAATTCTTTTATTTATTTTTTTTGGTCAGCCACCACGCTTTGATTAGACATAGTTAACAAAAATAAAAAAATTCCTCAAGTTAGTATGTTCACATTATGATATACAAAATCTATAAGGCTATGATTACGAATGGTACCTCCTGGCATGACACCAGTGCCTCCAGCAATACCAGCTGCTGTATTTGCCACTAGATTACCATAAAGATTAGGAGTCACCTACAAGACAAAAAACAGACTCCATCAGTGCATTGGGGGAATAGATAACTTGGGGAATTTGAATCAACAACTAGAGCAAAACCCAATAGAACACAATTGAGGAAAGAAAGAAAAGGAGGAACAACATTTTGATCTCGTCAAAGCACCAAATCTGAACTCAAATAACCTCGGAAAAAAGGTCAAGCCAAGCAGAATATTTGGCTGCTTGAGCACAATGAAACAAGTCAAGCTAGGTCAGCTTAGGCATTTTATCCTCAAAATCCAACTTTCATTTTTTTGTGTCTAGATTTCTACCTCTGCTACTGCTAGAGCATATATGTAGATGCAGAATACTCCTGGGAAAAAAAAAAACAAAAAGAACCTCCAAAGGGGCCCCAAAAGGAAAACCAATAAAGTAGACCCCTAAAGGAAGGGGAAAAACCCCATGCTTAGCTTCTTTTGTGAGCATATGCACCTGCATGAGCTGCTCCACAAGCCAAGCCAGAGATTAAGAGTGCAGATGAAAGACTTGTATCTTGTTACACCATTGGTTACCAAGCTGAACTGAATCATTCAATTCCAGTCAAGTTCATCTCAATCCAGCAGGATCTACCATCCAAAAAATTCATTGGTCCTCACTCCTCTAAAAGATAAGTTTACTAAGAACAGGAAAGTAAAACTTAATATGCCAAACATTTCATATAGGTATACATAACATCAAGTCATAATAGAAAAAATGAGTGCTGTGCTTCACCATTAGAACCAAAACGATTTTTCTTTTATCTGAAAGTCACATACCATAACATCGAATTGCTCGGGCTTCGAAACAAGTTGCATGCAGCAGTTGTCCACGATGATCTCATTGTACTTAATACTAGGATAATTGGTTGCAACCTCCCGGCAAGATTCTAAAAATAAACCATCCGCAAGTTTCATGATGTTGGCTTTGTGCACGGCCGTCACCATTTTCCTGTTGTTTAGGTAAGCATACTCAAACGCGTATTTCGCAATACGTTCCGAGCAGAACTTTGTTATCACCTAAGCCAAACCGCGTCATTGAACAAGAATAAAACTACTCTTCATACAAATGTTACAGAATAATATTTTAATAACCACAAAAGTTATAAAAAATAATAATAATTAAAAAAATAAAAATAAAAAAATCTTCATAATTGCTAAACAGAAATCCTGGTTTGGCGCAAACCCTTCAGAGTTCCTATTAAAGTCTACCTTGTAGAGTTCCTTAAATCCTAACCATTATTTTAAATTACTTTTGCATTTATCAAATGTAATATGCTGAGACTCAGATTTTAAAATATTCTTTCATTTAATCTTTACTTCATTGCATATTACATTCGATAATTACTGAGCTGGTAAAATCCGAACAAATAATGATCATGATTTAAGGAACTTCAAAAAATACCAAATAATTTGAGACAAACAATAGCAACTAGAAAACTATAAATTTTAACTAGATGGTTCAGATTCTTTCATCGCAATTTACAATTTAATAAATACAATGAATTGAAAAATTTACTAACTTTACGAGATACAACGAACTAAGAAAAGTTAAAAATCAAAGCAAAATATGAACCAATTAATTAAAAACAATGATTAGGAATTTAAGAAGTAAGAAGGCCGTATAATCCTCAGAATTTACCTTGAGGCTTTCGACGACGCCGGGGACGACCTCGTGCTCGAGGCCGGAGTATTCACCCTCGGTGTTCTCCCTAATCACAACGATATCCACGTTCTCGTGGCGAGTTGGAAGCCCAGGGAGATTGAAGCAATGGACGAGCGAGGCGTAGAGATCGAGCTCCTTCCGGAGCTGCACGTTGAGCGAGCTCACTCCGCCGCCGACCGGCGTCCGGAGCCCGCCCTTCAGGCACACCTTGTTCTTCCGGATCGACTCGATCACTTCGGGCGGGACCCGGCTCATGTCGCCGTGCACGTCGTAGCGTTCGAAGTACACCGGCGCGTGCATCGCCTCCATCACCTGCTCCACCGCGTTCGTCACCAAAGGGCCCACGCCATCCCCGGGGATCAAAGTTACCGCGCGTGGCGCCCCGTCGCCGGGTCGGGGCATGTAGGTCACGGATCGGGTCCACGCGGGGTGCGCGTCCGTGAGCTGCTTGAGGATTGGGAGGGCTCGGCGCGCCATGTGATGGGGGTACGAAAGATTTTGGTGTCTCCGTCGGTGACGTTAAGCTTATTGGACTTTCGGAGACTAGGGTTGAGGAGAAGGTTGCAGAGGAGCCATGATTGAGCGCGTGGTTGATTGCGAGAAAAACGTAGACATTTTTGCAGTAACACCCCTTTTGTCTGACTTTTCTCACTTTGACCCTTTTTGGTTGTGATTCGGTGATTCTTGAATATTTGAGAACCTCATAAAATATTCTTGTAACTTTATATGAAATTGTTCGTACAGAAATTAATTCCAAGCAAATGATAATTTCCTTGGCAATAAAGATTATGGGTACTTATTTGACAACCGATATAAACAAAAACTTTAGGAGAAATTTCACTTCAACTCTCTAAACTTCTATCATTTTTGCAATTATTTATTAAAGTTCAAAATCTCTCAATTTAATGTATCAAATATCTAATTTGTTGCAACATAAGTTTTTTTCGTTAAATATTGTCAAAATTTCAAAATTTCCATTTTTTATAAAAATTAAAAAACTCGGTGTGGGTATTTTTATAAAGGGTTAAATACCTCAAACTCCCTAGGATTTACCAACTTTATTTTTTTCCCCCTGGGGTTTTATTTTTATCACAGAACCCCCCTAGGGTTTTGATAAAGGACCAATTTAGTCAATCCGTTAGTTGACCGTTAAGACTGACACGTGGACCAATCAGATGTTGACACGTGGCACCTATTTTATTTTTTAAATTTAAAAAAAAAAAAAAAAAAAAAAAAAAGGAAAAAACTGGGGGTGGCCGAGCCACCCCCAGTTTTTTCCTTTTTTTTTTTTAATTAAAAAAAATTAAATAGATGTCACGCGTCAACATTTGATTGGTCCACGTGTCAGTCTTAACGATTAACTAACGAATGAACTAAATTGGTCCTTTATCAAAACCCCAGGAAGGTCCTGTGATAAAAATGAAACCCCAGGGGGAAAAAAATAAAGTTGGCAAACCCTAGGGGGATATGAGGTATTTAACCCTTTTATAAATTTTGTTAAATCTTGATCAATGAATGAATCCTTGCAATTTTTTTCTTTTACTTAAAAAAAAAGAGAGAGATGTATTTTAGTAATTTTGACTCTCATCCATTAGGATTTACCAAAAAACCGTAATAGAGAGGTAAAATTGCAAAAAATTGAAAGTTTGATATACTAAATTGAGAGCTTTTGAATTTTGAAAATTATTGCAAAAGTGGTGGAAGTTCAAGGGGGTTAAGCGAAGTTTGCCCAAAACTTTAATAAACATAACTATTAGGGGAATTTCCCTCCGTTAAATCCTAACAGAGGGGTGTCAAAATTACCAAAATATCTCAATTTAAAAAAATGAAAAATTACACCTTACTCCCTCAAAGTTTGGGGTGATTTTCAATTCGACTTTCAATGTTTCAATTTTTGCAATGCACCCCCCAAACTTGCAAATTTTTTTCAATTCAACCAATATTATCCCAAAATTCCCATATTGCCCCTATTTTTTTTTTTTTTTAATTTGGGGGTGCAAAAATGGTCAGATGGCCAAAGCCACCCCGGATTTTTTTTTTAAAAAAAAAAAATTAGGAGCAATATGAGAATTTTTGGATGACATTGGTTGAATTGAAAAAAAAAAATTGC
Organism: Corylus avellana; assembly: GCF_965113065.1. Lineage (NCBI taxonomy): Eukaryota > Viridiplantae > Streptophyta > Magnoliopsida > Fagales > Betulaceae > Corylus > Corylus avellana. The sequence continues at coordinate 20,099,548 of NC_142491.1, read as the reverse complement.
AAGTTTGGGGGGTGCATTACAAAAATTGAAACATTGGAGATTGAATTGAAAATCGCCTCAAACTTTGGGGGGTAAAGTGCATTTTTCCCTAAAAAAAATAAGAACAAAAAAATGTAAAAATTTACTCATTAGTTATAATTTAACGGAATTTCTAAAAATTCTCATCTTTGCAATAATTTTTATTTATTTATTTATTTATTTTATAAAAATGAAAACTTCATTTAACCCTTGAAATGTCATCACTTTTGCAATGTTTCCGCTAAAGTTCAATTTCTATTAATCTAGTGTATCGAACTTTGAATTTCTTTTTCAATGTCCTCCCTCCATTAAAATTTTCTGTTAAATCTCAGCAAAATTTCCAAAATTTCTCCATTTGTTTTAGAAAAAAATTACAAAGATTGAGGTATGAGTATTTTTGCGAATACCGTTAAATTCAGGCCAATGCCTTAATCTTTGCAATTTTTTTCTTTCTTTTTTCCTAAAACAAATGGGGATATTTTGGGAATTTTCAATGCCCGACTATCTGGCATAGAAGCCACCGCCATTTGTGCTTTGAATTTCTTAGAATGATGTTTTGGATCAATTGAGGTGGTTGGATCATCAAGTTTGGTGACAAACGATCCACCGAGGATGGAAGAGGAAATGCAATGTTAGAGGATGAAGATGGATTGCGTGGTGATAATTTAGAATCAACAAAGATACAGAGGAAGATTTGCTTGGTGATACTGAAGGTGGGAGTGGTGATAAAATTGTAGTTGCAGCTACAGCTACAATAGCTGCATCTTTCTTTTGTTGTTCTTCTAGTATGACTTTTTTCAAGTTGTGCCACACCAAGTCCTCCCTATGGAGCTTTCTTTTGCAAGGGAGTTTTCTTTTGCTTTGGCTTTTTGGAAGAGTAACACCACTACCACCGCTGCTGCTACACTTTTGGGTTTGGTCATCCTTTCTTGTTCTTTTCCATCTAACTTTATGTTTTCAAGAAAAATCTCATTAGATTTTACTTTATATAGCTAAAGAATTAAATCCTCACAATATGTTTAAATGCAAAGCAAACCTTACCTTGAGGATAGGAACAAACATAACCTCCTACGATCGTGATTAAGATAAAGAATGCCATTATCTTGAGTCACTTAGAACAAACAACGTAAAGGCCCTTGGGGGCCTTTAGTGCTTGTGATTGAAGAGACCTTCATGCTTGTTCTCAAAGAAATCTTGACCCACTGTAATCACCATACCCAAATTATGGTAGAGATTTTGTGTGTGGATGAGCCATAAGGGATTCTGGTTGTTATTGTGACAAATTAAGATTTTGATAGCGAATCACAGAAGTCCCTTTCGGCTTGTTCTTGAAGCCACCCACATTGTTCTTTGCATTGGCAGGCTCTCAATAATGCTTCACATTGGTGTGAAACAACACTATCACAGTATTAATGTCATGCCAAAATTTGAGTAAGACACATCGTCAAAACAGCCCTAAATTTTATTCCTAAACCGCACACTCCAAAATTTGCTCCTATTCTTCATTTGCCAGAATCTTTGGTTTCCTCCACTACTTCAAATAAAAATTAGAGATAAAAGAAATTGTGTGCCTTTTACTCTTAATCACAAATTAATCTCAAATACTTGTTTGAATAAGGCTTCCCATTTTCATATTCACCTTAATGTAAAGTGACACAAAATTGTCATTTACATTTACACACGAATTTTGCTTGCTAGGTAAATTGTATTTCATGATATAACCATGGAGTATTCATTGGAATTTACATGATCAAGCTCACCCAAAAAAAAAACAAATGATCAATTCAAAACTTGACATGTAATAAAAAAAAATAAAAAATCAAAATCAAAATTTACACATTAATGCATCTTGGTGACCTAGTTACTTGTTCAGTCACGTGAATTTTATATTATCAACAAGAAGTGGCACACATGCCGTGAAGTTACCCTTTCACACCCTATTTAAAACTTAGGGAAAACTTCACTTAATTCTCCCCTAATTTTCATTGTTATCTCTTAAAGTTCAAAAACTCTAAATTTAGTTTATCAAACTTTAAAAAATTTACAATCCAGCCCTCTTATTAGGGTTTGGGGTTAAATTAGATGGTCAAAGGGTAAAATAACCATTATACCCATGTAACTTCATGAAATTACCAAATTACCCTTAAATTACAATTAATTATTTTTTTTTAAAAGTGAAAAAAATCTAGGAAAAATACAAGGGTATTTTGAAAATTTCTCACCCATGAGTTATGATTTAATTGAAAATCCTAACGGATGGGCGAGATTGCAAATTTTGCAAAGTTCGATAAACTAAGTTGAGAGTTTTTAAACTTTGGAGAGAGATTGCAAAAACGACGAATGTTCATGAGGGTTAAGTGAAGTTTCTCCTAAAACTTATCACCATCTTCTTCCTACCTATTCAACTAAAGAACATTTTTCCTTTTCTTTTAGGGGAAACTTCACAAAGGCCCCTTGAACTTTCAAGTGTTTTGAGAAGACTCTATCAAAGTTTAAAAACCCTCAATTTTACTATTCGAACTTCTAATTTGATGCAATCTACCCCTATCTGTTAGAGTTTGGAGTTAAATATACGTTAAAATTGATGAAATGACCTTTTATATCCTTGAAACTCTTATAAAATTTCAAATTTACCCTTAATTTCACCTTAAAATATATATTTTTTTAAAAAAAATGAAAAGTTGAGAGTTTTTTGGTATTTTTCATAGGCTTCGTTAGGATTTAACGCCAAATTCTAATGAATGAGGTATATTACATAAAATTAGAAGCTCGATGAATGAAATTGAGAGTTTTTAAACTTTGGGGGTCTTCTCAAAACACGTAAAAATTCATGAGGCATTTGTGAAGTATTATGGAGCCACCCCCATGGACCCCCTAGGCCAAACCCATAAATTTGGTTTTATGGGTTTGGCCCTAGGGGGTGGCCGAACCACCCTGGAGGCAATGATTTACAGGGCATTTGAGGAGACCCATTTTTACTTCCATTTACATGGTTCTTATTACTGTTATTGCGGCGGCCATGCCTTTTCAGCAGGTTCCATATGACATGGAGCCGTCATATGATCCGCTTACTCCGGTGCCTACGATGAGTGAGATGGGGGTATGTGCACATGACGAGGTAGAGCGGTTGTTCCATTCCTGCAGGAGTGTGTACTTGCGCTCGATCGCACGTGATCTGCGCTCGATCGCAGTCACAGGGATGGGCAACTACGGACCTGAGTGGAAATTCTAAAAAAAATATTTTTTTATACCACAAAGAGTGATTTGTAATTGAGGCCAACTGTAGGGACCTATACTTGCGTGATTTTCATCTTACACAGGCTTTACCGTCTCGTACCACTCATTCATCTGAATCAGCGTTGGTGTGTTCCTCAAGTACCTGTTACTCCCCTCCGACCCCTATCAATCCTTAATTCGTTGAATCAGGGAAAAATTCTAAGAGTTGTGATTTTATATATATTTTGTTGGGGGGGGGGGGGGGCCGACTGCTAAAAACAAAACAATGGAAGAAGTTGGTGATGATTACTTCTTTAAGATAGGTAAAACTCTCCCACAATTTTATTTTGTAAGTCAAACAGTAAAATTGCTGGGATATTTGTATCCCAAACAAAAGGAAACACCTCTATTTGGTCTTCAAGAACTTCTACAACTTCTTGGCTCTCTAGCTACTTCTATCATTTCTTTGTGCATATATGTGATTCAAGGTTTTTGACACTTGTCTAAAACTTGCGATCATTTGCCTCGAGTTCTCTTCGATGATTTCTACATTTTTCAAATCACAATGTTTTTAAAATGCAATTTCAAATAATCTATTTTTTGTAATTTGGTGTAAAATTACATTTTTTGTCTCTAAAATTATAACTATTAAGTGATTTGGTATGGCTAGCCTGCTAGGAGTTTAATTTCAAGAGATAATTGCTAAAAATATTATTATTGTCCACTTGGGCAACGCAAGTGGTTACAGGTTATGGTCGGGATGACATTGGGCCTTAAAAGATCATTTAACAAGACGTTGAAAGGATAAAATTGATATAATTGTACAGTTAAATGGAGTGAAAGAGTGAGAATGGGTTTACTTGCATTGAGAGAAAAGGTCGTACGTTTTGTGGCTTCTCGGAGCAATCAAGCTTAGGTTGGCGTGATTTGGTGTTTTCATATTCATGATATTTGGAGTTCGAAGCTCAATTTTCTATTGGTGTTTGCATTTAATAATATTGGGAGGATTTAATTCTTTTTCATTATTATTATTTATACTTTTCGTTATTCTTTTTTAAGACCTTTTTCACAAAAATATTTTTAAAATTAAATTATCATGAAAACCAGGCAGGTTATAGGCTAGTTCTCTTAACATATATATTTAGTATGTCATAAAATAGTAGCACCATATAGAAGATAACAACATTTGCACATGTTCATGATAGTTCCAAGAAACTTATAACTAATTAGACTTCATGGTTGGTAGAAACGCTACCATTCAAACCGTTTTGAGGTTCATCTTAATGCACTCTTCCATTGGAGACCCTCTCCCTTGGCCTTCTGTTGGACCCACTATTTCCTTCCTCCTCCACTTGAATAACATCTTCTTCCTTTTTTTTAACAAATGTAAGAAATGATTGAATACGTGAAGATTGCGAGGTGTCGTCGGAGTACTGCCTCATGTATTGACGCACCATCTTAATGAGATAGAAAAGGAGAGCAAGAAAGCAAGTTGAGCCACATAGTAAGAAGAGGCCCCAGAAACTGGTAAGCTGAAGGCGGTCTACATCTTGCTTTGCACCTTCTGAGCTGCAAGCACTTCTTGTAAACCATTTGTCGTGAAGCCTTTGTAGAACCCCTTTCTCTGATAGTGTTAGGATGGCAGTTGACATGTCAATTGCTAGTGGCGAGTCTCGTGGAAAGCCCTAATCAATGAGAAATGTGGAACAACACTGTATTATCATCATTAAGTTGATAAGTGCTAATTAAATAACCAGTTGCTAATAGAGATAATCTACCTATTAAACATACAAGGTTTTTAAAACCTAACTACTAACTAGAATGGTGTTTAAAGTCAAAAGAAAAAGGAAAAAATACATTTAATCCTCCCTTAGTATATACGTTTTTTTTATCTTAGCCTAAAATATTTAAAAAGTGGCGATGTACCACCCGAAGTTTTCGAATATTGCAATGTTGCCCATCCATTAGTCATTTCCGTCTTATTTGACGAAAAATAACTCATGTGCATAGCATATGGGTTTTTAATGGGTGAAAAGTCCAAAATTACTCAATTTTCGCTGATGAAGAAGAAGAATAAAAAAAAAAAGATCATGGTTTATGGTTTATGAGAGTGGTTTGGCCATTCCTATTATGGCCAGATGAAGGTGCCTCGGCCACCCCAAAAGAAACCCCCCATTCTAGTAAAATGGAGGTGGCTTACCACCCCCAAATGCCCATGGGGTGGGTATGCTCACTCCCAATTTTTATTTTTATTTTACTTTTTCAAGGAAAATAAGGACAGTTCGAACTTTTCATCTATTAAAAAACCATGTGTGACGCACTAGGGTCATTTTTTGGAAAATAAGACAAAAATAGTTAACAGATGGGCAACATTGCCAAATTAAGAAGTTTCGATGTGAGGGTTCATTGCCACTTTTTAAACATTAAAAGCAAAATCAAGAAAAACAAGTACGCATCGGGGGTTAAATGTATTTTTCCCAAAGAATAATGTTTGAAATGATACTTACAAAACCCCATCCCATTTTGGTGAACTCTTGACCGACAATACCAAATTCACATCTGGTGGAGAGAAAGAGCTCCATATATGCTCGCTCGTCAACCACTGCAGCAACACCACCTTTACTCGGCCCATCCCTCAAAGCTCTCTCAAATTCTTCTGGTGAGCCAAGGGGAACAAGTCTGGACTCTTGTATGTTGAGCTCATTAGTCAAATAATTTTCAGCAAATGAACCACGATGATAACCAATGCGATCATTGCTTGATATCAAACTTTCAATTCCTTTGATGGGAGAAGAAAGTTGTTCCACTGTAAGGATTGATGTTAGACTTGCAGTGTAACTCGAATTTACTATTAGAACTACAAAAAGCCAAATGATAACCACTAAGCGACCAAGGGTGCTCACAATCTTCTCTCCTGCATAAAAGAGGAAACGGGCAGGCAATTGAGCAATATATACTCATGTAAGAGTCTTTGTACATATGGGAAATAGATGGTGAACTAGACTAAACTACAGTATTAACCTCACTTACTCTGAGAAAAAAACAAAGTTGAAAAACTTAACCTGCAAAGTAAAGCACAATAATTAGCAATTAGGGGAAACAATGAATGAAACATTCTACAGAACATGAATGAAAATGATGGATGAACTACCTAAACGATTAACTACAGTACATGTATACTCTCTTATACAAGTGTAATGTTACTTAGGAACATACTCACCACAGGATTGTGACACATTGTTTTCTAGGAGGGCCACGGAAATGGTCATTTGTTCTATACTCCAAAATCTAAACAATTACTCCCACAACAAGGAAAGATATACTCGTAACACACCACATCATTGGAGTAAACGGTCTTAGAAAGGCCCAAGCACTAGAGTTCAACTTCCAAACTGGGGCCACTACAACTAGCCCGGATGCAATATATGGCTGTGTGAAATCCACCCTTCTTTGTCCGGTTGGTGGTAATTGTAATGTCGCCAACCACAACATCAAGTTCCTACATGGAAAGAGGAAAACTCGTTAATTAGGGTAAAGAGTCTGCAGAAAATTGTTGTAAGTCATACTTACACCCATTGTGATCATGTCCAGAAGATGATCTGCAGATATTCGATTGCTATGTTCATCCCCAAATGGAATAAACTTACATGGGACTGGATACGGCAATAGCTCCTTTGCAGCAGTAAACACATCAATACAATAACCAACATAGTTATCCGAGCCTTCTATTTGTGACACAAATACCCAAGAAGCAAAATCAAGTGGGACTCCAACTCGCAATTGCCTTCCATTGCTTGAGAATACCCACCCAAGAGGCTTTTGAGTGATTTGTCCCGGCCAGATTACACCATATAGTTGCTGATTTGAACTGTTCTTTTCTGGAGGCAACGCCACTGATAAGCCGGAAGAATTTGACCAATAACCAATTGTCCTCATCCCCGTACCAATGACATTGATTACGTCATATGCAGGACTAATGAGGTCCCCATTTGAAGTGAAATTTATTGGGCCACTTAAACCACTCATATTAACCTCTAAAATGTTGTTAAGCAATACCTTTCCTCCATCAAAGATTCTTATGGCATCAAAATGCAAGTTTCCTCCTTGAAACTCAATTAAACTCGAATCATTTGAAAATGAAATATTGTTTCCCCTCTGATTTAAAAATGTGTCAAGTGCATGAGCAAGAAGCCAAATAGTGTCGTGGGCATATAAGCCATACGTATTTAGTTTGAAAAGGCTGCCATTTGTCTTTGTAGCCAAGTTGCTCCACCTTGAAACAAATTTCCTTTTGAGTTCCGAATCTGGAGTGTGCATACGTAAAGTAAGAACCCCTTGAATACTATCCATTGTCATTGAAGGGAGGGAAGGTTCTATGTCAAGTAGAGTAGAGAGCCAATCAGTAGCTATCCACACATATCCACTACCCATCATCCCATTCTTACGTGCCATATCAACTACCTCCAGACCCCAGGTTGAATATGTGTGGAGGATAATAACCCGAGACTCCATCATGGCCACCTTAAACAGAGTATCAGAGATGCCATTCCGGTCTACTTTGGGGCTCAAAGGTGCTTTGTACGAGATTTTACGACGTTTTTCGGCGAGCTTGTCACCTAATGCAGCAACCCCATTTCTCCCATGATCATCATCTATGTAGATTACTATGACATCTCGCCATTTGTAGAAGCCTACGATTTCTGCTATGGCAGTCATCTGGAAAAGGTCGCTTTGCGTTGTCCTAACAAAGTAAGGGAATTGAAGTGAATTTAGGCTGGGATCTGTTGCCGCAAAGGACAATAGAGGCACTTGGAGCTCGTTCGCAATATGTGAAATCACATGGGCCATAGCAGAATGCTGGGGACCAATTATGGCCACGGTATCATTCTCCATAAGCCGCAAAGCTGTGAAAGAAGAATGAAAGTGCAATCTGTATGAGAGAAAACAATGGAAAAATTTGTGAATTAATGAACAAACAAAACATTTACCCTCAATGATTCCCAGAAATCCACTGGATAATTTTGTATCCTGCATGGTAATTTTGAGCTTAGTTCCATTTAGAACCACAGGATTGGAATTCACATCGTCCACTGCAGCTTCTATGGCAACTTTTGCAACTTTCCCAATGGAAGAATCGAAAGACAAAATAGCGCCAATGTTAACCACGTCGGGTCTAGTAGAAGAACCAGAACCATCTGTGCCAGTGCCAGAGCTAATAAAGTGGCAATTGTAGAAAATCATTGCCAGAAGCCAAAACATATGCATGCTGGATTGCAATGCGAAAAAACCAAATGGTCTACTCATTGCAGGAACTTCACATACCGACACTGCAGCCTACCAAAATGCATGTTAAAGAAAGACACACACATCATCCTAAAACAACAACAATACTGCAGAAAAAGTACTCTAGAAACTGTTCGGAATGAGTCAAATGAATGGTCGGATTCATTAGATTAGTTGCTAGAACTGTCGGTTTGAAGAGGTAAAGCCGAAGCAAATCTGTCATCATAATTCCTACAGTAGCAACCTAAGATGAGAACCACACTAAGAAAATAAGGCACAAAGGTAGATTATATGACCTCCCATGAAAGACGAGGAAACAAGATCTACCCATTAATCTAAAAGGAAATTAATGAGATTATTACTTTCAAGTGAAGTTCATATATATTTAGAAGATACAAAATAATAATTAGTTGGGAAGCACGACAAGTCATAATTAATTGAAGACCACAGCTCATGATGAAAATGAACACAAGAACAACCAATCATGCATGAATTATGAAAACTGTAATTGTATACTTAATCTGTTGATTAGTTAACACATTACCTTGCAAACCTTTCAGCAAGAAGTTGATTCATTGAGAGAAGCATTCTGCAGAGATATTTCATCAACCAACTGATCATGACACTCACTAATGATCTTTAAAGATATCTTTTGTAAAATCAAACTACAGCTCCCCCAACTTTGCATTACAAACATTAACAAAAAGAGGAACAAATAACATGGAAAAAGAAGTTGATTAGCTACTCCAAAGTATCTTTATATAATATTGGATACCCCACCTGGGCAGAGGAAAGTAGATTATGTCACACAATAATGTGGAATATTATAGTTTCTTTCGGTTAATATTCTCTTTATCCTAAGTAAATCTTATTTTTTTAAAAAAATAGAGACAGATCAAGTGTTTTTTTTTTCATTTTTTTTTTTTTCCGAAAAATAATCTCCAACTAAAATGAAGAGAATACCAAAAAGTAGTGTAGCATTTCTCTACAATAATTTTACGTATAAAGATCAAATATCTTTGTGGGTCTCCAAATAAATATAAATCTGATTTAGCTATTTTTGGGTCAAAATCCTCCCAAGTTCACTTTTAAGGTCAAGATTATCTCCTAATAATGGAATGCATGCCATATGAGGCATAGAAGGGAAATTAATTTAAAATGGTTTATCAGTAGCAGAGAGATTGAGCAAAACTTCTTTGGAGCCAGATCTCAGCAAAGTCTCAATTCAAAATGGTCTATCATATGAGGGTTTTTTCAATTATGCAAGGTTTTTCTTTTCTTTTTTTTTTTTTTGTACGCAGATATGATATGAAAAAAAATCAGAGAATGCAAACCATCTCATAGAGGTAGCAACAGATTTTCCTTAGTTTAAATCTACTTTTATTTTTTAATAATTTGGTAATATATATATATATATATATATATATATATATATATATACATATATATATTATTTTGTGTGTTATGTATTTGATTTTTGGAAGACTCAGATTTAGCAACTTAAGATTTCTTATGAAGAATTTAAGACAAAAATATGCACGAGTTGGGTTGTGTAACATAATATGAATATTATGATGCTTAAAAAAGAGTCACTGAAAAGACATCCATTTTGAACGTTTTGTTGAAGAAGAGAGAAGAGAGAACCAATTTTAGAGAAATCTCAAGAAAGTTTAAGATTCATAGTTTAAAATAAAATATTAGAGGTGAAAAGGTAGGCGGTTAATAACTGCACGAGCTGCTCACTGTACTAACTTCTAACTACTTTTAAAGGCGGTTATAATTTTTGGTTTTAGGTTTTGGAAAAACTGATATATATATATATATATATATATATATATATATAAGAATGCATAAAAATTTAAAAATGATGTCGTATGTAGTAAGATATTAGCGTATTACCATAAAAACGGCGTCCTTTTTTTTTTAAAAAAAAAATTTTAATGTTTTTTTTTAAAAAAACGGTTAGCAGTTACTAAGATTATTAACCGCCTAGCCGGTTAGTGGAGGCGGTTAGTGAATTTTACTAACCACCTAAAGGGTTACAGTTAGTGATTTTAGCCAATAACCGCTAACTGTAACCGTCTTTTCACCCCTATAAAATATAATAAAAGTTCACTTAACTCTTAATTAAGGCTTTAGATTTTCTTTTGCTTCACATCTTTTACAGAATCAGGATTCTCTATTGGTCACAGTAAGGTTATCTTCTTCTTCTTCTTTTTTTAACATGAATCTTTCAAAATTTATTGATAAAAGATCAAAAGTATTAAAGCTCTTACATCACAAAGCATAAAGTTTTGATAAAACATAGCTAAATGTTATGAAATTACAAAATCATAAACACAATCAGAAAATTCTTACAACCGAATTCTATCTATGACATCACCTTCTGCTATAACTTTAGTTATGAAACATATTTGCTCTAGGCAGACTAGATCTAAGACATGGGTAACCCAAATTCTCAAAACTTATTTTCCGGCCGTGAGAAATAATCCCCAACACCGATCTAATCCTCCTAAGCCCAAAGGTCAGGAGTCAACTCATGTCCTCAACCCAAAAGCCAGGACAAAAAGAACAAAATATAAATCAAAGCAAAAAACTAAAAACAACAAAACTCCACCATAAGTAGTAGCGGATGAGCACGACATTGTAGACATCCTCGGAAAGACACGACTTAGCACATGAGATCCACACGTCGGCGCGTGAGAAACACGCTCCAGCACGCAAGACTCTGTTGGTTGATCGGCGTAAAAGCATTGGAAAGTGGAGAAGCAGGCCGAGACAAGTAGATCTGAGCATGAAGAACTAGATCTAGATCTAATTCTAAAATATAGTGTAGAATTTTTGCAACATGAATTGAAAAAACAAAAATCCAAGCTGTTACCAGCATAGCTTTTGCAGCACTCTAAAAGTCATAGGCACCCACAACTTAGGATTAGAAAATAAAGGAAACGACTGTAAGAATGAGCAAAGGATCTAAAACTCAGCAATCCGAGATGGAGGAAAAAATATAACAGATTTCCATCATTAGGGCAAAAGCACTCAGGTTGGGAATATGAAGGCTGCCTCAGCCACCAGTAACAGAACACCAAGCCTAGAGAGCCCTCTAACTTAAAATGAAAGAGAAGCATTAAGCAAATTGAAAGATGGAATGTCTACTTTAGAAAGGTTTGCTGCTTAATGTCTTAAACTGCGGTTCACTAGACTCCATTACAGTAAAAAATAAAAAAATAAAAAGTGAGGTCCAAGTGGTGATGATTCACATAATTCTTGACAAGAATCAAAGAATTTTCATGAGAAATTGCACGGCGACTTCTGGGCACAGGGTCGATCACAAACCAACCATAATGAAACAGCCCAACCTCTCAGCAGAAAAAAGTAGCATACACACAGAAATTAGGAATGCAATAGCTACAACATAGCAGGAATAGATTAGGATAAACAGTATCCACTCAATGTTGCAGGTTTAATGGCTCTCCAACAAAGTGGCTTTAATTTGAATAGGAAACCCTATATCTACACCAAGAGAGGGAGTTACCAGCTAGAAGACCCAAACTCCAACTAAATTTCCTGCCATAGATACGAATTTAATGGCAGATTATTGTCAGAAACTACAAACATTGTCAATAGATGAATCAGAAAACTTTCATCACTAGTTATGCTGGTAAAACAGCCTCTCCAACCATCTAATATTGGAAGATGATGAGAAAGGACAGTAACTCATCAACCAGCTATCAGCTCAATTATTTTCACCCATGTACATGATTATTAACACTACCAAGAACAGTAAGTCAGGATTAACTGACTGTCTTACCTCTACATAAACCAGTCCTAAACAAGATAATAGTTTTCAAAAGACGGAGAGTGCAAAGCCTTAAACCAAGCCAATGAAAGTGAATCCATTGAATTGAGAACAAGTGGTTCGGGCTACGTACATAAGCTCTGGTCAAATTACATTTAACTACTGACCAATAGAAACGAATAAGCGCCAACAAATTTAACTTTTTTTTTTTTTTGGTAAGTAAAATAAGTAATTTAACTTATTAAATTGCAGAACAGATATTATTCTTCTAAAAAATTTCCAATCAACATAGATAGTGAAAAAAAATTACACTGGGAAGTGAATAGCACTCATATTAGTATGGAGCATTAACATACGTTTCTCAAAAGTTTAATTTTCAAGTAGTGAAGAACAATGGAAACAGGAAAATTTTCTAACCAAAGAAACTTTAATAAAGACAAATATAGCTTTTCAATGGTTGAAACCTACTCACTATGACGAAAAATAAAAAGGCATACTTCGAGAGATTGTCAAACACAGTCGTTCAACTCTATTCGAAAACCAGCATGCATGCCTCGGAATCAAGAAAGAAATGCACCCCCCAACAATCTCTGCATCAGTTCTGAGATATTCAGCTTGAAATCTATATTCAATTGCCCATATTGTGTCTTAGCTTCCCACAGTACCTCCTCTACCATGGATAAACTGCCAGACGACAAGCTTCGAAGAGCATTTAAAACCTGTACGTATTAATGAGATGAAGCAGCGACATTAGTTCCAAGTCCCATCTTATGCCCCAGAAGTGCAAGCTGCTCAACAAACTCTGCTCCTGTGAGAATTTCTGTTGTTCCATATATAACATGCTTGACAGGCTGCTGCCGCTGTGCAAGTTCTTGCAAGCTCCCGTACTCAACATAATTACCACCACCAATCATAAACACAATAGCTTCCTTAAATGGTCCTCTCAAATGACTACTACCGGAACTTGACTTGGGAGCACGAGGATCAAATACAAGGTAACCATCAATTTCAGGATTTGGCCTCCCTTCTATCAAGAGTTCCACCGTCCTTGTCAATGCCAGTTGCCTATCACTAGATAAGAGATTCTTCACACCTGCTGTCACAGCATAGATTTTCTCAGCCCAGTCAACTATGTTGTTTCTGCTAGCTGAATTTGCTGATGCCATTGAGGCATTCAACGACTTCAATTTTTTCACATACTGAAATGCACTAGTATCAACCTCGGACTCCCTGAGTGCTGCTTCCACTGATTCCACTTCTGACTGATTAATGCTTTCCGAAGAGATCAGATACATGATAGCAAACCGCAGCTTATCCATCTTCGTCCCTTTCCCTTTGAGCAGACCAAGGAGCTCATTACGGTCAATGCTTCCTCTGACCAGCATGTCATTCTCCTTTTTCGCATAAGAATCAAGCAACCTCTCCTTGATCTCACCCAACAAAACAGTAGCAATATTGGTGTGCTTATCTATCACCTGCTTCCGCTCTGTCAACTCAGGCAGAGAGTTCACTGCATTCATCAAATGCTTTGTGTTCCCCGTCAAGTCTGTCCCATCAAACTCAGCGCCGTCAGTCCCACCAGTCCTCCTGTTCACCTCATCAACATCTTTCTTATATTTATTCAATTGAGTCTCAATCTCCACTGCAACTTCAGGAAATTCTAACGACCCATTTGCCACCCAGAAAGGGTCCGAACTATCCAACTCATACGACCTCATCCCACCCTTTTCACCCTGCACACTCAACCTATTCAGCCTCAATCCGAGAACATCGTGAACAAGCGGCCGATACCTAAAATCATGCTGTATCCCTACTGCTAACTCGAAATTCCTATCAAATATACACAAAATTGGCCGCTGAAAAGAGCTCACGAAACTCCCACCTTCTGTAAACAAATTATTCTTCGACAACAAATGGTCTCGCAATCTCTGATCCAATGCGGAAGCAACCATCTCAGCAGGCCCACCACGAGGGCACCTAATTATTGGCACCACAGCTAGTGTAGCCAAAACACAAAACAACCCACTGACAATCCTCTCCACAATCTCCTCAATCTCTCGATCCCCTGCCGACGGATCATTCAATTGCACATAAGTAGACTTCTGTGCCAACGAAAACAAACCATCCTCCAATGTCACAAACTCCAAATACTGATCGTGCACCTTTGAAATCCGTTGGATCGAATCCGAACTCAATGTCCCAGATGCAAGATCTTCGAGCAGCGGGCGGGGAATAGAGGACGAGAAATTAAGGTGGAAGCTATCATAGAGCGAGCGGGACGTGTCGGCCATGATCCGCTGAATGTTCGCTTGATTCGGTTGGACAAAATACACGGCTGGCACGTCGTGGACCGGTTTTCGATCCTTATCAATCAGAAAGTAGAGGGTCACGCCGTGTTTTCGAAGGTCCTTGACGCGGATCAATGGTGATAGGATGTTTTGGCAAAACTTATCATAGATTAAGATCTTGTAAACCTCTTCGTTTGCAGTACCCGTTGCGTTCACGGGTTGGTTTAGATTCAACATTCGGGTAATACATTCTGAAGAGGAAAAAAAAAGAAAGTTACAGAGATCGAAATTCAATAACGCATACATACGCACTAAATTCACACCCATAACAAATGGGTTATTGTTTAATTGTGAGAATATCATTCTCAGCCAAAATTCCAAACCGGAATTCAATAATTTTATAGAAATATTCCATTTCAGTTTGTTTTTCTTACTCAAACCATGCAAAATGAAGGATAAAATAAGGCGAATATTAGCCAAAAACCAGAAAAACGAAATGGGTTTTCGATCTAAAGCAAGAACAAGATCCAGACGGAGAGAGAGAGAGAGAGATACCTGTTTGCTTTTGACGGAGGTTGAGAGCCATGGCCGTGAAACTCTGTTCCGGGTGAGTGATTTTTGGTTTCTTCGTAAGTAAAATAATTTTCTGAGCTCTTCAATTTTTTTTGAGGTCTCGGATCAAACCATGGAGGTGTTTGATGTAGAAATACGTTCCTCTGCAATCAGCTTTTTACAGTGCCGTCACATGGCCAATAATAGCTTGCCACGTCATAAAATGAGGAACTGGTCAGAATGGACTGATATTTATGTCCAGGCACAATTTACAAATGACGGTGCGAGTGAGTGAAGGAACCGTTGGGATCGGACATGGAGACGACGTCGTTTGTACGCAACAGATACTGGATTCTGAGGCACGGCAAGAGCATTCCAAACGAGAGAGGCCTTATTGTCTCCTCCATGGTTCGTCTCTTTCGATTTTCATATATTTTTTCTTTTTCTTGTACAAAGTGTCTTTAGTTTTTCCACAGCTCCTCCTGGTTTTGCTTATTACTCAGCTCGTAATTGCAATAATTTGTGTATTTTAAAGATGGTAATCTCACGTAAATTTTGGGGTTCGCATTTTGTGTTATATTTAAATTGGTATTGCTCAATTGGGTTTTTCGAGAAATTTGTTTTCAATATTTAAAGTTTTTCATTTTTTATATGAAGGAAAAAGCTTTATATATATATATGATAAAAGCATTGGTTTAGTTCACTCCATGTATTTAGAATTAAGGCATAGTAAATTTTGTTATCTCTTGATAAAAGTAGATTTTGTGGCCATGACTGGTTTTTATTAGCGGTGTTCTTAGATCTTAGGACATATTTTCTGGCAATATGATCTTTGAAGTTACATTTGTTCAGAGAGTTTGGAGTCTGCCTCAAGTTATTAACCGGTGTTGGCATCCTAACAGGAAAATGGTACGCGTGCAGAATTTCAATTGGCATCTGAAGGTGTTCAGCAAGCAGAGTTGGCTGGAGAGTTATTTCTAAAGGTAGTTGTTTGTAGTTCAAGATTTCCTGTTTGAAGTCTAGCTTTTATCCATATCATGCTCCATTCGGCCTGTCATCCAATATGAAGCAACTGCAATGGCTGTTCTATAAATTTCTTAGGTTCCAAAGTATCCTATAGGTTATTGGTTTAATGGCTGATTTGGTCATAAATATGTCTTTGAGTGTATTTTCTATGACTAATCGATAAAACTTTCTTGAATCATTCTCATGTATGATGCTTATGTCTCTTGATGTTTAAGCTTGTATAATTTGACCGGTTGCTTGAAGTAATCTAGATTTGGCTCACATTTGATCCTTAGGACCACTGGATAGGAATGATTTTCTTTTCTTCCTTCAAAGAGGGAAAGGGAACAATTATAAAAGAGGGGGTTCCTTTCCGCTTCTAATTCTAAATAGAGGAAAGAATGGGGGAATTTGTTGGAACATGGTGTATCAAGGAGTTTGCACTTCTTGATAACTTCAAAGTAGTTCAACCCTGAAAATGAGATAGCTGCCAGATGGAGTTGGAGATAAGAGGTGCATGCCCAATCCGAGAAACAATGAGGCTTGTTTATGGCAAGGATAGTCAACAAGGAATCACCTTCAAGGATTATGAAGGAGAAGCTTGAAGATGAGGCAAGGTTTGCAGCCAGGGATTATCTGTGAAATTTAGCAACTCAAATCAGATCAACATCTATGTACAGGGATTATGAGTTTGATTAGCTATGTGAACGAGAGTACAGTAAGTGTACTAAGCTTATTCAGCTGTATGAGTGACAAGAATAGAAATAACAACATTAGACTTGAACTGCTTCTGGAATAACTTGTACTAGCTTAGTATGGGACAAAACCCTGAATTGCTGAAGAACACAGAATATGCGTTTATGCTATACATTGGAGTTGGGAATTGACTTTCTGCAAGCTTCCCTAATTTTTTATTTTTTTATTTTTTCTGTATGTCTAGTATTAGTGCAATGCACTTGCTGTAGGGAAATAAGTAAGCTTGAAAAAACAGATTGTCATGATCTAGAGATACACACTAGTTACTTTCACTTGACACTATTCACTTTCACTTGACAACGTCCAAGGATTAGCAGTGACAATTGAGATGCTTTATAATGTGCGTATACCTATATTGACCTAGTACACTCTTGATGTGGAACTTAACATATGACTACAATATATCCTCAACTGTGTATTTCGGATTGAATTGCAAAAGCATTTAGGTCAATCCAAATAAGCTATTACGATGAGCCTCACTTTACCTAGTTATTTTGGATTATCTACATATGTGACTAGTATATCCTTAAGTAGTAACAAATGATGTATGAGTAAATCTAGTAACATTATATGACATCAGGTGACTTGGCGATACTAGAGCGTAAGACAGTTTCTCTAATGTCAGGATTTGAGTGAGAGAGATTATAGTCCTCTAATCACTCATGCTTAGTCCTATATCGAGTGTAACTGAATATAGCTGTTGATAAATAAAGATAAAGATATGGCTTCTAACTAGGTCCAAGGCATTGGCATAGTAAGATTTATTTTGTGGACCCTTACAAATTTGTTTATTGTTTGATCTACTCATTCTATCCCCCTACAACATAATTCTTTGAAGAAAAAAAGGAATCAAATAATAAATTTGAAGAGTTATATGTGCAGGCACTGAAGGAAAGTAACACACCACTTGAAAATGTCCGCATTTGTTACTCTCCATTTTCAAGAACAACTCACACTGCTAAAGTTGTTGCATCTATGTTGAATCTTCCGTTTGAAGGTCCTCAATGTAAGGTAGCTATTTCGCCCTCATATAGATATATTTATCTAGGTCAGTTTAGTATGTGCTGAACATAAATGCAAGATATCGTCTGACATAATGAAATTTTACTCCTGGTATCTTTAACATAGAGTTGCCCATGGGCCATTGCTCAGGTGGTAGTGTTGGGTGCAGTTTGTGGCAGGTCTATGTTCCAATTACTTATTATAAGAAAAAGTTCTAGAATTTTTCTAACCGACGAATTTGGCTCATAAAAAATTTCACAAGCTTTCTCACCCCTGCACTTTTAATTTTCTTCTCACTGATCATATAGATTTTGCTGGACAGGTGATGGAAGATCTTCGAGAACGCTTCTTTGGTCCTTCATTTGAACTTATGTCACATGATAAAGTAAGTGACAGTTAGTGGTGCTTAATATAGGTTTTGCCGAAGGAGTGGAGATAAAGATGGCAGACAGAGGGATTTAGTTCTGGCATTTATGATCAACTATATAGCAACTTAGCAAAATATATATATATACAGAAATATAACTGAATGCTGGAGTTGGATCAGTATTTTGTTTTAGTCTACAGTATGCATAAGCCAAATGCTAACATATATACTTTTCAATGCCATTTGCAATTTAAGGATTTCTTAAATCTCTGTTGTTCCTTTCCTAACAGTATGCAGAGATATGGGCTCTTGATGCAAAAGATCCGTTTATGCGGCCAGAAGGTGGAGAAAGTGTTGATGATGTTGCTTCTAGACTTGCAAATGCTGTAGCGATTATGGAGTCAGAATTTCAAGGGTAATTATTATATTCATCCATGTTTGCATTACTCGCATGATTTTCATGTTTTCAGATGGCATTCATCTATCTCAATTTTCTATCAATAATAATTCTACAAGCATCCTACTTGCCAAGATGAATAATTCTTTCAGCATTCTCTTTGCTAGAAGCTCCCCGTCACTCTCTTGCAAGGCTACCTGCTAGAAATGTTCCATAGTCCCTTGGAATAACTATCAGTCCATTGAAATTTGTGTAGCAAATCAACAAACAAAGTGGCAAAGCAGAGACAAAATAATAGAAATGAGGTTAATAGTTTACAATCCCAGAAGCCCTTTTCAAAATGAGAGTTGATGCATGTCAATTGGCCCATCAAGACATGATAAGTAACCATTTGGTTTAGTGATTTCAAAATGTGCGATATGAAGAAAAAAAAAATGATTTCAAAACATAACTAATAAACATGTGATTTTCAAAAACGGAGTTAAGTTTTTAATAAAATCACAGTTTGGTCTGTAAAATCGTGCATTTTTTAAATATACACCCCCTTGCCTATGGTTTGAAAAAAATTTACTTCCAAACAGAACACTTTCTTCAATTTCATTTAAAAACACACTTTTAGCTTGTGAAATTGCAGGGCCAAACTCGCCTAAGATTAAGAATGAAAATGAGGTTCTTACCTCAATTGTGAAGTAGGAGACAACAAATCAATTTATTTTCCTTGGGGTCCATACCGTCATCTCATTTTCTTATTTCCTGCTCCTGAAAGATAATTATATAGATGAAAACAGCTTACCAAGCTGCATTGATACCCTATTCTTTTGAGTGACAATGAACAAAAGTAAGCCTTAGCTTTCAATGTTTGCCTCAGTGTTCCTAGTGTGCATGACCCAACAATGTTATTTCTGCAGATGCGCAATCTTGATTGTCAGCCATGGGGATCCCCTGCAAATCCTGCAGACAGTACTCCATGCCGTTAAGCAACACATAGCATCAAGTAGCAATGGCTTGGCATCAAGAGTAGAAGCAGCTAGAGTGCCTTCCATCTTGTCACAGCACCAGGATTTTGCCCTCCTCACTGGAGAGCTACGGGCTGTTATATAAACTGAAGTTGTGGCCCTGGAGCCAATGCCATGGCGCTTGACTGAATTTCCACTAAATTAGTGTGAGATTCAAATTTCTGAGAAAATTTTGCCTGTTGTTTGCAGCTCAATGACGACGACGAGGTTACTGCATGAAGTTATTGCTAGGAGTTATAACATTCATCTTGTTGCATTTTTAGCTAGTGTATTCTTTAGGAGTTTATTCAAGAGAAAGCTATACAATTGTATCTGAACTTTGACGCAAAATGCTTCTTGGTTGATATTGAGTGCCCTAGCATAAATTATTGTACGCTTTATTTCTAGACATGGATATTATGTGATTTATGTATGAGGTTTAAATTGTTGAGGAAATTGTTGAAATTCTACGTGTTCCTTGAGTCTCTATATAAACATAATGGATTTATTAGGAGGAGATGGATTTATTGTGTTCCAAAAATATATCTTCGAACTCCTTCAAAAGTTATTCTGTCTCTGGCTTTTTTCTTTTATTCACCTTCGCCTCCCGATGCTTCAATTGCAGCAAATGTTCTTGTTGTTCCTTTTTGAGACTCCATTTGGGTGGTTGCTAATAGTAGTAACATTTTCTCCGTGCTTAGCTTCGGAAAGTTACCTTTTCCCCATTCAATGTGAATTTCATAGTTAATTTTGAGAAATTCCAGAGTACATCTCTCGTAGCTTTCAGCCACTTAATTTCCAACACTACTTCATAATCACCTTGTGGTAAACATTTAAAAAAAAAAAAAAAAAAAAAAAAAATTGCCTCGCAATTCTTGATCTTGCACTAATAGCTTTGCTCTCGAGCACTTACCTTGACAAGTTAAGGTTCTTCCGTTTGCGAACTTTACCTTGAATTGGTCACAGAGCACCATCGGAATCAAAATTATTTTGGCAATGTCTCCATTCAAGAAAATTGTTTGTATTACTTGTGTCCATTTGAGATATTTGTTAACGGGGGGTTTGATTAGCCGGCTAATGCATAAACTATTGCATTCTCAGATTCTTTTCCGCAGACTGAAACTCCCTTCTATCAATTTCTAAGTGAGTCAATTCGATCTTTTGCATTCTCAAATTCTTCATTGTCAAACTCAGACTACCTGCCATCAATTTCTAAGTGAGTTGGTTCTTCCATAGGTTCAATCATTAACAATCTTCCTTGCTTGCAATGAAGTCCCCAATGTCACTTCTCATCACAATGCCAACAAGTCTTTTAACCGACTGTTGCTTGAGCTCTTCTTGTGCCAATAAGGTAACACGAGGTTTTCGAGTCGGATTCGGAGCATTACAGTTTTCCTTGCCAAGCCTTTCTTCTTGTATTCTTGCAATTGAAAATGTAAATTCGATTGTTCTCGGTCGTTAAGCCTTGACTTCTCGTTGAATTTCTTACCAAAGTCCTTCAATGGAAGTTCTCACAAATTGTTTTTCTGACAAAGGCGCTCAAAGTGACTTTGATATTCACTCACAATGGATGTCTGTCGAATTTTCGCGAGCTCTCCTTCCACATTGTCATATGTTGAAGGACCAAATCAAAGAATGAATCCTTCTACAAATTCATCTCATGTTGGCTCTCTACAGCAAACCACCGACCAATCAAATCACTATATATTCTGTATAACATTTCATTAAAAGCTAATCAATGTTATCTTCACCTTTAAATCATTATGTGTGTGGTGATACTTAAAGAATTGCTTCACTTTATATACCCATTATGAGGGACCTCCATCATCCTAGCATGAGAACTCAAATTTTCATACTTGGAGCTCCCTACTATTTTGGCCCCTTCAAAATTGAATTTTTGGTGATTCTTGATTTTTGTCTCATCTAGCTTCTTTCCCTCTTCACGATCAGATTTCTACTCACTCTTGATTTTTCTTTAACATGGAGTTCAATCTATGACTGTATATTCCTCATTCAACCGTTCTTGGAACAGAATCTTCTATCAATCCCCTCAACTATTCAACAAATTTCAAATCTATACTCGATTCCAATGAAGCCTTGTCTATTGCAATAGTGTTACAGAAAGTCATGGCATATTGACTTAAGTCGGTAATATCAAGTTGTCTCAGTTGAGTACGAGTGAAAGATGAACACTCGATTCCAATGAAGCCTTGTCTAGTGCGACATTGTTACGGAAAGTCATGGCATATTAACTTATGTCGGTAATATCGTGTTCTCTCATTTGACTACAAGCGAAGGAACACCCATAACACAGTAAAATGGAATAAGGGTTATCTTAAACTTGCTACCAAGCAGCTAGAAGTTCTAACACCAAAAGGGAATAAGAGAATACCTGTCTACTGGAATAAGAACTCCCCCAAGTGCTACAACCAAACAGCCCTCTTCTTCCAAAACAAAAAAACAAAAAAAAACACACCAAACACACGACTCACAAATTCACAACCCCAAAATTGCAGCGACACGGCTGCACACCGCCACGCTCCTCACCTCGCAGCCGGTCACCGGAGAAACAGCATCCACCGCGCCACTGGAGCTGCAACGCACGACGTTCAGCCCGTCACTAGCACTCCCCAGGAGCATCACTGCAACACCGCACTACTGAACCACCGCAGTAGCGCCGCTCTCCTACCGCACGCGTCGACGGAGATCCACACACGGTCTGGGCAACCCAATCACCACACGCCGCACTACAGGTAACGACTGAGCAATAGCCCACTGCCGCACATCAGCAACACACACGGCACCGCAATCCTCCCACCGTCACACGGCACTGCACAGAGAAACATCCCAAGAAAGTACTGTTCTGATACCAGATGGTAAGAACCGCAGTTCTTATTAACGGAATTCAGAGTAGAATAAACGAAAAACAGAAAAAGGAAGGTATGACCGCTTCAAGGGGTCCGTCCTCCACAAATCGCTTATAGCAATTGATTGAAATTCTTATTCGGTGAATTGCCGTACGGCATCGACACCTAATCGATATCTCTATTTTCCGCTTATAGCTCTATATCTAATTGCTTGCATCCTCGTACGGGAAACGATTTCGAATTTCGTGCATTTTTTTGTTATCTTGGTGGATTAATGGCATGGATGAATAGGAGTACGCAGAGCAATGTCTCTGGGCTTATTTTGTTAACAAATTGGTCTTTGAAATTTGTTTTCAGTGGTACATTATTTTTGAAGCCAGCGTTGCTGAGTTAAAAGGTGTTTCTTTGATTTTCTTAATTTTTTTTTCTAGCTCTTGAGGGGTGTACTTCATATGTACAGGGGTTTGAATTAGTTTTGACAGTGAAACCATAAGTAGAAATGTAGGTTTGAATGACAAAAAAAGCAGAGCCTGGTCACAGGGGATGCGTGTAGAAATGATACATTAGACAGTGCTTTTCCTTTTTGTTTAATCTTTAGGTTCCGACTCTTGGAATTTTCTTATCATTCATTATGCATGCTGACAGGTCTGCATCTGATTTGGCTTGGTTGATTCATCACCTTATGCAGTTACGTGGGATATAGTACCATTATGCTGGCTATATCTGAGAGTATAGGCTTGTTAGAATCTGATATAGTTGATGAAGATGACAACTTATCTCAATCTGGTAACCCTGTTGGCCTACACAGCACCTATATGGGCAACTGTACTTGCTGGTTTCCTTGTAATTGTCACTCTAGTGCTTTCGATATACCTTCTATTTGAGCACCTTTCAGCGTACAAGAATCCTGAGGTTCTCCTCTATTAGTGTTGGACTTTCTTATTATATTACCTTTATGTATTACATAGTTGGCAAATTATCTTAATTTGGTTTGCCTGACTTCCCAGGAGCAAAAATTTTTGATTGGAGTCATCCTAATGGTTCCATGCTATGCAATAGAATCAGTGAGTTCTTCTACTAAAGCAATATGGCATCTTATAATGAATATCTGTGTACAAGTTATATGTTCAAATAGATGTACCTTTTGTGCAATAGTGTTGTCATATTCCAATTTAGAGGTTCAGCCAGTTCTTTTTTACTTCATTTCTCTTTATGTTTATCGATTAATCTGCAGCTCTTGTTGTTGATTTCTTTCTGAGTCTAGATTAGTCATTGTTTTTTGGGAAAAATGGAAAATCAATCCCTATGATTTACCTGATTTACAATTAGCTCCATGTGGTATCAAAATGAACTCCTCAGAGGTCCCTGACATATGCCAAAAAAAATATATACTTCCTACAATCAAATTTCGTCCACTGACTTAACAAATTCTATTAGTCTGATACTGATTTAGATATGACACGTACCATAATTTGATTAGCTCTGGCATGTCACACTATCGAAATCTGTTAAGTTAGTGGACAAAGTTTGAATGTAAGGAGTAAATATTTTTTGGCATACCTTAGGAACCTTGGAGTTCATTTTGATACCACAGGGAGCTAATTGCAAATTAAGTAAATCACATGGACTGATTTTGCATTTTCCCTTTTCTTTTTAGGCTCAAGTTTATCTTTTAGGGATTTATTATTATTATTATTATTATTATTATTATTATTATTATTATTTAATTTATGAAGATAGTTTTCTCCCTGTTTCATAACACTATTTGAAAAGGCCTTGTTTTGCTGGCATGTTGTTTTCACCTTTTCTAACTTGGGTTATTCTTAACAGTTTGTATCATTGGTGAACCCATCGATTAGTGTTGATTGTGAGATACTACGGGATTGCTATGAATCCTTTGCCATGTATTGCTTTGGAAGATACCTTATTGCATGCTTGGGTATGTCTTTTTCAAGAGCTTTTATTGATATATAGAATTTATATCTGAATTTTTAGGCCATTCTTTCAGTGGAGGTTTTGGTAATTCTAGATTCTAGATCCCTTGGTGCTACATGTTGTTGTTTTACTTTCATTCTAGTGGGTATCCTTATTCTTCGCTCAACTCTTGCTGAAATTTCCAGATCTTAGTTTCTATCTTCAAATTCTTGGTCATTCGACATTATGCCTCCCTGATTGTAATTGTAGAACCTATTGTTGTTGTTATTTTGTTTTCCTCCTTTCAAGGTGGGGAAGAGAGGGCCATTGAATTTATGGAAAGAGAAGGACGTGCAAGTTCTAAGATTCCACTATTAGAACACAGTTCTGAAAGAGGAACCGTGAAGCATCCTTTTCCAATGAACTTTTTCTTGAAGCCATGGAAACTAGGCCAGTGGTTTTACCAAGTTATCAAAATTGGAATTGTTCAATATGTATGTTTTTCTTTCACTTATCTCTTGTTGATAGTTGTTATTCTTCAGTTCCTTTCATTCGTGTTAAACAAAATCAAATTATTTTTTCCCTAACAGATGATAATAAAGTCTCTAACTGCTCTTTTAGCAGTAATCCTTGAAGCCTTTGACGTTTATTGTGAAGGAGAATTCAAATGGGGATGTGGGTAAGGTGTTCTAAAGTCTGTGTTTGCTGAATATGTTGGTTTCTGTATCATTCCTCACATTTAGTAACCTTTGCGTGGGTAATTGCTTTATACTTTTGTTTAAAATTTTTAATTCATACTTGCTGATTATGCATGTTGCTAATTAATTTTTACTTGTTTTTCCAGTGGTAAATTCATTTGTTGCTAATTATGCATCCTCACTTTTATGTGTACGAACTTAGTTCCGAAAACCGTCACACATTAATTCTCTTGCATTTCCCATACATCAACTTGATGATTATTGTTTGCTTACTAGGTAGGTATATTGAGATAGAATGCGTCCTCAGCAGGTATTCCCTGTGGAATTTTTCTGTTGTGTTTGTATATTGCATCTTTGGAATCTATTTTTCCTCAATCTAATAATGTTTTGAAGAATTCTGGGAAAAAATTTTAAATGACACCTTTGATGGCAACTCATGTAAATGAGCATCATTTTTGGGTTTGGGTGTTCTGAGTTTGCAACTAAACAATTTTTAAACAACGGTGAGTACTGTTTTGCTGAGTTACTAAGCAGCTGCTTGCAATTCTGTCACCTTCATCTTTTTATTTCATATATTTTTTAGTTTTTTTCAAATGACTTTTTGTGATTGGTCAAAGTTAATTTACACTCTTATTCTGTAATTAGAGATGATTGAACTCAGTTGTCTTAGTACTATTAGAAACCTTTGATAAATATTGCCCATTAGAACAAATTTTACGGTTGATACAGAATTGAAAAAGTAACTAAGTGTCATGACCAAGCGGTGGTAGCATAACGAGTTCTCTCATTATTTAGTAAATAAATTGAGAGGTCATTGGCCATTTAATCAGAGGAAGTTGCATGAGGGTGGAGTTCAGTGTTCTCAACTGCGTTGTGTTGCTTTTTGATGCCACTAAAATTGCTATAGGTTTGACTTAAGTTATGACTTGAGGGGATCTTGTTTTACTTGTTAAACAATGTGCATATGGTGTTGTGTGGTCTTGACATTTTGCTTTTGTTTTTTCCCCATTTTACTTTCTTCCCAACATGCTGTGGATGTTGTTGTTCTTACAATAGAATTGATAATCTTAACTTGTAGACAATGTATCTGATGCTATATCTCATGGTACCAGTCTTTTATTTTCCTTTATTTTTGGTTGTTGTTGTTGTTGTAGGTACCCTTACATGGCAGTGATTCTAAATTTCAGTCAGTCATGGGCTTTGTACTGTCTTGTTCAATTTTATACTGTTACAAAGGATGAATTGGCACACATAAAGCCATTGGCTAAGTTTCTGACATTTAAATCAATTGTATTCTTGACTTGGTG
The DNA here is from genome assembly GCF_965113065.1 of Corylus avellana. Taxonomy (NCBI): domain Eukaryota; kingdom Viridiplantae; phylum Streptophyta; class Magnoliopsida; order Fagales; family Betulaceae; genus Corylus; species Corylus avellana. Next base: position 20,073,084 of record NC_142491.1, on the reverse strand, counting down.
GCAAGGTGTGGCGATTGCTATTCTCTATTCCCTTGGTTTGTTCAAAAGTCCTATAGCTCAAGCTTTCCAGTTTAAGTCAAGTGTTCAAGATTTCATCATTTGTATAGAGGTACATTGTCTTCCACTGGCTTCTTTATTTCTTTGGCAATTGATTTTAGTTGCTATAAAGCAGCCCTATTTATATATTTCCTTTAAAGGAATATGTTCATGAAAGATAGTTGTGACTCCTGGTTGGATTGTCTTAATACTGGAAACTTCTTCCCCAGGACCATTGGCATGTTAGTTTAATTAATTGATACCAGATTATTGCTAATAGTTCTTGTTTTATTTATTTGACTTATGGCACAACAATTCCTGTATTGTACATTTTTTTTTCTCATTTGTTAGTTCATGGGATCTACCACTGATTCTGAGAATGTTTTATTTATTTGGTCTTGCTAGGACTATATAGCCTTTGTGTTCAGATTTCGATATAATATTGTACTATGAAATATTATTCTTGTACTCGACAGAAAGGACCTTATCCTTTGAACCTCAACCAGTTTGTATCATTTTGGATTATGCTGAAATGAGTCCTGCAAGAAGTACTTGAATAGTTTTAAGCAATGGATAAGATATCTTAAATTCAGGTCCAGATGGATTGACCATTTGTTTTACTGCCTAGAGGATATTCGAAGTGATCCTTTTGGCCTTTTGTATTCTGTCTCTTGTGCATCATTGTAACTATTAACAGTTGAATTTATTGAAAATTTTACCTCAAGGGTAGCTCAATTGGCTGAGGACTACGCCCCAGGAGGCGTGGTTACTAGTTTGAATCTCTCATTCCCTCCTCCCCTTGGAACCAATTACTTAATCCAAAAAAAAAAAAAAAAAATTATTGAAAATTTTACTGTCAAGTATGTGTTGCCAGGTATGTGTGTTTTGTCAGGTTGGAATGCAATGTATGTGTCAAGGTTTTGTTGCACAATCCTATTTAACTATTGTCGATCTTCATATTTCTCCCAAAAGTCTATTTGTGATTGCTATAATTCTTATTAAAAAATATTTAAGTTTAACAGGTCTATATATTCATCCAGCGCAGATGGGCATTGCTTCCATTGTTCACCTGTACGTATTTCCTGCAAAACCTTATGAGCTAATGGGGGACCGCTTCACTGGAAGTGTTTCAGTTCTTGGAGACTATGCATCTGTTGACTGTCCTTTGGATCCTGACGAGGTTAGAGACAGTGAACGCCCCACAAAGCTACGCCTTCCGCAACCTGACATTGAAGTCAAGAGTGGAATGACTATAAGAGAAAGTGTTCGGGATGTTGTTATTGGTGGTGGGGGACATGTAAGTTTCTCTTATCTTACTAATGGTACAATCTGATTGTATTGCACATCTGGAGCTAATCATTACTGATTAAAAAAAGAGTTTGAAAGCTTGAATTCTTACAGGTTTAGTATTTATTGTACTGTAGCCAATTATAACTGTTTTTGGTAAGTCTGTAAACAATTATAACTAATTAGATATTAAATAGTTATTAGATGGAATCATATATGTTGAAGGCATTGATTGTAAGATAGCTGTGTCATTTGAGAAGATGAGTTTTGTGGTCAGGTGGTTACATTCACCAAAGATTTAGGGCTGTACATGCGGATGTGGTTATCACTTTTAAGTATCTGCATCCGCTCGGTTATTGCGATTATTGAATGCAGTTATTATTTGCCATCCGCATATTAGGTAATGGGCCTTTTGGGCCTTCTTTGATTCTCTATTAGGGCCTATTTTAAACGATTTTGAAAATAGTTTGGGCCTATTTTAGTGTTTTTCTAAGCCTTAGCATCATAGCAACCCTATACTAAATCCAAAACGTCTTTTTGGTTTGGTGAATTTATTATATATATAATATATGTTATATATAAGGGGTATGCGGATACGGTTATTTACCGCATCTGCATACTCTAAAATCCCTATCCGCATTTACATATGTGGATAGTGGTTTTTGCTAACTGCATCCGCATATGCAAATAGTGGATAGTTGCGGTTAATAGCCGTCCACGTGCAACCCTAACCAATATAGTGAGTGGGGTGAATTTGTGATGGTTTTGATGGAGGCATTACTTGTGATGGTAATGATAGCAAATGATTTTGGAAAGATACTTTTTCGTATTTGAGGAAAAAGAAAACTGGAAAGCTGTTATAAAAGCTGATTGGCATCATATAAGAGACTTTGGATCGACTCCTGCTTTCCCTCAGGTTTGGGGGTGGTGGGGAGGCTACCCCTTTTTTAACAGCCATCCTTTGAATAATAAAGAAAGCAAAAGCTTTATGTGTTTACATTGGTAGAAACTAAAGAACATTGGGGAAGATAGATTTAGTTTCCCTTTTAGAGGTCATGGTATATTCTCTTCACCAATGGCCTTTCAAGTTAAACCTTGTGTGAATGCATGTGGCGTGTGCTGAATAAATCTTGCCGAGTGTATTGTTATATTATTTCCCTTTTTATTTTCAGTACTGAATCCGTTGTTTGCCTCTTACACAGATTGTGAAAGATGTGAGGTTCACAGTAACCCAAGCAGTGGAGCCTATGGAGAAGGGGATCACAAGGTTCAGCGAGAAGTTACACGAGATCTCTCAAAACATTAAGAGGCATGACAAGGATGGAAGAAAAACAAAAGACGACAGTTACATTTCCACATCATCGCCTGCACGGAGGGTGATCCGTGGGATAGATGACCCGCTTTTAACTGGGAGCATGAGTGACAGTGGGGTCACAAGGGGAAAGAAGCACCGTCGAAAATCAGGATATACTAGTGGAGAAAGTGGGGGAGAAAGCAGTAGCGATCAAAGCTATGGTGGGTATCAGGTTAGAGGCCGAAGATGGGTTACCAAAGATTAGCTAAGAGGAACAGTTGAACCTATCAACCGGCAATCTGTCATTGTAGCATTCAGCCACAGGAGTGGCTCACAACCTGGCTGCTTCGTATAAATATCCACCACGGCATGTGTTTTTTTTTCTTCACAAAGATGCCGTGCGTTTGATCTAAAATGGATTCAGATGCGATATGCTTCACGCAGGGAGGGTGGGATTGTGATTCATGTATGATTTATATGCACAATGAGCTTTTGATATGTTGTATAGAGCTCAGAATCCGGTATCCGGTCGCATGATTGAGAAATCACTTCTTTTTGTTTGTTTGTTTGTTTTCTTGAAGGAAAAGGTATGTTTCTTTTCTGTCGTGGAACACCCTAATCTTTATATTGATAAGGGTTTATACAAATTGTTGAAACTCTTTTTTCTTTCTGATTCTCTTTTGTTTTCCTTTGTCCATGATGCGCCAGTCCTTAAAATGACTTTACGATGTGCAGTGTGTGATACTACTTGGCCAAAATTCCGACCAGTTTGAAGTTAAATCTCAACTTAGTTTGAGGATAAATTCTTGCTTTTGAGAGGCCAAGTTATTAACATCAAGATACCCAAATCTCAGAACTCACAAGAAGTGTAAGAAAGTGTCATGATATAAAAGTGAATCATATTTCAACAGTTTACTATTCAGACTCTTGTAACTTTGGAACCCTAGCTAGGAAAAGAAAGGGTAATTGTGTTTTTTTTTTTTTTTTTTTTAAGCGAAAGACATTTTCAAAGCTAAAAATATATGTATATTGATTGAAGATGACTAGTTTCATAGTTGAAAGACAAGACTGATGAGAATAGAAAAAAAAAATTAAAAAATTAAAAAAATAAATAAAAATAAATAAATAAAAAAGCTGGATGAGGCTTATATATAGAATGAGAAATATTAAGAGTACCAACTTTTTTACTAACAAAGGTTTATTAAACTAATGTGTAACTCATTCATTAAATCATTGGTACTTGTTATATTCATCTTAATTAATTGTTTTGTCTTTTTCCAACAAATGAGTTACACATTAGTTTAATAAGTTTCTTTTTGTAAAATAGCACCTCTAACATTTCTCACATAGAAAACATGTCTACATGCTAAGCACCCTTATCCACTCTCATAATTAAGATGTAAGCCTTTCCAATCCATAAATTTCATCATAGTATTGTGTACAACCTCACTTAACGGTTGAGTTCTCAATCTTTTGTTCTTCTTCTATTCCGGACTTGATTATCTTTGGGGTAAGATTGAATGGGAGCCAAGGGGGATTTTATCCCCAACAGTGTTAGAAAAGAGGTGTGATGGAGCTTGGGAGGAGTTGGGAGAATAGAAGAGAAATGAGGAAATTGGGGCCGAACCCATATGGTCCATTGGCTTTAGAGATGGGTGCAAAGCGCCATAAAACTAGCCTACTCAATGCTCCAAAGGTAGGTCTCACAAACAAAGGGTCCTTGGGTTGATTTTGCCTTTCAATCCAAGGGTTAAAGATCATGAAATGGCTAAATCAACATCGAGGGTTAATGACGTGTTTTTCTATAGTGAATGTATGTACAGTATGATTAGGAAAACCCTACCCTTATTTTCCCTCTTGCGCCGCACAGCGTCTGAGAAGAGAAATAGCTTTAGGAGGAGTGAAGAATTCATTCTCTAAAGTCTGACTCAGCTTCATTATGGCATCAATAAGACCTAATGCAGCTAATCAGACTTGTGTAAGGATTCTCATTGCAAAATTTGAAACCACCACAACTTATGTTTCGTTAATTGATTTTTTGATATCAAATGGAAACTACAAACTATGACATTTTTTCACTCGCTGTATTGCAAAAAAACAAAAACAAAAAAAAGGAAGAATGGTGTATTGCTAAACCATAGGGGGTCAAAGGTATTTAACCCAAATAATGCTATCTCAAAAATATGAAATAAAAGAACAAAAAAAGAAATAGTTACACATAAACTAAATAATAATAATAATAATTAAATATGTTAGAATTCTTTTTTCTTTCTCCATTGTTAACCATGGCTGAATTGATAATTCAACGTTACGATAAATTGTACAATATCTTTCGCTCGGTCTATCATCCTTTCTCAAGGCATATTTTCTACAACAACACTAAAAAGCAGGTTCTCACGAAAATACCAAAAACTAGTTTCACTGGTTCAAACTTCCAGACAATATGATGGGGGCCATCTTACCACGCTTGAATTTGATTCCAGATTGATTGCTGTTAGAACAGAACAAAGAACAGACATTCAAAGAATTAAGGTGGTTCGGCTTATGACTACCTCCACACATCAAAACTTTTTTATAGCTACATTTTTCCTTGATATTTTTTATTATATACAATACTCTTATTTATAGATAAAGAATATAAATGTTACAAATCTTTTCTACTTTTACACTAACAACAATAAAGTTAATTTATCATTTGCAACTCTTGTCTCTTAAGTTCTTGTAACTCTTAACTCTTGAGTTATTTGTCTCTTGACTTATGGTAACTCTTGTCTCAATACACCGCAAATCCAAAGATAGATCATGTACGTTGAGGTTTGATCTTGAACATCAAAGGGGTGAGAAATGGCTTATATGGCTTGAAATGGAACATCGGTTGCTATGACCAAAACTTGAACTTCGACAACTCTGGCCGGTATTAGCTACTTTTGGTCATGACTTTAACATCAGCTGCTACGTATGGCCGGCATCGGCTACTCTTGGTCGGAACTTGGATGATAATGATGCTTCGATGGTGAAAATGTCTTCAATCTGACAGTCACTCATTAAGGAAGAGTGATTGAGAAGAGAGAAATAGACACTGTAATAAGATGCTATACTATTCATTGTCTAGTAAATCACTACATGAAATCAAAAGAAAGATGAAAATTGACCCTTTTTTTTTTCTTATACATGAAAGAGAGAGAGAGAGATGGGTTACTTTTTCTTTTTTCTCCTTGATATATGAAAAAGAGAGATGACAGATTGTGAAAGAGACTAAAGATTATATGAAAAAAAAAAAAAAAACAACAACAACAACAACAACATAGGATCAATAATTGGCGTTAGCCTATAGCTCTGATATCATACTACCAGTTATCCCAAAAGCTTAAGCTGATAGAAATAGGTAAATTTAATCATTTAATTATTACTTTAACACTTCAACTCACATGTGGGCTCAAACTCCATTTTTAATAGGTGAAGCCTAATAAGTGAAATATTTAATTTAAATAGAGGTGATTTGACGGAGTCAAGATTCGATTCTATGACATTTGGCTTTGATACCATGTTAAACTACCAATTATCCCAAAAGTTACAACTATTACAAAAAGAAATATGCATACTAAATCTAGGGTGTGATCCATTCGTAGCATCGTTGATGATTCAGGCAAGGAAATGGGAGAGCGGACAAAGAGGAGAAGGTTTCATTTCCCAAGTCGTATACCCCAATATCCTCTTCGTGTCCTAACCCCAAATATTCAACCGAAGAAATACGCATACTTGATCTATAGACGACGTCATAGAGAAATATTATGAATGTTACATGTCTCTTATTGACACACGTGTATAGACTTTTTCAGTTAGTTAGTTCAAGTTAGTTCAAACTGTTAGTTTGTTAATATGGTTGTAACAGTTTGTAAGTTAAACAGTTAGTTTAGTTTTTATGTTTAACTAGAAGCTCAGCAGGTTGAGTATATAATGTACATTTTCATTTCATTGTAGTTACAAGATTCATTTTAATCAAATAGGTCAGCCCAATGTGGGATGACCTGAAGGATAGGTACTCACAGAGGAATGGACCACGAGTTTTTCAACTTCAGAAATTCATTGCTGCAATTATCCAAGAAAACTCCACTGTAAGTCAGTATTTTACTCGTCTTAAGACTCTGTGGGAAGAGCTTAACAATTACAGACCAATGTCTGTGTAATTGTTGTAACTACGGGCGTGTGAAATCAATTCTTGAGCTTCATAGCCAAGAACTTGTATTCCAATTTTTTATGGGATTAAATGATTCCTTTTTGGCTGTTATAGCACAAATTTTGTTGATAGATCCTCTTCCTTCCCTAAACAAAGTTTTTTCTCTCATTATTCAAGAAGAAAGACAAAGGAAGATTACTGTTAGCTCCCTAAGTCATGAGTCTGCTGCACTCATGACCAAATCCATTTTGAATTCATCTCCTACGTCACCTCATAAGTCTACTGCTCTTATGACGAAGTCCACATCAGGCCCTAGATTTGCTAAACCACCCTATAGAAAGGATCGTCCAATTTGCTCTCACTGTGGTGTATCTGGTCATATTGTTGAGAAGTGCTATAAGGTTCATGGATATCCACTTGGTTTTAAGTTAACTCGAAACAAACCAGTTTCGTACTCAGCAAATCAATTGCAGCTTTAAGGAATTGACCTAAACAGTCCACATTCTCCTCAGTTGAGATATCCTTTTCAGATGAGCAATTCTTCTCAATTGAGCAATTCTCCTCAGATGAGCAATTCTCCTCAATTGAGCAGTCCTCAATTGTCCATGATTTCTAACCAATGTCAGCACTTGATGAATCTACTAAGGCAGTATCCAATCACACCACACCACAATCATATACCAATTTTGTTGTTGGTAATTCAGGTTGTTTCCCTACTCTTAATCCTAGATATTTTGTTTTTTTCTGCTTACGTGAATGTCACTTCTCACTCAAACCAAAAAAATAACCCTTGGATCATAGACACTGGAGCAATTGACCACATGATCAGTTGCCCATCTCTTTTCACCACCATTACTGCTATTGTATCAACCAGTGGCGGATCCAGGAATTCATTATACTAGGGGCGTCAATAAAATAATAAAATATAATGATAAAATATATATATATATTTTTTGTTCTCTTTATATATTATATTTTTATTATAATATGGTAAATACAATCAAAAGAAATTATACCACAATATATGTATCACAAAAAGCATATTTATCTGACTTCATAGATATATGCTAAATTCATATATTAGTTACCATAGAGGCACTAGTACAAAAGTAAAGGAAAATACAAAATACAAAGTGCCTAAAATTGCATTCTACACGGTCTTAGAAAAACAAAATCATCAAGTATCAAATCTAAATCGAAGCTTTTAGTAATTTCCCTTTTCAATGTAGATAAGTAAACTATCTCCAAGAAACTCATCTTCCATTTTGTTACGAAGTCTTATTTTAACAATTTTCATTGCTGAAAATACTCGTTCGATAGTTGTTGTAAACACCGGAAGAGTCAAAACAAGACGAACCAATCTATCAATAAGATAATATGTATCTGATTTTCTTGCCTCTATCAATCCTCGACATAATTCTGTAATGGAAGACAATTTTTGTAGTTTCGGATGATTAAGCATATCAGCTTCAAAATGTTTCAACTGAAATCTCAAAATAATTTTTTTCTACTCAGAAAAATCAAGAGAATAGTACTTCTATGCAAGACTAAAATGATTTATAAGCATCATTTGGATCCAAAGTTGAACTAAGTGTCAAGAGTTCCATTGCCCTTTCACCAAATCTAGAATCAAGCTCTTGCAATTGAAAGTCTATAGCAGCATTGAATACATCAAAATGATAATAATATTCCACCGTAATGTGATCCCGGACCTCTTGGCCTTTAACTTAACGAGCACCCAAATCCGGAATGTCTATTTCAAATTTCTTAGAGAAAGAGACTACTTTCTCAAGAAGATTATCTCAATCTTCATTTCTTAATTTTTGGAGGAGTACTTTTGTATTAGAAACTAATTGCATAGCATTCAAAATGTCATGAGATTTTTGTTGCAAATGTTGACAAAGACAATCAGTGGTACCCATGATTCCCCTCATCAAATGTAAAATGAATATGAATCTGAATGATGTAATCATTTCATAAGCAGCTTCACCATCCCCACGTTGAGAGTAAGTGGGTCATTCTTTTATAATCTTTTCAAGCATTGAACAAGCAGGATTAAACAGCCTTAGCAACCTACAAATAGAATTAAAATCAGAACCCCAACGAGAATCACCAGCTCGTTTCAAAGTGCCAATTTGGTTAGCTCCTTTTCCAATTTCAAGTTCCTCAATAGCTATCAAATATGATATATCTGCTTCTTGAGCATCTTGCAGATCACGATGACGTTTACATGAAGCACTAACCACATTGATAATGAAATTCAAATTTGAGAAGAAATCATAAACAACAATTACCTCTCGAGATGCAGCAACTAATGCTAATTGTAACCGATGTGTAAAACAATGAACATAGTATGCACAAGAACATTCATTAAGAAATAATGCTTGCAATCATTTCCATTCACCATGCATATTGCTAGCACCATCATACTATTTTCCACGAATACTTTGAATATCAAGACAATTTTGAGAAAGAACATCAGATATTTTATCCTTTAAAGTCAATGCTGATGTATCTTTAACTTGGACAATATCAAAGAAGCGTTCTTGTATAAAACTATTTTTGTTAACAAATCTCAAAACAATAGCCATTTGTTCTCTCTTAGACTCATCTCGTGCCTCATCAACAATAATGCAAAATTTTGAATCACCAATTTCTTCACGAATTGCATCTCGCACCCTTTTTGCCAAGACATGTAAAATATCTTTTCGGACTTGAGGTGAAGTATATTTTGCATTTTGTGAAGCATTTTCTAAAACAACCTTAGCAACATCGTCATTGAAATTGGACACAAGTTTTATCAACTCAAGAAAATTGCTACGATTTTTAGAATTGGGACCTTCATCGTGACCTCTATAAGGACATCCTTGATATGCTAAATACCAAATAGATTCGATTGAAGTCTTCAATCGTAATCGATTGTTCAATTTTTCTTCTGAAGTTTGCTTATCTATCACTATATTAATATGTTGAGATTGATTCTTCAAATTGTCATAACACTTAATAGCATTATTATGAGGTGAACATGGCACATTTCCCATGTGGACCAAAAAAGAACAATGCGTACCATCATTAACTTTCTTCCAATTGCGAAATCCTTCAATAGTAAATGCATTACCTCCAAACCGCCGCGTTGGCTTTTTAGTAAAAAGAAAATAGGGTAAACAATAAGCACCATCTTTGTCCTTAGAATATTCAAACATCTTATACCAAGATGATTGAAATCTTCGGCGGTTTTTTTCAGTTTCCGAAAATGGATATCTAGAACTACTAGAAGGAATGAACCTATTCGGACCGATTTTAAGATAAGCACATCTAATTTCATCCCGTTGATTAACAAGATATTTCCATATTTGAGGACGTAACCCGGGATCATGTTGTAGAGTAGAAATGTCAAATGACTCAACTACTTAAGATTCAATTCTTGGCATCTTAGAAGGGCGTTGCTCAGGAGCTAAAGTTTGAGGATTGGATGTCGAGGAAGACATTTTAGAATTTGAATCAGCATCTTTTTTCTTAAAAAATGCATCAATTCTTTTTGGCTTACTCATAATGTAATCTAAGAATTTTCAGAAACCTTGAAAATTATTTATCTATTAGTTTTAATTCTCATACTAAACAATTCATGTCTAATCAACATACTCTAAGTCTCTAATGATATTATAATAAAATTATTAGCATATTCTGATAGCTATTAGCCTAAAATGAATTAATAAAAGGAACAAACTTGAGATTGGCAATAATCTTCTGAAACTCGTTGATATTTGATAAAATCCCAAAATATATAAAACACACCTAACAAAAAAAATAACAATACTATTTTTATTAGAAAAAGATAAACAAAATGATAAAAATAAGAGATATATCACAATTAAAAAGCTCCATAAATTTCAGTCAATCATATTAGAGTTTGCAAATTGCCCAATTAAAGGAGAAATACGCATCTACAATGAGAGCACCGTACTACAATCTACAAAATGAATAAATAAACAATAAAGTTCTTGAATAGGATATCCCCTAAAATCTATAAAGTTCTTGAATAGGATAAATAAACAATAAAATTCTTTCTCACTTTTCTAAGCAGTACTAACCAAATATATTGATATATCACTTTACACAGTAAGAGAGTTGTATTCTCACTCTCTTTCTCTGTTGTGGTTGTGGTTTTCTAGTGGGAAGGTTCCAAAGGTAGGCGATACTTTTAAAGCTAAGGCCAAAGATATCCCTAAATTTATATACTAAAAACAAATTAACTACTGTGAATAATATACAAAGTATCTCTTGAGTCTTGTCGTTTTTATGGGCATTAGTAAAAGTAAGCAAAGCTAACATGTGGTCAGAACTCAGGAGAGTAGCACAAAAAAAAAAAAAAAAAAAAAGATTTGATGCCTTAATTATTCATGTATCTCGTGTCTCTAGGAACCGAATATATTTTTAAATATAAAGCAAGTTAAGCAATACTCATTACTCACAGTCACAGAGTCAGTCAAAAGTGGAGTGTGGAGCCCAATTCAAGTTTTGTCACTAATTGTTGTCTTCAAGAGTGTGATCACAAACATGAAACAACCTTCCCAAGTTCTGAAGTTCAAGTTCCCATCTCTCCCCACTACGGCACCACTACCAATGACCAATCCCTTATCCCTCTGTTTCTCACCATTCTCACACACACAACCAAACTTTCTTTCTCTATTTCCCTTCGGCTTTCTGAGTTCTAAACCACCAAAAACCGAATCACCATGTTGATGTTAGATAAATGAGTTAAACCAACAAAACCCATAAACCAAAATCAAACAAAGTTCATGAAAATCAATCAAAGAAAACAAAAAACGAAAATCGGTCAAATGGGTTATCACCGTGGGCGGCCGTGGCGTGAAAATGCCGGTGGTGCGGCTAAGCAATTCAAGGTCGATGGGAGACAGAGGGCTGCACAGTCCACACTTGAGCCACAGGACAAGATGGAGTCTGGAAGGGGGGTTAGGGTAAGATTTTTTTTTTTTTTTAGTGTATTGCTGTGTTGGTGCTGTTGAGACTTGAGATTTTTTTTTTTCTTTCTTTTGTTTAGTGTATTGCCGTGTTGGTGCTGTTGAGACTTGAGTTATTGAGACTTGAGGTTTTTTTTTTTTTTTTTTTAGGGTGGTAAAAATATTTTGCAGGGGTATTGAAATTTTTTACTAGGGGTGCCCTCCAACTTTTGACTTAAAATTACTCTTCTTTTTTTTTTTTTTTTTTTTTACCGGGGGTGCCCGCCCCCCTATCTCTCCGCCCCTGGTATCATCTCATGTAAAATTGCCTAATGGTTCAGTAGCTTCTGTCACACACATTGGAACTATCACAATTTCATAAACTCTTACATTGACTGGAGTTTTGTGTGTACCTTCATTTACCTTCAATCTGATTTCAGCTAGTAAACTCATCAAAAAATTAAATTGTTGCCTCATTTTTCTTGCTGGATATTGTTTTATACAAAGTTTACATCATTGGAGAACAATTAGGGTGGGTAAAGAAGAGAATGGTTTGTTCTATTTGCTGCAAGAGAACAAAGTTTCATTAAATGCATCAGCTAATATCCCTTCTTTTTACAAGCATTTGTCTTTTAATTCAATAAAGGAACCCTCTTGTGATCTGTGGCATTATAGATTGGGGCACCCTTCCAATTCTAGAATAAGGTTGATTCAATCCGTTGTTCCTGATATTTCATGTAAACAAAATGATGTTTGTCCAATCTGTCCATTAGCAAAACAACACAAATTACCCTTTTTAAGTAGTTCAAGTTCCAATTTTGCTTTTGATTTGCTTCACTATGATGTATGGGGTCCTATGGCCACCAATTTAATAAATGGATCCAAAAAATTTCTCATTATTGTAGACAATTACACGGGGTTCACTTGATGCAACACAAGTCACAAACTTCTTCCATTATTCAATCCTTTTCTAATCCGATTCAAACTCAATTCAAAACCAAAATAAAATGCATTATATTAGGAAATAGTACTGAGTTTCATATGAAAGATTTCTTTTCTACTCAAGGTATCATCCATCAACTAAGCTGTGTAGAAACCCCACAACAAAATGCCATAGTTGAAAGAAAACACCATCTTTTGAATGTAGCTAGATCCTTAAGATTTTAATCACATATTCCTTTACAATTTTGGGCAGATTGTGTCCTAACAACAGCTCATATAATCAATAGGATTCCAACACCTCTTCTCTCAAACAAATCTTCATATGAACTCTTATTTTCTACCATACCTTCTTATTCACATCTCAAAGTGTTTGGATGTTTAGCTTATGTTTCAACTTTGTCTAGAAATTGAACAAAGTTTGATCCAAGAGCTACTCCTTGCATCTTCATTGGTTATCCATATGGCATGAAATGATTTAAATTCTATAATCTTCATACTCAAACTGTTCTTATCTCTCGACAAGCTATATTTCATGAAACTATATTTCCTTATGCTTCATATCTAGATCATTCACCTTCTTCTATGCCTATGATTGACACTCTTCCTTCATCTATTCCATACCCTATTCCAGACATAGAATTTTCAGACTCCACATCACAAAACTTTTTCATCACATCCTATCATTCAATCACAACAAAATCTTCCTCTTTCTCATGACACTTCACAAATTAACCACTTTGCAGAAATTCCAACTCCTTATGCAGAAACATCATCTCCATATTCTGTAGAAACATCACCTCTACATTCTGCAGAAATCCCGTCTCCTAATTTTGCAGAAACATCATCTTTCAATTCTGTAGAAGTTCCACTTTCATATTCTGCAAACATATCATCTCATCAAGTTCCACTTTCTGACCAATCATCTTCAAATGTCCTTAGAAAATCAACTACGATTAAACACAAACCTAGTTACATGCAGGATTTTCATTGCAAATTGGTTTTTGCTTATCCACTCCAATCTGCTGCAATGGTTGCTAACTCAGGTAAACCTTATCTATTGTCTTCTTTCATTTCATATGATCACATGTCTCCTTCTCACAAGCATTTTTGTATTTCTATATCATCCTAACCCGAGCCTAAGTTTTATCATCAAGCTATCAAGAATCCACTCTAGTGTGAAGCTATGAAGGCTGAGATTGCAGCTTTGGAAGAAAATAAGACATGGCTAGTTCCTGATTTACCTCCTAACAAACACCCCATAGGATGCAAAATGGTGTATAAGGTGAAGCACAAATCTGATGGAAGCATTGAAAGGTACAAGGCTAGGTTGGTAGCCAAAGGGTATACTCAATGTGAAGGATTGGATTTTCATGAGACTTTCTCACCAGTAGCCAAGATGACCACTCTTAGATGTTTTCTAGCACTTGCAGCAGCCAAGAATTGGGTTTCGCATCAATTAGATGTGAACAATGCATTCTTGCATGGGGATTTATATGTAGAAGTTTACATGACTATGCCTCCCGGTTTTGGCACTAAGGGGGAGACAAAGGTTTGTAGGTTAACTAAATCTTTGTATGGATTAAAATAGGCCTCTAGGCAATGGTTTTCAAAATTTTCAACTACATTAGTTGATCTTGGTTTTATTTAGTCCAAGGCTGATTACTCCTTATTCACATGGCTCAAAGGCTCTTCTTATATTGCATTGCTGGTTTATGTTGATGATGTAGCAATTGCTAGCGATGATCCACATGCAGTGTCTTCTTTCATTACACTTTTGAATGACAGATTTCGTTTGAAAGCCTTTGAAGTATTTTCTTGGTCTTGAGATTGCTAGGTCTACAGAAGAGATTTCTGTTTGCCAAAGAAATCAAAGAAGCAGCAGACAGTTCCTCAGCTTTCCCTCCCCTGATCCTTCTAGTTCCTCAGCTTTCTCTTCCTTCTTCTTTTCTTTTCTCTGTTTTTTGTTTGGTAAATCAGAGCATTCTGTTTTCTTCATCTTGAAGAGAATTTGACATCTTTTTTACCCGAGCAAGTACTTCGATACCATTGCACAATTGCACCAAATAGGTCAACAAAAAATCAAAATCACAACCATATTGGAAAAGAAGACCACCTTCAATCCTCAAAAAAAATTTACGAATGAAAAAGTTATACAAACATTTAGTTTCTTCCAATATCTCAAGTTTGTTTTTGCATTCTACAACTTTGTAAATAAATGCATTGTAAATTCAACATACATATCTATAAAACTGCAAGATATTTATACATACATGAATGAAATGTTTGCAACGATTTACGTTTGCAATCATTTTGTTGTGATCAACAAACACACATTTATTGTTTTGATTAGACAAAATTTGCAGTTGGAAGAAATTCTGTTAATTCAATATATTAATATAACATTTTTTATATGTATTTTTATGCCGATTAGGATAAATATCAATTTAATAGAATGGATTAAAAGAAAACTTTGTCTTAATCATTTATATCTTAATGTTATTAAATTAAGAAAAAATTGCAAAATCAGACCCAATGGCCAAAATAGGGTGACCTTTTAATTTTAATATTTTTTAGGGGTTATTTTTTTAGGACACATGGCATTTTTATGTGACGACATGTGGTAGCCGTTAGTTTTGGTTGATGGAAGTACTAAGTTGATTTTTTTCCATAAGTTAGGTAATATCTGTGATACTATTTGAAACCTAGGTAAAAAAAAAAAGAAGGGGGAAACTTCAGAAAGTCTCCCTGAACTTCCAGCCATTTTGACAAGCACCCCCTGAATTTCTAAAACTCCACTTAGGCCCCATGAACTTTGGTTTGCTCTCACTTTTGACCATTTTAACGTTAAAGTCAAACAATTTGACTTTTTATACCCATTTTACCCTCAACCAAAACTACGACGTTTTGGACTCCAAAACTACATCATTTTGGGCTTCAAAACTACATCACCACCCAACCCAAAACGACGTCGTTTTGAGCATAGTAAAATTTTTTTTAAAAAAAAGGAAATCGGGGTGGCTGAGCCACCCTCTGGCCGGCCATGGGGGTGGTCCGGCCACCCCTAAAAGGCCAAAAAAAAAAAAAAAAAAACAAAACGTGGGCCAGGGGGGGTGGGGATCGGGTACATTTGGGGTGGCCAGACCACCCCCAAGGGGCTGGGGGTGGTTTCGGCCACCCCATAGGGCCGGTATGGGCAGGCTGAAACCACCCCAGCCCCTTGGGGGTGGTCTGGCCACCCCCAAATGCACCAGATCCCCCCCCCCCCCCCCCCCCCTTTTTTTTTTGGCCAAGGGGGTGGCCGGACCACCCCCTTGGGTGGTTCGACCACCCCCATTTTGGCCAAGGGGGTGGCTACCCGATTTCCTTTTTTTTTTTTTTTAATATTTTGCTTTTCTTTTTTCTTAAAAAAAATAATAATAATAAATAAATAAAATAATGCCTAAAACGACGTTGTTTTGGGTTGGGTAGGTGTTATAGTTTTAGGACATAAAACGACGTAGTTTTGGGAAATGATAAAATAGGTATAAAAAGTCAAATTATTTGACTTTAACGTTAAAAGGGTTCAAAGTGAGAGCAAACCAAAGTTCAGGAGGCCTAAGTGAGAGTTTTGGAAATTCAGGGGGTGCTTATCAAAATGACTGGAAATTTAGGGGGGCTTTCTAAAGTTTCCCAAAAAAAAAAAGTGAAAACCTAAATACTAAAAAAAAATGGGAAAATATAAAAAAGCCCCCCAAACTATCAGCCGTTTTCGATTTAGCCCCTTAATGTTCCAAAAGTGATAAAGTAGCCCCCCAAACTACCAAACTATTGCATTTTGGCCACTCCGTCAATCAAAACCGTTAGTTTGGACGGAAACTGCAAAACGACGTCGTTTTGTTATGGGTAAGTTACTACAATGCCCTTTTATGAAAAAAAAAAAAAATTGGGAAAAATATAAAAAGCCCCCCAAACTACCAGCCGTTTTTATTTTAGCCCCTTAATGTTCAAAAAGTGATAAAGTAGCCTCCCAACAAAACGACGTCGTTTTGAATTTCCGTCAAAACTGACGGTTTTGACTAACGGAATGGCCAAAATGTAATAGTTTGGTAGTTTGAGAGGCTACTTTATCACTTTTGAAACATTAGGGGGTTAGATCGAAAACGGCTGGTAGTTTAGGGGGCTTTTTTATATTTTTCCCAAAAAAAATTAACCCAAAGTTTTATGAGGAATGCTACAATGCATTCTACAAAACATCTCCCCACCATCTCTTCACTTTATCATTTTGAGTTTTTCAAAAAAAAAAAAAAAAAGTTAAGAGAATGGAGATGGTGAAGAGATGGTTTGTAGAATGAAAAAAAAAAAAAGAATATCCCAAGTTTTATACACTACAAAAAAAAAATAAAATAAAATAAAATAAAATAAAATAAAATTTTGATGTATAGTGATGGTTTTTTTGTGATGTTTAGGGCCAAAAACTGTCATTACATAAGTAGTGACGGTTTAATAGTGACTCTTCCTAGGGGTAGTGAAATAAGGGTAGGGAAATGAGAAAATGTGTCGGTTTAGGCAAAACCGACACTAATTAGTGATAATTTGTCCAAACCGACCTCTTTGAAAAGGTGATGGCTTTTCAAAAAACCATAACCAATTTATTAAATTTCGACATATATATATATATATATATATATATATATATATATTGTTTTCCATTTATTTATTAATTTCATTTTTCATTATTTACATTTCATTTTTATTTATTTGTTATTTTATTTATTTTTTTCATTTTAAGCTTATCATCAGATCTCACTTTTTTTCATTTTTTTTTTTTTTTTTCACTTTCTCTCCCTGTCCCTCGATCTCTCTTGCTCGCCCTCTTTCCCTGGATCTCAGTAGGTGTAGGGATTTATTTTCATTAAGTGTAGAAAGAGGGTGTCGGTTGAACATTAAACCGACACTATTATTAGTGTCGGTTGAACATTAAACCGACACTATTATTAGTGTCGGTTTAATGTTCAACCGACACCAAATTAAAAATGAAGTCAGTTGAACAGAAACTGATGCCTTGTAGTGTCGGTTTCTTAAACCGACACTATCCAAAGCGTCACTAAATCCGATTTTTTAATAGTGTTGGTTTAATGTTCAACTGACACCAAATTAAAAATGATGTCGGTTGAACAAAAACTGATGCCTTGTAGTGTCTTTTTCTTAAACCGACACTATCCAAAGCGTCACTAAATCCGGTTTTTTTTTGTAGTGATATATATGGTGCGAAGTTTCATGGTAACTTCATAGCGTGCGTGCCACTTCTTGGTGATAATACGTGACTTGACAAATAAATGTCACCAAGATGCATTAATATATATGTAAATTTTGAATTTTTTTTTTTTTTAACATATCATGTTTTGAACTAATCAATCTTTTATATGGCGTTGAAAATTTTGTGACACTTGACACATTATTTGTAACATTAAAGTGAACATGAAAATGGAAGTCATTATTCAAACAAGCTATTGAGATAATATGTAAGATTTATTCGTGGTTAAGAATAGAAAGCATGCAATTTTTGTTACCTCTAAGTTTTGAAGTATTGGAGGAAACCAAAAATTCCAACAAGATGGAGATAATGAAGAACAATATTACAGAAAGCTTCACGCAAATTCTTGAAAATAAACAAATTAATCCATTTAAAAAAAAAAAAAAAAAAGTTAGTATTTGTGAAAGCTTTTGATCAAAAAGACAAGTTTACGAAAGAGACTCCGAAAGAATCATAAAAGATATTCCTTCTAAAGGAATTTACCATCGAGTATCAAATAAAAGATCTTTCGGAATATACTAGTGGCCAACTCTGATCCCCTTTTCCTTTTCTTATATGTTTGCCTTTATCCCTAGATAATCATGTAAATGCATAAGACTTTTCATACTAAACAAAATATTAATAGAAATATGTTATGTGATTCTTATATATATTTTTAGTAAGAAAGCGATAAATGAGCATTCCACTCTTAAAAAGGTGTAGTTTGGATGATGACTCATCTTGGTGCATGAATTACCATAGTGACTTCAAGTCGCTTTCCAAAGAGGAGCTTCATCTGCAAAACAAGGTAGAAGTCATTAGAAGCTCGCCAGTCTAAGAGAGACTCCGACGCCCAAATTAGTAGTGGGCTCTAGGACAAAAGGCAAGTGGTGTTTGGCTCAGTAATATAATAATGTGCAAAATGCGTACTAATGTCTTATATATATTTGGCCTTATATACATATATTTGAATGCTCTAGCATATTCTAGGGTTTTTTGCAAAAGTTATAGCACGATGCTTCTCTATGACAGCTTGGATTTTTTTTAATCAATGTTGCAAAAACTATACATAGTATATAATGCTACGTACCGCACAAATATCCCACATGTTGAGTATTGATGGATCTAGAATGAGCCTGGTACGGACCAGACCAAAGATCCAGCCAAAAGAGAAGCCCAACGAGGCTAATGCTCCGGCATCCATAGCGGGGAACCCTTGATTTCCAAAGTTCACAACTTCACAGCATGCATACCACTTGGTGATAATACAAAGTTCACTTGACTGGACAAATAAATAGTTCACCAAAATGCATATATATATATATATATATATATATATATATATACATATCATGTTTTGGACTAATCAATTTTCTATATGGGCTTGATCATGTGCAATGAATAGTAGTACTCCACGAATATGTCATGAAATACAATTAACCTAACAAGCAAAATTCGTTTACTATGTAAATGAAAATTTTGAGACACCTTCACTTTATTTTAACAATTACAGTCATTAATGTAGTTTGACCAAAAAGAGTTTATTAATGTCATTGCTTTCTTGTTTATTTCTCCAATCATTTTGTGGTGAAGTCCACACAACAATGCAACTAGTTTGTCATCACTCTAAATTATGTACAACTATTATAATGTTAAAGCGACTTTGGCAAGAAAACAGGTATTACAAGGGATGAATTCATCCCTTGTAAAAAACTACAACTATGAGAGTTTCTAGGGGAATCATTCATATATATCTCTATATATAAGTTTACCCATTTCTCTCTGCATTCCACTACTCCACTCTGCAAACAAGATTCTTCAGTATTTCCCAGCATGATGATAAGTTCAAAGAAACTCATCAAGAGAGCAAGGAAATGGCAGAATTTGTCTACAATCAAGAGGAACAGGGAGAGATGTAGCTCAGTGGTGGCTGATAAGGGCCATTTTGTTGTCTACACAGCTGATCAAAGACGTTTCATGATTCCCTTATCGTGCCTCAATTCTGAGATATTTAGAGAGCTCTTAAAATTGTCTGAGGAGGAGTTTGGGCTGCCTGGAGATAGGCCTTTAACATTGTCCTGTGATGCAATCATATTGGAGTACATTGTCAAGTTAATCCAACGAGGTGCAAGTAACGATGTAGAGAAAGCCTTGCTTATGCCAGTTCCTGCTCATTCTCATCTGTTTTCCATGAAGAACATACAAACCAGCAATTACTTGTTTGCTGTTTCTGATCAATAAACTTGGCACTTGTTTGAAAATATTTATTTTCTGCTTTCATTCTACAAAGAAATGGAAGTTGAAATTAGTTCATTGCGAAGAATTTTCAACATTGCAAACCAAAATCAAATAAGGTTATCATTTTAGGTATAGTGATCCTGGATAAGTTTAAATTGACATTCTTGTTTACTTAATTAAGCATCTGCGGTTGTTTCTACGTCTCAAAATTCAGGCCACATGCTTTAAACTCCAGGCCGCATAAGGGCTAACTACTAGCAATAGATCAATGATTTAATATTGTATCAGAGTTAAGTTCTGAGTTCGAATCCTGTCTCAAACATTCATTTCCCATTTCAATTAATATTCAATGTATTGGGTCTCATTTATTAAGAGAAAGTTGAACCCACATGTAAAAGAGAGTGTTAGAATGTAAATTAAATGATTAAATTTGTCATTTCTTATCATCTTAAACTTTAAGGGTAAGTAGCAAGTTTGCATGATAGAATAATGCTATACATCTTCCTTGATCACCCCTGTATCCCTTTAAACTCTATGTGATGTGGTCTCTCAAAGCTTATATGGCGTGATCCCCCATAGCATTTAGTGCATAGAGACTGGTTTTTTGGTGGGATGACAATGCCACGGGCTTGGGGGAATGGAGGGTAATGCAAAATTCAAACCTTGTTCCGGTCATTCATTTCATATTTCAATTATTTCTCAATATTTTTTTATTAGTCCCAAATATGATGCATTGATACAGGCAGAGATCTGTGAGCCACATGTTCTGTTGTTAGGCAGTTCATGGACATGTTGGGTCCAACAAGCTGTCTTTTCACCTCATAGTTGTACAGAACAGAACCAGCCACAACTTGGTTATCTTTCAATCCTGTCAAATATTCAGAATTATGAGAATTTGAAAGCATTTGGTTCATCTTATACGGCACTATATATGCTCCACAGTAATGTGCTGACTGATTATCAAACATAGGAAACATGCCACCTCCCAAACAGCACCAAAAACTAGACATCACATGGATTTGCTTCCCATGAATCCCTGCAGAGGAAAAGTTTCACTCAAGGGGCTGTCTCTTCCCTTCCCTAGCTTGTGAATATATATAACCAAATCCCTGCATTGCCTTCTATCCATGACAACAACAGACCTCCCCTTTCTTCTTCAATCTCAAATTTCTCTCTGCAATATTTCCCACAAAATGATCAGTGCTAAGAAGCTCATCACAATGGCAAGGAGGTGGCAAAAGGTCACCAATATCAAGAGAAAAAGAATCACATTTCCAAGATCCACTGGAAAGGGTCACTTTGTTATGTACACTGCTGACCAGAGACGCTTTGTGCTTCCATTAGAGTATCTTAACAAGGAAATCTTCAAGGAGCTGTTCAGAATGGCAGAAGAGGTGTTTGGGCTGCCGAGAAATGGGCCTATTAAGTTGCCATGTGATGCAGCTTCTATGGAGTATGTAATTGCTATGATCCAACACAATATAGAGCAAAATCTGGAGAAAGCATTGGCCATAGCCATAGAGAGGGGTTGCTGCCCATCATGTTCATATGGAGCTCCAGATCCACCTAACCAACAAACACTAATCTGCAGCTTTTGAAGAACATGTACTGTAAATGATTTATATGGATATAATGATACTCAAAATAGAATTTTCAATTATATTTCTTTAATGTTTGGTTGTCTTTTGGATAAAAAAAATATGGTATTTATCATTTATGCCTACAAATCAGGAGGATGCATCACTTCTATAAAAATCTGGAAAGAATCATACACAGCTTAGATTCAAGTTAATAATAGTTGGATTCAGTGTAGATAATCACATATAACAAATGTCATAGTTCAAATTCAAGATCATTGTAATGGATAATGGTAAATTTAATTATTTATCCAAATTAATTTTCACTTCACCGGCTACGTGTTTATTAGTGTCTTTGGTGGGGTTGGATTAGGGTATGGCTAACCGACTTGAAGGAACACCTGCGGTTTTCTCGTCTAGTCTCATCCTGTCATTAGTTCCTAGTAAGTGTTATTAACTTATCCATTTTATAATCTTATCCATTTTGATTCATATGAAACAATATTGTGAAATTGCTGTAGACAATGACATAACTAAACATTCTATCTAAACAGATATAAGTAGTAGAATTTGTTGAGTGACATGTTTATGCAATAAATCTTGCTTGTTGGAGATGACATATAGCTCCTACATATGTTCGAAGGAGATATGGGCCGGCTAACCCCATCATGTGCCTGGACCTTTGTGACTATTTTAAATGGGCTAGGGCAGGGAAGAAATCAAAAAATTTCATTTGGAGGGTCAAAATATGAATAAGGAATCAAATTTAATTCTAATAGGGATTAAAAAAAAAAAAAAAGAAAACCAAGAGAGGCCATAGCTCCCCTTACTTTGTATGCAGTTCTATAACTAGGCTTGAGGGTTGGACTATTAAAAACGTGGTCTTCAGTATCGAAAAATTAGCATTATTTGCTGATCGGGTTTGAGAAAATTCTTTCAATTCAATTTGAAGGAAAATTTTATCAATTTCAATTTCATAGCTTCTTTTGAGCCGCACATTTCTTCGTTATAGGCAGCTGATGGATATTTGGTGTGCAAGTGTGTAACAAACTTGTCTTCTTAACTCATATATATACAAAACAAAATGCCTCACCTAGACAGAAGGGCGGGATTAAAATTTTAGTTTTGGGGGCAAAACTAAAAAAGAAGAATTTTTTAGGGACCAAAAAAAAATTATATGTATATATATATAATCCAAACATGCATTTTTCCCCTAGGACCCCTACCTTCACGTGGATTTGTTTACCATGAATTCTTGGCACCCTAGAAGCTTATTTTGTGGTAGGCCTAACTTGTGAGTCCTTGCACAAAGCCTAGTAGCAGCAATATTCTTAATGAGCAACCTATTTCAATAAGTAACAAGTGTTATTTAATATTTTTGGGTTTTTCAAAAATTAATGTTTATGTTCTTAAGTTAGTAGAATGACAATAAATAAACCGTTTATGTAAGGTAGCGGTTGTGCCTTGCTTAACATGTGTGCAGGCTTGTGATTATCCAAAGCTTGTAGCTACCAACTGGCGCGGCTTCCCATTGGTTCCCATAAAGTCTGGAATATTTTAGCAATGCATACGGAAATTAAGCAGGGGTAAATGATTAAATTAAGGGCTAATGGAGTGTGACTTGACTTTAAAAGGGGAACAAAATCAAGATAGTGTAGAAGAAATCTTCGAAATGACTCATTGGTTCAAGTCATTCAATTAAATTACATTTCCTTTACCCAAAAAAATAAATAAAGAAGATTCATTGGTTGGTCAAATAATGGAAACCACCACAGCTGGTGTGAATTCCCTCTTCTTCTTTTTTCCTTTTTCTGATTTTTTTCTCTTTATAACTTTGTTGGAGTAGAAGGGGAGGGTTTGGTGAAGCTTAGTTGGTCGATCACGTTTCCTTTAATTTCTTTCCAAACAAAGCAATGTAAACTCACATTTTCAGACTTATGGCGACTACAGACTTGTAAAAATAGCCTAAGCCCTCCTAATTCTTGATTCAAGTGAAGTAATTGGCTTGCCTTCGGTGCAAAAATTATTGAAAATCTCCCGTACAAAAATAAACAGCGAAGATTATAAGGTTGGAGCAGAACTCCGGTTATTTTCCGCTCGAAGTAATTTCTACAAATTATTTTTGCACAGAAAGATCTCGAGCAATTCTTTCACAGGAAGCGAGCCAAACTTGATTCAAATTACCAATATGATCATTACCAGCCAGTCAATCTTAATATGGGATTGAGATCCCCTCAGATTTTTTAGAATATGAGATTCTCAAATTTTTAAATCTGAGCCCTTCATTATATCTAATGGTCTAAAAAATGTCTAAAAAATGTTATAATAGTATTTGAATGAGGGAAAATGTTTAATATGCTTTAGAGTCCGTTTGAGAAACAGAGTTTTTTAGTTAAAAAACGTTTTTTGACAAAAGTTTCATTTTTAAGCTTTTGCCTTGGTCATTTTTTGGCTTTTTGGACCCTTAAAAACATTTCTAATTTCTTTTACTAAACGGATACTTTTTTCTTCAAATAAACTTTTTGAGTGTTAAACGCCCTTTAGACGCTTCAAACGCAAACCTAAATTGGCCCTTAGTGAGCCTAATGTGAATTCAACGATTCTAATTTTTTATTCCTTTTTCTTGTTGCAAAAGAAAAAGGAAAAATCTTAGAGCCAAGACATACAAATAAAGATACATGCTGACCATGCTTTTCAAACATTTTTGTTAATGTCAATTATAGTTGACTCCATAGACAGTGAACTTGCCGGTCAATGGTTTCCAAATAAGCCAAGTAAATCTCCACCCACAACAATTCTTCCTATTCACATTAATAGGTGACATTTTTCAAGTCTTTCTAGGCTTAAATTTTGGAATTTAAAAATTCAAATTGCATCACTCTCTAAAAAAAACATTCATTTCCAACAATAACTAATACTTTGGAAGTTTTTATTTTTAATTTTATTTTTTATAGATTAAACAAGAGATTATAACAAACAATAAAGGGCTATGCAACCCAACAATAAGTCTCAAAACGACCCCATTAGTATGAGTAAACAAAAATTAAAAGAGAATGCATCAAATAAATGGCGCGACCCTATATTTTCTCGGCACAAAGACCAAAAAGCTTGATGACCAATTAAGGTAGTTTGAAAATGTGCACTAGAGATGGTGCACACAAGAAATATACTTTGGAAGTTCAATTGGCAATCAATTGACCTATAAATCCTATCCAATAGGCTTCTAGCTAGCTAGGAGATAGTCTAATGAGCATGAATAAGAAGCAAATTACTCATCTATTTTGGTTTGAAGTAAATTTTATGGATTTAATGGTGTATATGTTACTATATCATTTAAAATTTTTAAATAACATGGCGTTATGTACACTGACACTACACAATTAGATGTAATAAAACAAAATCTTGTCCCTAAAATGAATATTCTTCACTTCGATGATGATAGTCAATGCTATAAAGTAAGTGTTCATTAAATTCTATATTTAAATTTTTACCTAACATTAATTGGATCTCACCCTTTTATGATCACTTTGCTTACCTAGATACATATATCAATATTTTCCATTTATCTCACATTTTATACTTGAAAAATATTTGAAATATATTTACATATTAACCTAATTGTCTACGTACAATTGATCAAATAATTAAGAGTGTATAATTAACAAGTCAACCAAATTTTTTGGTCAACCATTTCATCAAGTAAAGACGGTCACATTAACTACTTAAATTGACTGTCAATCTTTCAATTTCTTTTTTTTTTTGTTTTGGCTCCATTTTTTCAATGGGAAAATTAATTGTGAACACAATTAAGGCAGCCTTCAACTTGTCCTCTTGATATATATATTTGGAATAGGATTGTTTCCCATTTATTTGAATTAGAGAATATTAAGTTAATTAATTATATGTGAGGTGTATTCTAGATATCCATTGTCTATGTACAATTGATCAAATAATTAAGAGTGTATAATTAACAAGTCAATCAAATTTTTTGGTCAACCATTTCATTAAGTAAAGATGGTCACATTAACTACTTAAATTGACGGTCAATCTTGCATTTTTTTTTTTTTTTTTGGCTCCTTTTTTTCAATGGGAAAATTAATTGTGAACACAATTAAGGCAGCCTTCAACGTCTTGACCTCTTGATATATATATTTGGAATAGGATTGTTTCCCATTCATTTGAATAAGAGAATATCAATTTAATTAATTATATGTTTGTATATCCGTTGACTTTCATGTTTTCCTCCTTTATTCCAAAGGATAATTAGTACTTGGTCCAAGTCAAGCAGTAAAAAGAGAAGGGCAAAGCTTTCTTCTGTACATATTTGTTTGATAAACGTTTTTCCATGATTTTGGCACTGCACTATTCATCTCACTTTTTTATTTTTTTAATATTCTCTTATCAAATAAAAAAGTCACTACAAAACAATTTTTTTTTTTTAATTTTTCCATACCAAACATTATTACTTTTTCACTATTAAAAAAAAAAATTCTTACTTTTTTTCACATCAATTACTTTTTGCTACAGTATCGAACCAAAATCAAAACAAAATCGTTTATCCAACTAACCATGGGCTTATAAATAGACTTTCATTTCAACTGATGGTTTTTGTGAAAGTGTGAAATGGATGAAGCTGTGGAAAGAAGCTCCACCCCAGTAACACCAAGCCCACCGATTTCAGCCCCTCCGTCACAGTTTCACTCCCCATCTTTGTCTCGATCCCCGCTCCTGGCGGCCGATGACCACCCACAAACCGAAATCACAGGCAAAACCACCCCGAAAGCTTCTCGAACTCCACGGTTCATTACTCCTTTGGGGAGCCCGATCCGGCGGGCTCTCCACCTTACAAAGCTTGACCCTCAAGATGCTTGGCTTCCAATCACCGAGTCCAGAAACGGGAATGCATACTACGCTGCCTTTCACACCCTATGTTCTGGGATTGGGATTCAAGCCCTTGTGCTTCCTGTTGCCTTCACTATTCTAGGGTGGTAAGTAGACATTAATTTCCTGGTCAAAATAAGATATCATATGAAGTTTGGTCCATCATATGTATTTAGTTTTTGTTAGAATATATGATATGGTATATATTCTGTATTCTACAATTGATTGTAATCAGATCAAATCATTACCATACTAATCTTTTAAACATCATTAAGAACAAGAGCACAATATAATTCTATTGGTCTCTTTTGTAGTGTTAGACGTATATAAGTGTTTAACACCGAATCACTCGTAATTTTTTTTTTTTTTCTTTATTCTGCCTTTCTATTTTAATATTTCATTTTATTGCAAGTTTCTTAGTTTTTACATGGTTAAACAAGGCTGTCTCACTCAAGTGCTTGGTTTTAGGACATGGGGAATCATAAGCTTGACTCTAGCATTCATATGGCAACTTTACACCCTATACTTGCTGGTGGAACTCCATGAATCAACTGAAACCGGCCTGCGCTACAGCAGATATATGCAACTTTGTGGTGCAACTTTTGGTAAGCTTTTGAGTTTTGATCATACATATGCTTAAGTTGAATCCCTTAATTATCTTATCAGATGTGCTTCTAAGTATACCCTCTTTAATGTGACAATAAAAATTACTATTAAATTTTGAATTCAATTGTAATTTTTACTATCATGTTAAAAAGTGTGTACCTATTTGTACCTGAGAGTGCATGTAGCTAGCATTTCTTTATCCGACCGACTAATCCCCCCGAGGTCTTAAAATAGCAATGTTTTTTTGTTTAAAAGCTTGCTGGATTTTGTCTTGATTTGTGGTCTCTCAGGTGACAAGCTTATGAAGTTGTTAGCTGGATTTCCAATCCTTTACCTATCAGCAGGCACATGCGTGGCCCTGATCATCATCGGAGGATCGACGTCTAAGATGTTCTTTCAGATTGTGTGCGGGGCCACGTGCGCGGCAGATCCGCCACTAACAACCGTAGAGTGGTACTTGGTGTTTACATCAGCCGCAGTTCTTTTGTCTCAGCTGCCCAGCTTGAACTCCATTGCTGGGGTGTCATTGATAGGTGGCCTTAAATCACTATTTATCACTTTTAAAAAAATAAATAAATAATAATAATAATAATAGTAAATTTAATTATATTTAATAATAAATTTAATTATTTAATTAATATTTTAACAGGTGCTATCACGGCTATCGGGTATTGCACGCTAATATGGGTGCTGTCAGTGGCCAAGGGAAGGCTGCCCAATGTGTCCTACAATCCAGTGCAAGCAAAGACACAAATTGCTCAGGTTTTTAGTGTCCTAAATGCACTTGGAATCGTTGCTTTTGCTTTCAGAGGCCACAATCTTATACTTGAGATTCAGGTATATCATATATATATATATATATATTGAGGATAAATTTAATCATTTAATTATTATTTTAATACTCTTCTCTACGTATAGACTCAAACCCAAACTTAATAAGTAAGGTCCAACGCATAAAACATTTTAGTTAAAATAAAAGGTGACTTGATCATGAAGATAGAATTCGAACTCGATGAGGGCATTTGAAAATCGCTGTCGTAAGTGATAAAATTATGTTTTCCTCTCTTATTGGCATCTGAAATCAACATATTTTATAGACTTCCTTTCTTATAAGTTCTTAGAAAATCAACAAGCAATCCGGTTGTCATGCATGTGGAAAACTTTTGTTTTGATTCTGTGAGACAACCCATGTGAACAATTATCTGGCTTGCCCATGTTTTTTGCCTTCTTCACGTTACTTCCAAGGATTTGGTATGAATATCTCATACAAGAAAAAATATCATATGGACCACCGAATTTTGACAAATTGCATTGAGTTGACTTTTGAGCCGAAGATGTTGACTTTATAATTCGTACATGATGCCCTTGTTCATGGCCATGGAATCGATTGAGATCACCTTTCCCCAACAATTAAGGGGCATATAAACATGGCCATATATATATATATATATATATATATATATATATCTTTTAGGGACATCAAAATAATAATAATAATAAGTTTAGATGGGTTAATGTCCCATAAAAACAAATAATTTTTGGGGAGGTTTATATATTACGACGCTTAGCTTATATTGGTAAATACTTTTTATTTTTTTAAAGTATTAATTAAATAATTAAATTTAATATTTTTAAATAATCTTGTTTGTGGCAGGCCACGATGCCTTCAAGCGAAAAGCATCCATCACGAGTGCCAATGTGGAAGGGTGTAAAACTTGCATATCTACTGATAGCAATGTGCTTATTCCCCCTTTCAATAGGAGGTTATTGGGCATACGGTCAAATGGTACCCTATTTTCCTTAAGTGACAAAATTTTGGTTCATAAAATTGTGTCATGCTGAATTCCAATATAAAAATTTTTGTTCAATTTCATCAACAGATACCAGAAAACGGGGGCATGCTAACAGCCTTGTATGCGTTCCACGAGCGTGACACGTCGCAATTTATCATAGGACTAACAAGCTTGTTTGTCATAATTAGTGCCGTGAGCTCGTTCCAAATCTACGGCATGCCAACGTTTGATGTCATGGAGTCCATGTACACTAGGAGGAAGAAGCAGGCATGCCCGTGGTGGCTCCGGGTAATTTTCCGAGCAAAGTTTGGATACATCATGTTCTTTGTGGCGGTGGCCCTACCGTTCTTGGGAAGCCTGGCGGGTCTAATCGGAGGGATCGCATTGCCAGTGACCTTAGCTTATCCATGTTTTATGTGGCTCAAGATTAAGAAGCCCAAGATGTACAGCCTAAGATGGTGGCTTAACTTGGGACTAGGGGTCCTTGGAATGGCATTAAGTGTGGTTGTGACAGCAGCTGGAGTGTATGTTGTAATTGAAACTGGTGTTAAGGTGAATTTCTTCAAGCCTCAGTAATATTTGGCTGTAAGAAATAAAAGCCTCAGTAAAAAAACATCATGTATTTGTAACTGTAATGCTTTTGCAACTGTTGAAATAGCATTATTGGGCCGATTTGGACTTGGGTTGTTCATTACTCAAAATGGGTTGCCTGGCCCAAGCCCAATGAATGATTAATATGATACTCATTGACTTCAAGTTTTTTAGACTCCATTTGTTTTGAAGTAAATATAGTTTTTGGAGAAATGATTTTCCCATGAAAATCTTTTTTTGGTGTTAACTTGTATGAAAAATCAGCGATGGCGCCGGTGACATATTTTGGAAAACTACGATGACGGCGGCTGGCAGCCAGTAGAGGATTACAGTTTGTTGATGGCCAGTGAAATATTCCGATTCCGATGAACTTGAGAGACGGTAGCATATTTCAGCTACAACAGAGATTGAAATGCAAGAGAGTGCGTGCAAAGAGGAGAAGCTCAAACTCAAAATATAGTTTACGATTTTAAACAATTGAAACTATTTTATAGAAATTAAAGAAGATTTTCTTAGTCAACGAAAAATATTTTTTGTTTTACCATGATTTAATCATACCAAATACCATTTTTTCAAAAAATATTTTTCGTGACAGAGCCTTAATTAAAGTGACCTCATGACATATATATATATATATATATATATATATATATATATATATATATATATATATCATCTTCTTTCATAAAGGACTCCTAAAGTACTACTTTTTTTTCCATTATTTCCTTAGAGCTATTTTCTAGCTTACAAAGCTACGGCAAATCTGACCCTTTATTTACACTTTGGTGTTTGCCTATTTATAGGATAACTGTCACTGTATTCTTAATTGTTTAATAGCTTCTTTTTTTTTGATATATGAGGATATCCCCCCTTATTTCTCAACATCTCTAGAAGGGAACAAGAAGACAAAAGAACACCAAACTTTTCTATTTGATAAAAGATTATGTAACACTTTCAATCTTTATTCTTGTATTCACAGAAATCTATAGCATAGTCAATGCATATATGTCTTAACTAAAAAGGCACTGAGATTTCTTTTCTTTTAATTGCAGGCTGAGATTATATATATATATATATACCTCCAGCCTTTCAATTACCATGCCGTCTTAACGAACTTGATTGATGAATTCATGTACTAAATTTTGGTCATACCCATGTGACTCAATCAATTATATATATATAGTTCAATATATTGGTTTTTAAAGCAGGCAAGGTTTTACTAGTAATATCATTTCCATCTCTTTTAATCTAACATATTGAAGAAAGAATTTTAGAGTATATTAAGATTTATGATGAATATATTTCCATGCATTGCCTATATATTTGTCCAAATTTGAAGTGCTTGGTCCGACAGAGTGCTCGGTCGTGCATTGATATCAAGTTGCTCAAAGGAGTAGCTAATGGAGACAAACTTAGAAAGAAAAATGGGTAAAGTTGTGGAAATTATGTCTTTTTCCGGTGACTCCAGTACTGACACTTCACCGGCGGCAATAGGGGATACTCCTCCTCCCTTCCGGCAGTTCCGCTCGTCGTCTATATCTCTGTCGGCGTTCGTTTCCGCCACCACTGACCCTCAACCCCAAGACGCTAATTATTGGCTTCCAATTACAACGTCCATAAATGGAAATGCATACTCTGCCGCCTTCCATATTCTATGTTCCGGAATTGGAATTCATAGCCTTGTGCTGCCTGTTGCCTTCACTGCCCTTGGGTGGTAAGCAATTAGGTTTTTTGCTGTTAAATTTACTAAGAAATATAAATCAATAATATCAATATCAATATATTTCTGAATATATTTGTGATCTTTTTTGGTGGTGCAGGACATGGGGTGTTATATGCTTGAGTGTAGCATTCATATGGCAACTTTACACAATCTACTTGCTGGTGCAACTCCATGAAGCAGCTGAAACAAGATTAATGCGCTACAGCAGATACTTTGATCTTTGCAGTGCTGCATTTGGTGAGGATTCCATTTCCATGGCGTATGATTAGTTTCTTTCCTTCAAAAATTGGGTCAAAAAGATTGTAACTAGACGCTCAAAAAATCTTTTTTTGAAAGAAAATTATGTCACTATATAGGGCTACTTTCATGCTTTTTGATATTGAGACTCCAATTTTTATAATTTAATACATTTGATGCATCCTACAAGAATTTTTAAATGAAAACCTCTATTGATTTTCTCCTTATTCTAATAAAATATAAGGATTCCATGCCCCACGGCCTCCTATGCCTCCACCACCTCCTTACCTCATGGAGGGTTGGGTTTTCATGGTTGACTTGTATTTTTATAAATTTTTGTAATTGTTTCTATTATCTATTAAATAAAAATAAAAAATAAACAACTGGGGTCTTGATTTACAAAGCCGTAGGTAGTATAGGTCTCAATTAATTTATGGAATAAAAAACTGGAATTTCAATTTAAAAACAAAAAAATGAAAGGAGAGTTATCATCCAATTAGCACATTAAAGGTAGTTGTAATATTAATTGTTGTACATGTGACGTCTCACGTCGCCTGAAAATGTAGATGTGCTTATATATATACTTACATCATTCATGACAACAACGCATTTTAAAGTCGTGATAGCAATGAACTTATCAGAACTCCACAGTTAATTAAGCATGCTTTTACGATAATAGTATTAGGATAGGTGACATTTTCAGAAGTCTCATTCGAGGGAACCAGAAACAAACAATATTGTGTGTCATTAAGGATTGAGTGTTGAAGTGTCGAAGTAGAAATGAATGTTTCGTTAATTTTCTATCATGTGCTGGTGACAAGATATCAAAGATGTTTGTCTTATTCCCAATCATAGACCTATCAGCAGGTACATGCATGCTTTTAACTACCGTCGGAGGCTCCACAATGAACATGTTCTTCGACATGTTGTGTCAGGGCATCTGCATTTCCAGGCCATTAACCACTGTGGAGTGGTACTTGGTCTTTACCTGCGGCACTATCGCTTTATCTCAGCTCCCCAATCTCAACTCCATCGCTGGCGTTTCTCTGATTGGAGCTGTCTCATCATCTGTGTGCTGCTATACGCTCCTGTGGGCGGTGCCAGTCGCGGGGGGCCGTAGAATGCCCAAGGAATTGCTTTATCCCGTTCAACCGAGCACCCCTCTGGATGTCATCAATGCAATCGGGATCATTGCGTTTGCTTTTAGAGGCCATAATCTTATACTAGAGATCCAGGTATATATTACAATATTAGCCTTTAAAATTATATTAATATCTTCAGATAAAGTGACAATCAATCTCAATATGTTTAGTCCGTTCATATCTGAGTAGCACTTTTATATCAAAATTCAAAGTTCGTCTCTTGCACTCCACCTCAACTTGTCATTACTGTTTATGATTCAATATACAATCGTATTCTAAAGGAGTAATGGATAAATAAATAAATGATTTCTCTTAAGTAATTCTTTATGAACTTGGCTTCTTGTAGGCTACCATGCCTTCAAATGGAAAGCGTCCATCACGTGTGCCAATGTGGAAGGGTGTCAAATCTGCATATTTACTTATCGGATTGTGCTTGTTCCCCCTTGCAATAGGAGGCTATTGGGCATATGGCCATACGGTGCTACTTTTTCTCTGTTTCATATACATATTCCCCTATCTCTACTTCTCCAAATTAAAAATCCTCAAATTTGTCCTCTTTTAATGTGTACGTATTTCTTTTTTTTTTTCTCCCTTTTAGCAACTAAACAAATATATATGCATGCGTGTTAGCGCAATGACTTTCACACTAGTGCAGTCACATGTTACTTGTTCTAACTCACAACGGGCAACAGCTTTTGCACTAGCACACTCACCCGTTGCTCGTTAGTGGGGCACAAAACTTTAGTGATTGAAATTTTTTACATTTTGTTTCTTCTTTGGGTGACAGATACCAAAAGAAGGGGGCATGCTAATAGCCTTGTACAAGTTTCACAGGCATGACACATATTCAAGATATGTTCTAGGACTAACAAGCTCACTGCTCATACTTAGTGCGGTGAGCTCCTTCCCAATCTATGCCATGCCAGTATTTGATGGCATAGAGTCAGTGTACACGAGCAGAAAGAAGCAGCCATGTCCGTGGTGGCTCCGGGCGATCTACCGGGTTATGTTCGGATTCTTGTGCTTCTTTTTGGCAGTGGCAATCTCATTTGATGGAACCCTGGGAGGTCTCAGTGGAGGATTCTCCTTGCCTCTCACTTTAGCTCTTCCTTGTTTTATGTGGGTTAAGATTAAGAAACCAAAGGTGTAAACCCTAATGTGGTGGCTCAACTGGGGACTAGGGTTGCTTGGAATGGCTCTAAGCGGGCTCTTGATTGTGGCAGGAGTGTATGCTGTGATTACCACAGGTGTTGTTGGGGTCAGATTTTTCAAGCCTCGCTAATGGAATTAATTAAGACTACAGGCTGCAAATTGGGTGATTTTGAGTACATCAAATTTAAATGATGAAAAAAAAAAAAAAATCAACACTTTTTTACTTTTGCCTTCAAAATGTTTAAAAGTTAACAATGTATTACAACCAAGTTTTTGAAATTGTCAATGTTGTCAATCTGTTAGTACACACATATCCCACTTTCATTTCATTGAACTGATGTAGTAGTGTGCATAAGCTTTTAATTTTTTTTTTTTTTTTTAAATGACTGATCCAAGAATTAACGGATAGTGTCACACACGCTAAGGATGAGTTGAGGGTGTAATTAATAATGTGTTTTGGGTTCCTCATCTTTGTCTCTGTGGCCGGAGAATTTTGTGGCCTCACCATCTCCCAAGCCCAAACCCAAGTGTCATACCCAACTCATACAGATCTTTTACTAAATTTGAGTTATCCGCTTCTACCTTCCCTTTTTCTCCTTCCGTTAGATAAAATTTTTCTTCAAATTGGATTAGTATAATTTTTTCTAATTCAGTATATTAAAGTTTAAACTAACATGTACTCAAAATACATGTAAGAATTACATAATAAAAAAAATGCATGTAAGAATTAAAAATATATGTAATTCTTAGGTACATTTTGAACACATCTTAGTTTGATAGACTCAATTCTTTCTTCTTCTTTTTTTTTTTTTTAATGTACGGACAACTGTGGCCCGGACACTAATATATCATCAGACAAGACAATATAGAAACCAAGAAAACCCACTTATCAAAAACAAATACGTTACTGATCACATGATTAGTTTTTGACTAAAAATCCTCTACAAATGGTAATGATTCAAATGCGAATTTTTTTTTTTTTTTTGTGGGGGTGGGGGGTGGTGTGGGGGTTAATTTGATCATTTATTAATTTATGCAAATTGGATATACTACACTTTCACTCTACTCTCATTTTATTAGGATGATGTAGTAATGTTTATTAGCCGGTGGAATAGCCTTTAGTAAAAGCAATAGGCACTACAACACGACAACATTAGCCTAATGAGATTTGGTAGTATAAATGTGTAAGAAATAGCATTATTCAAAATGGATTTAGCATTCCGGTTGCCAATTGTCCTCAAACATTTTGTTTTTTCAATAACAATTCTTCTTCTCTATTCATTTCATAAAAATAGAACATGTTCCTTTAACAAAACAATATTGTAGATAAAATGAAAAATTTCTTCCATCTAAATTTGATATATGCTTTATTTAACTCTTTGCATGTCAACGGCCCAATCAGTTTTCAAATCTGCAGCATATTCCGACAAATCACGTCTCTGCTCGTTACCCGATCGATCACAACTTTGATTAAGACAAAATAATCACAAACAATAACATCAAAATAATCTACATATATGAAGGCAATCACAAAGAAATTTTTATAAAAAATGGAATGCGAACTAATAAAAAGCAAAGCACTGTCAAGTATCATATAAAAATAGATTCTTTCCAAAAGATGAAAATGAAAGAAGGAACTTTTCTTTTGTGAGACAAGCGACCACTGATTTCTCTTTTTCACTGTCGTAGCTTCTTTTTCTTTCTAGCCTGTCCTTAAAGAGAAAACGCACTCTCTCTCTGGGCTCTTTTTTGGTGCAGCACTCGTACTAATGCGGTGCCATCGATGAAGACATAAAAAAAAGGGGTTGTTTTTTTTTAGTTGCTGTGAGTTGGTTGTAAGAAAGAATGCCTCGCCTTTTTAGAAGAAGGAATAAAATAACAACCCCCACCTTTGACTTGATGAGGGTGAGAGTCACTCAACCATAGCAACATTTCTAGGTTTGGTATTGTTCATTAATGGTAGTGGAAGCCAGGAGATATCAAATAGGATTTGGCCTAGATGGTTTACAAGAAAATTAGAGGAGATTTTCATGCTTTTTCTTTTTTTTAATGGTATAAGAGAATTGGGTAATCGAAACAAATTGCAAGTTCGATACCTTAATTGAGAGTTTTTAAACTTCGAAAGCACTTTTAAAACACATGAAAGTTTGGTGTTTCGTGAAGTTTCCCAAAAAAAAAAAAAAAAAAAAGAATGAGGTTCCCCTCTCAACAACGGATCAAGATCCTCTAATTTATATTATAAAATAATGGAATTTAGGTCCTTTTTAGGCATTAAAACGCTTGAAAAATACCGCATATTAAAAAAGTTGTATGTTGTTGACCGCAGTCAGAAAAAATTCCCCTTGAAAAATATTTGTTATTCACTTTTGTAGAGATGCTTATTCTTCTGAAAACCAAAAAATAATTTTTGACTTAAAACTTTTGTACAACATAGAGAGGAAGAACCTAATGAAAAATATATTAAATTCTTAACTGCAACATATCTTATTTTTAATATATATAGTATTTTTCAAGCGTTTTGATACTAAAAAATAACATAAATTTCATAATTTGAGAATTTATAATTTTTTATTTGAAATTATAGGAGATCCTAATCCTTTCAACAACCACCATAGTTATTGTGGTTTTTCCATTTTGCTACGTTGTTGGAGAGGCTACTCTCTTTTATGGTTTGACCTATTGTAACCATTGTCCCCTACTGAATAAAAAAAATCTCTCTAGGTAACAAATGCTATGAACCAGAAGTCCACCTCATCCCTCCATCTTTACTCGACGCCATACACATGGCTTACCATTTCTCCTCGGAAAGTTATTGCAAATGCTGACAAGCAGCATTAGCCCATACCGCATTAACCAACACTTAGAAAAATAAAAAATAAAAAACCCATTTGAAAGTAGTGTTAAGGATACTTCTCCCCTAAACTCATTTCACATTGTCATCCAACCAAATGGCAATTCCTTTGCCAATGGACCCAAGTGCTTGCAAAACCCAATTTCCACCAAATGGCGCACTTCGACGTATTATATATTTCAAATGGGAAACATAATGAGAAACATCCCAAGGGGATGGCCATTGTGTTATAGAAAATAGGTATCAATTTCTGTGCATGTATTAAAGTCGTACACGAAGGCAAGTGATGCTCTTTCTGTCGGTTTGCATTTAGTATGTTTAAAATTGCATTAGGAAGCTTAAAATATAGCAACACTATTTCGAAAAAAAAGAACATAGTATCAGAGCCAAAAGTCTTTTGTTTAAACTTTGATTATGTCATTTACCTTAATTTCAATTAAATATTTTACTGTATTGGGCCTCATCTATTAAAGGAGAGTTTGAACTCACACGTGAAGAGAGATGTTATAAAGTAATGATGAATTGATTAAATTTATCCATTCTTATAAGTTTAAGTTTTTTGAGAAATTAGTAGTTTAACATTAAGTACCTAAAATTTATGCCAAACAAAAAACTAGTATGTCTAGTATAAAAAGCTTCAAAAGTAGACCAACCACACTTAAAAAAAAACAAAAACAAAACAAAAACAAAACAAAACAAAACTTTAAAATGATGCTCATGATCATTTTGTGCTTCCACCTTTGTGGGCGGCCGCCGGCACTAGGGCTGGCAATTTTGACACGAACACGACACGAAAAACCAATTATTGGGTTTAGCCTTATCAGGTTCAGGTCTTAATCGGGTCTACCCGTTTAAGGCCCGGATAATTTCGTGTCTAGCGGGTCGACCCGCCAAACACGATTACTGTTCGGGTCTAGTGGATACCCATTAGAGTCGGTTACTGTTCGGGTCAGGTGGGTACTATCCGGGTCTAACAAGTACCCACCAGACCCGATTAAAAAAAAAACAAAACAAAACAAAAAACAAAAAAAAAAACAAAACAAAACAAAAAGAAAAAAGAAGTCAAAAAAATGATCATATTTGTAGTGTTTCATAATTCATATATTTGATTACATAAGATGGATCATGGATCCTTCAAGACTTCAAGTGGACAACACCAGGCATAATGGCCCATGGGAACCTAATTTGTGATGATGTAGTTTTGAGTTTTGTTTCTTTTTTCTTTATTCTTTTGTTTTTGTTAGCCTTTTTTTTTATTATCTTTTTCTTTATTGCTATGATGAAAATGTTGACACATTTTACCCCTCATTTATATTTTGATCATTTTGAAATAGAAATTTTAGTTTTGTGTAACAATCTCATATAGCGGAAAAACTGTAATTATCAATACAAAAAAAATACTGTTAAAATACTTTTTTTTATACAAAAATACCCAAAGCTATATCGTACAAGGCATTTATACAAATCTATCCGACAGTCTAAACTCTAGACAAAACTTAACCAACTTGGAATCTCTGTACATCTCAATATGAATCTCTAATCACAACTGCATAATTACCTTGATTTTCCATTCCTGCAAGCACTACAAAAAACTGTGAAGTAGTGAGTCAATTGATTTCCGACAATATAAATCATTGTTGAATCATATATAGCAAAATGCTAGACAAGTTATAAAACCACAAAAATCCGTATTATTGGATATCAATATCATACTCAGTAAGTAAGAATACTTACAGTGGATTACGTGAATGGATCATCAAAGGTAATTACTTGAAACCCGTTCTGCTGCAGTTGGTCCATACCCATAACAATCCCTTCACTGATTTTCTCTCTCTCTCTCTCTCTCTCTCTCTCTCTCTCGCCTAAACTCTCTTTCTTCCTCTTCAGCTCTCTGTCTTAAATTTCCCATCTCACTCTCGGTTTCTCTTGTGTTCTTTCTTTCTTGTAGCGCTTGGTCTCGCCCTTTCTCTCTCTGTTCTGAGTAAACACTCTTAGAAAGAAGAAAGACCGAGTAAAAAGCGGAAGAAGGAAGAATATATGCAAGAGATGGGAGAGGAGATGAGTGGTGAAAATACTGAAGGAGAAGAGCTCTATTTATAGGAGAAAATCAAACACTATTCTACCTTCAATTTACAATTATACCCTCATTTTACTATTTCACCAACCCTATACTATTCCACCAACCCTATACTATTCTACCAACCCTATACTATTTCACCAACCCTATACTATTCTACCTTCTTATTCTACCATCCTTATACCTACCATTTACTATCCTATTATATCACCAATTATTACAATCATACTCCAAATTATACCAATCAATCATCAATTATCATATCTCTTAAATCTCCCAATAAAATAATCAATATAAAATCATCATCATGATATAATAACCTCAAATCAATATTCATTCCAATAATATTCATAAGATCTAATAAGTTCCTCAAGAATAAATATTATTACCTAATATCATCAATAAATATCTCAACCTCAAAGTAAATGCCATTACCTAATATGAATATTAATATAATCATAGCATCAATTTAATATCTCTAAAATAAGACTTTAAAAATCTGGGTTGCTACAATCTTCCCTCCTTATTAGAATTTCGTCCTCGAAATTAAAGCCCATAAATTACCACCTATCTCCAAATTGAGCAACCCAAATTAAAAACAAATCATACTTGAACCATAACTTACTCAAAAAAATTTTTAAATTCAATCTGTTCATAAATAAATATCATAACATATTCCATACCCAGGCGATGTGAGACTCTACAAGCACTCTTCTTGGGCACCAGTGTCACCGTTGGCAATCCTCAGGGAATTTCTTCATTCTCTGCCCTTAACTTTTGGCCCTTATACATTTCATTGTGTCTTAACTGACACCATTATAATATAACCCACTTTTGGCATCACCAACGTGTGTCCACTAGCGACCCTCATAGGCTTGTGCACACTCCCACCATCTCAGGCTGGGTAATGTTTTGATACCATTTGTAACATCCCAGGGAAAAGCGCTAGCCACATCTGCGCTATTACCCCAAAAGGACTAGTCAATTTGGAGCTTCCCTAGAATTCATTATAAAGCCCAGTTTCACCTAGTAACTAGGCAATGTGGGACTTAGCACCCATGACTATCTCTATAAACTACCCACTCAATGTGGGCTTCTTCTCATCATGCAGTGCTTCAATACCACATGACCTGGCGTTACTAGGTGGCTCTGATACCATTTTGTAACAATCTCATATAGCGGAAAAACTGTAATTATCAATACAAAAAAAATACTGTTAAAATACTTTTCTTTATACAAAAATACCCAAAGCTATATCGTACAAGGCATTTATACAAATCTATCCGACAGTCTAAACTCTAGACAAAACTTAACCAACTTGGAATCTCTGTACATCTCAATATGAATCTCTAATCACAACTGCATAATTACCTTGATTTTCCATTCCTGCAAGCACTACAAAAAACTGTGAAGTAGTGAGTCAATTGATTTCCGACAATATAAATCATTGTTGAATCATATATAGCAAAATGCTAGACAAGTTATAAAACCACAAAAATCCGTATTATTGGATATCAATATCATACTCAGTAAGTAAGAATACTTACAGTGGATTACATGAATGGATCATCAAAGGTAATTACTTGAAACCCGTTCTGCTGCAGTTGGTCCATACCCATAACAATCCCTTCACTGACTTTCTCTCTCTCTCTCTCTCTCTCTCTCTCTCTCTCTCGCCTAAACTCTCTTTCTTCCTCTTCAGCTCTCTGTCTTAAATTTCCCATCTCACTCTCGGTTTCTCTTGTGTTCTTTCTTTCTTGTAGCGCTTGGTCTCGCCCTTTCTCTCTCTGTTCTGAGTAAACACTCTTAGAAAGAAGAAAGACCGAGTAAAAAGCGGAAGAAGGAAGAATATATGCAAGAGATGGGAGAGGAGATGAGTGGTGAAAATACTGAAGGAGAAGAGCTCTATTTATAGGAGAAAATCAAACACTATTCTACCTTCAATTTACAATTATACCCTCATTTTACTATTTCACCAACCCTATACTATTCCACCAACCCTATACTATTCTACCAACCCTATACTATTTCACCAACCCTATACTATTCTACCTTCTTATTCTACCATCCTTATACCTACCATTTACTATCCTATTATATCACCAATTATTACAATCATACTCCAAATTATACCAATCAATCATCAATTATCATATCTCTTAAATCTCCCAATAAAATAATCAATATAAAATCATCATCATGATATAATAACCTCAAATCAATATTCATTCCAATAATATTCATAAGATCTAATAAGTTCCTCAAGAATAAATATTATTACCTAATATCATCAATAAATATCTCAACCTCAAAGTAAATGCCATTACCTAATATGAATATTAATATAATCATAGCATCAATTTAATATCTCTAAAATAAGACTTTAAAAATCTGGGTTGCTACATTTTGTCCCTACTTAGACTTTATGCTTTATGAGGTATCGATGAGGGCCAAGTGGCTTACTAGTAACCAAGCCAACCCCTCGAGTAGGTCCAACTTAATAGATTTTGAGGCCTAAGACAAACAAATTTAGGTAGGGCCTTTTTTATATTTAAATATTTAATTAAATGATTTTAATTTAAAAACATTCTTTTTGCTTTTTGCCCTTAATTTTTTTTTGTCAAATGATTTGCAAAATTCATCTCTGTTATGAGACATTTAATTTCAACATATTACAAATATCATATTTTGTGTTGAAATATAAATAATTCTTTTTTAGTGGAATGTAATTTGAGCAAAATTAAATTTCTTTATACTAAAAATTATTTTAATAAATGAACTTAGTCAATATGCTTGCTTGTTTTAAGTTTAGGTGAAATTATGAGTTTAATAATTTCTTTTTTAGTACAATTACGGTCACTTTCCTTTTTTGTCTTTTTTTCTTTTTTTTTTTTTCTTATCCTTTATTAAAGTCTTTAATACCTTGGAACTCAATTTTTTGCATTGTTTGTATTAATGTATTATTATTACAATTTTAAAATATATATATATAGAGTTTAGGGTTTTAACGGGTCGGGTCTACCCGATTAGACCCGGTTATCTTAAACGGGTCAAACGGGTCATGTCTGTGTATAGGCTAATTGTGTAATGGGTACTCACGGGTCGTAATCGAGTTGTACCAGATACCCATTTTGCTACCCTTAGCCGGCACACCTCTCATGGGCTGCGTAGGTATAATTGATAATGATGGCAAAGTAAAGCCCAAGTCCTCAGTGGGTCTTGTTGAGAAGTCGAAGGTCGGAATTACGTTAGGAAACTTAAAAACATGGTATGATCAGCACTTCAAAAAATATATATATGGTATCAGCGCCAAAGATTTTTAGTTTAAACTTTGCCTCCACCATTTATTTATATTTTAATTAAATATTTCACGTGTTGGACTCCACCTATTAAGAAGAAGTTTGAGCCCATACGTGAAAAAGAATGTTACAAAGTAATGAATAAGTGATTAAATTTACATATTCTTATAAGCTTAAGCATTGGAACAAGTAAGTAGTTTTAACATTAAGTACCTAAAATCTATGCCAAACAAAAAATTGATCTGTTTAGTGGAAAAAAAAAAAAAAAAAACTTTAAATAATGCTCATGATCATTTTGAGCTTCCGGTGAGCAGCCGCCGGCAGACCTCTCGTGGGCTGCGCCGGCGTAATTGATAATGATGGCAAAGTAAAGCCCGGGTCCGCAGTGGGTCTTGTTGAGGACCCGGCGTAGGCCGGATCATTAATTGGTAAATATGTACGGTGCACAGGGATAGCAGTGAAGACGCGCGTATGCATTTATAGGGCGGAGGTGGAGGGTTTGTTGGATCCCACTCCCACCCATCATGACATGCATGAAAATTCTTTCTTGGTTTTGAAATTCAGTATTAAGAAAAAGAATACTAGAATCGTGAATGTCTAATAATTGTCTTGTAAAAGTAAGCAACAACAAAGAACTAAAGATTAATGTTTCACTACAAAAAAAAAAAAAAAAAATTATCAATTTTTTTATATGACTACAGTAAATGAATTTGTGCCACATCACTAATTATTGACGTGACATAAATAATTAGTTGACAGGTCAATAAATATTTTTCTGACCTGGTAATGTTGACAGGTCAATAATTATTTATTTGGCAATATCCGCACATCAATAAATTCTGACATGTTTGACATTACCACGTCAATAAATTTTTCAGAATTTTAAAACTTTAAAAATTATATATTTTATTGACGTGTTAAATTTCAACACGTCAATAAATATTGACGTGTGAAATTATCACGTCACAAATTTCTGACGTGGTAATTTTACACGTCAATATTTATTGACGTGTGAAATTGCCGCATCAGAAATTTGCTGACGTGGAAATTTCACACGTCATAAAATATTTCATGAGGCCAAAATTTCCTGACCTGGCAATTTCATTGGTCAAGATTTCTTGACGTGTGAAACTAGCAGGTCAATAATTTTCTAACGTGACAGTTTTACCGGTCAAAATTTATTGACCTGTGAAATTGCCAAGTCAGGAAATTATTGACCTGCCAGTTTCACACGTCAATATTTTATGACATGTAAAATTTCACAGGTCAATAAATAATAACTTGTTAAAATGACAGGTGAATAATTTTATTTATTAATTAATTAAATTTTATACAAACAATATAGTAATTCATAATTTATGAATTTAAGTTAAATTTTGTAAAAACTAATTAATTAATTAATTAGGTATATATATAATATAGCAATTGGAAGGGCATGATGTGTACGTATATATATATATATTATTATATTTATAGTTATATAGCTAGTTTAAACAAAATATATATTTTGTTTAAACTAGCTATAAACGTATTAAATATATTGCATGTTCATGCATGCTATAATTAAGCTATATAATTAATAAAGTTAAGTTAATTATATAATGATCATGATGCATGCTTCCCTCCATTAATTAATTCTATTTCAAAGAACTAATTATATAATTATTAAGTATACATATATATAGACCTAGCTATAGATCCTTTTGAAAATAACTACTTACTTGAAGAAATAATCATAAACATATATGACATATTTAATGGATCAGTACTTCGTTCTGCAAATTAATTTAGTAATTCAACACTAATCACCACTATATGGGAATTGTTAAAAGATGGTTAGAAAATTGATTTTTAATTTATCAATTCTTTTTTTTTTTTAATTCTTTTAATTTTACTTTAAATATCATTCTCCTACATTAAAGCAATCTAATTGCTAGCTGCGTGCAGCCTGCACAATGAGAGAGGTATGCACATATCTTATCAGTCAACATCCTAAACATCTTTTGGCTATGTTATGCCATCTTATGAATTTGATAATATAAATACATTAGAGAGAAAATCATACAATTTTATGAACCTTGAGTACTGCATGCCAGGCAATTTCTTAACTATATTATCGTAGTTTTATTCAAAAGATAGTTCAAATATTAATAAAATTTGGTTTTTCATACAAAATTATTCAAAGTTATATCAACCTTTTGCGTGTTAGAACCCCACAAGCTAGTTAAGTATCCACAATTAATTAAATCAAAAGAATTAGATTTCTTAATTTTCTCTATGCCTCTACTTTTCTTAATATATTAATTACAAATTATATATATTACATTATAAAATATCAAAAAATTAAATTTAGTTATAACAAAATTTTAATTTATTTATTTTAATGAAATTTATTGTATTTAATTATTTATGTATTTATAAAGTAAATATTTAAATATATTAAATTTTTTTTTTTAAAAAAAAAGAAAGAAATATTGATGTGCCATATGTGGCACGTCATACCACATTTGGCACATCATTATTTTTTGGCACGTCAGCCCTATTCTAACATGCCACATATGGCACGTCAAGAT
This sequence comes from Corylus avellana, assembly GCF_965113065.1. Lineage (NCBI taxonomy): Eukaryota > Viridiplantae > Streptophyta > Magnoliopsida > Fagales > Betulaceae > Corylus > Corylus avellana. The sequence goes on along the minus strand of NC_142491.1, from coordinate 20,028,375 downwards.
CCCCCTCGAGCCAACCCCCGCGCACACGTCTCATCTCCCTCTGCAACGTACCATGCCTCATTAATTGAGGCACTTGATTTTTTTGTTATTTTTTTTTCTTTACTTTCCCTCTTCGACCACCAGCTCCTTCTTTTCTTTTTTCTCCTTTCTTTCTTTTTTCTCCTTCTTTCTCCTTTCTTCCACCATTCTCAAGCTGAAGCTCAAGCTTCTTTTTTTTTTTTTTTTCTTCCTCTTCTCCGCCCGGCCCATATAATCTCTCTCAAGCTCACTAGCTTTCTCTCTCATGAAGTCTCCTCCGCAACTAAACCCGCCGGCCATACGCCCTTCCGGTCCGGCCGTCATCCTCTCTCCCTCCGCATCTAGCTCCTACAAGAGCTCCTATATATATAATAACTGATTTTTTGTGTTAATTATTTAAATTTTTTATTTTTTTGAGATAGTTAATTATTGTTAATTTGTTAATTAATTAGGTGATTCGTGCTGTGTGTTATGATTGTTATTTGATATGTGGTATATATGAACAACCATGTGGTTTTGATTGTTATATTTTTACAACTAGTAATTAACTTAGATTTATTTATTTTATTTGTTTAGTGATATATAATAATAAATGCATTTAAATTTGGATTTGTATATTGTTTAGGTTTTGCCCTATTAAATTTTATAAATGCTATACGATGTTGGTCAGAGTCAAGGGTCTGACGATTCTAAAGTCAACTACCACAAGATTGAGCCCCTCCTCTTGAGTAGCAATCATGATCATGTTAACCCACCTGATGATGTCGATTACGTCCAACCCGATTTAACACTAATCAAAGTGTATGTCATTTAATGAAATTGGAGTACACCCTTATTTTTGAATTTATATATATATATATATACACACACATTAATTTGTAACTGTTTTTTAATTTGTAATTGTTTTTTATGTTAACCATGAAATTTATATGTACAATGAGTAAACGATATATAATTAATTGAATAACTAGTATATGTTTAAAATTTTAAATGTGTGATTAGTTTATATATGCTTGTACATATTTACTTATTGTAAATACTAATTCGATCCGCAATGTATTTTGCAGGCAGATATGAGTTGCAGGGAGAAGAGAAAAGCATAGAGGCAACCTACCGTGCGGTTGACATCGAGCGCCCAGGTGTCGGGCTCATCCCCCCGAGCTAATAGGGAGCCAGAAGGGTATCGACTAGTACTTCCACATCATGTGGAAGGGCAGACCCTTGCGGGGCAGGACTTCGGCTTTGCTAGTGACATTCATGGAGATTCTCAGCATACTTCGCCCGAGCCGGGCACATCCACACCTTTCACACTCAACTTCACGACGTTGAGCGATTTAAGGATTGTTTCACATAGCCATTTTGATCGGCCCCCGTATAACATCAGACTACAAGTGGATGATAGTGATGAGACACAGCCCTCCGAGAATGTGGGTGATGAGGATGGTGCTGCGTAGGATACGCATCCCGATGATGCTGCTAGACGCCTGTTGGAGCTCAACGAGGTTCAAACGATAAGTAAGAATATGTGCTAAAAATTGTAATATATTTTTAATTTTATTATGTAGTTAGTTTTAATTTGTAACTAACTTGTTTGAATCATTAATGTATTAGGTATAAATGAAGATGACACCACCTGCTATCATGTTTTGAGTGTCAAGGCTAGGCACAAGTTGTGGGAGATCCCTGATGAGCAAAGGATCATGTGTGAGTATAACCCTGTGTAACAGCTTGTGAGACAAAGCACTTCGAAATTTAGACGGATGACCAGATTGTTCGTCAGGAACAGCAATTATGTACGGATTAGCGACGAGTAGAAGAATGTACCAGAGCATATGAAGGAGGATATATAGGATGCCTTGATGGTATGTTTGAATTAAATATTATTGTATTTATGACAATTATGTGTATATTATTTTGTCAAATATATGCCTTATTGTTAATATAAATATTTTAATTTATGCAGAAGCACTTTTGTGTCCTGCCTGAGTGCAATATCGTGGCGATAAAACGGGATGCGTTCAAAGATATGAGCAACATGCTTAAGACTTGGAAGTATAAATTTAAGCATAGTCTTAACATTCAGCCGGGCAATACTTTGGCAATAGTGAAGGCTAGGGTAGGGGAACTTATGCTATCCACATATAATAGCACAGACGTGGATATTTTTTTGGAGAAATGGTGTAGTGAAGAGAATCAAGTAAGTCACATATTATATTGGGTTTTGTTTAGTTTTATTAAAAAGAATGTATTAGGCTAAAATATTAACAATGTTAATTGTGTAGGAATGTGATGCATGTATGAAGCGAATGTGGTCCATGAACCAAACACCTCACTGCATCGGGTCGAAGAGCTTTGCCAGGATTCCACATGAAAAAGTATGTGTGTTATATATATATGTCTTCATTTAATTTATGCTGAGTTGATAAATTATGTATATTTTAATACTTATTTGAAAATTTTGTTTATGTTTTATTTGTTTATGCAGGTCATGAATACAAGGACTTCGCCTACACAAGCACAGTTTTACATCAATATACACGTGAATAAGGATGGCAAATATCCAAATGATTTGGTCAGGGAGAGATGTGTATGCTACTAATAACCAATGTATTGGTTAATATCTATTTCTTTTTATTTCAATTTAATATTTCTGATTAATTCTTTTAATTATTTATCATGTTGCAAATTTAATGTATACCCTACAGGAGAGGATGAAGGAGCTACTACCTACTGACCTTGCTGCTACAAAATCTATAACCGATGGCACCATACGGTGGGCACCCGATGATGAGTACTCACAAGCGATCAGCAATAAGTCTGAGTATGCTGGTCGGGTTCGTCAGCTTGGTTCAAATATTCTACTTGTGTGCGGCAGCATACATTCCTATTATAAACCAGTCATACCACGGTCACAAAATCCCAAGAGCTCGAGGGTCTCACAAATGGTAGAAGTTACACTTCAAGCTGAAAGGGAGAAACACAAGGGGGAGATAGATGCGCTGTTAGAGGCACAACGAGAGCAGACAGCTGCACAGCAAGCGGAAAGAGAGAAGCACATGGCGGAAATAAATGCACAGTTAACAAAACAATATCGATATTGTTTTGTTTGAACAAGATGCATGTTATGAATAGAGAGGAAGCGTTGTTATAAATAAATAAATTATTAAAAAAATAAATAAATGAAAAGACATGCATGTAATGAAAGAGGATGATAATTGATTCTTTATAATGCTAAGAGATGGTTAATAATAAATAGAAAACTGATGCGTAAATAGAGAATTATAAAAAATAGTTACTGTGCGTGGTCTTTACCAAACGTTTATCAGATATATTCTTTTTGAATATATAATCATCATTCAATCAAGAAATTGGAATAATAAAGCTCTACAAATCTAGAGCACTTGCTCTAAAATTACAACATCATGGATATCCCAAAATTTCTTCTATCCAAACTGTATTCATGAAATGTTTAACAGCTGCCTTCGCTAGACCATGAATTCATTGAATTCGCCTCTATTTATGTTGAAATTGTCAACTTCTTAATGTATTGAGGACGCCTTTAATATCCGCTACCACTTGTCCATATTTGCTCCAGCTTCGTCCCATAACATTGAGTGCATAACCACTTGCAATGAGTCATATTCTAAGATAATACCTTGTAGACCCAAATCTTGATTAAATCTTTTCGCACTCAGCACCACTAGTGCTTTAGCTATCACACGCTCCTGTATTACGTACCCAGATAGTCTTACTTTTACCTGCAATCACCTAGCCCTCATAGTCTCGCACTCTCGCACAATGATTCTAACAAATTTTATATATATATATATTTGCTTCTTATATGCTAAAAAACACATAATAATTTTATAAGAGGAATTTTAAAAAAAATAATAATAATAATCATCTAACTCAATTTGAAGAAAATCTTTGTCGTCCACAATTTAATATCATGTATCAATTACTGAATAAAAATGGAGAAAGTTACAAGCTCATAATACATAAATAGAAAGTGATTTATTGGTCCAATCCTACTAATTATCATGTTGGAAGGACCTTTGTAAACTATTCCTCCTCCCTTTTTTTATAGATTAAAAAAATATATATTAAACAAAGATTATAGCTAATCAAAAGCTTTTTATCTGTTTTACCTAGTGGGTTTTAAAATGCACCCTACATCTAATTATTTATCACTTTTCTATACGATTTATAAATTTTTTTTTTTTAAAAAAAAAAAAATCGTATTTTTTTAATATATTTTTTTTCAAAGATTTATTTTTTTAATTGTCATATTTTTCTAAAGCTTTTGCAACTTGTTTCAAAGAACAAATACCAACCAAATAAAGCAAATGACACTATATTATTATACCATGAAAAGTTCAGCAATATTAAATTAAAAAAGTGAAAATGCACTTAATATAAACTAGCATAAATAAAATGGATAAATACAAAATTAATCTTTGTAGTCGGCATAAATTACAAATAACTCAATGAGGAATAAAAAATAATTTATAGGTCTCGAGGTAGCCAAAATAACAATTAACTCATTGTCTCTCTCACCTCTTGTGTGGACATGTAAAAAAAAAAAAAAAAAAAAAAAAACTCATTATCCTTGAAATCAATTTATGTAAAGTAACTTAACAAAATATGTCACTTTGCTATGTAACACCCAATAAAAACGCGATACGTGTTATTATTAATTTTTTACTTTTAAAAATGACAATTAAAATTTTTCACATCATTTTACCACGCCAGCTAAGATACATATCAGCCATCACTCCACATCATACGGCTACAGTAAATTAACATAATCTCTTATATCCCTAAAATTTTACCTAGTGTGTAACCCTCCCTCATCTTAATCTTTATCAGCCACTTCACAAAATGCGACAGTCAAACTCTCACAAAATACTCCCAAATCTTGGCGAGAAAGATGAAAATGAGGAAAGGTTACGCGTGGAGTAAAATTTTGAGGATAAAAGAGATTATGTTAATTTACTATAACAGTATGACATGACAAAACAACTGATTCTATTGAGTTACTTAACAGAAATTGATTTTAGGAAATAAACTTTTATTTTGGCCTACCATAAGGATCTATAAATTATTTTTTATACCACAATGAGAGATTTATAATTTAGGCCAACTACATGAACCTATAAATATCCCCTGTCCTATGTCATAGAGGCAAAGAAGAACGAACAAGGGTTCATTTGTTGGAGAGAAAGCGGGGGGGGGGGGGGGGGGGGGGGGGGGGGTGGGGGGGAATACCAATTCTTGAATTAGTTGTTATTAAACACAAATTAAGAATTGAGTATAATATTTATGAAATAAAAATATAGTTAATAACGTTAAAAAGAAATACACAAGGAGTGAATGGGTCCCATAAATACCCCAATTCATTTTTAAAAGTGCTTTATAAAAACATTTAAAAAAATATATATTATATTCCTCCTTTTTTTTTTTACATGTCTGCACAAGAGAGGGAGGAGAATTCGAATTAATGACCTTTCTTCATTAGGCGTGGTCCCAGCCAATTAAACTACCTCTTAGAGCATAGGCTCTCAAAATTTTCAAAAAATTGCTTATAAATGTTTTATGAAATATCCTCTTCAAAATTAATTGTTTACTTTCTCAAAATTCCTTCCGACACTTAAAAAAATAAATAAATAAATAAATCTTCTATGAGGATATGGTGTAAAACTTAATTTTACAGCATTCAATTGAAATTTGAAACACAAAATACAATAGAGATGAAAACATGGTATTTTTAATTTAAATCAATACCATAGATTTATTCATTTATTCTAATTGAAATTTGAAACACAAAATACAATAGAGATGAAAACATGGTATTTTTAATTTAAATCAATACCATAGATTTATTCATTTATTCTAACCCAACGTCTCCCACCCACTTCCGAAGCCTAAGCACCGAAGTCTCCAAAATCAACCAAGACGATGGCTTCGGTGGTTTTGTCAATTTTGTGTATAAGGTATTTTGTTAAGAGAATAAATAAATAAATAAATAAACAAATAATTATTTGGTGTAGAGGATTATATTACTTTTTTTTTTTTTTTTTGTGTTTGAAGCTTATGTGTCTGCCTCATATTCGAGCGTGCAAAACACACAATTTACACCATGAACTGACTGAAATTATTCTCTAAAAAAATAGAAGTTTCCATTCTACTATCTCTCTCAGCATATATATATATATATATATATATATATGCTTAATTGATGTGGCATGTTTAATTTACTTTTTAACTTTTTTTATTTATAATTAGAATTAATGTAAGAGTAAATTAATCATAACACATCAATTGAGTAAGGAAAAAGAAACAGATAAATGCAAAATAGCATAACGACTTTATAGGGAAAGTTCTAAAAGAAAAAGGAAGCCACCGCTTTGACGAGTACATTCAAGCTTGGTGCCTACGCCTCCTTTTCTTTCCTAGAATTGACTCTCACCTACCAAAATAAAGTTTTATTTTTATTTTTTATTTTTTATTTATTTTTTTGGTGAGTTACCAATATAAAGTTGACCTTGTTTAAACGTTTTTTTTTTTTTAATGTTTTTTGTATCAACACATTTAAAAAATAAATAAATAAATAAGATTTTTATAACATCTTTACCACGCTTAAAGACTTTGTGATTTGAACTCATTATACATATTCCTTGAATAATGCTACACCTTTTTTTTAAAAAAAAAGATTTTTTTTCATTTTTAGTTTTATTTTTTTATAAAAAAATAATTTTAATTTTAATTTTATTAAGAGCATTTTCGTCATTAGGAATAAATTCAGCGACAGAATTAGAATATTTAGTTTGGGAGGCAAAAATTAATTTTCAAAAATAAAAATAAAAATTGGACCACCTTATGGCTTGAGGGGCTGGAGTGGTTCGGGCCCCTGAAGAAATTGACAATTTTTTATATTCTGTGAAGACAATGTTACAATTGAAAATTTAAGCAATAACATTGTCAAATTAGGTAATAATTTGAGAAGAATATGTTACATATGTAGACTTTCATAATCTTTTATAACTGGTTAACACGTGTCAGCATGTAATTTAAGGATTTCAATAAACTACATTATATGTTATATATATAATAGCCACGAACAGAACCATGTAGCTCCCAACTCCCAAGCTTCCAACATAGTCCCCAACACAAATTTTAAAAATACCTCTAAATTACAGGACCGCAACAGCTGGCTCACATCATAATGTTTTGAGAAAAAAAAAATAATAAATAATTTCATACACATTAAAAAGAAAGTTAATTCATAGCGTGTATCGCGCATGATCTTTTTTATTAATAGGGTCCAAGCTCGATCCGTTTCTGAACACGGGAAAAAAGAAAGACAACAACATACAACATACGTCACCGTAACAACATCACAAGAATGACGTCACTGTTTGACATGTATTCCAGGTCATGATATACGCTTGAAGCAAACGTATATGGTAGTGATTGATGATCACAATTCACACCCCCAACTCCCAACAAGGGGAGCTGAATTTCTTCTATATAATTATCCCTCTCTCTATATATATAAACGGGTTATTTGAGAGATAATTGGCGACCCGAAAACCACCCGTCAAGCCTTCTTAATTATCACCACCCAATTACCGCCACCGCTGAAATAGACACTTCCCCTCGCAATCGGTGGTCTATTAAACTTGACCCACAGAGTTGTGCGAAGTAAGGGGAGGCCGGGAGGAGCAGCCATGGGGGAGGTAGTGGTGGAAGCAGATTACAGTTCTGAAATTCCTCTCCACCATTCCAGAAGGCATGATGAAATGCAAGAGCGAGGGCAAGATGGGAAAGATGATCACCAATTCGCCATTTCCGTCGCAGATAGTCCGGATATTATTTCTAAACCATCAAATTGGCACAACCCACAAGAAGCTTGGCTTCCCATCACCGAGTCCAGAAATGGCAACGTCTTTTCTGTTACTTTTCATATACTCTGCTCCGGGATTGGAATGCAAGCCCTTCTTCTTCCTGTTGCATTTGCTACACTCGGATGGTAAGCTTTATATATATATTATATTATATTATATTTATATATCTTTCCTAGCCTGTGATTTATTATTCATCTTTTCATGCATTGTTTATATTATAAACACGAGAAGAAAAAAAGAGATGGAATCAAAAGGTCTGTGATTTTTTTCATGTGTGTTTCAGAGAATTGAAAGGTTACCAAACTTTTCCGGGTCTTTTGGATTTGCCGGGAACCGGGTTCCCGAGTTGATTCCGGTGACCGGTAGAGATGAACTGGACCCGTCAACGTTTTTCTATTCACAGTACGAGAGATTCTATAAATGGCTTCTTCTTCTTCTTCTTCTTTTTTACTGTTTATATATATATATATATATATATATAATGAAATAGAATAAACTTAATAAACTTAGGATTTGGATCTCTCTTTCCACCTACAGGTAATGGAAGAAAAGGACGGGTAAAAATTAGGGGAAATTTAAACCTTTTGAATTAACTTTAAAAATTCTTTAGGATTTAATTTTTTTTTTAAAAAAAAAAATATTTTATTAAGATAATTTTATAAGTTTATAAGTTTAAAGGGTATAAACTATAAATGTCATTTTACATCTTTATTTTATCTTTTGGTTTATTACCGAACCTTAACGGGTGACATTATAAACTTTTTATACATTAAATTAAAAATTTTTAAACTTGTCGGTTTTAGAGAATCAAAAGGTCAGCAGACTTGTCGGTGGTCTTTTGGATTTGCCGGAAACCGGGTTCCCGGCGGCTTCCCCAGTCGATTCCGGTGGTCAGTAGAAATAGACCCGTCAACGTTATTCTATTTTGGGTTGATCTTTAAATTGTTTTATCTCCAGTAGGAGAGATTCTTTAAGTAGCTTTCTTTTTGGTTTTTTATATAACGAAATTGAATATACTTGTCCAACCTCTGAGGAGTATTATTAATCAAATATAATAAACTTAGAAGTTAGAACAGATCTGTCTGTCCCACCTACTGGTTCTAGGAGAAAAGGACGGATAAATATTAATTATACGTTAATTAATTAGATTTTCTCCTAGTCTTTATGAGTCTTAGGTTCATCAGAGAAGACTCACTAGAAGCTTATTATTTTAAAAGAAAAATATATATATTTTACACAATTAAAATAAAGAAAAAAAAAAAAACAAATTCACTGTAAATTTTCTGATGTGTATCTTCAAATAATATAAAATAATAATAATATTCTTATTATTAATTTATTATTAATCAAATATAATAAACTTAGAAGTTATAACAGATCTCTCTGTCCACCAATTGACTTTTCGTAACAGGTGGACCAACTAAACTTATCACAAAATTCTCTGTTGACTATTAAGCTCTGTGTGTTCTTACACCATTCACAATAAGAGAAATATTAGGTGTTTTTTTTTAAAAAAAAAATTAGTAATTTTTTTTCGCTTTTGGACGAATACTATTTTTAAAAAATTAAGCAAGAGAAATAAGGGACGGGGGTGGTCAGTTTCTTTTTTGCTTTTCTAGAAAATAATATCCACTTAGGACCATACATACATATGATAATATGTGTTCTCCTGATGTTTTCATGGTGTTCTCTTAATCTTAAGTAGATATTATTTTTTAAAAATCGGGTGAGAGAAATAAGGAATTAGTGGAGCAAGTATTTTTTTTTAATTTTTTTATTTTTAAATAATATACACCTAAAACAAGACTATATAAAACAGTCTCACCGACATTATCGGCCACAAGCACATGAACAAGAACGATTGAACATTGAAATAATTTGGAGGAATGCACACTTAATTAGCGACAAGTAACATCACAGTGTGGTCCATGCTTAACAATTTGGCCATCTTATTTAGATTGAGATTTTCAGTCCTGGTAAAAGAACTTAATTATATATGACTAATCTTTTGACATTTACATACGTTGTTCAAATTGCTAACAATTTAGGCCGATAATGACCGTTAATCCCCGTCCATGATATTTGGCTTCCGACGAAAATCTAATCATTTTGATTCAACTCCATTGATTGCAGGGTATGGGGCATCATATGTTTGTCAATAGCATTTGTGTGGCAGCTCTACACCATCTGGATTCTAGTCAGACTCCACGAATCCGTCGCCGGAATCCGCTACAGCAGATACCTCCAACTTGCAATCGCTTCGTTTGGTGAGCATTAATTTTTTCTTTTTTAAAAAAAAATTTTTAAGTTATGATTTGTATTTTTTTTTAATATGAAAGTCCTTATAATTGAAATGTAGGTCCAAAGCTAGGGAAGTTGCTGGCAATTTTTCCAATAATGTACCTATCAGGGGGCTCATGTGCGATGCTGATTATCATAGGCGGTGGGGCCATGCAAAGCTTCTTCAAAATAATGTGTGATAGTGAAGGCACGTGTCATGCCAAGTCATTGAGCGGTGCAGAGTGGTTCCTGGTGTTCACATGCATAGCAATTCTTATAGCCCAGCTACCCAATCTGCACTCCATAGCTTGGACGTCTCTGATTGGGTGCATCACAGGCGTCGGATTCTGTACTCTCATCTGGGTTCTCTCAATCACCAAGGGTAGGCCCAGCGGGGTGTCCTACAGCCCATCTGAGCCCGCCAACTCTGACATGGGCAAAATTAGTCGAATTCTTAATGCTCTTGGGATCGTTGCTCTTGTTTTTAGAGGTCATAATGTTGTCCTTGAGATACAGGTCAGTTTTTCTTTTCTTTTTTAACACCCACCATATTTTGTTCAGGGTTATCAATTTTTTCATACAATTTACAAATTTAATACGAATCTAATATAAAATTAGGAGGTTAAGATTCAATTTGGCTCGTTTAATTAAATTGATCGGGTTTGTATTAACCTATATGATCTTATATTTAATTTTTAATATGACTCGAAACCCACCCACAACCTTGGCCCTACTTCAAGACCCAACATAGTTATTGTGATAGGGTGGTGGTGCAAGGGCAAAGTGATCCGACTTTAATCCAAATGATCTCTTTCTTTTCTCTTTTCCTTTTTTTTTTTTTTTTTTTTTTTGGTGAAATATGATATTTGATGCAATAATAATCCAGTGGCGGAGTTAGACAATTCATATTAGGGATGCCGCTAAAATTTTTTTAACTTCAATTTGGTAATTCACACAATATATGCATCACAAAAAAATATCTATAAAAGTTTATAAATATGTCCTCAAATTGATATATTAGAAATGTAATATGCCGGCACTATATATATCAAAAAGACAGAAATACAAAAAAAAAAATAATAATAATAATAAGTGTCTAAAACTGCATTTTACGGTATCTTAGAAGTACAAAATCATCAAGTATTAAATCTAAATTGAAGCTCTCAGCAAGTTAAATCAATCAATTTATAAACCTAGAGTTTATTCATGAACCTAAAATTTTCAAATTAAGTCACGACCTCGTAAGAGACAATCAAAGTTTATAAAGATTAAACAACAAAATAAACAATCATATGGATATTAAAGTTTAAGATACATATGTATTAAATAAGGATTTTTTTTTTTTGTTACCATACATATGTATTAAGTTTTGGCATTATTAAAGTTTACCATACACAGCAGCATCCATGGAAATTTTTTTAAAAAAATTTTTGGGGAAAAAAAAAATTAAATCTTTAGGAGTGTTGTGGCACCCCCAAATGCCTATGTGGCTCCGCCACTGTAATAATCGTAGAGTTTTGGCCGAAATAGACTAGGATTCCATGTGATTGGCTGTCCGAATTACAATCAGTTCGAACAATTAATATCTCGATAGAATTTACTTATCTGAATAGATGAATTCTACATTTTAGTCAGGTAAACACTTGCTAAATAAATAAACCCAGTAATAGTAATGAGGTGGGAACTTATTGCATCCAGTACCTAAGGTAGGTCGTAGGTCCTATGTTGGAACCCACTATTAATTATGTTTTGAGCAATTGCTACTATTTTTATTCATGTTCCAAGGAAATGAAACTTAATTTTCATAGTGATTACAATGCAATTATGGTGCAGGGAACATTGCCTTCAAGCTCAAAACACCCATCCCATAAGCGAATGTGGAAGGGAGTGATAGTATCATATACACTAATTGCCATGTGCCAATTTCCCCTCGCAATCGCTGGATTTTGGGCTTATGGAAACCAGGCAAGCAAACTTTATCTTATTTTATTTGTCTCATATATATATCGTCACGTTGACTGTTATGTTAATTTATAAATATGGTATAAGTGTTATGCAGACTATTATATATTTTAATAGCTGACCTAATTAATAAGTACAATATAAACGCATTTGATCATCAAAAAAAAAAAAAAAGTACAACATGAACTGTCAGATTAGTTTATACACGGGAGAGACCCAGCCCACATCCATGAATGAAAACTGGGTGTCGTTATTATCAAAACTAAGAGTGAAAAACAAGATTGAAAGTCTTGTATTTCTTCATTATATGTAACAAAATTTGACCTTTCTCGCAAAGTACACATTTAAATCACTACTTGTCCTAATAGCTTAATTTGAATTTGAACTTATGAACTCCGACTCTGATACCACTTGGGAATAGGGCTGACAATTTTGACACAACATGCAAACCTAACACAAACACAAGCACGACACAAAGTTATAGGATTTAGGTTTAATCTAAATAGGTTTAGGTCATTATTGGGTCAACCCGTTTATTTCCGTGTCAGCAGGATGTTGTGATGATAGGGCCTATCTTGTTATGTCTTATCCTATGCCACCTTTTCAAAGGGATGAGAGTCAAAGCCACCTTGTTGCTTTCACAAAAGCAATAATGTCTTGTTTAGTGATAGAAATAAATAGGGACTTGTTCTTCACAAATTTAGATAAGCTTAGGTGCATGTCATGCTCATCCTCCATTGAAATGGACCTTTGTGAAAGATCTAGATCAATCAATATATTTTTTCCCTTTTTTTTTTTTTATTGAAAAAATATAAGCTTTTAATCTTTTTAATTTTTTTTTAAATATTTTTTCATAAAAAAAAAAATAAAAAAATTAATTAATTAATTATATGACACATGTCGACATTTGATTGGTGCTGACATGGCATTCCGTTAAGTTTTGGACGGAATCTTAACGGAAGTATCATCTCTGTCTTTATGAAAACCACAAGTACCTCCTACGATAAAAATGAAACCCTTAGAAAAAAAAAATAAAGAGTTTAAATCCTAGAAGGGCAAAAAAATATTTAACCCTAATTATTATTTCATGTTTTCTCAACCATTATTTTTGCTTTTTTTTATTATTATTATTTTTTATTTTTATTTTTTTTTTTGAGTATTTGGTCTAGATGGGTACAGAACGTACCTATCTGGGTATGGTTGGACCCTCTTAAGATAGAATCTGTAGTGGTCAGGCCCATAGCTTAACCTATTGGACAAATACAATCTTTTTTTCCTATTTGATGACGGTGTGTTCGCTGTGAATGCCAGATACCATACAACGGAGGATTGTTGAGCACCTTCTCGAAAATCCATGGGCACAGCACATCCAAGTTCACGATGGGCTTAATCTACGCACTGGTAATCGTGAGCTGCTTATGCACATTCCAAATCTACGCAATGCCAGTTTTCGACAATCTGGAACTCAGATACACAACCAAGATGAAGCAGCCATGCCCAAGGTGGGTTCGCACTGCCCTACGCCTCTTCTTTGGGGGGCTGGTTTTCTTTATATCAGTGGCTTTTCCCTTCCTGGGAAGCCTGGCTCCTCTTGTGGGAGGCATCACGTTGCCTTTGACGCTTGCCTATCCATGTTTCATGTGGATTTCACTGAAGAAGCCCCGCCCAAATGGTGCTGCCTGGTCTCTCAACTTGGGGCTCGGTTGCTTCGGCGTTGTTTTTAGTTTTCTTTTAGCTGTTGCAGCGGCCTGGACTTTGGCTGACAAAGGCCTACATGCCAACTTCTTCAAGCCTTAATATGAGACTAAGGATTAATTAACAAATATTAATTAACCCATTTTGAATGTTATATAAATAATCTTGCTAGAGTACGTGGCTACGAAGTTGTTGGTTTCATGTATATATATTGAGTGTCACGTGAACAATCTTATGTTAAAATCAAGAAATTTTTTTGGGATGTTAGATACATATGTATTATATATACTAGCTAGGTTAACACCAAGTTTCTTAATCAACATTTATTTGGTATATAAATTAGAATTGGATGGACCTATTCAAGTTAACATCAAAAAGGGGTTTTTAGACAGTTTTTTTCTGTTGTAATTACTTCTTTTTTGAAACAGAGTTTTATTAAGCCAAACAAACAGGTAACCGGTACAACATTAAAAAGAACTCGTAATAGACTAATGAGACGGAAGAAGAAAAAGAGAGGGACACAATAATTATGTGGTTCGGTCTATGACCTACATCTACAGATAGAAGCATTAGAGGCTACATTTTGCTCTTATTGCTTAACGTGTTTATATTATAAATTACTTCAATTTATATGAGAATCCGGATAAGGTGAAGATAAGATTAAGAAATTTAAACCCAATATGGAATCATATCATATATTCTATATAACATCTTGAAACTCAAGGTGAAATTTTATGGAAATTAGAGTTTAGAAAGCGAAGGATATCGGTTTTTTTTTTTTTTTTTTGACCGGGATCTCATATGGCAAGCACCAAAAACTTATTATGAGCTTGACCACCAGATCCATTGGATGAAGCTAATGAGATCCTGGGTGAAAACTTGATGTGAACTCAAGTGAGCAATAATCATGTGCATGACGAAGACATGCAACTCAAATCATGAGCTCGACTAGAGAAGATCTAGTACTGTGTGCGACTTTCGATTTGGTTGATTTTTGTAGGGTTGTGTAAATCGCTCACAAGCTTTATATATATTGATGTTGTCAAAAGCTTGATAGAATGCTTGGAAGACAGAAATTTGAGGCAAAATGTCATTGAATAATGGTGAGGAGTCTTATACAGGCCTGTTCAAGCCCTAAGCGAGTTAGGCCCTCCCTTAAGGCCCCCAATTTAATAAGACAAAAAAAACAAAAAAAAGACCAAAAAAGAATTTAAGGCCCAATTTTTTTTTTTTCTTTTATAAAAATTTAAGGTCTCTAATCATGATAAGTAAATAATATAAATAAAGTCGCAATTATAAAAAAGTCGCAATTTAAAAGGGCAAAAAAAAAAAAAAATTTAAGGCCCAAAGTTTTGTTAATAAGACCCAAAAAATAATTTCATCAAAATTTGAGGCCTCAATTTAATAAAGCCTCAATTAATAAGTCCATTATAAATTCTAAAAATAATTCAAGACAAAAAAACTGATTTCTTATAAATGATGAGAATTTGGTGAGAAATTCTCATAGTTACAAATAAAATATTATTAATTTATTTCCTATTATATTATCTAGGGATAGGCAATGGCAAAACACAGACTTCATAGAGTATAATGCTGGCTACTTTGGGCATTTTAAATACCACTCTCTATCTGTCTACCTCTCCTCTTTGCTCGCCATTTTCTGAGTTTCTTTTCTCTGTCTATCTGCTAAGTGATAAATTGCTAATTTTCTCTTTCTCTCCGAGTCTCCAAGAACTGTTTTATAATTCCTTTGCCAAATCAGGTTTTATTATTCTATTTTTGTGATTTATTTTATTATAGTCTTTTTTTTTTTTTTGATAAATCGTGTTTGTTTAATTTGTTAATATTTTTAATTAAAATGTCCGCTAGAAAATATGCATCTGGATATGAAAAAATCAAAAATTAAAAAGAAAAGAAAAGAGAGAGAGAGAGAGAGAGAGAGAGAGAAAAGTAGACAAATTGATTGAATCTCAAAGAGAAGCTCTAAATAAATTTGTTATTAGTAATAAACAAAATATTGATGATAATTTAGGTAAAAACTCATAAATGAACAAGAAATTAATCAAAATATTGATGAGAATGCTAATGACGAGACAACACAATCTGCTGAAGAATCTTTTAGAATTGATTACTTCTTATATATAGTAGATCAAGCTATTTCTTTAATTCAAAGTAGGTTTGAACAATTTCAAATACACGAAAATATTTTTGGTTTTTTATTTAATTTTAAGAAATTAAAATCACTAAATGATGATGGTTTGCAAAATAAATGTCTTAATCTAGAAGGTTTCCTAAAACATGATCTTGATGGTTTAGATTTATTTTCAGAATTAAAAGTTTTAAAATAAATTTTACAAATAGAAGAAAGTGCTCCAATTGACATATTAAATTATATAAAAAGACTTTCTTTTCCAAATGCATTTACTGACAATACCTTTTACAATTGCTTCTGCAGAAATAAGTTTTTCAAAATTAAAATTGATAAAATTCTACCTAAGATCAACAATGTCACGAGAGAAATTAAATGGATTAGCCATATTATCAATTGAACAAAAGATGTTAGAAAATCTTGAATATAAAAACACAATCAATAATTTTGCATCTCAAAAAGCGAGAAGAATGATTTTTAAATAAAAATATAATATTAATATTTATTTTTATTTTTATATACTTTTTTTAAAAAAATAAGGCCAAATTTCAAAGTTTCGCCTAAAGCTCCAAAATACATTGAGTCGGCCCTAGTCTTATGCTATGGAGGCACTGGCCAGAAAAGGAAGAAATCAGAACTTGAAGTCCACAATGCCTTTAGGAATCGAAGACTAGCATTAGACAATAGCTTGATGGACTGATACAAAAAATAAAAAATAAAAAAAATAGATGGAAGAAGAAAGAGGTACACAATAATTATATAGTTTGACCTATGACCTATATTCACAACTGAAATCCTTAGAGACAATAGTTTTCTCTTATTCCTTGACATGTTTACATTACAAATTACTCATATTTATTTGCGAATCGGGTGATAAGAAATGATAAATAGGCAAAAACAAAAATTTCACTAACATTGGTTAATTAAATGCAGGTTGAAAATTAGCATAAAAATGGTGTTAGGGGGGCTAATAGGTGACAAGTAGTTTTATCAAAAAATAAAAATAAAAAGGTGACAAGTAGTTTTATCAAAAAATAAAAAGGTGACAAGTAGCATTTTAGTGTTTTTTTTTTTTTTTTGACATGTCCACATAAGGGAAGGGGGAGGGGGGATTTGAACTAGTGACCTCCACTTCATGAGGCGTGGTTCATAGCCGATTGAGCTACCCCTTGGGGACATGTAAAACTTTTGGATAACACTACCCTTCAAAATGCACTAAAAGAAAGAAATAGAGGAGATTTGAAATAGAGATGATCATTTTCGTCAACTGTCACTATAGAACCGAAATAAACAATTGTTTGAATTTAATAAATTTATATATAAACCTTTTTTTTTTTTCATTTATAATACGTTTTCGCAACAACAAAAAAAATCAAAATTAAATTATAATGAACATAGGTTATAGGATAGTTTTAATAAACAACTAAACACTAAAAAACCAAAAACAAAAACAAAACAAATGTTTCATTTTTTGAGATATTCAAAGTTCCAATACACACAAGTGAAAGCATTTAGCTTTGTTCGTATAGTTGAATGTAACCAAGTAAAACTTTATTCATTGAAAACAGTCCATAACATTGTGCTCGCTTATCTCAAATGGACCTTAAAAGCAATAAAATTACACCTAAACCAATGTAATTTATTCATAAATGTTTTAAGTTTTTAACCAATCCACGTCAACTTTGTACAAGTTCCTGATCTCGAAATCTCCCACTTTAGCAGCCAAAGGGAACCTCTTGGTAGATGCGCACCGGCCACACCGAGTCACCGACCCTTGTTGGTTTTCTCCCCCAATGGCCAACACAAGCCCCATGTTTAAGCTCTCTCCAATGCATACCCGTACATATTTGCAGGGCAATGAGATCAAAATCATCTCTTCTATTGAATTTTAGATTTCAGATGAATCATTAATAAATTTTGGATGTAATGGTGATTGGAAAGTGTTGATAAATAATCTCACATTGCTTGTGGACAATACCTTGAGCGTGTTTATAAGGAGTGGGCAACCCTCTCTTGGGCTGTGTTTGACAACCGGTTTTAGGGCATGTGTATTGGCGGTGCACTGTTTAGTAACTTTGAATGGGTCTGCCAAAAGCTGCAGCATGAAAGACAGTGAACAGTGCACTTGCTTCAAATAAGCAAACTGCAGCTGAAAATGGGCGCATTATTTGAAGTAAGTGCACTGTTCTCTGTCTTTCATGCTGTAGCTTTTGGCAGACCCATTCAAAGTTACTAAACAGTGCATAGCCAACGCACATACCCCAAAACCGGTTGTCAAACACAGCCTTATTGAACCAGTTTTTAGGGTTTAGATGAATGGAGCCCATAGTACTTACCCCATGGCAATGACTAAAAAAAATACTGACCTGTACGTGAGGGGAGGTGTTATGAATAATCCTACATTACTTGTGGATAAGACCTTGGGCGTGTTTATAAGTAGTGGACAACCCTTTCTAATTGAACCGGTTTTATAAGATGAGTTAGGCCCATGAATTTCTTCAGAAAGTACACTGAAGCATTTATCTTTTGAAAATCTGTGCAATAAAATAGAATGGCCTCATCAGCCATGTTCCCTCTACTTGAGTTGGATTGACCATTGCTTTGCCTATAAATAGCAGCACTTTCAACTGTAAAAACCAACAGCCTAGTATAAGTATAACCATCATCGTCATTTAAGTTTCCAAAGCTCTGTTTCTATTATTTGCTAACGTTATAATCATGGCAGATCAGCAATCAAACGGCCTGGAAAGTGAGACTGCCCCAAAGGATGCAGGAGAATCGATGAATTCTGCAGCTTTCTTCAAAAAGAAAGAGGAAAAGAAACCCCAAGAGGATGTGGCCATGACAGATGGGGAGACAATGAAGGAAGAAGAGAAGCTCACTCTCATGGAAGAGCTCCACCAGTCTGAAAGCAACTCTAGCTCGGTAAGCTCTCATTTTACCCTTATGTTAGAATATAAATTAAATAATCAAATTCATCATTTCTTATCGGTTTAAGTTTTTTGAAATGAGGATTTATCAATCTGACATTGAGTTAGTGAAGGAGATAACGCTACAATATCGAAGCATGCATATTGTTTAATAAGCAAACAGTTCATTTCGTCATCATTATTCACTGACAAAACCCAGCTTGCTTTGAAAATGTGCAGTCTAGTGATGAAGAAGATGGAGAAGGAGAAAAGAAAAAGAAGAAGAAGAAGAAAGGGTTAAAGGAAAAAATATTTGGCGAAAAGGAAGAGGGCAATAGGAACCGTAAAGACACAATCACTCCGGTTGCGAATGACAATGAAGTAGCAAATGCAGAAGCAACCAACCCAGAGGAGAAGAAAGGATTTATAGAGAAAATCAAAGAAAGGCTTCCAGGAAAGCACAAGAAGGCAGAAGAGGGTGGTTCTGCAGAGTGTGCTGCAAATGAGCATTCCCCTGAAGGTGAGGCTAAGGAGAAGAAAGGAATCTTGGAGAAAATCAAGGAGAAGCTGCCAGGGTGCCAGAAGAATGAAGAGAAGAAGGATATCTAAATGATTTAAGTGCTTCAAGTGCATGCACAAGTACTCTTGATTGTGTGATGTCTGTTTTTCAACTGTTGTTTTCTTTTCTTTTTGTACCTTCGGTAGGACTTTTGCTTAATGCCTCATAAAGGCCATCTTTTAATAGCCAAAATTTCATCTACTTTGCCTTAACCAAGTGACTATTTTCGTCAGTTGAACCCATTTTAGTGTTAAAGGTAGAAATGGGATATTTTGGACCTGTTTAATCTCTGCTTCTCAAGTTCTTGTGCTTCAAAATCTGATGCTCCACTGACTGCCCATCAAATCACAGGGTTTCTACATTTCATTCATTGGGCATATGACATCATTGACCGAAATCGGAACCTTGTTTCCGTTCTTCGCCTACCACAAATCATATTTCCCGAGCAATTCTTGATCCATGAATAAATTTCACTATTGTCA
The DNA here is from genome assembly GCF_965113065.1 of Corylus avellana. NCBI lineage: Eukaryota > Viridiplantae > Streptophyta > Magnoliopsida > Fagales > Betulaceae > Corylus > Corylus avellana. The sequence goes on along the minus strand of NC_142491.1, from coordinate 20,008,414 downwards.
ACATTCAAACATGAAAGCCTAGCAGATCTTGTTATCATATATCTCACATACAACAAATGAAATTTACATTGTCCCTTCATCCATTTGCAGGTCTTAAATATCCAAGATGCTACAGGAAAATTAAAACACTAGTACATTGGATTTGTAAAGATGAAAACAAAAAAGAAAAAAGAAATTTCTACGGGCCAAAAAGAGAACTGAATTTCCCACTTGAGACACCCAATATACATGGCAAACACAAGTGTAACTCATTCACTGGTAAACACATGAATTTGTCAGATTATGGGGTTTGCCGAGTCTATTGCCTCTAAGAGTAACAGAGCATCTGACTCTTCTATAAAACTTGGACTTCACAAGTCTTCCCAAAATGTAGGCCCTCGACCTTACCACAAGTGTTAGGTTCATTGGAATTGCCATTTTCACATGGTGCTCTCTCAGGTCTGGAATTGCAGAAATCCCACCATAGAGTGGCACTTGATGCCCTAGCACAACTGTCACTACCGTTCGCTGGCTCTTCCTTGACTGATAAAACTTTTTCATCTATTACATTAATCGTTACAAGTTAATTAGAGAAGACCATCACAAAGATCATAAGGCATCACCAAATGTACAAGGTCAAACGAGAAAGTGGACTCCATTGAGAATGGAGTAAAGAATATTTGAATGAAAGTAACTTTTATAGGAATCGGCACAAACCAAGCCTTTTGTACCCTTCAATAAGAAATTGTCATGTCAACGTAGAATACGAAAGCTGAAAAAGACAAAAGACACCATATTATTTTTTTGTTATCTTCCACAAAATTCCCATTCCACCAATTCCCTCTCCTCTGCCGAAAGCCACCGCCTCCGTCATTGTTTTGGGATTTTTTTTTTTTTTCATTTACCCCCTTCCTCTTGTATTTCGAAAAGAGAGAGAAGAACACAAGGGAGAGAGAAAAGTGAGACAGGTTGTGAGGATGACAAAAAAATTTGAAAATCATTCAAACTATGGTTGTCTCCCCGATTAAAATCTATGTTCTTTTTTGGATTGGGTATGCTTTCGACGTTGTTTGATAGTGTTATTGAGCTTAAGCTATGTTTGAGGGAAATTTTTGTCCAAACTCAAAATCATTAATTCAAACCAGTTTGAGGTAAACCTTTGTGTTTAAAACAGACTTACCGTTACAATAGTACATTGCAATGCTAGAGAGGTAAATGAGAGAACATGACCCTAAATAGGATCAAATGGTATAAAAGATCTATGTAAACCATCCCATAGAGCTGGTATTAAAGTTTATTGAGTTGTGTTAGGACATTATGACTTCTGTCTTGATCTGTGTTTATGAAATAACCATGTATGAAGTACCTCTGTTTTTCATTTGTACAAGAATCTTTTAACATTATAACTTCCTACAACTAAAGTACCCATGTCTATTTTTTAGCCTACATTTTCCATCAAATGGCCATGATTTTACAAGCAGACAAATGGAGGAAATTCCCAATGCGAGAATGCTTTTTGTTTTTTGTTTGGAAAAAGGTTTTGATATGACATGAAGGTGAAAACAATTTTTAGTTTTTTTTAGTTTTTTTTTTTTTTTTTTAGTTTTATTTTGAGAAATGCTAAGGGTAGATGAATACTAACATAATGTGTAGCTTATTCATTGATATTCATAGTATTTTTCTTTATTAATTGTATTAATCATCTCCAAATGAATAAGCTCCTCGTAATGTTAGTAAAAAAGTGAAGACCTCTTGCATTTCTCTTATGTTTTTATATCACATTAACCAATTCCGTCCTCATTTCCTATCTCAAAGCTATTTTGTTTGTTTGTGATGAAACCACGTCTAAAAATCTATTTTCCATGTTTCAGAAGTCAACAAAATTTTACAGACACTCTCTCAAAGAATCCTAACAAGCAATCCAAGCAATGCAAAAGATCCCCTCCCAAGCAACCTTGGCTGACAAAACCAAGCAAATACAAACAAAAATGGACCCTAACCCTATCGAGCTTTCCAACGTCAGGGGCTCCGATTCTTATCGGTGCAGCCTTGTGGCAGCTTTTTTTGCAGGCACCCTAATAAATAATATATCCAATCAATTCAAACTTCCTCTGCGGCTCCCACCTCCCAAGGTCACAAAGCCATCAAAGAAATGACCCCACGCCTAACCACTCCGAAATTACCAAACGACCCACAAAATAATACGCATCCATTTATATTTTGGCAGGGATTAAACAGACTTTCCGTACAAAATTTTACTGACCTGTCCTGAGGCAAGTTGGAGCTGGTAATAGTGAAGCTCCAACGGGGTAGCCGTGACGTGGACGCCGAAGAACGTGGCAGGATTTCTGTACACCAATTTGACCGTCGAATTCAACGACAGCATATCCGTTGCCACGCCGGAGTGATCACTCCCCGCCTGTATGTTGAAGTTCCCGAACACTATGTTCTGCCCCAGAAAAACAAAAGAGACAAACATTTATCCTACATGTTTTTTTATTCCAAATTTAATAATTTATTACTTTTTTAGATTATTTTACAATGAAAATATATTATTTTGAATTAAATAACTTGGGCAACATTCTTATCCCTGTGCACAAAATCTAAAATAATTTGATTTGCGGGCTTTAACGATTCATTTTACAATTAAAACGTCGTACACCAGCGAGAAACTGAGTCGTCGACTCGGGAACCACCCGAACCGAGTCGAGTAGTCGACTCGGTGAAGGCAGAGAGAGTGAGTACCTTGACGAAGACCTTAGGCTTGTAACTCTTGCTCGCGCCCCACAGAATCAACGAGAAAACCGTGAAGAGAGTGACGAAGAGAAAAACGAAGCAAATATACAACCTCACATTGCGGCTCAAACCACCGAAGCCTCCGACGCCGTCTTCGTCGTCGTCGTCGTCGGCGTCGGCGTCGGACTCTGGCTCCTTCCGTAGCTTCTTCCAGGCGGAGGGGTTTCTGGGGTTCTTGAGGGGAGCGGAGAAGCGCGAGGTGGAGGACTCACGGGAGTGGTGGATCGGCGAGCAGTGGTAGTAGTGGTGCGGCGAGCCCATGGGGCTGGACCCGTAGGACATTTTCTCGACGTCGTGGTTCGAGGGGCTCTGGACGAAGTAGACGGGTCTACGAGGCGAGCGCGGAGGCGACGAGCCCTGGTCCATGCTCGTCACCTCGGAGTCCGACTTCACGTGCATTGTCACAGCCATGGATAGAGTTGTCAAAAGGTTTTGTGGGGTTTTTCTCCTTGTCTCTGTTTTTTTTGGTTATGTGTACGAGAAAGGAAGTGACAGGTATTGCTAAAGTACTCAGCGATATAAAGAGAGTTCTATTCTATGTGGAAAGTATTTGAATTGCGACCTTCGATGTTTTTTTTTTTAATATTATATATAAAGTTTAATTAATTAATGAGACTTATCCATTTTTTATTTTTATCCAAAATAAGTAAACAAAACACTAAAAAACTATCTATACATCAGATTATATGCCTCTCCAATATAAAATACATTTATATTGCATTTATATACTGTTTATACATTTATTTTATTAATATGTTATTTTTTTCTCCACATCTTTTTTCTCAAAATTTTTGCTACAATTTCTCTTTCTACATTTCTTTTATTTTAAAAGTTAAAAAATAAGATTTTTAAGAAAAATATAATATCTGATGTATGATATCTTTTAAAATTTATTAGCTAAACTAGATAAAGTGAGTTTTGATTAATCATTTTACATAAAAACATACATAAATCAACATAAATGCTCTTACACAAGACTTGCGAATCTACAAATTTAATGATAAATTTGTAAAAAATATAAGTTAAAAGAAAGATGTGTAATATATTTTTTATATAAAAAATAATAATAACAAAAAAATAAAAAATAAAAAGGCTAGCAAAGTGAACAATGGTGATTATATTCTACTCATTTGTTTGTTAAAAGTCGTGCAAAAAAAAAAAAAAAAAACTTAAACCATAAGAGCAAGGTTAGATGAATTAGAATTTTGGAAAAATATAATATCTTATGTATGATATCTTTTAAAATTTATTAGCTAAACTAGATAAAGTGAGTTTTGATTAGTCATTTTACATAAAAATATACATAAATCAACATAAATGCTCTTACACAAGACTTGCGAATCTACAAATTTAATGATAAATTTGTAAAAAATATGAGTTAAAAGAAAGATGTGTAATATATTTTTTATATAAAAAAAAAATAAAAAAAGGCTAGCAAAGTGAACAATGGTGATTATATTCTACTCATTTGTTGGTTAAAAGTCGTGCAAAAAAAAAAAAAAAAAAAAAAAAACTTAAACCATAAGAGCAAGGTTAGATGAATTAGAATTTTGGAAAATATCCATATAGATATATTTGTTCTTTTAAAAAATAAAAACATAAAAATATTCTTTAAATATAATTAATTTGATATTATTATTTTATCTTTAAAAAAAAAAAAATCCTATTAATATGCATAAATATTTTCATTAGGAAGTTCGAATAAGGGAACGAGGTTGGATGTTTATTAATAATGTGTAGTCTCTTGTCAATTGTCATCCCTAGGACTAGCATCCTCTGTGGGCGTATGGTTCACGCTTTGCCCGACAGAACACGCTGCTTCACTGTTTGTGTGGACATGGAAAGATATCTGTGTAGATTACTGCTATTTAAAAAAAAAATAGGAAACTACTACAACGAATTTTTACTTTGTCAATATGAATTATTAATTGACACCTGATCTCATGAATTATTGTGTTCAAAATCTCCTTTTATTAGTTAAATGCTCTTTTCTTTAGTTAAATGTGTTAATTCAGACGGTTTAAATGACAATGCGTTATAATGTATGAGGACAAAGTGACAATACGTGTTCATAAGGTAAAGTGACCATAAATTATAGTTCATGAAAGCAAAATAACAGGTAGACCGTCTTAATTAACGCTTTTGACTGACGGAATAAGCCTTTGACTGATAGAAAGAAGGTTTTGGGCACAAAATAATAGTTCATGGGGTCGAATATCATAGTTGGTAGTTCATGGAAGAAAAATACTAATGCGTTGTAGTTCATAAAAGCAAAAAATAATTTCTCCAAAAAAAAAAATTAATAATTAATTTGGTAGTGTTTAAATTTTTAATTTATTGAATAAATTAATTTCAATTATTTTGATGCGGGAGATCAGCTGGGCCGGAATGAATGAGAATGGGGCACGGGTGATGCACGCTCAGTGATCCCTGTGGTATGGAATGTCCGCCTTAACCCTAGTTAAACATGAAAGGGAGGGCTCTCGAGTAAGGGTATTGTTGGGCCATGGCAGCATGTAGTCTGTAGTTGATGGTTTTTGGGATCACTGCGGCCGATGGAGTGCAGGTTGGGGTTGCAGACTTGGACCCATATATATATATATATATATATATATATATATATATATATATTATATGGTTGGATTTAATTGACCTTTTTTTTCTTCTTCTTTTTCGGTTTTTACCTTTTGGTTGCTGGTTTGTAATCTAATCTACGGTCTGAGTCTGTAATTGATGAGGAATTCAACAGTCTTTCCAAGGAAGCCCGTCTGACCTTTTAATGGCAATCAAGTGCAAGCTCTTATTACGGTGGACCCACTTCTGTTAATTTCCAGTTTCTTTTAAGAGTCTCAAGCTAGCCTTCCATTTTAGGTACAGTAATGTGTATCGGTTAATGCGGTGACAACCAAAAGTTTAAGGACCCAGATCCATTATATTTAAGAGTTAAAATAAATACCATATTTTATGGTCTTATTATAAGAAAACTAAATAACTCATTATATTTTCTAAATAAAAAGGCAACGCATAAATAGTCTATTTTTTTTATAAAGTGATTTATTAGTTTGTTTCTCTCTCAAAACAAAAAATAATGTACCACTCATTTTCCTCCCAAAACAAAAACAATTTACATTTCTTCTTCCTCATGTCAAAGTGTAAGAAAATCTCAACTATTTTACCTTCTTGTGGTAATTCTGACAAAAAAAAAAAAAAAAAAAATCTCTTACACAGCGTAAGTCACACCCAAGCCCCCAAACAACTCATAATTTGTTCCCACGTTTCTAAACTAGTTCAAAACGTTACATTTAAAGAAAATAAACGACAAACACATTGATGTCAACAACCAAAATCATTTGTAAGGCTAGGTGAACATGGACTTACTAGATTTGACGATGAATAACACTTCAGCAAACATACATATATTCAGCTTTTCAAAAAGAGGATTATATATATCTTTTGTATAAAAGGTTGGCGTTCTTGAGAATGCTTTCCAAACTTATGTATCATGTACGTAATACTCTTTCCAATAAGAGAATTGAGTAATACTCTTTACTCATCCATGAAAGAAAAATAATAAAATAAATGAAATAAATAAATAAATATTATGTAAGACATTGATTCAACGGCACCAAACAAGAAAGTTCCCCCGCCGAACAATTGACAAAGACATGAGTTTTCACGGGCCAAATGGCTATATATGGAGGAAGTATTAATCATATAATTAAAGATCTTTCAGTCTTTACAGGTCTACTGACTTAGTGGCGCTATTGGACAAGAGCTACTTTAGACCTACAATTGTTGCATCAAATACGCCTACTACCGCTCCTTGATTGAGGAAATTTGAATCCTCAGCAATTCTAATGGCAAGGCCGATTGCTCTTTTGTCTACATATAGAAATCGGTTGTCCAAATTTTACAAAAAATTCCGACACCTTAATAGAGAGGAAAGCTTACCTATATGGGTCCCCAAGGGGTAACTTAATCCATTTTGGATTATGTTTCATGAAGCAGAGGTCATTAATTCAAATCTCTTTCCCCCTTATCTTGTGTGGACATGTCCAAAATAAATAAATAAACAAAGAAAGAAAGAAAGCTTGCCTATTTGGAGCAGTTAGGTCCCATAATTTCGGATCGAAATTTTTTAGAATTTCCTTTAAATTTGAAATTCTCAAATTTATAAATCTCAGTCATTCATCTCATCCTTCTTTTTTTTGAAACAGTTCAATCTGATTCATTGATAAACGAGCATAAAGCTCAAACGACCCAGAGCAAAGCTCTAAAACAACTATAGCTGAAGCTCCGAGGTTACAAGCGTCAAAGATGACGTATTACATTTCAAACTCATACAAAATTCGCTAACTTCTGACTAATTTTCAAATTAAACAGTAGATATGCGACAAACAAACTCAAACCAATGTATAGGTACCTTTTATTCCTCGGCTCTCATTCCTCGGCATTGAGGGCAGAGAACTCCTAGCCAAAACTCATCCCCCTTGACCCGAAAGCTAGGATAACGTTCACATCCACAACCCGAAAGTCTAGACCAAATCAACTACCTCGAAGGGCATCAGGCTGGCAGATCGAGAGAGAAGACTGAGCATTATTACAAGCAAAAGCAAAACCGATACATGGAAACAAAACAAGACAGAAAGAACAAAAAAAAGGAAAGCCAAACAAAATTACAGCGAAATAACCAACAAAAAAAAAAGCACACTAAAAGGATGACAGTAGTCGAAAAGAAGAGCCAATCGCGAGCTCGCCAAAAATCGAAAACGAAAAAGGGCGTTGGAAGCTCATCACGATGAGGGGTGAGAGAAAAGGCCAAGCAGAGGACGGTGGGTGGTGGAGCAAGCGCGGAGGAGATTTGCGGCGCACTCAAACGAATGGGAAAGTTTGAGTGAAACCCCATGAGTATCACCCACAAAGAGTACCTAAACAAGCAGAAACAACAAAAGCAAAAATAGAAAGAAACAAACACCACAAACTCTAGCAACAAAAAGAAAGGAGAGAATACAAGAAAATAAAACAAAGAAACAAGAAACCCAAAACACAATCCACGTTTGGGAGGAAGGTTGCCGGGGGAAAATGGCCACATCGCGAAGAACCTGGACGGAGCCAAAGAGGATAGGTGGAGGGGCGAGCGACGACGCGGGTTCGGCAAGGATAGTAGATCAGGCATAGAACGGCTGATCCAAAAGCCTAGGGCATAAAAAGGTGACCAAAGGAGGGGGAAGAGGCATAGAGGAAGGGAAAGGAAAAAATTGCCCAAAGAGTTAAGAGCATCAGGTAAATAGGCTAGCTCGCTAAGAGAAAGAGGATGATGGAGGGGAGGGGGTGTTGTAAAATTAAATGGATAGTGCAAAAATTCTTATTGATGCTAAATAATATTAATCCAAACAATTAACAATAAGATAAATAGAATACAATAAATAAAAATAGAGTAAGGAAAAATCTCACAAAGCTATAGAATAACGCAAGAACGTTGTTCTTAAAGGTTGATTTCGTGCCTCCCGGAGTGTATAACTCGGTGCGATCGGATCTCTTGACACGCAACTTCCCAGGATTATACTATAGAGTCTACCTTCGTTAAGAACGCACTTTCAAGTAACGAAGATCAAATGAACAACTCTTTCTCAAATTGAAGAGGATGAAAAAATTGAGTAGCAAATAACTTTATTTTTCTCTTTGGTAACAAAGAAAAATTCTGGAGCATGAAAATGAAATCTTACTAAAAAGTAATATTTTTTATGATAATTTGTCAAAGTTAAACACTTGCTTATATAGACATGAGAAATCTTTTTTTTTTCTTTTAAAACTCATTATCATGAAATGTATGTATTAAAACCAACGGTCAAAAAACAACAATCATATAATCCATGTATTTAAGACAAACGGTCAACAAAAAATCAAACAATCAACAGATAAAATCAAACGGTCAACAAAGCTTATATATTGAAGACAAATGGTTTTTAATGTAAAAACCAACGGTAAAAAATACATTAAAACTAGCAGTTAAACAATAGTTTGTACAAATTTTTTATTCCCTAACAACCATATATCTGATTTTTCCATAATAAAAACTCATCAATGGATTTTATTGTCAAATGGTCAAAAAATTAATAGGTAAATAAAAATCAATATTTGTAACATCACAACAATCCCCCACATGTTACAAATATTAGAATAGAAGGAGATTGAAAGCATGCATCAATGTAGTACTCGAAAGTTTTAACCACAACTAGGATAAATAAGTAAGAACTTAATGAATTGTAGTAGAGTTAGACTCTTTTAACCAAATTCATAAAATAAGCAAACTTATCACCCACATAACTTTCTCCAAAAGAAAATTAATAAATAAATAAGAATTAAAAAAAAATTGGGTTGTTCTGCGGGTTGGCGCCTTATACAGGCCATGCGCCCCTAGGTTTCATGAGCGCTCTAGAGACCTACCCAAGTCTTATAGGAAGCGGCACCACCTCCACACTCACATAGGTGGTATCCATCAAGAGTGTGCGCAGGTAACACCACATCCCAACAGGTAGGGACTATGGAACCATTAAGAGTTTTAAATTCATCCTTAATCACCCTGCATCTTTGTATTGTCTTACACCATAGGGATGGACTCATCAAGAATCTTCTCAACAAGATAGTGAAATAACATAGAATGACAATACCACACCATGATCACTTGTGACTTCGTTTCCCACTAAACCTCATTCATAGGATCTCCAATCACAGAGGTTGGGTATCCATCACAGTGTCATCATTTAGGTATCAGTCCTATCCCCCTCGATTTTTCACTCACCAACCTTCTTGCTAGTGGCTTGGTCAAAGGATCTGCCAAATTCCTTTCTGACCTCACAAAATCCATGGATGTTACACCGGTCTCAATAAGATGTCTCACAATATTGTGCCTTAATCAGATATGTCGACTTTTCCCATTATAGATCTTGCTCTTGGCTCGAGCTATTGCAGCCTGGCAATCACAATGAATACAAACAGGTGGAACTGGGTTAACATATAAAGGCAAATCAATCAAAAGGCTCTTTAGCCATTCAGCTTTAGTTCCAACCTTCTCCAAGGCAACTAACTCTGCCTCCATTATGGATCTTGCTATGCAAGTTTGTTTGGAGGACTTCCAAGATATAGCTCCTTCTGCTAATGTGAACACATAGCCATTAGTAAGCTTTAGTTCATCTGAATCAAAAATCCAATTAGCATCACAGTACCCTTCTAATATAGCAAGAAAACCATAATATGACAAACCATGATTAATTGTGCCCTTTAAATATCTCAACAATCTAGAGATTGCACCCCAATGCTCAACACTAGGATTATGAGTATATCTACTCAATCTACCGACAACATATGCAATATCAGGGCGTGTACAGTTTGCCAAGAACATTAAACTACCAATGATTTGTGCATATTTCTCTTGTGAAACACTACCATCATGATTCTTAACCAAATGTATTTTAGAATCATATGGTGTAGACATAGGTGAATAATCAAAGTACTAAAATCTTTTAAGCATCTTTTTAACATAATATGACTGAGATAAAGTAATATAATTATTATCTTTAAGAACTTTAATGCCCAATATAACATTAGCTTCACCCATGTCTTTCATATCAAAATTAGATGAAAGAAATCTTTTAGCTTCATGCACAACATTAATGTTGGTTCCAAAAATAAGCAAATCATCGACATATAAACAAATAATGACACCTTCATTATTACTAAACTTGCTATAAATGCATTTATTTCCACCGTTAATAGAATAAGCATTAGACAACATCATTTTGTCAAATTTTTCATGCTATTATTTAGGAGCTTGTTTTAATCTGTACAAAGATTTCACCAATTTACAAACTTTGTGTTCTTGACCGGGGATTACAAGTCCCTCGGGTTGCTTCATATAAATTTCTTCTTCTAAATCACCATTTAGAAATGCAGTTTTAACATCCATTTGATGTACCACAAGTTTGTAAATAGAAGCAATAGCAAACAATATTCTAATAGATGCAATTCTAGTAACCACAGAATAAGTGTCAAAATAATCAACATTTTGCTTTTGCTTGTAGCCTTTAGCCACCAAACATGTCTTGTATTTATCTATTGTACCATCGGGTTTGAGTTCCTTCTTGAACACCCGCTTACAACCAATTGGTTTGGTCTAGGGCTGGTAATTTTGACACAACCCGTGAACCCAACACAAACACGACACGAAATAAACAGGTATTAGGTTTGGGCTTACCGGTTTCGGGTCTTAATCGGGTCTACCCGATTAAGACACGATTAAATTATTGTCTAGCGGGTCGACCCACCAGACACATTTAATAAATGGGTCTGGCGAGTCTAGCGGGTTAGTCAGGTCTAGCGGGTCAGCCGGGTCTCGGGTGACCCATTGGACCCATTTAAATTTTTATTTTTTATTTTTTTTTAAAAAGAAAAACCCTATGTCTATATGGGTCTATATATTAAAACATTTTCTTTTAAAACTTTTTGTTGAAGAATGCAGCTACTTGGACAGTTAGGATAAATTTAACTAGTCCTTTTGGCTCAAGAGATCCCTTTATTAAATTATTTTTTTCAATTTTGATTAAGGGTTTTTTAAAACGGGCCGGGCCGGGTCAGGTTGGGTCGTGTTACCTATTTAGCGCACGAGTTGTGTTGGGTCGTGTCTACCCAATATGACTCAGTTATGCTAAACGGGTTAAGCAGGTTGTGTCGAGTTACCTGAATATTTTTTGTGTTATAATCGTGTCATACCCGCTAACCCATTTAGATAAACGAGTCGTATTCATGTTTCAGGTAATCAGGTCGCGGGTCCTAATTGTGTCTACCCGGTTACCCATTTTGCCAGCCCTAGTTTGGTCTTAGGAGGTAATTCAACAAGTTCTCATGTATGGTTAGACATAATTGAATCTAATTCATTATTAATAGCTTCTAACAAAAAAAGTGCATCAATAGATTTGATTGTTTCATTATAACATATCGGATCATCATCAACAATATAAGTAATAAAATCATTACCGAAATTCCTTTCCGTTCTAGCTCGCTTGCTCTTCCTCAATTCTTGCACATCATCAACAATTTCATTAAAAGTATTCATGCAATAATTTTTTCTTATTTTTCAAAGGAAACACATTCTCAAAGAAAATAGCATTTTCAGATTCAATAATAGTATTGTAATCTAAAACATCACTCTTAATAACAAGAAATTTATAACATGAACTATTGTAAACATAACCAATAAAAACACAATCACAAGTTCTAGAGCCAAGTTTCCTCTTTTTAGGCTCGAGTAGCATAACCTTTGCTAAACACCCCCACACTTTGAGGTATTTCAAACTAGGCTTACGACCTTCCCAAAGTTCGTAAGGAGTTTTACTGGTTTTCTTATAAGGCACTTTATTTTGAATGTGACAAGCCGAAAGAATGGCTTCCCCCCACATGTTAATGGGTAGCCCGGAACTAACAAGCATAGCATTCATCGTTTCTTTCAAAGTTCTATTCTTTCTTTCGGCTACTCCATTAGATTCTGGTGAATAAGGAGGTGTAACTTCATGTATTATGCAATTTTATTCACAAAATTCCTTAAAAGGATTAGACTCATATTCACCACCCCTATCGGTCCTTAGTCTTTTAATCATTTTATTCTTTTGATTTTCAATTTCAATTTTGTATTTTATGAACATTTCTAAGGCTTTATCTTTGGATCTTAATAAATAAAGTTTAGTAAATCTAGAGTAATCATCAACAAATATCACATAATATTTTTTACTACCGCTAGTCATTGTGTACTTTAAATCACCCAAATCGCTATGTATTAAGCCAAGAAGTTCATTTTCTCTTGTAATAGATTTACAAGGTTTTTTAGTGATTTTAGTCTTAGCACATACTTCACATTTATCCATATTGGTTTCACTTAGTGAATTAATAATTTCGGTTTCTTTCATTTTCTTGATGTACCCAAGATTTACATGTCCAAGTCTACCATGCCAAATATTAATAGAATCAACCAAGTATGCACAAGAAGATGGATTTTCATTAACAGTATTAGCAACATTTAATACAAAAAGACCTTGATCTTCATAGCCTTTACCAACAAACATATCATGCTTAGTTAAGGTAACAATGCCACCATCAAATAAAACCTTAAGTCCTGCCTTACCAAGTAAGTGTACCGAAACAAGATTGTGACGGAAATGAGAAACATGTAGAACATCGGAGAATGAAAGGGTTTTACCCGAAGTTAGGTTTAAGAGAGCTTTCCCTTTGCCTACCACAGGCATAGATCTATTGTCTCCAACAATTACCTGCTCAGTATTCTCCCTTATTGGTGTGTAGGAGGATAAATCTTCTTTATTTCTACAAATGTGCCTAGTAGATACGGAATCAATCACCCATCCTTTTACTTCTGTAGTCATATTAGCTTCGGATACGACAGTTGCAATGATCTCTTCCACTTCCGTCACATTTGCCTGATTTTTTGATATTGATCCTCTGTAGTTGTTGGTAGTCTTTTGCTTACATACCACTGCATAAGGACCTGCTTTGCCACAAACAAAACAATTGACCCTTTTCTTTTGTATTAGAGAATGAGATGTGTTGAGTTTTTTCTTATTATTCCAAGGTTTTCTTTTGGGCTTATGGTCAAATTTCTTGTAGTGTTGTGGAGGCCTACTAAATCTCTTTTCTACTAAATTAGCTTTGGAAATAATTTCCTTACCTTTGTTAACCTTTTTCCAAAGACCTATTCATCTTTTCTATTTTAATATGCACTATGGTTTGTTGAAGACTCATGAAAGTCTTCTTTTGGTTGAAATGAAGTTTATACTCCTTCCAAGAGTCGGGTAATTTTTCAACCAGACACTGGGTCATAAAACTTTTGAGTAGACCATCACCCTCTTTGGCTAATTCAGCAACTATGTTATGAAACTCATGAATTTGAGAAGTGATACTCTTTTCATTAGTCATTTGAAAATGTAAGAAATTGCTTACAGCAAATTTCTTAGTACCCTCATCCTCAATCACATATCTACCAACTAATTCATCTCATAAGTCTCTAGCAATAGTAAAATGGCAATAAACATCAAACAATTCATTAGATAAAGAATTCAATATAGTATTCACACATAATGTATTAGCCATTTCCCAATCTCTTAATTCTTTGGATTGTTTTTCAGATTCCTCATCCGGTCTAGGCTTAGTTAGAGCACTATAAATTTTTGTAAAATTTAAAATTGCAAGAACCTTTTGTTGCCAACATTTAAAATTATTTCCATCAAAAGATTCAATTTTTTTGTAGCATCTGGAAGAACTTTAGCAGCAGCGAGAATTTGTGCATCCATGATCAACCTTTAAGATTGTTGTAAAATTAAATGGATGGTGCAAAAATTCTTATTAATGCTAAATAATATTAATCCAAATAATTAACAATAAAATAAATAGATTACAATAAATAAAAATAGAGTAAGGAAAAATCTCATAAAGCTATAGAATCACGCAAGAGCGTTGTTCTTAAAGATTGATTTCGTGCCTCCCGTAGTGTATAACTTAGTGCGATCGGATCTCTTGGCACGCAACATCCTAGGATTAGACTATAGCGTCTACCTTCGTTAAGAACGCACTTTCAAGTAACGAAGATCAAATAAATAACCCTTTCTTAAATTGAAGAGGATGAAAAAATTGAGTAGTAAATAACTCTATTTTTCTTTTTAGTAACAAAGAAAAATTCTGGAGCATGAAAATGAAATCTTACTAAAAAGTAATATTTTTGATGATAATTTGTCAAAGTTAAACACTTGCTTAGATAGACATGGGAAATCTTTTTTTTTCTTTTAAAACTCATTATCATGAAATTTATGTATTAAAACCAACGGTCAAAAAACAACAATCATATAATCCATGTATTTACAACAAACAGTCAAAAAATAAAATCAAACAGTCAACAAAGCTTATATATTGAAGACAAATGGTTTTTTAATGTAAAAACCAACGTTAAAAAATACATTAAAACCAGCGGTTAAAAAATAGTTTGTAAAAGTTTTTTATTCCCCAACAACCATATATCTAATTTTTCCATAATAAAAACTCATGAATGGATTTTATTGTCAAATGGTCAAAAAATTAATAGGTAAATAAAAACCAATATTTGTAACATCACAACAGGGGGGAGGCAGAAGAGGGAGAGGGGAGGAGGGCCGGAGGGGGGAGGGAATCATTCATCTCATCTAAGCGTCTAAAATAAATGCTGAAACATGGCGATGGTAGCTTTGTCATTAAATTTCCTCATTAAATGCTTAGATGTGATGAACGACTGAGATTTATGAATTTAAGAATCTGAAATTTAAAGGAAATTTTAGGGGATCTCAATCCCATAGTTTCTCTCTTAATATATATATATATATATATATATATATATATATATAGGGCTATCAATTTTTAACACAAACTTGACACGAAATTAAGATGTTAGAGTTTTGTATAATTGGGTGTCGGTCAACTTGAATTAACCCGTTTAATATACAAGTCAATGCTGGGTCAACCTATTCAACCCAAGGGTGACTCACGTACTAAATCATTTTTTTCTTTTAACATTTTTTTTATAAAAAAAATCACTAAACCTAAAAGTAAAGTAAACCGGTTATTCATTTATTTGAGTTAGTTTCCAAATTACGGATAGTGTTGCGTCAGCCCAACATGAGCTCTTTATCGAATGAGTAACACCCACTTACTTAAATGAGCTGTATTAAAATTAAAAAATTTAACCCATTTAACCAAATAAATCATGTCATGATTGATCGACAGGTCCGTACACACCATCCCTAAATTCCTCGTCCGTTCAGAAAAAGTCACTTCGTGGTTTATAATAATGCTTTACAAAATCTTGGAAGGAGAAAATGTTTTTGCTTCCCAATCACAGTAAACCTCATTTCAAATAACCACAGAAATGAACATAAAACCCAATATCAAAAGCCCAAATAATTTTATGCCCATCGTTATTCCTTACTCAATTGAGCCTGGGCCTCCACTTCCTGGGTCACCTCAAACTCTTTGATTAATTCAGGATCAACATTCTCCTCAGGCTCCCACGTGGCTTCCTCCATATCCGTCCATTTCACCAAGTACTCTCTGCCCCCATCGTCACCAACTCTTTTCCCCACCACTCCCTCTGCCACAGCATATTCCAGCCCAGCCTCATAGTCCCTCACCAGATCCTCCCCTATCAAACCAGCCTTGACCCACTCATTATCTCCACCGTCCTTCCATTTGACCAAATACTCCACATGATCACCCTTCCCTCTCTTCTCCAATATCTCCTGCACCTCCGCGTACTCGAATATTGCCCCCTCCAACATCCTAATCACACTCTCAAGCCCCAATCTCCTTGCAAATTGCACGGGGTTTCCTTTAGGCGTAACCTTCAAGATCTCTTTCGCCAAATCCAACGGCGCACGTCCCTTGTCATCTTCAATCTCCGGGTCCGCACCAAGCTCCAGCAACACCTTAACAACACCCGGCTTAACATACCCAGCCGCCATATGAAGAGCCGTCAAGCCGCCGCTGCTATCGCGATGGTCAAGGTTCGCGCCGGCTTCGGCTAGGAGCTTGACACATGGCTCGGATCCGAGCCCGGCAACAAAAATAAGCGCGGTTCGCCCATCTTGGTCCACGGCGTCCACGTCACGCATTTCCTCCTCGGCGAGCCGCTGGAGAGCCGTCTCGTCGACTTTCTTGGCTGCGGTCCACCACGGACTCTCGTACTCCGCCAACACATCCTTGGCTATGTAATCCGACAGGAGCCAGGAAGGGGCATGCCCGTCTTTCCACTCGATCAAGTACTCCATGGCTGCCCCACCTCCCACCGCTCTGCTACCGATGATCTTATTGACTTCACCGTACGACTCGTCGTCGGCGTTGTTTCTCGGAAGCGTTTCCTGAGTTTCTTGGAGGTCTTTTTCTTGGTTTTGGATGGCATAGACGGTGAAGATTCGGGTGCCATGGTTTGGTTTGAGGGCGAGTTGTTGCTGTTGGGAGGGAAAAGAAGAAGGGATGGTTATGGTTCTGAGTTTGAGGCTAGAGAGAGATCGATTGACTGAGAGAGCGTCCATTGGTGGCGTTGGTGCGTGATAGTTGGCGGTGATGGTGGGTTAGAGAAGGTGGCTGAGCTGTCAATGGTGGATGCAGTGAAATCTGGGAAGTGGGTTTGGGATAAGGAACCACATCCATAATCCATTATCATATGTTGGTGTTTCTGCGATTGTTTTTTCTGCCTTGTCCACGCAATTTTGTGGTATTGATTTCTGGCCACAAACATGGAATTGGGCCAATTGGAGGATGAGTATGGGCCCATGAAGGGTTGATTTGTCCTTATTGATGGGAAATGGCCTTCTGTGTCTGATCAAGAGATAAAAAGTGGGGCCTAAAAAATGGGGCAAAGAGGCTGGAAAAATATTGCTTTTCGAGTTTCATTTATATGGGCTTTAAACCATACACACATTAGTTTGGGCTTTAGACCATACTTGACTAATAAGGCTTTTGCTTAGAACCATATGCAATACGAATGAGATTTGCTCCGAGTTTTCTTATTTGGACACGAATTTTCTGCGAACCATAATTTTTTTTTTTATAAATTATTATTTAAAAATAAAAAATATTTTTTAAGCATATATATATATATATATATATAATGAATGCTATTAACAGAGCATCTAACAATATGCTAAAGACACATATTACTTTTAGACATTAGTTTGCAGAAAATTTATATCATTCTTTGTTTAAATAAGTACATTTATTTATAGGAAAAAGCTATACTTTACTGTTTTTTGGAAAGAGGAAAAACTATACTTATCCCCCTTAAACTTGCACCCAAAATTTAAATGTCCTCCTCAAACTTTAAAAAGTTGCAACTAATCCCTCCAAACTACCTAGCTCTTTCACTTACCCTGTTGTGTTATAATTTTTTATTAAATCTAACGAAAAAGTGGTAAAATGTCAATTATACTCCGTGGCATAGCCACATTAGGGCTTGTGGGGGTTGTAGCCCCACAAGCCTTTCATTTTTATTTTTATTTTTTATAATTAAGGAAAATTTTGAAAATGGCATCTACATATTTGTCACTAAAAAACACACACACTTTTAAGTGAGGCTCGCTTGGTCTTTTGAAAATCAGTGTCTTTTTTTTTAATCACTCTAAAGTTTTTTTTATTGAATTATTGGTAACTACATATCTTCTTTTCTCTAGTGAGTAAATAAAGCAAAAATGATATATAATTTTATGTTAAAATCATGGAGACTGATATAATTGTTAATTAACAATACCATATATATATATATATATATATATATATATATATATATATAATACTTTTGATATGATATTAGAGCCATGCAATCATGAATCACCCCACACACATGACAAATATTAGGTGACATCGTCTCCATATACCATGCTGTAAACTTGCATGCCCAATATTGCTGTTACTTCATCAAGAATGCATGTCATTGTTTGGTTAAAATAATTTACACGTGAAAATATATTATCTCAGATTTCAGGAAAATGCAAACCTCATTCCTTTTATTTATTTATTTTTATCCATTCTATAAATTTAATTAATTTCTTTTGGCAGGCGTGTGAAGCAAAAGATGATTAGATTACAGCACTCAAGGCTGGCTAGCTACCTGCATGCAAAACACATTAATCCTTTTTCTTTTCTTTTTTATTATTATTTTCTGTCAACAGCAGCCAGCAGGCAAACAGCACAAAGGCTGACCTAGAACTAGAACCCAATCATATATAGTTTCCGCGTATTATTATTATTATTATTATTATTATTTTTAAAAAAAGCTTTCCATTCTTTTCCCATCATAATTTCCCGATTTATGTCTCTCCCCTTGGGCCCACTTCATCCTGACCCTCCATTTGAGCTGGACCCAACGAGAGAAACGACGTTCCCGTTGATCATGAGCCACCCAAGACTGAAGACCACCGAAGAGAGGAAGCTTCAAAAGGGTGGCGTGTTTGGGAAGTGAGAAAATTTGGCAAATGAGAATACCGTGTGTCCCGTCAGAAATCACGGCAAATTACTCGATTTTCCAGCACATACTTTGGAAAGCAAATCCCACGCGGTTTCTGTAGAGTTTTGTTCTCAAACTGGTGACCCCAAATTAGACCCTTTTTGATCGCCACGTGTTATGATCTCAGTCGTTTAGGTAATCATTTCGGTGGACAATGGAGAGAAAAATGAGTTTTTAGAGTAGTCCCACCACACCCCTTTTGGTGCCCCCCACCAAACACGGATTAGGATCTCTCCATTTGAATTTGAAATGGACAGAAGCAATTTTTAAGTCAAGATTAAATTACAAATCTAAATGTTTTATATAATGTTAGAATAATATTAAATATTAGGTCCTAGGCTGATGTGACACTGTCCATTTACTATCATATTTTTTAAAAAAGATTTTAACAATGAGTTATATGATAGACAGAACACATCAACCTAGCAAGATAAGAGTAATAAAAAGGTGTAGTATTTAGGGTGTGATTGGCATTACGATTTTATAGATAAAAAGTGCACCAAATCGTAAAAAATGAATTGTTTGGAATTTTTTTTTTTTTAATATACAATTTGAAAACGCTAAACTGAGAATTTAAAGATCAAAATATCGATTTTGCCAAACACTTAACTACGTTTTTAAAAATTACGTTTTCAAATCGCACGTTTTAGAACTGTTATTTTTAAATCACACTTTTGAAATCATAAACCCAAACGAACCCTTGCCATTACTCTATTTTGTTATATATTGATAGAGTAATGCAATAATACTACACTCCTTTTTCACCCTTATTTTAAGGGCTTGATGTGGCAATACCATACCTCTTAAAAAAAAAAAAATCTTTTTTTTTTTAATAATCACTACTTTAAAAATTGATGGGCATTACCATGCCAGTTAATAATTAGGCGAGCGAGTACAATAAGAGTGAGGATAAAGTATAATATTTAGCATTAGTCATGGTTAGATATGTAATTTAATCAACAATATATTTTACTTGAAATTGACATCATAATCCACTAAACACACCATGCCAGATAGGGTACACCCAACCGACACCAAATTTTCAATTGATTGTTTATTTTTCTTTCAAACTCTGGAAGTAAATTAAATTATATATTTTTTTTTTTCTGAAGCACTTTGGCTTCCCTCCTTGTTTCGCACTTTAAATACGTCACGGATTCTGAGAGACTCCTATTCAGTTTCCTCTGCCAATATTAAAGTGTCTCATTCCACAACCCTTCAAACCCCTGAAGGCTGAAGACACCTTTCTCTCTGCATCATCATCCCCATTGATACACTTCTCAAAAATGCTGCAAAAACAAGCAGGAGTTGCTGCATGGCTTTTTTCCGCCATTGTTATGATCTTGGGTGTTGTAAATGCTGAGGACCCTTACAGGTTCTTCAACTGGAATGTCACCTATGGCAACATTTATCCCCTTGGTGTTCGTCAACAGGTTTGTTAATTGTTTGATGTAGCAGGTTGCTCTGTTTTTGTTTCTAATCATGTTTTGATCCCCCCCAAAAAAAAAAACAAATCATTTCATTGTCATCTTTCTGTTTTTGTTGGCTGCTGCAGGGAATTCTCATCAACGGCCAGTTTCCCGGGCCTGAAATATACTCTGTTACCAATGACAATTTAATCATAAATGTTCATAACAGCTTACCAGAACCTTTCCTCTTGTCATGGTGAGAAATCAAATCTCTCTATCTTGATCTTCCATTTCATTTTCCAACCATTTGTTTTTGTTTCTTAACTTCTCTTGCTGCTGCTGCTGCTGCTGAACAATATTTAAGAATACAAAGATTGTTTCTTTTTCTTTTTGTTCTTTGTCTTTGTCTTTTATATAAACTTCAATTCGTTTTACTTTCCTACAAACCAAACAACTTTTTGTACCAAACTTTAGAGATCCTGAATATTTGTCCTACATAACAAGATCAAATGAAAATTCAATCAAGCATTTATTTAAATGGTACGTAAGACAGCTAATAAAGTAAAGTTGTAATGTTTCTTCCACTTATATTATGATAATATGATATGACACCAAAAAGATGGTCCCGGATTTACCTCTAGAGGATTAATTAGTTGATTAATTCTTATCAAACTCTTGTTTAATTCTTGGGGCTAGGGATCAATAGAGGATTAGTTGATTAATAACTCTGTTTAGATTAAAGTTCATAATTTGTATGCTATTTCTAATTAAATTGGTTGTTGGATCACATCATAAATGTAGATAAAACATTCTCGTTTATTTAAAAGAGTTTGAGTTTTAGTTATTATGTACATGTAATAATAATAATTTTAAAAGAAGCAAAGGGCAAAAAATACAGTCCTTTTTGGAAGATTTAGCTGCAATTCAAATTTACAGCTGGCATCACTCATGAGATGCAACCTTAATCAAACATGTAACGTGATTGGCAGTTTGGTAGGCTGCTTTTGTGAACAATACATGTAATGAGCCCACTTGATGCTTGACTGGAATAGTGCTTGCTTTTGACTTTTGTAATTTTTTTTTTTTTTTTTTTTTTTTCAAATGACTTAGAACCCTAATAAACGATCCCGCTCGTAAAAACCGTGTATCGTGAGAACTTTGTATTATTAACTAAACAAATCGATCATTCAAGCCGACCCTCGCGGACCCGGCATTTGTGATTTAATGTAATGGGTTTTGGAATGGAGCTGAAATGGGAAAATGTAACAGGAACGGGCTTCAGCAAAGGAGAAATTCTTACCAAGATGGAGTGTATGGAACCACATGCCCCATTCCTCCAGGCAAAAACTTCACCTACACGCTACAGGTGAAGGATCAAATAGGCAGCTTTTTCTACTTCCCATCTCTTGCATTCCACAAGGCAGCTGGTGGCTTTGGGGCTATAAAAATCCTCAGCAGGCCTAGGATTCCTGTCCCATTCCCTGAACCTGCTGGAGATTACTCTCTTCTCATTGGAGATTGGTACAAGACTAATCACACGGTAAAAGAATTGGCCTCTTTTTTTCTTTTCTTTTTTTTTTTCTTTTTTTTTCTGGTTAATTGGTAAAAGAATATATCCCCTGTATATTGACATTGTTGTGTTACTAATTCAGAAATTGAAGACCATCTTAGATCGTGGCCATAGGCTTCCCTTCCCCGATGCTATTCTAGTCAATGGTCGAGGGGCAAATGCTACATCTTTCACTTTTGAACAAGGTAATTTTTCAAAAATCTTTTACTTTTACAGTTTACTACCGTTTTGATTTCTATAATGAGTGACAATTAATGGGTACGTATTTCTTTACTTCTTATAGGAAAAACCTATAGGCTTAGGATATCAAATGTGGGTCTCCAAAATTCACTCAACTTCAGGATTCAGGGCCACAAGATGAAGCTTGTTGAGGTTGAGGGCACCCACACGATGCAAACCACCTTCTCCGAGCTTGACATCCATGTAGGCCAATCTTATTCGGTGCTTGTCACAGCGGACCAGCCGGCTCAAGACTACTTCGTCGCAGTCTCGACCCGTTTCACCAGACGGGTACTCACCACTACTGCCACCCTTCACTATAGCAATTCCAAACGACCCGTTTCCGGCGAAATTCCCGGTGGACCAACCACCCAAATAGCTTGGTCTCTTAATCAGGCTCGTGCAATTAGGTACCTGTGATTTGGTTTTAAATTGCACTTTTGATATGCGAAATCGTTGTGTCCAACACGCTTTAATAGTTAAATGTACCCTTTTTTGTGCATTTCAGGACCAACCTTACTGCAAGTGGACCAAGACCTAACCCACAGGGATCATACCACTATGGTCTAATTAACATTTCCAGGACCATCAAGCTGGAGAGCTCGGCTGCACAAGTTGATGCCAAGCAAAGATATGCAGTCAATAGTGTGTCTTTTGTCCCTGCTGACACTCCCCTGAAGATTGCAGATTACTTCAAGATTGGTGGTGTTTTTCGTGTAGGAAGCATCTCTGATAATCCTACTGGTAAAAAGATGTACCTTGACACTTCAGTTATGGGTGCCGACTATAGAGCCTTTGTTGAGATCGTTTTTCAGAACCATGAGAACATTGTCCAGAGCTGGCACATTGATGGATACTCCTTCTGGGTTGTTGGGTAAGAACATGCATAAGAGAAATAGCTAAAAACGACGCTCAGAGTTTGTTTGGAATTGTAATGAAAAATAGAGTTTTTGTCTTAAAAAAAAATAAAAAATAAAAACATTTTTTAAACTTTATAACACAATCCCAAACAAGTTCTCAGTGTTTGTGTGTACGCATGCGGGCACAATTCATGTACTAATCTAAATCGGATGTTGTAATGCAGAATGGACGGAGGAGTGTGGACGCCATCCAGTCGAAAGCAATACAATCTAAGAGATGCAGTTTCGCGTTGCACCACACAGGTTAATATATGCGTTATCCACAATTTTTGACACGCCCTACAATTTGACACAAAATGATTATATCGGTTTAATTAAATCGATCAGATTAAAGTTGACCTATATAATCGTATATCTATGCCTTAAAGCAAATCCGAGCACGAATTGCCACCTGTGGCCTAGCTGCATTGGAATATTGTGTACTGAAAATGGTAAAAATGTTGGTGGTGGTGCAGGTATATCCAAACTCATGGACTGCAATTTACATGGCACTTGATAATGTGGGGATGTGGAATGTGAGAAGTGAGTTTTGGGCAAGGCAATATCTGGGACAACAATTCTATCTCCGAGTGTATTCACCTGTCGAATCAATAAGGGATGAGTTCCCCATTCCAAAGAATGCACTTCTCTGTGGCAGGGCTGCAGGCAAACAAACAAGACCTCTGTAAACAGAGGTTGAAGAAGAAGAAGATCATAGAGCAAATATTAATTAACCATTACTAGAACACATGTGATTGACTCAACTCGAGTCATATTAATTCTTTACTTTGCAAGTTTTGCTTGGTTTATTATTATTATTATTATTCATACTTCTGCAATCAATTTCTTTATTTGATTTCATTTGGGTACTTTAAAATCAACTTTTGCCGAATGAAAACTCCTTTTGCTTTGTGGATTAATTATTAAGCCGTGTATAATGTTAGAAGTTCTCTTGTTGTGTCGCTTTACAAATGATGTGACTTTTATAATCATTATTGAGCTTATGATTAATTATTATTGAATTTAGATCAAATAATAATGTTAAAAGTTACATCATTTTTAAAATAACACAAGAGTAACTTTTAGAATTACATTAATTTGAGTTTTCAATAAAACTCAAATAAGCCATTTTTGAGTTTTATTAAAAACTTAGCACCTAGAGGCGGACCCAAGTATAGCCAATTTTTTTTTTTAGTTCCCCCATTAAAATTTCTAGCTCGGCCCCACCTTACACCCGTGGACAAATTAAAGACAACTGACCTATCCTATAGCCTCTTTATTTATGTCACAAGGATTTTGGGCATTTTCATGTCTCCACTAAACGATTTACAGCTCAAAACCAAATTTATTATATATATATATATATATTTTAAAAAAGAAGAGAGAGTGAGGGAAAGAAAGAAAGAAAAAGAGAGTAGAGGATTAGTTGATTAATAATTTGTGTTAGGTAAGTGTTTTGTAAGCTAAAATTGGTTATATGATCAGTAGATAAAATTAACTCCATTACATTCCTTTATCAAAAAGAAGTTGAATTCTAGTAATTAATTGGTTTTACATCACATGATAAGATAAGACCTCGTGTCTATATATATATATAGAGATAGATATACCTTCCTTTATCTAAAAGACATCAAATTCTAGTTATTATAACTGTCACACGACAACTTGTTACATGTGATAACATTCAAATACAATGTTTGAATTATAAGATTTTTTTTTTTTTTTTTTTTTTTTTTTTAAAGCAAAGGAAAATAAATATTTAGAGACCTATTTGGATGAACATTAGTTATATAACGTGATAAGCTAGATCTCGTAACATTCATCACTGTTGGATTTGAGATGTGATTTATTGACTTTTAATCTATTGGTGATTTTAAAAGCCACATCACATTTATAATGATTCTAAGAGGACTCTAAGAAGACTTATAACATTACTCCTAAAAGATAGCAAAATTTTAATTATTGTAACTGTCACGCAATAATCTGTTACATGAGTAATAATTGAATTATAAAACCATATATTATTTAGATTTATTTTCCCCCTTATCTCTATATGTTACCCCCGCCAAAAAAAAAAAAAAAAAAAAAAAGACACGGTGGGCTCGACCTAAAAGAAATATAGGGTGGGCTCAAACAAAAGGGCCCAAAATGGGTCCACTTCCTGATCAAGCAAGTAATGTGGCTTCATTCTCATAGGTTAAATTTAAAAGGCTGTGAAATGGGCCACTTGAGGCTTGACCGGAACTCTCTTTGGATATTCTGTTACACTTTTACATGATCATTTCTGATTTTTACACGTTCTTTACCTTGTTACTGAAAATGTTGACATAATTATTGTTTCTTGTAATGGCTTTTGGAATTGTGGGGGGAGCTCTTTTTGATTGATGTCCAAGTAAAAAAATACAATCCTTTAAATTTTTAAGATAAGTGGTGATTTAAAAATAATTTCAGAGCAAGAAGTTATGAGTTCGAACCCTGACTCTTTCAATTCACCTCGTTTAAATCAAATATTTTACGTATTAGATTGTTGGCCGTGGGCCTTCAATTGTATAAAGTGTTTGCTTCGTTTATTTATGTCACAAGGAATTTGGCTTTTACATTTCCCCACTCCCCACTAGATGAATTACACTTCAAAAACCATATTTGAATATTACCCCCCAAAAAAAAAAAATTATATTTGAAAACACACATAAAGACAGCCATACAAGGATGGCCTGCCCCTTTCACTTCCTTGGACTCCTTTTGTTTATATTTCTTTCTCTCTTTCACTAATATAATACTCAGTCAAACACATTAAACTAGGCAATCTGTGTATGTATTATATCATATATAGCCGCCCTAGTTTATATTGCCTCTTATTGGTGATGTAATATGGTATAATTTTCAATTTTAACTCTACAATTTATTCTAATTTTAATTAAATACTTTACTTGGGTGGGTTATTGGCTACTGACCCGGAAGGAATGTTGAATAAAATAGTGATGGATAAGCTATTGATGGAAGAGTTGGATTAAACAGGGGTACAGGGGTGTGATTCAAATAGATCAAGAGAAGATTGGGTCTATTGTGGACTAGATGTGCCCAAGAACGAGAGAATGAGCAGGATCAAGATCTACTGAAATTTCTAAGAAATTTTAATTTTTGAAATTTCTAATTTAGGTTGTCCATTTATTATTTTATTATTTTATTAGTAGTGGGACACGTGGTAGAACAATGACCTTTAGATGAAAAAAAGATGACCTAGATTGAAATTTCATAAACTAAAATTTCCTTAAGAATTTTAGTAAATCCAGATCCGATTGAGCATTATTTATATGATTAAATCAATTTTGTCCTATCAATTTAAACTTATGAGATATTAAAACATTACTTCATTTTTTCAATGAAAAAAGTGCTCATTAATCACTGACATTTGGACTTGGTCAATCCGGCCTTAGAAAAATCTCTGGGACAATCCGCCCAATCAAAGGATTTGTTTTTGCATGTATGCACTCTTGCTTGAAACGACAACTTCTTAATTTCTATATAAATCCATGAAGATCTTAACGGCTAATTAACTAACTAACTAATAATTAAGCTTTATTGGAAGTTTAATTCTTTTTTCTCTCAATTTCTCATGGCAAAGAGATGGGATCTTCTACTACTCCTACTGTTGGCCACGAATACAATCGTCCTTGACGTGGCAGAGGCAGCCTTGCCGGCTGTTTTTATTCTGGGGGACTCAACTGCCGATGTCGGGACCAACAGTTTCTTGGCAAGCAGCAAGGCAAGAGCTGATTTTCCTTTCAATGGCAATGATTTTCCTTCCTCCATGCCCACGGGAAGGTTCAGTAATGGCTTTAATAGTGCTGATTTTATTGGTTAGTATATAATAAGTTTTTTTCCCACAAAAGGGCATGCTTTTCTGTATGAATTAATTAATTAATTATTCCATAAATTCACTTTGCTTTTGTTAATTTCTTCATCAGCCAAGCTAATTGGCTACGAGAAAAGCCCTCCACCTTTTCTTTCTCTAAGCACCTCATCTAGTCTGAAGCTGCAAAGCTTGAGAGGTATAAACTTTGCCTCTGGAGGGTCTGGCATCTTTCAATTAACAGGACAGTCAATGGTGAGGGCCTATATATATATATATATATATATATATATAAGGGTCTTAAAAACCTCAAAATAACCAAAATGTACTTTTGGCAAAAGCTTAAAAATGAAACTTTTGCAAAAAAAAACATTTTTTTTTTTTTTAACTTAGAAGCTCTATTTCTCAAATGCAATCTCAAACAGACTCTTAATCGATATACGGTTCTTGTACGCAGGGATGTGTATCCATAGTTTTTTTGACAGAAATAGTCAAATAGGTCACAAAGTGGTTCTACCTTGAAGAGATTTCACGTCAATGTCTCGTGATTAAGATTAAACGATAATTAATGTTATATCATTGACTCCATATAACATCTTTATATGGATCAGAAGATATATATATATATATATATATATAAGAAAGATGTTTTGTGTGAAAAATAGTAATTATTCCTCTTTTAAGCATGTGATATATATATTGATTAAATTTCTTATTTTCTCCTGATCAGTTAACGTTAATGAAGTTTTATGCCTCATCAAACAAGCAACAGAATGTTATTTCATTGGGGGATCAAATACAGCAATTTTGCACAGTCCGCAGCTCTCTTATTGCTACAATGGGTCCCTTGGCAACCCAAAAGTTTCTTTCCAAGTCTTTGTTCTTCATTAGCACTGGCAGTAATGATCTCTTTGGCTATTACCATTCCAACAGCTCTTTGTCAAAGCAAGATTTCATGGCCACTTTAGGATTCGCTTATGAGACCCACTTAAAGGTGACATTCATTCTCTCTCTCTCTCTCTCACACACACACACACACACAGAGGAATCCAGTCAAAGGGTTTTCTTGTTAAAGAATTTTCAAAATTAATATATCTACTTTGTGATCTGAAAATGCTTTAAATGGATGGTATTAAAGAGCCTTCAAAAAAGAAAATTCCACATTATAAAAAGAGCGTCAAATTGGCATTTATAAAGTCTAATGCACCACTGCAACCACTGAACCGTAGTGGTTGTCTTTACTGCATGGGGCTTCTAATCGAGCCTTTTTGCACCGCTTAGTGCGGGCTGTGTGGCCCTTAGAGAAGCCCGGACCCCTTTTGGTTCTATTGCCTACTGTTTGTTTCTATTTTCATCTCTGTATTGCCTTTTCCGTTTGGATTTTGTCGTTGGGAAGCTCACCCTGTTTAGTTTGTTTTCTCTCCTGTAACCCTTTTCTCATTATTGAATAGTAAAGAAAAAAAAGGGTCAAATGCACACCAAACTATTGCTTTAAAGCAATAGTTTGGTTCCATTGCAATACTTGGGTGTATGCACTTGCATATACTATAGCTAGCACGTGTTCCATGACTCCTTGATGGCAAATAATTTCTTAAGAAAAGCGACATAATAACACACGTTAATTTAGATCAATTGGTTTTCTGTTTTTATCTTTCTTTTCTAACATTACTTAGATTATTCTTTCACAGAAGTTACTTCAAAAAGAAGAAATTGGTAAACATGAATTGACATGATCAGGCTAACATAAATGGCTGCAGGCTCTTCTCAATCTGGGAGCAAGGAAGTTTGGCATTATAAGTGTCGCACCAGTTGGCTGCTGTCCATCTCAAAGAATCTACAATGCTACCGGGGGGTGTTTGGAGGAGCTCAACGACCACGCAAGAGCTTTTCATGCAATGCTTGCTTCCCTCTTGTTGAAGCTGAGCTCTCAATATGAGGGCATGAAGTACTCACTTGGAAACGCATACAAAATGACAATAAATGTTATAGAGAACCCCCTTTTATTCAGTAAGCAATTCATTCACCCTTCAATATATATTGCACATGTCGGGCATCACTTAATAAGATAGAATTTTAGCTCACACGTTAAAGAGAATGTTAAAATCACGTGTATCTAATAATCTATCCGTAAATTTTCCAGATTTTACAGGGGTGGAGACTGCATGTTGTGGAGCTGGGAAGTTCAATGGAGAATCCTTTTGTGAACCAAAAGCAAATCTATGTTTGAATCGAGAGGAATATTTGTTCTGGGATTTATTCCACCCAACTCAGGCTGCTTCGAAGCTGGCAGCTCTTGTTATGCGTGCCTTGAAAGTTATGGTGGACCCAACCGGTTTTTGATTTATTTACAAGTTTGTCTTGTACTTGGATTCCTTCTCCTAGTTGGAGTTGGAAGGCTTGTCCCACACTTATTGGGATTCCTTTTGGCTCTTGGAGATTTCCACCGACTTTGCCTAGTATATAAAGGCATGAGCTCCTTATGTTTTTGTGTGCCAAAAGCAATTGAGAGAGAGAAAAAGTGAGAGCAAGAAAGAGAGTGTTTTCTTTTCCCCTTTTTGTTATTATTCTCCTTTGGGCAAAGTGAGAATTGTGTGTATTTGGGGCTTTGGGTTTGAGTGGTTTTCTCACCCTGTTACTCTCTTGTACTCATCTTTTGATAGTGAATTTTCTCTGGGTCGTCTCCGCCAGTGGATGTAGGCTTGTTAAGCCGAACCACTTAAATCTTTGTGTCGTGTGTGATTGCTTATCTTTGTTATTCCGCATTCTTCTTATTTTTCGCATCTCACGGGTCTTGGGAAATAAGATTAATTTCCTAACAACTGGTATCAGAGCCTTTGGTTCGAGTGGGAGCGATGGCAAGTGAAGAAGGAAAGATGGGAATCGAGAAATTCGACGGCAAAGATTTTGGGTATTGGAAGGTACAGATTGAAGACATTCTTTATGGGAAGGATCTTCATCAACCTCTTTTGGAAGAACAACCCGACGACATGTATGATAGCGAGTGGGCTCTGCTTGATCGTAAAGCCCTAGCAGTTATCAGGTTATCACTGTCAAAATCAGTTGCACACAACTTTGTAAAGGAAAAGACCACAGCAGGTCTAATGAAGGCTTTGTCAAGTATGTACGAGAAGCCGTCGGCTAAAAACAAGGTGCATCTGATGAAGAAATTGTTCAACCTAAAGATGGCGGAAGGAGCTTCGGTGGCACATCATCTCAATGAGTTCAACACCATCACAAATCAATTATCCTCGGTGGAAATTAATTTTGATGATGAGGTTCGTGCGTTGATCGTCTTGGCATCTTTGCCAAATAGCTGGGAAGCAGTGAGGATGGCTGTGAGTAACTCTGTAGGAAAGAGTAAATTGAACTATGAAGACGTTAGGGATTTGATTCTCAGTGAAGAGGTTCGCAGAAGAGATGCGGGTGAAGCCTCTTATTCTGGTGCTGCTTTAAACCTCGAGACTCGGGGTAGAGGACAAGACAGAAACTCTGTGAGGGGCAGATCTAAGTCCAGGAAGGGTAGGAGCAAATCCAGGTTTGGACGACAACCTGAGTGTTGGAACTGTGGCAAGACAGGCCACTTCAAGAAGAACTGCAGAGAGCTGAAGAAAAAGACCGAAAATGACGCCGCAAATGTCGTGGCAACAGAAGAAGTGCACGATGCCCTACTTCTATCTGTTGACAGTTCTCTTGATTCTTGGGTCTTGGACTCAGGAGCTTCTTTTCACACTACACCGATCCGTGAAGTTCTCGAAAATTATGTGGCTGGAGATTTCGGGAAGGTGTACTTGGCTAACGGAACGGCACTAGATGTTGTGGGTATAGGCAATGTTCGTATTAGAGTCCACAGTGACTCGGTATGGAAGCTACAAAATGTCAGGCATATCCCAGAGCTGAAAAAGAACCTGATTTCAGTAGGACAGCTTGATGATGAAGGGCATTCAATTCATTTCCACGGTGGAAAGTGGAAGGTTAGCAAGGGAGTCAGGATTTTGGCTCGTGGTCATAAGGCGGGTACTTTCTATATGACGACGAATAGCAAGGATACAATTGCTGTTGCAGATACGGGTGCTGACTCAAAATTATGGCACCTAAGGCTTGGGCACATGAGCGAGAAAGGCATGAAGGTACTTTTGTCAAAGGGGAAACTACCGGAGCTGAAGTCAGTTAAGTCTGATTTGTGTGAAGGCTGCATCCTAGGAAAGCAGTTTGCAATGAAGGATTTGGGTGCTGCTAAACAAATCCTTGGGATGAGAATCATCAGGGACAGGGCCAATAGTACACTGAAGATTTCACAGACAGAATATGTGAAGAAGATTCTCAGCAGATTTAGCATGAATGAAGCTAAGTCAGTGAGCACACCCTTGGGGAGTCACTTTAGACTAACCAAGGATCAGTCACCGAAGACGGATCAAGAGAAAGCATACATGAGCAAGGTACCTTATGCCTCAGCTATCGGAAGTCTGATGTATGCAATGGTCTGTACTAGACCGGATATTGCACATGCAGTAGGAGTTGTGAGCAGGTACATGAGTAATCCAGGGAAGCAGCATTGGGAGGCAGTCAAGTGGATTTTGCGATATCTGAGAGGAACTTCAGATATGTCCCTTTGCTTCATAGGTGCAGAATTGAAGCTGCAGGGCTACGTGGATGCTGATCTAGCGGGTGATGTTGATAGCAGGAAAAGTACTACAGGGTTTGTATATACTCTAGGAGGTACTGCTGTGTGTTGGACCTCAAGGTTACAGAAAATTGTAGCCCTTTCCACTACAGAGGCGGAGTATGTAGCCGTGACAGAAGCTGGAAAGGAGATGGTTTGGCTACAAGGTTTTTTGGATGAGTTGGGAAAGAAGAATGAGAAGGGCGTTCTACACAGTGATAGTCAGAGTGCCATTTTTCTTGCGAAGAACCCAGCGTATCATTCAAGAACAAAGCATATACAGTTGAGGTATCACTTCATTCGATTTCTTCTTGAAAGTGGACAATTGTTACTTGAGAAGATTCGTGGAACTGAGAATCCAGCAGACATGTTGACAAAAGGTGTGATTATTGAGAAACTGAAGCTGTGCGCAGCTTCAGTTGGTCTTCGAACTTGAAGATAGGTGGAGGAGACATCCAGAGGAGATTCACTGTGTTGCGACTTGGTGGACTTCAAGTCAAGTGGGAGATTGTTATGCGTGCCTTGAAAGTTATGGTGGACCCAACCGGTTTTTGATTTATTTACAAGTTTGTCTTGTACTTGGATTCCTTCTCCTAGTTGGAGTTGGAAGGCTTGTCCCACACTTATTGGGATTCCTTTTGGCTCTTGGAGATTTCCACCGACTTTGCCTAGTATATAAAGGCATGAGCTCCTTATGTTTTTGTGTGCCAAAAGCAATTGAGAGAGAGAAAAAGTGAGAGCAAGAAAGAGAGTGTTTTCTTTTCCCCTTTTTGTTATTATTCTCCTTTGGGCAAAGTGAGAATTGTGTGTATTTGGGGCTTTGGGTTTGAGTGGTTTTCTCACCCTGTTACTCTCTTGTACTCATCTTTTGATAGTGAATTTTCTCTGGGTCGTCTCCGCCAGTAGATGTAGGCTTGTTAAGCCGAACCACTTAAATCTTTGTGTCGTGTGTGATTGCTTATCTTTGTTATTCCGCATTCTTCTTATTTTTCGCATCTCACGGGTCTTGGGAAATAAGATTAATTTCCTAACAGCTCTAACCCTCTTCGGCGGTCCGCCAAGATTTGTAGCCCCTATTAACTTCTCTCAGTTAGCCATTGCTTAGGAACATTCTTCAAACTAGTCCTTGGGGCCTCCTTAATTATTATAATTGCAATAAATATTTTCATTGTTTCCTCTCTTCTCTTAGTTTTTCTTTTGTATTTTTTCATTATATGATTGTGTCAGAACAATGTGTTAGGGATGGACACACCCTTGAATCATGATTGTGCAAACTCCACAGAATAATAATTGAATGATAAATGCAAGAGATCAACACACAGTATTTACGTGGTTCGGCAGTGGGCCTACATCCACGGGACTAACTCTGATTAATCCATTATAAACAACTTGTTACAGTGGTGTTTACTCAAATTATGCAAAACTTGAGTTAATACAACAGTAAAATAATACAGAGAGAAGCAGCCTTTGTTGAAACTAATATACACTCTCAATCGTGTATTAAAACACTCTTTTCTTAATTCTCTCTCTGGAGTATAACTGAAGCTCTTCTCTCCTGGCTTCTCTTCTCATATGTTGTTGTTGATCATCATCAATCATCATTTGAGGCATAAGGCCCCTTGGCTATTTATAGCCAAAGTTAGAACCATCTAGATAAATGAACTTGGCCTCCAAGTTAGAACCATCTAGATGATAGAGACAAATTGAGAACCTTCTAGATGGATGGAGAACTCTCTAGATAAATCTTTGTAGAGAACCTTCTAGATGGATGGAGAACCATCTAGATAAATTTTTGTAAAGAACTTTCTAGATTGATGGATAACCATCTACATAAATTTTTGTAGAGAATCTTCTAGATAAATCTTTGTAGGACTTGCTCCATTTTGTTTAATCAAAATCTTATCTTAAGTAGGGAAAAACCTTGTTGGCAGCGAACACAATGTTAGTGCTGCAATAACATAATAAATTTCATTGGAGCTTAATTTTGATTGAATTTTCAGAAACTTTCATCTGTGATTGAGTGCTCATTATAGACATTTACTTTTCAGCATTCTTGTTGTCAACCCTTGTAATCTGGCCTGGAAATCTAAGACATTGAATTATTATGCAATTGTTAATTTGATGAAGATTTGAACAGAGAATCCAATTTGTTAGAATACAACAAAGAAAATTACTGATAAAAATCAGAAATGCATATAGAATATAGTACAACATTTCTTATTAATAAAATGGAACATTTGACATATATGATTATATGTGTGACTCGTTTACAGGGCAGAGATGGCCTAATAAAAGGTCTTTTGTTTGATATAATTATCTAAACAAACTACAGAGCAATTGGTAATTGAGCTTGCATTTTCAGATAATTTTTCCTATATATAAGCTGACTAAAAAGCTTAAAGAGAATGAATACAATCATCTATAGATTCATCAGTGACTGAGTCATCATGTCTCCATGAGCCTCTTTCACCTCTAGAACTATTCTCATCCAGGGACTTATCTCTCTCGTGCATCTTTAGCCTGTATTCTGGCTCCTCAAATAACCTCAGTATCTGCACAAACAAAACAACATCGCAAACCGAGTTAACCCGGACTGTCGTCGGTCTAGTTCGAATCCAGGGCTTTTGGCACTTATATCATGTTAATTAATATTCTAACATGATATAAGTTCTGCAGATTAACTTGGGGACCCTACAAACAATGCTTATGTTGAAATACATTTAGCATTATAGAGAATACTTACAAAAGATGTTTTTCACCCAAAAAAAGAAAAAGAAAAAAAGAAGTACCATTTCCATTGTTGGCCTTTCAGGAGATGAATGCAAGAGGCAGAGGCGTGCTGCAAACATCATTGTTTCCATCTCTTCCTTCTTGTAGTCTTCAAGAAGGGTAGGGTCTATTAAACGTTCACATAAGCCGCAGCTGAGTAAAGACCTTGCCTGCATGCATGTCAAACGGGCATATATGCTCAAAACTTTTAAGATTTGAGGATAATATTTCAAAGCCAAATATTTTCTTCCATTACCCAAAGCACTAAGCTTTGAAGATTTTCCCTCAGGTTGGTTTGAATTGCCTCTTTGCCAGTGATGAGTTCCAGAAGCACAACCCCAAAGGAGTACACGTCTGTCTTCTCATCAACTGTCCCAAACATCATGTACTCAGGGGCCATGTATCCGAAGGTCCCAACAACATTAAAGGGCTTTGCTTGATGAGATTGATGAAGCACCAATGCTGATCCAAAATCTGTCAGCTGAGAATTAAAAGCCAAGATAATCTCTTGGTGTGGAAACTTATATGAAGGCAGAATATTCATGGCGAAATATGGAGTTAGGTATTTTTCACATAAGTTCATGTCTTGGAACTAATTGAACTTGCATATAAATGGAGCAGGTGTAGTGATAAACAAGCAAACCAGTACAATGGTAAGAACTAGATTTAATGTGGTTTGGATGTCCACAAGAAATTTACTGTTAACAATAAGGATTAAAAACTTCAGCTACTATAACTCAAACTTAACACTCTCAAACCCAAGACCCCAATACAAAAATGGTGCTCTTTATTAGATTATTAACCAAACGATGAAATAAACAATTTCCTACCAATTTAAGCTTTTGAGATGGATGATGGTTTAACATGGTATCAGAATAAAGATCCTAAGTTTGAACGTTGTCTCAGTCATTCTTCTTCTATTTCAATTAAGTATTTCACGTGTTAAACCTTACTTGTTAAGGAAGAGTTTGAGCTTACACGTGAAGGTGAATGTTCGAATATTAACTATAAATAATTAGATAAACCATTTCCTATCAGCTCAATGGCTCTGACAGTAACTCACACCCTAGACTTGCCTTCCAACTTTCACCTACCATTCAACCCACACATGCATACATCTTTCAGTCCCAAAATCTGCAATACTAGCTCTTTGGAGAAACCCATTCCACATTCCTCTAACTACAAAACTCGAATACCACCTAAAATCAAAGCCACTAAATCCTTAGAAGCAATGGATAGTTATAGGCTTCAATTCCTATTGCCTCATGGATAAGAATTACCAAATTATTACTCTTTTCACAAGAAAAAAATGCTTCTCTTCCATACCAAAAAGCCTCAAATAATTAACATGAGACTAAAATGATCAGCATCACTGGATATTTGAATCTAATTTGGACTGAACTTACTTGTGGCTGACAATTGTCAGAGAGGAGAATGTTAGATGATTTCACATCTCTATGAATGACAGGGGGGTTGCAAGAATGATGAAGGTACTGCAATGCCTTCGCCAGACCAATCGCGACCACTATCCTCTCACTCCAGGAGAGTTGTCTCAAATTTTGCTTCAGGCTTCCCTCTAGTTGATCATACACAATTGCATACATGTCCTTGTTATTACAGTAACCAATCATCTGAACTATGTGCTCATGTTTTATTCCAGACAACAGGCCTACTTCTCGGAGAAGATCAGCTGCTGAAGAATGGGTGTTTTTAAGGACTTTCACGGCTGCAGCACGACCATCCTCAAGGTTTGCTCTGTACACCTTACTGTGGCCACCTTCTCCTATTACCATTGCAGGGCTAAAATTGGAAGTTGCACAACTAAGCTCTTCTGATGTGAAATGCTTAATGGATCTCTGAAATGGTTTTTGTGTTGTGACAATGTCAGGAACCTGCAGAGTCTTCTTGACATTGAACGGTCCGTTATTATTAATTTCCGGTGTTGATGACGACGTTGAGGGGGATGGTGTGGTCAATGATTTTCGCAAATTCCGGGTGGGAATTGATTGATCATAGCATGTGTGGTTCAATGGAAGTGACAGAGAAGTTTGGAGGACTACCTTTGAAGAGCCTTGTTGGGAAGTTCCCTGCTTCTCCACGAGGATTCTTCCTATGCTATCCAAAACCAGAAGAAAGCAAGTGGGAGGCAACCTTTTCAGACAAATATTAACGACTGACTGTCTTGGCCTGCATAACAAATAACCATATGAGAGAGAGAGAGAGAGAGAGAGATTTGGTCAATGGTTTCAGTGAAGAAACTCATAATTAAATGTAAATTGTGGAAGAAAATGGTGGAGAAAAAAAGAAAATAACACAAGAATTTACGGGTGGTTTGGTGATAAACACCTACGTCGATCCACCACTAGAAAAGTGTCAAAAACCTCTTATTTACAGGAAAATTGGGATAGTTGAAGATAATTCAAGTATGGTAGGCAAAAACAATATCAAATCAGATTAGAATATTACTAAAAAAGGAATGAGATTATAATCAAAAATGAAATCAAATCATATATTCTAACATTCAGTACCCTGAAGTGTTGCATCCAAGTGCAAGGATGGTTGCATAGTTTACTCGTACTTGACGGGTTAATTCAGAAATGTACGACTCTCCAACACAAACCTTAACCTGCAAATCCACCTGCATGACAAGCCATTAAAACAAGCAAACCAGTAAATTTGGCTCCTCTCTGTTTCTACTTTTTCCATTCCACTTAAAAATGAGAATATCTTACCTGCTTAGACTTGCAGAGATCTTCATGGATGTGGAAAGTGTTTGGATCAAAAGTGTCGTTTGAAACTTGAACATGAATAGCCAGCACACTATCCCCTGGCTTTACAGCCAAAGTAAGCAGCTGAAGCAGCATCTCTCTACCGCAGTTATTTGATTTTAAGCCTACTATGATTGTCCTCTTCTTCACTCTCTTGGACCTCAGGAGTGATGCCATTCTGATGTCAATTCCAAGTATTCCAACCATCATAGACAATATGAGTTTTTGATCTGCAGGCACCAACCCATTGCAGATCTGAGTAGAGATGTTTCAGTTCCCGAGAGTTTCACCATTTCCTGACTTAGCAAAAGCCTAAAATTGCCTCATGGCTATGATGTGTAAAGAGTGAGTTTTTATGTGAACTATTGTGGTCCATCCTTCACAAACTGCTCCATTACTGGATTGGTTTGAGCATTTAATAAAAGTTGTTCAGTACTTAAGGCAAAATTTAATAGCTTCATGTCATTGTCACCCAAAGGAGTGAAGTAGCCATGAGTAGTTGCAAAACTGAGATATCTTTCCCAGCTTCACCTCTCCCACTCATGAACATATCACTTTCCTACGTTTTCTCAACAGGTTTGTGAAGTAGTTAAGAGTAGTTACTTGATATAAATATTAGCGAGAACTTACCCTCGAAGAGCGGCTTGCAAAGGGATGGTGCCCAAGAGTCTATATACACATTTTTAAGATTGCACTTAAGCCATTTAAAACACTTACGTCCATGGGTCCCAATCTATCAACATTGACCCGATGGTGGCTTATATCACTTATGTTTACTCAACAGGGTTTTTAAAGTGGGCTATGTGGGATACTTAGGATCATAACATACTTGATACCACTATAATCCACAACCGACGTTTACAACGACCAAGTCTATTGACACTGACCCGATCAATGGTATCTCTTTCTCTTTTGACGGCTCTACTCACCTCTTAGTATTCAATGACGTAACATCATGCCTATACATGATATCAAGACGTTTTAGAGCATGTTTGAGATTGTGTTTAAGAAATAGAACTTTTAAGTTAAAAAGAGATTTTGGGTAAAATCTTCATTTTTAAGTTTTTACCAAAAGTGTTTTTATTTTATTTTATTTTTTTGTTGCTTTTTTTAGACTTTTTTGACCCTTAAAAGTGCTTTTAATTTTTTTACCAAACGGATATTTTTTTTCTTCAAACCTTTTTGAGTGTTAAAAGTACTTTTACACCCCTCAAACGCAATCTTAAACAGACCCTTAATCTAGGTTATAAGTCGTCCCTTCCGTGACTCAACTACAAAGCCGCAATTCCTTCAATTCTATACTCAATGAGTGGGTCCAATCCCATACTCAATGTAGTGCTAGCTCAGATACTAAACTATACAAACTTGGAGTACAACTCACATTTGAAAATTGGCTTATAATATGATTAAAATTATACATGTAAAATTCTCTTTGTCATGAACCACATTCCGGGTTGTAGTACTCTATTTGCCTGAATCTTTCATAAGAATGATAAAATGACTTCATATGATTGCATCAAGCAACCTAAGGTCATTCTGCTTAAAGGATTCGTATGTGAAAATGAAGAGGGAGTATTTTTGCACCCTTTGAGTTGCTCTTCATAATTTAAACCCACTTCCAAAATTATAGATGCATCTTCTATCTTCTAGAATTTTCTAATCAATTTGCAATGTTTCCCAATCTTAAAATTTTTGTAATGGCCCACCGATCCACCATTCAATTTGTAATATCCTTTATGTGGAAAGCATATCATGTGACCCACGTGTGATGTAAAATGTCCATTAATTTATTCTCTTAAAATTTATAAAAATGCAATTAGATCCTTCATTTAATTTTGTTTTTTTTTTTTTTTTTTTAAAAAAAAAAAAAACTTCTCGGTCGGAGGTGACCCACGGCCAGCTGTGGAAAGGTTTATTTAATTTTACTGCTTTTTTTTTGGGTTTTTCTGAATTTTGTAACTTATGCTATAGTAGATTGATATCATTATAAAAATTGAAACATTAAGGAACTCACATAGTTTGAAGTTGTTACATATATTTATAATAGCTTTTGTTAAATCTTTCAATAGGTGAGCCATAACACATAAAATTTTAATTTAAATGAGAGGTTAATTGATAATGTTAGGGTTCGGCTATGACCTCTAGTGTGATATCATGCTAAATCATCACTTATTTTAAAATTTTAAGCTAATAAAAAAAAAATTAATCATTTAATCAATACTTTAACAACTTTATAGTCCACAACCGCACTCCATAAGAAAGGAAATCAGAAAAACCCTAGCCGCACAGTTGGGGGAGGGGGAGAACCCCCACCCCCCCTTTTTTCTTTTGTTACAGGCTCAAGCCCCACCGTGCCGGGTGTGCCGTTCACCATTTCTGCCGTATCTTTTTCTGGGGCTGATGGAGTTCTTGGATTAGACTATTTAAAGATCGATCTACATCTCTCCGTCAGACCCACCTCGACGCGCGCCACTCCACCTCACGCACCGGCCCTGCCCACTTCCAACAACACCTGTCGCTTCTAATTTCGACAACCCCATGACAGATCATGACTCACACGTGCCTGCACGTGGTTATTTCGCTTTCTGGCTAGAATCATTCGGCAACCTTCCTCTGGTGGTGTTTTGTTAGCTTTTTTTTTTTTTTTTTTTTTTTCCTGTATTTTGTGGTCCTGGCCAATTGGGTTGAAAATGTGAATAATTTCCTTGCTTGCGAGTCGAGGAGGATAAGTTTCGGCAGGAAGATATTGCTACCTATGTATCGGATTGAGTCTGTCTGGAGTAAACCTGTTGTTACAACTGAAGAATAGTCATAGGTTAGCGGATTTTAATGTCATAGATAGGTCTTGAATATCAAAGATTGTTATGTATGTATTTATGACTTGTAACCTTGTAGCTTCGGCTATGATTTTTTAAAACTTTTGATTTGTGATATAAGTATTTTATGCTTGTGATCCTTCGTCAATTAATGAGACTGAAATGATTTCTCTTTAAAAAAAATAAATAAGAAAGGAAATTTACTCAAACTTCTATCTCGACCAAGAAACCCACTAGTGAAGGAAAAAGAGACACCAAATCAGGTTTATATATCAAACTTCTATCTCGACGAAGAAACCCACTAGTGAAGGAAAAAGAGACACCAAATCAGGTTTATATATATATATATATCTGCTGCAATCTGTTAGAAAGCTGCCCAAATGCAATAATTGGTTGAAAGCCCACAAAAAGAGAAAGAAACTAGAATTCTAAATTCAATGCACTATTAAACCTGACCAACAAGAAATTTCGCAGTCATGCTCATTACCGCCCTGAATCCTGATCCTTCTTTATACTCGTAGAATCGTGGCCAACTAATGCCCATTTATTATTTAATTTTTGTTCAAAAAAAAGAAAAAGAAAAAGAAATTAGGAGCAAATAAGGTGCCTTCTGATTTGGCACTTCGTAATGAATGGCACATAAATCATAAATGGCTAAAATCGTAAGAGGACATACTTCATCTGGAAATGG
Organism: Corylus avellana; assembly: GCF_965113065.1. Taxonomy (NCBI): domain Eukaryota; kingdom Viridiplantae; phylum Streptophyta; class Magnoliopsida; order Fagales; family Betulaceae; genus Corylus; species Corylus avellana. The sequence goes on along the minus strand of NC_142491.1, from coordinate 19,967,898 downwards.
CCTTCAAGGCACACGTGTATTGTCTGTAAATGATGATAAGCACACCGGATGTTATGGCGGAGAATTTTGGAGAGAAGTTCTATGGCTACCGACATCCTTTAAGCCTCCTTGAAATTCTAAAGGGTTTAGATCACTGAATTATCATGCGATTTGATAAATTCTTCAAACTTTAAAATCTCTTAATTTGAACCCATGAACTTTTAATTGCAATCAATTTGAACCCCTCAGTCAAATTTAGCTGTTAACTTCTAACGGAAATACCTAAAAAAACCAAAATATCCCTCATTTTAGTTTTTATTTATTCGAAGAGAGGTAGAGAATTGAATAAAAAAAGACTCAAAGAATGTGAGAATGGCTTTTCAAATAACATTTTGTCTAAAACGAAGAATGGTAAATAACCGAATGTAGAATCATTTTAGGGTATGGTTCTTCGAAATTTGAAGAAAAATAGAGATTCAAGAACCGGATGTGACTGCTCTTAGCACTCAATCTCAAATGGAGTTATTTCTCTATGAGACATGTTACACATCATTCTCTCAACTATTTTTCTTGTAAATCAACTATTGGATTTGTAGATTCATATATGAGTACCACAAATTCAATGATTGATTTATTCATTCACTAAATGGAAATGGATAAAAGATGAGATGAGAAATGATTTTTATCATTTCTCATTTCTCATTTCTCCACCGACAGAAAATGGTATCAAAAGGTCTATTTATTGAATTAAGACAATTAGGGCAAAGCTCCTTCCTAGCTGAGCAATGCTTTAAAATGGCCCCTCATTGAGTAGAGCTGTGTAAGAATTAAGAACATATCAATAAGTACCAAATCCCAATTGATAGTTTTCTGTGCACATGAGAAGAGAATGTGTGGATGCTTGCTTTAAAAAATTAATCCTTGATAGAAAAAAAGCTTTGTTCTCTCTCCTTGATAGAAAAAAACTTGCCGCCGATGCTAGAGGAGGAGGGGAAACCTTCTGGTTTCCCTCCTCCTCCCATTTTCTACAGTTTTATGCTTTTCTTTTTGCTTAGTTTCTCTCTTCTCGAGAGAACTCTAATCTCCTTAGAGTTTTCTCTCGGTCTTTGCGCTTTAGAGTTTTCTCTAGATCAACTCATTGTCTTTGACGATTTAGCCAAGATTCTCTTAAAACAACAGTTTTGGTCTTCTGTTCTCCACCGCGTCGCTGGCCATTTATGCGAAGCTTTCAAGATGGGATTTTTCAAAATCAGATCTTGTTTTCTCCACTTGGCCCAGCCTATAACACACCATACCACCCCTCTCACCGGCATTCCAACTTCCCGGTGCCTCCTTCCACCTCTTCTCCACACAGCCATGCACTAATGCGTGGTCCACACGCACTCACACGTGGGTCCAACATGCCGGACAGGTTCCGCTCACCGCCTTCCTCCGCCTTGTTCGAAGATGAAGCTGCTGGTTTCTAAATTTTTTTCGGTGTTTTTCTGTTTGTTGGTGTTGTGGTTTGTACGACTCAACCTGGACTGTTTGGGCTTCAAACTCTTTGTCTATGTAGGAGATCCCCTTTCCGCTATTCTTTTCCTTCTTAGTTTGTTCGGTTCCCATGGAAATCGGGCTAGATCTAAGTTGCCACCTCCTAGTCTGTTCGGTTTCTTTGGTTACCGAATTAGATCTAAGTTTTTAGGGGTTCTTGTATTCCTGATAGTTTTATCCATCATATTAGGCCGCAGCCTTCAAAAGCTGCATTCTCACGTGACTGTCACCTTCCTGAATTTCCTTCGGGGCTTTGAGGTGCTGATGTCTTTTATGGCTGGGTTTTTGTGTTGGATTTTTTTTTTTCGTTTTGTTGTTCCTCCTCTGTAATCTGGTTTACGTGGAATGAAGTAGTTTTTACGAAGGAAAAAAAAAAGTTACCAAATCTTCCTTCATTTTCGCTCTTTCTATGCAACGAAGATTGCTCAATTTATGACTTAGAGCGCATAGCAACACACAAACGACATAAAAATTAAAAATAAAAAACACACACTGACACACAAATTACATAAGCCAACCATAAAACTCAACCCCCAACAACCAACATTGATGAAGTGATATATATCATTACCCTATGTATATATATATATATAGGAGAAATGCTAAAGGCCCAACTTTTTTTCCCAACAAAAGTCCAACTTTTACCTTTTATTTTTTTTTTCTAAAAAAACCAAAATGGAAAATGGAAAAAATGTCTGAAGCAACCCTATATATTTTTGGTCTTTCTTTTATTTAGTATTTTTTTAAAAATGAAAAATAGTATTTTTCTTCATAATAATGACATTTTCTTAAAAAAAAATGACATTATTATGAAAAAAATACCATTTTTCATTTTTAAAAAAATACCAAATAAAAGAAAGACAAAAAATAGATAGGGTTGCTTCAAACATTTTTTTCATTTTTTATTTTATTTTATTTTTTAAAAATAAATAAGGCAAAAGTTGGACTTTTGTTGGGCAAAAAAGTTGAGTCCCTATCATTCCTCATAAATAGAGATATTCACAGCCGATGTGGCCCAAAGATAACCTGCCTTGAACAACATCACATTCATTGAAAAATACACAATCAATAAAGAACCTCGAGCATGCGTTCCACACTGCTCAAGCAGTCAAGCTATTAAAACTAATAGGTGTGCATTTGATTGTCAGACAATAAAAACAAACGGAAATTTGCAAGGCTCTATAACTACAACCACCACCTGCTTAAGGTAGCATTTTCGGACTAAGGAAGCCATTACTCCGTGCATTTATTTGATAGACCTAACCCTACCCACAAGAAAAATTGATCTTTAATAGAGATATCCATGTTCAGTGACACTTGGAAGTTGACCTAATCCAAAATCAAATTAACCCAAAAACACGATGGCCTTCAAGAATTTTCAGGAAACATTTAGCAAAATACAAATGAAAGGTATATTAAGCCTTAAAGCAACCTTGCAAAAGAATATAGGGCAGGCCGTATGTAGTCTGCATTAGGTTTTAGCAAAACAATTGTAACTATGTGGGGGCATTACACATAATGAGCCAAACCCAAAACCTAGCTCCACTTCGAAAATTGTGACTTACAACATTAAATAGCACAAGAAGCAAGAGATGCAAAGAAGATACACAAGCAATTCTGGGTAGTTACACAACCAAAACTCGGCATGTCAATTTACAGTATTCCACATGGGGAGGATGGCAAACACCCTCCAAAACAACTATTTCAGCATATACCATGTTTCGCAACAAAGGAAATGGTATTACTCCAATTTCATGCAATACCATTTCTCTGCATATAAAACAGTCAGTTGTTTATTGAATTAAAAAAAAAAATGTTATAGGACAACTGTAACCAAATCCGCAGGGATTTAATAGGCTAGAGACAATGGCTAGCATTGTTTTTCTCTATCCAGTTTTTATTAAGTGTAAGCGGACACTATACATACAACAGGCCAGAAACCACATATAGCATATGAATCACGTATGCTCTGCCACACATCAAAATGCAGTACTCCTTGACTAGCCCCAATGAAACCTGCCCGCTGTTCTAGGTTGAAGATGCAGCTGTGATCACTCATTCAGCAATCTGCTTGTGCACAATTACAACCAGTTAAAAGAGTTGGAATCAGAAAAAGTAATGAACAACCCATCCACAGTTAACCCACCAAACGATAAAAACAGATTCTTCTATGAGTAACTGAAGGGTCTGAATATTAAATATAGCTAGATGTAGTTGTAAACCATATCTTATGGATCAGAACATGAAGTTAAAACAGAGTTGGACCTTATTCAGTTTTCATGTAGAACTAAGCTAGTAAAAGCATGGGAAAATAAAAAGGAAAAGGGAAACGTTAATTCTACTGAATGTCCAAAAGCGGTGCAAGGAAAACACAAGATTACAAAAATTCAGATTGAAATCAAAAGCCTCCATTAGAGATGATAAATTCTAAAACTTACCTGGTTAAGAGGATTGTCCTGAGATTTCTTCCATAGCTTCCATATCATGTCCTTGTATTGAGTGTGAGTAAGACCTGGTTTCTCTTCCTTCAGCTTGGGAAGCTCAGCTTCCTCAAAAGCCTACAAGTAACAGAAGAAATCAACACTGAACAACAGAGGAAGAAGAAAATTTTCGGGGACCATACATTAATAGGATACGAAGGAGCAAATGTATCAAACACCCATACTAGAAAGTGGCTTGGCCATAACCAAATAACATCTCAAAATATTTTCATCCAACTTGTCAATATTAAAGGAAGAGGAAAGTTTCTCGCTACAGAATCCAAAGCTATATTTCATAGAAGAAACCAGCAATAGCACTTATATCATAGAAGTGGCAGGGAGAGAAATAACACTAATAATTATGCAAATTGCAACTCCACCATTGGATGATAAATAACACACGTACAATGCCCACAAAACTCCATTCTTAAAAATTGCAATTCTTTTGTAAAAAAAAAAATTAAATCTTACCCTAATAAGTGTACAGAAAGAAAATACATGTGAGTGTGCACTAAAAAGAAAGAAAGAAAGAAATTGTATCTTCTTTTATGGGAGTAGGAGTAGGTTCTGAGCTACTAATTCATATCTTCTGTATTGGGACAACTTTCAGTTGGAAAAGAAGAAAAAAAAAATCTAACAAGTAATCGCAAATTTACTAAAAGAGCACAAAGGCACACCCTAAGTACAAAAGAAGTATACAAGAAACAAAAATAAAGAGAAAAATATTAGGGTAAATTACCTTTTTAGTACCTAGGTTTTCACTTTTTTATTTTTTTCCACTTAAGTTTCAATTTGTATCATAAATGGTACCTGACTTGTGGGTAAATACAAATTTAGTACTTTTGTCACCATTCCGTCAGCCAAATTAACGGACTACCATAGGGATGGTTTCAACTACCTCCAATGGCCAAAAATAAGTGGCCGAAACCACTCCCAAAGGCCTTGGGGGTGGTTGAGCCACCCTCAGAGGCCATGGGGGTGGTTCGGCCGCAGGAGGTGGCCAAAACTACCCCCATTGCAGTCTGTTATTTTGGCTAATAGAATGGTGACAGAGGTACTAAGCTAGTATTTATTCATAAGTTAGGTACCATCTGTGACACGAATTGAAACCTAGGTGAGAAAAAATAAAAACATGAAAACTTAGATACTAAAAAGGTAATTAACCCAAAAATTCAAGCTAGAAATATTGAAGTCAGGCAACTGCCCACTTACGATACTACATAGTAAGTGCATACAAAGAAGATGAGTATGCATGTGCACACAGACAAGATACAGAGAGAGCTAAGAACACCAGCTTCTCCAACATATCCTTTCAAGGTACATTACTCTCTTCCCACTTACAGCGTTGTGTAGACATCACTAGCTCAGCCTTACCTATTTAGAAAAAGAGCAGCATAATGTCAACTAAAAGGGTTGTAAAAGCCACAGGCCCATGTCAATTGTCAACAATACATCTCCTGCTTCAATTTCTTTCCTAAATCAAATTTGCACAAATGCTATCCTGCTCTCCATCATTGTCCACTATAAGCCTGTAAAAGCTAGTTAAATTTACATATAAGTCATCAAAAACCTCCACGAAGTAAACCATTCTCTTGTCTCTTCCCATAAAACAATTTGATTGATATCAGCCATTCCCCAACACAGATAATAACATTTCCCTTTGGACATTCATCCACAACCATTCCTAACATTTGTCACAATCTGTACGGCATGAGTTCAACTCATTTAACCACTCCTATTGATGAAACAGGCTCTTGTGCACACAATATGTTAGCCCAATTTAGAATCAGTATATCTATCCGCTCCATAACTTTACCCAGACCAAACAAATTTTTTCACACACACTAACTTAACATTTCCCAATTTACCATATGCATTGCAAAACTCAAAAATATCATCGATTGAAATACATGCTAATTTCAAATATTGCATCCTTGATAACCTACATTCTCATTTCCAGCATTTGTCTCAGTTCTATAATCTCTTACTCTAGAAATACATAGAGCACCATGCGCAAGATAAAAGTTAACATAAAAATCAATTCTCCACAACGACAGCAATTGTCCCCTCAAAAGTGATTCGAACTTCATTTCCTCAAAGTAAGAGCTCAAATGCCATAAACACATATATATAAACCAAAACCAAGCAACCATTATCGAATTTAATAGAATTCACGGAACAAAGAAAAACCCTAACCCTCCACAAATAATTCAGCATTCAACGAAAAAAAGTCACAATTCTGAACCAAAGAGCGCACCTTAAAGGAGGCCTTGAGCCGCCTCTCAGGGTGGCGATCCACCGGCAAGCTATCGGCGACAGTCATCTGCGCGATCGCCTCCTCCACCGTCCTCGCCTCGAGGATTGAATCGTCGCGGTTCGTGTTCTGCACCAGCACCATCCTTTCGTACTCCTCCTCCGCCGCGGTCCTGCTATGCCGTTTCTTCGCCTCCTCGGCCTTCTTCTGCAGTTCGGCTTGCTCCTCCTCGCGCCGGCGCCTCAGCTCGGCCTCGGTCACCTTCGGGACCGGGATTGAGACCCGGATCGCCTTCTTGTCTGGCTTCCTCGCCGCCTTCTCGAGCTCCTTCTCCTCCAGCTCCGCCTGTCGCCGCACCTCCGCCCGGCGCGCCGCGGTCTCGGCGCGCTTCTCCGCCTCCTCCTCACGCTTCTTGGCGGCGCGAGACTTCGCCCCCTCGGCTTCGCGCCAGTACTGCTCCTCCTTCTGGCGTGCCTCGCGCTCCTTGCGCTCGGCTTCGGTCGCGCTCCTCCGAGCCCTAGCCTCCTCGGCCTTGCTGTTCACGCCCAACTTCTTCGGCATCGCGCGTTGCGACGTCGTTTAAGATGATAATCTCTCTGTGATCGTAAAGGAATTGGTCGTTGCGCCGAGATTGAGAGCACTTGCGTGTGTTTTGTGAGCGCTCACCGACTAACTAGTAAAAAAAGGCAGTTGCTGTTACGGTTTACGGCTTGAGAGCAATGGTGACGACACTGACGAGTAGTAAAAAAAAAAACAAAAAAAAACAAAATATAACTAAATATACGATTTACGTGATTATTGGAAATAACTATGACAAAAAATAATAATAATAATAATAATAGAAATAAAATTGAACTGATTTGACTAATTAATCAAATTAAAAATTCAGACGAAACTATAACTAGTCTTGTAATTCGGGTATGTCTGATTCATTGGTGGAGTGTAATGGTAAAAATATATAGGTAATTATTTTTTCATCTTAATTCATAGCACTTCCTATTTTTAATATCTCTTGTGTGATCAAATCAAAAAATAAATAAAAATAAGGACATATTTATTATGTAATAATACAATAAACATGTTAAGTATAATGAAGAAAAAAAAAACCATAAATAATAGGAAGTATTGTAATCGATCTAAGTGTGTTAATCAGTAAAATTTAAAAAAGAAAAAAAAAAATAGACAGTACTGTAACTGACCTCATAATTTATAATGAAAGGATAAAGTTTTTTTAAGCAGAATTAAAGAAAAAAAATTCAATCTAACTGAAAATTGTGTTTAAAATGTATATAAAAAATCATACTTTAAGAAATACTACAAGCACAACCAAGTATACACTCCTAAGTAAGGGTGGGATAAAAACGCTCTCTAGGGTTTCTTGCGAAACATAGAGGACGAGAAAACTCTCTTCAGATCTGCAAAGGTCGTGAAGGCTTCAACTAGTGAACAATATTCGTGTGTGTTTGAAGCTGAGGATTATGGGGGGCACAACAGAGGAATTATCCAAGTTGTGGAGTAGATTACAACTTTCGGAGGAAGAAGGTAGTGATGTGGTGGTGCACGAGGAGGTGCTGGAAGATGGAGTTGTGAAAGGCCAAAATTGCTTGGTAGGAAGGTTGATTGTTGATCGTGTTATTGCAAAAAACACGGTAAGGGGTATGCTGATGAGAAGATGGAAACCGACAGGGGAACTCTCTTTCAAGGTGATGGGAGAGAATTTGTTCCTCCTGGAGTTTGAGAATGTGGGGGACAAGTAATTGGTTCTAGAGGGTCGGCCTTGGGTCGTTGATGGGAACCTTTTTGCTATTGAAGATTTTGATGGGTTCTCTCCTCACCAGCCAATATTGATTTTGAGAACGTAGCGTTCTGGGTTCGGATGTACAATTTGCTGTTAGCCTATATGAGTAGAGCAGTGGGCCAAAGACTGGGTTCTACTGTTGGGGAAGTGGAGGAGATTGACACTAATGATGAGGGAATGGGATGAGGTGAGTTTTTTAGGGTAAAAATCAAAGTAAATGTGTCAAAACCCCTTGCCAGGGGGCGAATGCTGAAAGTTAGAGACCGATTTATCTAGATCGCGTTCCAGTATGAATGGATTCCTCGATTCTGTTTTTGTTGCGGTGTTATTAGCCATGGACGCTATGGTTGCCCAGAGGGTGGAAGAAGGAGGATGCATGGCGATGACTTGGACTTGCAACTTGGATCGTGGTTGCAAGTGGGATCACCAAGCCGTCATCAAGATAGGAACCGAGGGAGTATGGGAGGAGAGTCATCGGAGACAGAAGCACCTCCTCGATGGAGGAATGATGGCCATGGTAGGGAGGCGCGTGATGCTAGACACAACAATAATTGCAGACCAAGCAGAGATTCTCAAGGCGAAACATATGGTAATTCCGTCAGTTACGCTTTCAACCATTATGGAAATATCTCTGGGGATCCGTTTTTTCCAGCTGGGGTGAATGAGGTTTTTAAAGGAAAATCTGCTAAGGAGGGAAAGGGAGTAGTTTCGGGGATTTATGTGTCCCCTGGGAGGAGAACTAATGTGGAGGAAAATAAAAGGAAAGATTCATGCGAGACTTCAATGCAGAAGGAAGGAAGGGAGAACATATTGGGTATTAATGAGTCCCCACCCAAAATCCCTCCATTTCCTCCATTTAGTGCATTTTGAAGGGTATTGCATTTAATGCATTACCCTTATTAAAACTTTTGAACAACACTACCCTTCAAAATGCACTAAATGGAGGAAATGGAGTGATTTTGAAATGGAGAGGATCATTTTCCCCCATTGTAGGTATGTGAGGTGGCAAGTCCTTCTTTAGACAAACAAGAGGGGTCACGTGGGGGCCAACTAGGGAATTTAGTATCACCTAGCATGTGCAAGGAGACAACAATGCCAGGGCCGGTTTTCCATGGGTTGTCACCCCAAGCTCAGATGAAAAAACCTGTAACTTCATGGAAAAAGAGGGCCAGGCAAGGGGCGGGGGAAAAAAAGGTGGGGAATGATGCAGTCAGATTGGCTGGAGTCCGTAAGGCTGAAAAATTGGTGGAGGCAGAAGACAATTTTTCTAATCAGAAAAAAAAAAAAAAAAAAAAAAGAGGCAAGTGGAATGAAAATGGAGATGTTTCAAGGGCGGTGTTTTCGGCGGCAACTGTGGAACAGCCCTGTCGGACCCAATGAGTATCTTGAGCTGGAACTGCTAGGGGCTTGGGAACCTCCTAGCAGTTCAAGACCTTTGCCAGCTGCTGAAGGAAAAGCGATCGAAATTGGTTTTCGTCATGGAAACCAAACTACTTGCTCATCGTATGGAGAATATCAACGTCAAAACTGGGTATAGCAGCATGTTCATAGTTGACAATATTGGACGCAGTGGAGGTCTAGCTTTATTTTGGAACTAGGAGGTTTCAGTGGAAATAAAAAATTATAGTCAACGACATATTAATGTCGTGGTGAGATTGGATTCAAATGATCAAGAGTGGTGTTTCACAGGTTTCTATGGCAATCCTGTACCTGGCAAAAGGAAAGAGTCGTGGAGCCTTCTTCGTTTTCTATATTCTCTTAATCCCCAAGCATGGCTATGCATGGGTGATTTTAATGAGATAACGGAGGATTCATAAAAGTTTGGGGTTGCCCGTAGGCCTCGTTGGCAGATGAATAATTTTAATAATACTTTGGAAGCGTGTCGTTTACAAGACTTGGGTTACTCAAGGGCACGATTTACTTGGTGCAATTACAGGGATGGAGAGCACTTTATAAAAGAAGGACTAGACAGAGCCATTGCCACCCCAGAATGGTGTGACATTTTCCCCGTGCACTTGGTGGAAGTGTTGGCAACCAGGTGTTCCGACCATACTCCGTTGTTGGTCTCCTTCAAGAAGCAAATACATAATGTTAGGAGGAAAAGAATGGGATTCAGGTTTGAGGCCACGTGGAACAAGAATGAAAAAGCTAAGGAGGTTGTAAGACAAGTATGGAGAAAGAAGATTCAACATGAAGACACATGGGCGAGGGTGAAAACAAATATTGCAAAGTGCCAAAAAAAATCTTCTTAGATGGCAGAAAGTTAATAAGGGCCCCACGGATGGGCTTATTTCAAAGAAGACAAATGAAATTCTGGAATTACAAGAACAGGAGGGGCCAAGGAATCAGAGTGCCATTCGGGCCCTGCAAGTGGAGGTTGACGAGCTTCTAAAACAAGATGAGATGAAATGGAGGCAAAGGGCAAAGGAGCACTAGTTAAAATTGGGGGATAAAAATTTCAAATTTTTCCATGCTTGTGCTTCCCAAAGGAGAAGGGTGAATTTGATTTCAAATATTTGGGATGAGGAAAGGAACAATTTCCAGTCACCAGATGCGATTGAAGGGGTTTTTGTAAGATATTTCTAGAAGATGTTTACTTCGTCTACCTCTAGTGGTATGGAGACCTGTATGCAGAACATTACAAGAAGGGTGTCGTAGGAGATGAACACAAATCTGCTACAGGAATTCACATCTGAGGAAGTGCTTTTGGCGTTGCAATAAATGGCATGACTAAAATCGCTGGGACCGAACGGACTACCTACTTGCTTTTTTCAGGAAAATTGGGAGATTGTGGGGGAAGAGGTATGTGTCGCAGCACTGAATTTTCTTAATTCTGAAATTTTTGATGAAATAGTGAACCATACATATATTGTTTTGATTCCAAAAAAGAATAATCCCTCTAAGGTGACAGATTTCCATCCCATCAGTCTTTGCAATGTTTCATATAAGATTGTATCTAAGGTGTTGGCTAATCGTTTAAAGTTGATACTCCCTTCGATTATATCTCAAAATCAAAGCGCATTTATTATGGGGCGCTTGATTTTGGATAATACCTTGGCTGCTTATGAAACATTACATACGATGCATTGTCGTATGTGGGGAAAGGTGGGTTATATGGCTATTAAGCTCGATATGAGCAAGGCATACGACCGAGTGGAATGGTGTTTTCTAGAAAATGTCATGATTAAAATGGGTTTTGATAGGAGATGGGTCAATATTATTATGACATGTATTTCATCTGTTCATTATCCTATTATTGTCAATGGTAACCCAGTGAGGGATATTCGACCTTCTAGGGGAATTAGGCAAGGGGACCCCCTATCCCCTTACCTTTTTCTACTCAGTGCGAAGGTGTTGAGTTCACAGCTTCATCAGGCAGCTTCGGAGGGAATTCTCACAGGGGTCCCTACCTCTTTGAGGGGTCCTCAATTAAATCATTTGTTCTTTGCTGACCACAGTTTACTTTTTTGTAAGGCCACTGTAGCAGATTGGCAAAAGCTATCAAAAATCCTGGATTGCTATGAACAAGGCTTAGGCCAATGACTAAATAAATAGAAAACCTCTCTTTTTTAGTCGAAATACAAAGCAAGGGGTTCGGGAGCAGATTATACAATTGGCATGAATTCCGGAGTCTCAGAGATTCGACATTTATCTGGGCCTACCTGCTCTTGTAGGTAAATCCTGTATTCAGGAATTTCAAGGTATTGAAGGCCGTGTTCAAAGAAGGGTGTCTGACTGGAAGACCAAGTTTCTCTCTCAGGCGGGGAAGGAGGTTCTCCTAAAAGCGGTGGTCCAAGCAATCCCAACCTATAGCATGAGCATGTTCCTCCTTCGAAATGAGCTGTGTAAGGAGCTCAATTCGATGATGTAGAGCTTCTGGTGGGGACACAAGGAGAATGACAAGAGGATTCGGTGGTTGAGTTGGGAGAAAATGGGTCTCTCCAAAACCCAAGGTGGCATGAGTTTTCGAGACCTTTATTCTTTTAATAAGGCTCTTTTGGCCAAACAGTGCTGGCGGTTGTCTCAATCTCCGAATAGTTTGGTGGGAAAAATTATTAAAGGGAAATATTTCCACCAAGGGTCTTTTCTAGAAGCCAACTTGGGAAGCAGGCCTTCTTTTGCTTGGAGAAGCATCATGGCAGCCAGAGATTTATTCAAGGATGGAGTATTTTGGCGTATTGGTGATAGGAAATCTCTGGCTATTTGGAAGGATAGGTGGATCCTAAAGCCAATCACCCATTGTATCCAAACCCCTTGCAGGATTCTTAATGAAGATGTTAATGTAAATGAACTTTTTGATCCAACTGTGGGTGGCTGGAACCAGGCTCTTATCAGTGAAATATTTGAAGACAAGGAAGCCGAGATTATTTGCAACCTTCCAAGGAGTAAGTATGGGAGGCCGGATAAGATGATTTGGAGAGCATCCCCAATTGGAATTTTCACGGTTAGGAGTGCATACCATTTGGAAATGGAAAGGAAAATGATGCATTCTGGAATGGGATCGAACTAGTCAGGGTGTTCAATTTTGTGGAAGTTTTTATGGAACATGCAGATCCCAAACTCCTCAAAAGTTTTTCTATGGAAGGTGTGTAAAAATATACTCCCTATGAAGGACAATGTATTAAGGAGGGGTGTAGTGAAAGAAGATAAGTGCATCTTTTGTGGTAGTGAGAGAGAAATAGGTTTGCACATCCTTTGGAATTGCCCATCTGCTATGGACGTCTAGGGGGCATGTCGTGGGAAGCTTCAAAAAAGTGCTATCCGTGCTTCTTGTTTCCTGAATGTTTTTGAGCACATGATCAACCGTTGTAGCAGGGAAGAGGTACATCTTTTCGCTATTTTATCCAAGAAGATATGGGCTAGAAGAAATGCAGTGGTCCATGGTGGTGATTTTATGCGTCCGAAAATCTTGGCCCAAGAAGGTGAGACTCTATTTCTCCAATTTTCGGAATTACAAGGACAGCAGGGGAATGCCACAGATGGGGTATGTGGGAGTACAATGAAATGGGCACCACCACCGATTGGTTTGCATAAAGTCAACTGGGATGTCTCTTTTCATTCCAAGCACAAAAGGATGGGGTTGGTATCATAGTGAGGGACCACAAGGGTATGGCAAGTGCAGCAAAAAGCGAAATGATTTAAATGTTTCAAAAACCAGACATGGGCGAAGGTTGGGGAGCTCTTTGGGCAGCAAAATTTTGTGGAGAAATGGATTTCCATGATGTCATTCTAAAAGGAGATTCCCTTAATGTTGTTAAAGCAATTGGGGAATCAGAGGCTAGTTGGAAACCTTTTGGACAGATTGTGGAGGACACAAAGGAGGTTCTGGGATCTCTTTGAACTTGAAAGATTTGTCATGTTAAGAGAGATGCTAACTAGGCTGCACATGGTTTAGCAAAGGAGGCTATGTTATCCATCGTCGAACATTTTTGGATTGAGGATACCCCAAGTTGTATTTCTGACATTGTAAACCTAGAGCTTCAGGCTCTTCTTTCTTAGAGTGTAATTTCCACTCTAGATCTTTGTTCACAATTTTGAAATAAAGTCTTTTGATTCTTTTCACAAAAAAAAAAAATCATACTTTAAGATTTAATAAGACTTGATAGTAAGATTTTTATGTTTGTCTTTATGACAAGCTTTGGCTATAATTTATCAAAGCTTTATGCTCTCTGTAAGAGTTTTATATTCTTGATTTTTTTTAAGGAATGAATATGAAAGATTCTCATATATATATATATATATATATATATATATATATATATATGTCAATTTAATAGGTTATATTAAAAAATTAAATTGTTTAGACCGTAAGTATATATTGGCTTCAACCCGTGCGAGGTTTCATGCTTAGGGCGTATTTGGCATTGCAATTATGGATTGGGTTATTACTTATTAATCAATTCATGCTACAAACTACCCTAACCATGAAGATTTTGTTTATAAATTTATGATATTTGGGTACAGGAAATTGTTAGGTATTTTCTTTGTGTTCTTTTGATTCTAGGTAAATATTTTTAAAAAATCAAAAAAGAAACTGGTCCTTATTTTTCTAACTTTGTTTTTAAAAAATGATATATATCTAAAATTCGGATAACACTTAGCATTTCACTTTTGTACAATAAGAGAAAATATTGGAGAAATGATTTATTTCTTCCTCATATTCTTGTCTCATCTTATCAATTTTCAAAATTATCATTGAATTTGTGGGCCTATGTGTATATGGACTAACAAATCCAGTGATAATTTTAAAAATTGAAAGAAAAAAAAAATCGAAAAAAATTGATGTATAGCAGTAATAGCACGTCTCAATATATTTAATGACAATAAACGAAAGAACAAGAAATATTGGAAAAAATATCCACGAATTTTATGAATGGGTCTGGTCTTCTAATGCTTCCAAGTTCCAATCAATGGCCCATATCTTTTGAAGTGTCCAAAGCCCTGTTGGGTTGGGTGGGAATGTGGGAACATGTTTCAACAAGATGCACGCAAACCGATATTCCTTAAAATGTAATTCCTCGGATTATGTATTATCTTTCTACCAATATAATCTTTCTTAATTTCTTATAATTTTTTTTTAAAAAAATAAATAATATTGCCGGATTTTAGTTCAAGAGTTTGGAATTGCAATAAATAGCTTCCCTGATTTGAAAAGTCACAAATAACTTCGGTGTGATAGGCTTATATAGGGGTTTACAGATTAACCGATTATTGTCTATTAACTGTCTATCGATTGCCATGGAATTATCATCAACCAATAACCGACTTTCAGCAATTAATAAAAAAATGCCCCTATTGACACTGACCAAACTGATATCAATTTCTTCTTCTTTTTTACAGGCCCACGTAAGGGAAGGGGGATGGAGAATTCAAACTAGTGACCTCCACTTCATAAAACGTGGTTCACAACTGATTGAGCTACTCCTTGGGAAAACCAATATCCACTCTTAGATAGGCATAAGTAACAAAAACTTATCCTTCATAAATTTGAGTTATTTTTTTCGAGGGCATCATTGTAAAACTACAAATTTATCTTGACAATTATAGGCAAAATAATATATATATATATATATATTGGCATTAGGGTAGTTCAGCCACCCCTTTCTTACCGAATTTAAAGGTGGTTGTACCACCTCCTAGGCCCTTAGGGGTGGTTCTGCCACTCCCTCTTGCTGAATTTGATGATGGTTCAATTACCCCTAGTGCTAGCCAAAATTGTTTTTGTTCTTATTTTTAACTTTTTTTTAAGATAAATGTGTTTTATTTTTTTAGCCATGATTTGTTATGAGAAAATAATTTATTACACAAATAATGTGAAGTTATTTATCACTTTTGAAACCCTAAAGAATTATTTGTCATAGCCTCAAATTTTAGGGAGTAGTCTAGCACAAAAAAAAAAAAAAAAAAATCTCTAGTGAGCAAAAGGAGAATGCATTATGGTGGATCACAACCATGGTCAATCTGAAAATAATGTTAGACATGAGGCCAAATACAAAATGAAATGTTACATTGGACAAATTTATGTGCATTATGTTGTAGCTTTTTTGAACTTTTCATGCGGTAATCATAGCTTGAAGCGGGGGGAGAATTCTGATGATATTTGCTAGGGCTGTATAAGCGGTGGTGGTTTGCGATTCTTATCTTTAACTGCATTGTTTTAAGTGGTTAACAATTTTGAGTAACCACACCTTTGTATAAGCCTGTCAAGTTTGGACTTCTTGGACATATTTTGGTGTTTTAGCCTATTTTAATGTTTTGGTATGAAATCATATATCAAAACAAAACAATGTCATTTTGCTATATATATATAAAGGTACCACGTCCGCCTATTCTACAGCGAAATTAGTCGGTTAGTTGGATGAAGCCAACCGCCCAATGATATTATTGATTATTAACGGTTTATAACTGTCTTTTGGTTAAAAACCGATTGAATGTCCATGCCATTAATTGATTGGATCCCATTATAAAATGGCTTAAATTACGGTTTTATGAGTGTAAACATGCCGACAAAGATCATCTCTAGAGATAGCCATTTCAGGTTCAATCCTTTATGGTTATTTAGGTTCAGGCCTTCAGGGTCATGGAGATGTGACAACTTCAAAATAATTGTTCAAATATGGGTAAAGCTAAACACAACGCAGGCGTGTCATACGCCGCCCAAATTTTTTTTTTTTTTTTTTTAATATTAAAAAAAAAATTTAAAAAAAAAGTTGTCTGACGTGCTGTGAATCACGACCTGTTCAAACATATGTTAAGAGAAAAAGTATATATATATATATATATATAGATAGATCGAGGATAAGATACGGTCTATAAGCAGTCCTGAGCCAATCAAAATGGATTCCTTGAAATCAGGTAGCTAGTATTCTTAGCCTCACCACGAAGCTATGGTCTACAAAAGTTTTTCAGTTCTTTACTTCGGATGTATTTAGAATGTGTTCACTCTAGAGAATAGATTCGGTTTTTTTTTTTTTTTTCAATAAAATAATGTTTTTGTCAAAAGTAGCTTCGTAGTATTTTTGTGTTCACTCTAAACTTACAAACAAATGTTTTTGAATACTTTTTGTTGCGAATAATATCACCCAATACGCTCCTCAGCTTTATTTTGAAATCTTAAAAACGGGGAATAATTCTAAAAATAAAATAATTTTTAAAATTACAATTTGATTAATTACAAACATAATAATAATTTTAAAAGTCACATTATTCTTAGAGGGATACAAGAAAGACTTGTAGCGGAAGAGTGTTACTAAGTCTCAATCCTTGATTTTCCAAGAGTAATTACTATTTCAAAAAATTTAGATTAAATCCCTTCTCCAAGTCAAATTGGAGTATGAAACACAATCCGGGTCCAATTAAACCTTCTTTCACCCCAAGTCAAATTAACGTAGAAAACCTAATCTAGGTCTAACTCAACATCTCTACCAATAAACAGGCCCATACACCATGTATCAAATTAAAATTGAAATCTTGTGCTTTAGGCATACACAGTCTCCAAGAAATAGAAAATGAAAGATTAGAAGCTCATCGAAGAACATTTAGTTCACCCCGTTTGGAAATTGTTCTAACACTCATCATTATACTTTATTTTTTTAGCATAAAATATATATTTTTTAAGCTTAAGACATAAGTAATATATATGCGGATCAAGATATATAATATATAGTTAATTTACTACCAAAGCAAATAATCAAGCCCATATAATAAGAGCCGGAACTAAAGCCTCCTAAAAATTTTAGAATTTTTCTTAAATTAAATGTTTTTATGAGATAAATCATTTAAAATTAATTTAATTTCTACTTCTTTCAAAGTTTTTTTGTTTTGTTTTTACTCACTTAAAATTATAATTTCGCCATAAAAAAAAAAAAAAAAAACAAAAAAACAAACAAAAAACAGCCGGCATGAGGGTAAATATATAACATAAACAGTAAGACATATATATACAAAATTATTTGCTTCACTTTTAGGAGACACCCATATTAATTAATCACATTTATGTCCACTCAATAAAGCTGCAACTCAAGTTCTATTTACTCATCTACTGCAACACGTAACATGGGTAAGACTGGTAGCACCTCGAAGACTTAGAGGCAATGGTCAAGATGGCAAGCAACATTATTTACCTAATTATTTGAAGCTACACTTAATATACTGTAAACAAAAATGTATGCAAAATGACAAGTGGAAGCAAATTGCTGGCAAATTTAAGTATAGTTATGATATTAAATGCATACATACATTCATGTAAGATAACACATTGAAGGCTGTCATCAACTTATTGTACATATCTTTTTAATAAGAATATTATTTAGAAGACTGTAATAAGACTACTAAACAGTTGGATTAATATTTCTCATTGGTTCAAACATAATTTAATTGAGTTTTTAAACCTTTACTACAATTATATTATATACCCTTTTTATCATGGTTTAGGCACCCCAAACTCTAATCACGGATACTTAAGGCCCGACACATAGATAATCACGAAAGTTTAATTTAAGCACCAACTAACCGGACAGTTTGAAGGTCAAGTGAGTCACGTCAACGGTGTTCGTTGGATCATGCATGATAATCAACACCTGATTTTATTACCATAAATGTCTTCGGGATTGGTATAGCTTTATAAGGATCAGTGGATCACCAACTCCAAATTTCGAAGTCATAAATCTAAATTAGCAATAACTACCACTGAGATCGGAGGGTTTTTGATTGACTGGGGTTTAATTTTATACGGTGACCGATCGCACAGTGTAAATAATACACAAACAGTCCATAATTGATCGTACAGTGTAAATAAACCCGACCAGCCGACCTACAGTCTTCTAGCCGCCTGGTTCACCACGTGCATGAAACTCTACGGCCTACGGTGGTCCTCACTAGTCGGCTCGGGAATCAACGGCGAGATTTAAATAATTGCATCAGTGAACAGAGGGTAATTAATTTTGAGAAGTGATCTAAGGGTTTTTAAATTAAAAAAAATATATAATTTTCTCTCTTTCTCTCGTTTGTCATTTATAGTTTGTCACGTTAATTTTAAAAAAATTTTAGGTCATTTATTTGACTCTCTAACACTTTTTATTAATTTTTCATATTTTACTATAAATTTAATAAAAGAAGTTATTTCAAAATAGACATAAATTTTCTTAAAATTAGTTAAGAGGAAATATCTTTCAACCTATTTAAAATAGTGCTAAGTGTCTATAAACATTTAAAGGATACAATAAATTTAGTATAAGTTAGTAAACTGGCATTAATGATGTTATGAATTTAACGTATCTTTCAAATGTTTATAAACACTTGTCACTATTTTAAATGAGTTGAAATATATTTCCTTCAAATCAGTTTGAAGAAAATTTTTGTAATAGATCAATTATTATATTTATGAGGTTCACTATTAACTTACGTAAATGAAAGAGAAATTATAGTGTCAATATTTTTTTTTATTATTTGGCCAATTTCATCTTACAAATTAACTAAAATTTTCTCATAACATTAACTTATGTAAGTTCTACATAAATCTACAAACCTAATAGTTAATATATTAAATTAATAAGAAAATATAAGTTATATATAAAGAACTTATTAACTCTTAACATATCTGATTAGAGGAGATGAGTCGAATTAGAAAGTGACATGTGGTACTATATATATATATATATATATATATATATATTTTCCCTCTGTTTCTGAGACCGCACATCAACGTGAAAGCTTGAAATAGGAAAGTGTGTTTAATGTTTAATGCAACGGTTGTCTACGCAAACCACATCGGAGAAAGAATGCTTCTCTTCCACACAATGTCAGACTCGTCAGCAGCAGCAGCCTCGGTCCCACATCTCTTTTAGGTCCCTTGCAAGTTGCAACGGTCCAGATTACTGCACTAGATCGTACGGTCACTGGAAAGAACTCTTTTACTTTTCATCGTCCGGTTTATTGCTAACTTTTAATTACATTCAAAGGATTTGCACTGAAAAACATTTTAATTAAAAGCGTGTACTTTAACTCAGTACAGGTAAAAATTATTAAAATTAACATTTTTTTATTAAATTTTATTGAATAAGTGCTTTAGATAGTATCAAGTATTTTTATAATTTTTAAGGTATTCAATGTGTACAATTTGGAGTTTTTTTTTTTTTTTTTTGGAATCTTGGAGTATATTTTTTAGTGTGTGGGTGTGGTCGTGTGGAGTGCTTTTTAATTTTTAGTTTGAAAATGTGTGATATAACATAAAAATGAAAATAATTTTTGTGTTTTGAAAAGTATTTTGTATTATAAGTTATTTGTTAATGTCTTCAATTTAAGAATATACAATAAAAGAGTTGAATACAATTTTTGGTACTTGTGGTTGGGCTCAAAATCAAACAGATTCCCCGGTTTCAAAAAGTGTTTAAACTTGTACATGTGATTATTGAAAATACATACTTGGTATTTCTGTCCATGTTCTGTCCAAATATTTAATGGATCTCCACATCAGCAAGCGTAAAATGGTAACACATGTCCTGAATGCCACATATTGATACCAAATTATCAGATTGGATGATGTGGTATTATATCATAGGTGGTACCGGAAATGCTAGAATATAATCATTTCCCCACATTTGGCCCATCAAAAGCTGATGTGGCAGACCACTTTTATTATTTTATTATTAAAAATCTTTTAATTTTTAAATCAAAATTAAAACAATAAAAAACAAAAAATAAGTTGCAAGGGGTGGCTTCGGCCACTCCAAACCGCCAGTCTGGGGGTGGTTCAAATTTTTTTTTTTTTTTATTTTAGCCATTAAGGCTGGCTGGACCACCCCCAAGGGCCTAAGGTTAGCTTCGGCCACCTTAGAAGCCAAAATTGGGGTGGCTAGCCACCCCTTACAACCTCTTTTTAGTTTTTTGTTGTTTTAATTTTGATTTAAAAATTAAAATTTTTTTAATAATAAAATAATAAAAGTGTCTTGCGACATTAGCTTTTGATAGGCCAAATGTAGGAAAATGATTGCATTTTAGCATTTCCCTAGGTGGTACCTATGCTTTGGGTGCCGCATAAACTGCAAAAAATAATAAAATTATGGTAACTAGAATAATATATATATTTTTTTTTTAAAAAAAAAACAAAACAAAAATGGTAGAAATTTGGGAGTGGCCGGCCACCCCCATTTTAGCAAGCCACCCTTAGTGGCCAGCAAGGGGGTAGCTGAACCACTCCTATAGAGCATGTGGGTGGTTTGGCCACACCCAAGGGCTAGCCCTAATTTCTTTTTCTTTTTTTGGTTGGCCACCCTCATATGTCATAAGAGTGGTTCAACCACCCCTTTGCTTGAGCTTCCCCCTCAGCTAAAAATGGAGATGCTTGGCCAACTCCAATTTTCTACTTTTTTATTTTTTATTTTTTTAAAAAAATTATTTAATTTAATTTTAGTTATCATTATTTTATTATTTTTTGCAGCATATGTGGTGGCACCATAAGCATAGGTACATATAATGCCACATCATCCAATCTTCTGATTTGGCATCAATATGTGGCATTTGGGACATGTGCCATTATTTTATGTGAGCTGACATGGAGATCTGTTAAATATTTGGACAGAATATGGACAAAAGTACCAAGTGTGTATTTTCAATAATCACAGATACCAATTGGAACACTTTTAAAACCGAGAGATCCGTTTGATTTTGAGCCTAATCATAAGTACCAAAATTACATTTAACCCAAAATAAAAAGCAGTAAACGAAGTCGTTTAATAAATATAGCCCAGTCTGTAACTATCATTTCAAGTCAACAGTTAAAGATTTTTTTCAGTCCAGTATTTATTACTTTTAAAAATGTAGTGAAAGGGCTATAAATACAGAATTGATAAACGTGAAAATTATTGATGTGATAAAATTTATTCTCAATCATTTAATTTAAAAACAACGGTCAATATTTTAAGACTGTACTTGATATTATGAAAAGATCCTAATCCGTGATGTAATCTTAAATTTAAACCTTATCGTGAACCTCTCATTTAATTTTAAAATAACTCAATAATTAATCCTAAAGTTCATTGAACACACACATGTGAGAAGATATCACAATTTTCTTACTTCTCAAGTTGCATTAAAGAGGATGGAAGTCAAACGAACGACTTAATAAACATCTTCCAATCTGACGCTTGGGGTGGAGATGCCACGGCACATACTCTGAGAACGCCCGCTTTACAATTAATCCCCCCGCGAAAAATTAACCGCCGTTTCCAATCTCACATCCAAATTCGCTCCGTTACCCGCCCGAATCGACAAAACCCCGTTTCCGTCGAGTGTAGCAGTACGTTGATAAGGGGTACAGAGTGGGACCCGTTGGTAAAGTCCGTGTCGGGTGCTCGGCCCTGCCTGCAGACGCCGTCTCTTTTGCTTTTGTTTGGCTTTTGCCACCACATCATCATCATCATCATGGGTAGCAGGAAGTATTACCACTAGCATTACCGTACTGTAGAGCATATATAAATATAACATAGGAAAGAGGACCAGAGGGGAGGGGAGAATAGAGAAAGTGTGAACTGTGAGAGCTTTTTTTTTTCATATCTGCTTTTGCTTTTTGCTTGCATCAATCACAACCACGTTACCATTTTCAGACCACGCGAGAGGGAAAGCGAGAGAGCTCCAATTGCCTGAGCTACGCCTCATTGTAACAAATGTGCGCCTGAGAGCTTGAGATTTGTACTGACCGTCCGATCTTGGGAATCAGAATGGGCAGCGTGTCGGAGGAGGAGGGGTCCGGCTCCGAGCAGAGTGAGCGCTGTGGGAGCTACAGTCCCAGCGCTGACATCAGCGAGTCTGAGAGCTGCAGTAGCTTCTCGTGCCGGCGGTTCGACGCCGAGGGCGGCGGTTCGAGTTCGATGACGTCGTCTCCCCATCAAGTCGCCGGGAATTTCGGTTTTCCTGCGACGGTGATGCTGCCGGTGATTGCAGGCAAGGATGTGGTTTGGGATGAGAAGCCTGAGAAACGGGAAACCGATTTGTCCGGTACTTTATCTTCGTTTGTTTTGTGTGTTTATTTTTAGTAATTATTGGATATCTTGCCTCTAAATTTGTTGCTAAATCGAGACAGTGAATGAGATTAATGCTTATTTTTTGGTTTTATTCGAGTACATTTAATTCTCTTCGCTGCTTGAGCTGCTGTTGTCTTTGTTTGTATCGTTGCTTGAGCTTCTGTTGTCGTTGTTTGTATCGTCAGGAAAATGGGACTCGAATTGGCTTTGCCGATTCACTGTAAAATGAGAAATACACTTGAAAGTTTGTGTCTTTGATTAATTTGTGTGTTAAGTTTTTTCTTTTATACCGATTTTCCTCCGGTTTCTCTGCAACCAAACACGGATTTATACTGTTTATAGTTAAACTGAGAACTAAGACTCTGCAATTTTAGAAGGAAATTTTTAATTGATTTGAACTTTTTTTTTCTTAATTTTCAAAAGAGGTTGAGATGATGAAGGAGAGGTTCGCAAAGCTTCTTCTTGGAGAAGACATGTCTGGAGGAGGGAAAGGAGTGTGCACTGCCCTCGCCATCTCAAACGCCATTACCAATCTCTCTGGTCAGTTTGATATGTATATGTTTTTGGAATGTTTTGGTTGTTACGGCGCTGAAGTTTAATTTCGTTTTCCATGGCAGCGACTGTGTTTGGTGAGCTGTGGAGGTTAGAGCCACTGGCGCCGCAGAAGAAGGCAATGTGGCACCGAGAAATGGAGTGGCTCTTATGCGTAAGCGATTCCATAGTTGAGCTCGTTCCTTCGATACAACAGTTTCCTGGTGGGGGCACATATGAAGTAATGGCGACACGACCACGCTCAGATTTGTACGTGAATCTACCCGCGCTGAAGAAGCTCGATGCAATGCTGATTAGTATGCTTGATGGGTTTTGCGATACAGAGTTTTGGTATGTTGATAGGGGGATAGTTGTGGGTGAATCAAATGATTGTGACGCCTATGGATCGTGTGGTGGGAGGCCTTCGATTAGGCAGGAAGAGAAGTGGTGGCTGCCCTGTCCGAAAGTGCAGTCGTGTGGGTTGTCGGAGGATGCCAGGAAGAGGTTGCAGCAGTGCAGGGACTGCACGAACCAGATATTGAAGGCAGCCTTGGCAATTAATAGTGGTGTGCTAGCTGAGATGGAGATCCCCAGTGCTTTCTTGGAGACCTTGCCCAAGGTATGAGTTTCTATGCTGCTTGAATTATAATGTCAACATGACACAGCCAAAGGCTAAACTTGCTAACACAGTAGCACATATTCACTGGTTTTGCTTCATGGATTAGTATGCATCTCATTAATTTGCTGGGTTCGCAGCTTATAAGTGGTCTGTGTTATCTTAATGCTGGTTATGGCCTGTGCATTAGTCTTGGAAGAATGTTGCTCCTAAGTGAGGATTATTTCTTTTTTATATGCAGTAGATCCATAGTCCAATAGAGTTTGGAAATTGGGCGACGCTTAAATCTGAGGTTATCTAGTTCCTTTGTATTTTGGTGTCCTTTGACAATCTTGCTGGAGCTTTGTCATTCGATAATGTCCCTTAGAATTGGTGAAACCCTTGAATTTTATCGTTTGATTAGCTAATGGCTCTTATTCTCAAAGAAACTAAGTCTGGATGTCTATTTTATGCCTTATTTGATTTGAACAGTATAAGTTGTTTATGATGTCTTAATCTAATTGTAGAGCTGAATAGAATTCAACATATCATAACAATAGCAAATTCAGAAACTGGTTATAGTTGATTTCTATTAACGTTTCATTTTATTCCTTCTGTTGTCTGAATGCATTGCAGAGTGGAAAAGCTTGTCTTGGTGATATCATTTATCGCTACATAACTGCTGACCTGTTCTCACCAGAATGTCTACTTGATTGCCTGGACCTTTCATCTGAGCATCACACTCTGGAGATAGCTAACAGGATAGAAGCAGCAGTCCATGTCTGGAAGCGAAAAAACCAGAGGAAACATGCAAATCACAAGAAATCTAGGCGCTCGTCTTGGGGTGGCAAGGTCAAGGGCCTTGTAGCTGATGCTGCGAAGAATCATTTTTTAGCCCAAAGAGCAGAGACCCTCTTACAGAGCTTGAGGCTTCGTTTCCCTGGCCTCCCACAAACTGCATTGGATATGAATAAGATCCAGTACAATAAGGTATTATGCCCTGATAACCTTTTATTGCCCAGTAAATCTCACATTACACACACACAAACACACTGCTTTAATTATTGATGCCAAATATGCAATGACTCACTTTTTTGGTATATTCACAACAATTAGCTCACCCCCGTTATTTAGTTGTCAATACAGTGTGGCTCTAATGGTGCGGTGAGGAAAAGGAATTTCTTGGGAATTTAGGGGCATTGTGATTTAGAGGTTTGGTGCATCCTTGTGCCAGTACAAGCTACCGAGCATATGTCATATTCACAATATTGATGGGCTGTAACAACAAATAGTTCAAGAGACCTTGATAGTAGACAATTGGAGTAATTTCCTGGATCCATTTTTGTAGTGGGACCTTTAGTAGGGGACCTTAGGAGGCAAAGTCACAGGTCTCGTCATAATCTTGTTTAGTAAAGGAGAGAGGAAAAGAGGGGGTAAAAGATGAGAGTTAATGATCAATAGTTATTTTTTGTACATTTCGTCTCTTTAAAGAAGGTTCCCGGTTTGTCATTACCATGCCTTGGCCATTCAATACGTTGTGGTAGAAGACGATAAGAACTTTCCAGTCATGTAAATATTGAAAGCATTTATTTCTTGCAGGATGTAGGGCAGTCAATTCTTGAAAGCTACTCAAGGGTGATGGAAAGCTTGGCCTTTAACATAACGGCCAGAATAGATGATGTTCTTTACGTCGATGATGCGACGAAGCGTTGTGCTGCAGCCGAAACAATGTCCATTTTCAGCAGGGGTGGTCTTGGTGGTATTCCTATTCAGAAACGGATGTCTCCGAGCCCCTTCTCGATCCACCACACCCCATACGCCTCTCCGTTTGCAACTCCGACCTTCTGTTCTTCCACTCCGGTAATGGGAAGCCCAGGGAGGGCACCTTCCTCTCTTAAAAGGACTGGTCTTAAGGAAGCAACTGACATGAAGTCAGAAAAACTAGTCCCGGCAGAATATGACAAAGTGTGGTCATATGCTGGGAACGTCAGTGCAAGAAGAGATCCCGGAAATGCTCCAGAGCGAGATTGACTTCTTCTATAGGTGCTGGTAAGTTGAAACACCTAATCAAAAACTAACAACGAAGCTGTAGAGCTGGTCTGGAAGGCGGATAGCCTTGAGGCTGTGACTGAGAATGAGAAATATCGGAGAGAGGGGGGGATAATATTGTATATGCATTAGCAATAGAATTAGGTGGTTTATTAAAGTTTTGAGATTAGATCATGGCTTTTCATCAGGTGATAGGTGAAAAGAGAGGAGATTATGATTTTCTTATATTTTCAATGCTTTCTGAAGTTTACTTTTCAAATGGCAAAGCTGATCGATCTCGCCTTCCTGCCAAGAGCATGATTGATTACTAACGACGAAAAAGAGTTGTTAATCAAATCCATGCTTCCAGTTGTAACATGAAGATGGTATTGCAGATCTAGAATGAGCACAAACAAAAGCAATTAAAATATTTCCTGGGAAATTAACATTGCAAGTAATGCATATATCACTCCCGTGCAAATGGAAAGAAATTCTTTCAATCTATGTTCAAAGCACTCGTCGTCGAAGTTTACACTTTCCAAAACAATTCCATTTGTGAATGTATTTCTTCACTCTTTAAATACACGATTTTGCTCTCGGGTTGATCTACCATTATCATTATAAGTTCCAGTGAAGGTGTTTTTTTTTTTTTTTTTTTTTTTTTGAAAAGGGAGAAAAGAGGTTAAAGGGGGATTGGAACACTGTACTACGATTTTTCTTGTTCCAAAACTTAAGATTGGTTGTTGATTTTGGATGATATTTGCATTAAATCTAATTGTTTGATAACCAAATAAAAATAGTATGTTTGTGCCCACAGCATATGCTAAACTGGGCCGTCTGAGAAAAATGTAAAGAGAAGGAAATATATTACTGATCAGCATACACATTCTACTCAAAGGTAGAATTGGAGAACTTCAAAAAGCACTCAACAACAATCATTTACTATATGCTGATGGCATAGTAATTCTCCGAAATGATTAAGCAATTCAGAAGTGATCCAATAAGATATGAGAAGTTCCTGGCTGGCCAAAATCATGCACTGTGCCAACTCCATCGTGTCAAAGGCCAAAATAATGTGTATAAGAAGATTCATGGCTCCAGATCCCTACAAGCATCAAGTTGTTTGGCTATTTACCTGACGGCCCAGAAAAACAAGAAAATGATCTTCACTTCACAAGGCCAGTTCTTCAAATTGATTTTGCACCTGTCCCAGTCACCCAATTAGCACTTCACACACCATGTATTGACAACAGATACTTATATATGTGATATAAATTAAAAGTTAAAATTATAATTAACAATTAACTTGAATTAGTATTTCAGATTTTCAGCAACAAAACACCAGGGACCTGAGAAAGAAAATTGTAGAGAGAGAAAGAACCAAGGTTGCAGAGATCCTCATTCAGAAGAACCAGGATATGGGTTAAGGGATGAGATAGTAAGTTGAGAAAAATTTCCAATTTTCCATGAACACCAAATAAATTGAAAATAAAGAATGTGCAGTCAGATTTGTGGTCGCTTCACAAGAAGACTGCTTTGGGGAGTTGAAAGCCATACTGCAATAGTTGACTAACTCCTGAAATTCTATTTCTCTGAGGTTCACTTATTAACCACTTGGAGAGCTCGGCTCAAACTCGCCCTTCCAGAAGGTCACACCCAAAGGGTGGCTTCTCAAGGTGTTCACTTCAAATAAATGCCCCTAAAGGTGCTCACATTGATGGATCTGAAACAGGAAGGAGGAAGCTTGAAACAACTTCAATTCTTATCAACTGTAAGTCGCAGCTTTCATGTCATGGGCCTTTAACATGGCTAAATGCTCTAAGTGGGTGCACTGTCCCAAGGGAGGAGGGATCTCTGCTGCTTCAAGAATAGCTAATGCTCAAGGCAACTGTCCTTGGAGCCTGCCTATTCACTAGATAATAGTCAAACCTGGCCCTGCAGATCCTATGAATGGCAGATCCTCAAATCAAGAGGCCCAGGAACATGTGCATAGAATATGCTTCCTAAGGCCTACCATATTTCACAAAGCATCACAAGTGACTATAATTAAGGCAAAATGCCTTGACTTACTCTGTTGCCTACGGAGCTTTTGCTATCAAACTAATTACTGGAAGATCTCTCCCAACTAAGAATCCTTTACCCATAAATGTTTCCATGTCACGCATGATAAACATACTAATATTTTGCTAGACGTGAACAAAAGAGTTGAGTACATGTATTATTATTTTTGTCAGGCTCCGCTTAGTAGTTCTCGTACGCCCTTGTTAAATTTCAAAATTCTCACATGCTAAGATCAATAGTCCTTGACTGCCACATTAATTCTTTCGAAATCTTCGATAGTTGTCAACTGTTTGTTTTGTCTACTAAACCATTATCCCATTCATGGATTTAAACCAATTATTCTGTCCATCACTGGGACATTTTCTCAACCATTGAGCCTTAGCCAAAGAAAAAAGATAACTACGGAAATAAAAATGAGCACTAGAGATTGACATGGTTATATACAAGTAGTAACTCAGCACGCCATAACCTACAACAATGAGAAAATGGAGCATATCACAAAAGGTTTTACAGGCCACACAGTGGCCAACTTTAAAAATATCCGTGTTTAACAATGACATTAACTTAGAGTCAACAATTAGAGCATTTTGTAAGAACTCCTTTCAGTTCTAGCACTGTTTTCTGCCTAAGTTAACAATGCATACAACTGTGTTTTAACACATAATTTATAATGTTCGAGAACTATAAAAAATTGATTTTTCTTTCACAAGTTTAGATCAGTCGAATTTTTGCCTCTCAGGTTTTCAAAGCTTTTCTCAATTCCTAGGCTCCATTTTTTATTTTTTATTTTTTTCAAAATATACAAGTGCTTTCATGATCAATAAAGAGTGAAAACTCCAAGTTCTGAGAAGACCTTATCTGATGTTTTACAGGTTAGATAAGGTAAGACATAATATTGCATATTACATGCAGCATGGAAGAAATGCTTACAAGTTGGGTTATGTCAAATGTTATCTTATAGCCCATTGCTAACTAGCCATCGATGCCAAAGAACTCCTCCATTCAAGAAATCCCCTTAAACCCCTTTGTTGTCAAAGAAAGCAGTTCACAAACCAAGGCCACAACACCACCTAATATAATTCCTCTTCCCAACCAAATGATTATCTTGAAACAATACCAGACAAACTTTACTCTATGTGGCACATTCACAGCTTTGAACCAAAAGTTGTTCACCACATAAAGACATAATACCATTTATACTCCACAACAAACCAAAAGTGAGCGCTAAATTCATTTCTAATTGCTTAAAGCAGCAAGGTATCACTTTATAACATATATAAACTAGCAACTAAGGAATGGAAATTCTCATCTTCAAAAATGGCTCTTTACAAATTGTTTGTACCAAGCATTGATAATTAAGAATGTAGCATCTTAAGCAAACTTTACTGCACACATTTGTTAATGCAATCATATGAACCTATATAACAACTGTGGCAAGTAAAAGGCTTAAAAATTGCAAAGGGAAAATACTCACTGTCAAATTTGTTGCCGCAACCCAATCCGGAGGCGGCCAGAACAGCTTTGAATACTCCGGACAATCTGCCAAATGTGCAATACTACCATTATCCAAATCAAAGACACATATATCCCGACCCTTGAAAACTCCATCACTGCCACCACTGCCACCACTGCCACTACCTTCTTCACCCCATGTGTAGAAGAAATTATCTGTAAACAGCACACAATTCCCTTTGATACACCCCGACAACGACAACTCCGCCACTGAGGCCGAAAATGCACAATCATCTCCCAAGAACAACACCCTATCTCTCAAGTTCTCCACCTCCACCCACCTCTTCCCCTCTATATCCAACCTAAAAACTTTAAACCGAACTGCCCTCTCCCCAGCAACGTACTGATCAAAAACCTCCTCAACATCAATATCTTCGTCATCACCAACAAACACATCCCCAGCACTTAAATACATATCAACCAACAACAACCCTCCATTTGATTCTACCAGAAACTTCTTATCCCCGCCATACACAGACTCAGCAACCAAGGTCACATCCAACGACAACCCGACAAGCACGGCCCTCCCCGTGCCGTCAACCGCGTAGAACTCCCCTTGAAACAGGGCAACATCGTCGTACGGCGAAGGCATGTCATGAATTATCGTCCACCGCTTGTCGCCAGACTTGAACATAGCTAATTTCCCCGAAACGTGAATCGTGAGCAGCGAGAATGCCTCTTCAATTCCTCCACAACCCGAGCTCATAAACACAACTTTTTCCATGTACAAGTTTCCCAAATCGCCAAAAGCGTCCCCGAATGGTCGGTAATTCATGTAGTGTAGAACATATTCTTGTCCCAATTCGAATACTATGAAGTGGGTTAGGTTCATTGTGTTAGGGAAAGATGTGGGCATGGGTCTGAGTTGGATCCGAGAGAGTGGGTTCAGCAAGCGCATTCGATTCGGATACAACTCTTCGACTTTGACAAGCCAGGATGAATTGGATGATTGGGAACGAGGATCGGTGGTTGCGATGAGGAATATAGAGCGCCGGGAGAGGTGGAAGCCCCAGCTGGAGTCCGTGATTCCGTCGCATTGAAGGAAGGGGAAACGGCCAGGCAAGCGCAGGAGGGGTCTGGGTGAGACGGAAGATCGCCACCAGGAGCAGACTGATCGAAAGCGGAGCATGTAGAAGGGGCTGTTGAGGCGTTCGGCGATTACGCCAAGGATTTCCTTGGGGAGTTGGGACCAATCTGCCATTGAAGACTTTTTTTTTTTTTTTTTTTCTCGGGAAAGCGTGAGAGAACAGAGAAGAAAGCGAAGAGAAAATCTGAAAATGGCACGCTTGTGGAAGGATACTGCCACGTGGGATAGTGCAGATGAAGCCAAAAAGTGGAGGGCGATGGCAAAAATGGTATGTATAATATCGATACCGTAAATATAATATGTATGGTATTATTCAAACTATATAATATTTCACGAAATGGTAAAGAATGATTTTTCAAAAATATAAATACTTTCCATACTTTAAAATCATCTATCTATAAATTCAGATGGTCTGCGAATAAAAAATAGATGGCAAAGTATCAGGTCGTTTTTGTTAAAATTTTTGTTTTCTTCTTTTAAAATTAATAAACAACTCAAATACAAAAACAATTTTTTTAAATTTATATCATATCAAAATAATTTTTCAATATATATATATATATATCAACAAATATACTATTGTATAAACCAAAACATCAATGGAACTTGTTGGGGTTGGCAAATGTCAGAGAATTAAATTAGTGACATTTGTTTTTATGAGTGGTAGTCGGTAGGGGTTGGCAAAACCCACCCTGCCTACCCTGATCCACACCGATCCGCCCTACCCCGCTCGCTTAATTTCCCTCACAAAAAAGCAAATTAGGTTAAATATTAGGATATCTGCATGGGGCATGTCGGATTGCGAGTAGCATTTTTTAAATTTTCAAGGGTACCTGCCCCGCCTCGCAATATAACTCAACCCTAAAAAAAAACCTAATACCCACATCTCCAGCATCTTCTTCTTCTTCTTCCTTCTCCTTTGCGCCTCTCTCTCTCTCTTTCTCCTACGGCTCTCTCCCTCTTCATCTCTCTTTAGCGGTCTCGTCCTAGTTGTCTGTAGCTCTCTTGGGTTCCAAACCCTAGTCACCTGTCCAAACCTGCATCACTTGCCCCTCAAAACCCAAAATCCGACGGATATTGTTCATTATAGCTGGATTGCGGGTCTCATTTTTAGTACCTGTAACCTGTAGGTGCGGGTACCGACCCTACACGTGCCCACCCTAATGAGTGGTAGTTTTCAATCATCTTTTTAGTAATTTTCTTTAGAGGTTAATAACTAAATTTGACAAAGATGATCAATTAAATCAAATTGAGTGCTCAGAAAATTAAATGGAGAGTTTTTAAAATTTGAAAGTATTTTTAGAACGTGCAGATGGTGTTAAGCAAAGTTTTCAAAAAAAAAAAAAAAGAGAGAGAGAAAAGAAAACTGCAATCGTGAGTGTCCGTATGTATAAAAGAATAAAAAAAGGTTTCGGGCGGAAATTAGTGGCTCCGGTCAAAAGCTTGTAGAGTAGTAGACCCTTCGTGCTCGTTTGGGAGTGCAATTTTAATAAGTGCGATTTTAAAAATTGAGTTTTTAAAATTGTATAGGCGTTTGGTAAAACATGTTAAAAAATATTTTTTTTTTTTATCAATTGAGTGTTTGGATAACATTAGTATATAATTGCGGTTTCATGACCAAATAGGTAAATATTGCACCAAATATTATTTTAAACAAAATTATAATTTTAATTTAAATACGCATTTTTTTTTTAAATAAGCACTCATAGAAATAGTTGATTTTTCTACTATTTTAAAATTTGTATTTTTAAAATTACAATCTCAAAAACTCTAAAATTACAATTTAGTTTAACAACAGAGATTATTTTTTAAAAGACACACTCCCAAACTATCAACAAACAATACCATCAGAACCGCAGTAAACAATCCCGCCCTCCTATCACCGTTTCACTCTCTCTCTCTCTCTCTCGCTCGCCGCTCATGGAGGAAAACAAGAAGCAGAGCAGTGAAGGGAGCGACTCGAAGAGCTCATCCTCTCGTTCCAAAATTTTCGGTGCTGGCGCGCTCGAACTCAGCGTCGACGACGCTTCGCGCTTGATCGGCGGAATTGTCGAGAAGGGAATCTCCGACAACGAGCTACAGAGCAAGCCCATTGCGCCCCCCAAACCCTCCGTTCTCCCCTTCCCCGCCGCTCGCCATCGCTCCCAGGGCCCGGTAAAGTCCTTGCTTTGCTTCACATTCTTCTGATTCTGAGCACGATACCAAGTATAGCCTAGGCGTTGGAAACCCTAAAAAGTTTGGAGTATGGACTTGTTTGGTTGCTGAGAAAATGTGGGAAAAGCAAAGAAAAAGGAATCAACTTTGGAGTTATGGACTATCATTGCTTGGTGAACCAAGAGTGTATGAGCCTAGTAGGAACATGTGGCTTTGCTGTGTTAACTTATTTAATTTTATTTAATGTCTTAATTCTTCGTTACATTGATTAATTTTCATTTGTTCATTTCTGGGTTAAAAGTATTTCCGTTAATGTGAAAATAAAGAAAACCAAAAAGAATTTTTGTTTTGTTTTGTTTTCTTTAAGAATTTAAAATGACTGATGCTTAAATTTTATTCACCAGCATTGGGGTCCAATAGGTGGTATAATAGATGATAATGATAATGACGGGGAAAAGGAGGAAGATAAAGGTTTCATGGAATTTGACCCAATAGCACCTTTTGCCAATCCAGTAGAGAGGAAGAAGAAAAAAGGATTGGATTTAAGCAGGTGGAGGGAGATTGCCTCGGGTGATAATCGTTCCATAGCTGATAAAGTGGCTCAGAAAACTGAAAAAGAAAGAAAAAGTGGAGCTGCATCGAAGAGGAACGTGTCACGTGGTCCACCCTCAGCTGTCCCAATGAAAATGGATGTCAAACGAAACTTAGATACGGGTAGGCGCCTGAATGAATCTGGTGAAGCCATGACAAGTATTTCAGATGATGGATCTTTTAGTTCAGCCACTGACATGGAATTAGATAACTTGAAAGAGAGCGTGAAAGATGCCAACCCAGTTAACTTCAGTGTGGAGAGAAGGAAACATGATGGTATTGGATTTTCAGAGGTTCATAGAAGGCAGGAGCTATCCACCATGGTTTCTAGTTCCAGGTCCAACAACTTCAAGAATGAACAAGAGTCCATGTCTCTTGATAGTCAGATTGATGCTAAGAACCGTGCCCAACTACAGCGAATGTCACCGGACGAGATTGCAGAAGCACAGGCAGAGATAATGGAGAAGATAGACCCTGTAATTTTAAAAGCACTAAAAAAGAGGTCCAACAACTTCAAGAATGAACAAGAGTCCATGTCTCTTGAGAGTCAGATTGATGCTGAGAACCGTGCCCGACTACAGGGAATGTCACCTGATGAGATTGCGGAAGCACAGGCAGAGATAATGGAGAAGATGGACCCTGCAATCTTAAAAGCACTAAAAAAGAGGGCTCAAGCCAAACTGAAGAAGCAGATAAGCTCAAGCTCAGAAGTCGGCACCACTGTTGAACAGAGTGCTGTCCAGAATGAGAATTCCCAAGATGCTGAAGGTTTTGCACACTTAGACCATGATATCTCTCATATGGTAGCAACAACCTCTGATAATGCACAGAGTAGGCGAGACAATGGTGCAGCCAATCGTAGTTTGTGGAATGCTTGGAGTGAAAGAGTTGAGGCTGTAAGGGAATTAAGATTTTCCTTGGAAGGGGCTGTTGTTGAGAACGATTTTGTGCAGGTGCCTAATACTTGTAAGGACAAAATATTCTTGTCGGCACTGTTGATTTATTTTAAATAATATAATCTGGTGTTTCATTGTTTGCCCAATGATGTTATGTATCTCAAGTTCTAAGATTGATGGCTCAAAAGAGTAGTTACTTACCTTCTTTTTTTTTGTGCCCATAATGTTTGTTAATTAAATAGGACGAGCTTGTTTAGTTTGCTCGTGGGTATCATTATCTAGTTATACATGTTTTTCTTTATGGTTGGACGCTAATGCTTAAGTAAATGATATTTCCACATCATCATGTCAATTTACCTAGTTCTTCTAGTAGTAACTACCTTATATTTTTTATGCTTTATTTCGGCATTTCAAGGCCAAAGTATTAGACTTAAATTTTATGGTGGATGCAAAAAGTGATTACCTTGTAATGTTTAGAATGCAATAAGCTGATGAGCTTGATGATGCTGGTAAAAGGTTTGACATTGAGAAGCATTGCAGCTTGACAATAGAAGCCTGTGCTGAATAACCATTGTTTAATAGGTGTTCTAGAGCTAATTTTATGTATAATTAATTCAAAACTTTCAGATTTTTGGACATAAGCCAAAAATGTTATTCGATTCAGGGTTGGATCCCCCTTGTTCTCTTTAAATTATTATGTTCTTGAAGTTTATTTTAGTTGGCTCGAATCCTTAGTTGAAAAGTCTTAATAGATTTTTACCATGAAATGCTTAGCAAAGTGGTAATAATTTTTTTGTCTAGATAATGCAAGTAAATAAATGTTGTTCTTGTTACTCAAGATAAAGAAAATAACGTATGCCTCAATATGACATTGACTAAATTCTCCTTTATTTTTCTCTTGCTCTAGGTGATATCAGTGTTCAGAATAGGCGTAGTGCTGACAATGTTACAGAGCGTGACTTCCTGCGGACTGAGGGTGATCCTGCTGCTATAGGTTACACAATAAAAGAAGCTGTGGCACTCGCTCGAAGTGTGGTCAGTTTACATCTTGTATCTTTGCGCTTAATTCTTCTAATTGTTTGCTTTTTGAATGGACCATATCTTTTTTGATCTGGGTACAATATAAAGTTTGGTGAAGCTGAGTCAAGGAAAATTTTTTGGTTTTTTGATATGTAAAAATTATGTATTTTTTATTATTATTGTAAATAATCGAGATATCATTAAAAGCGTAAAGCGCCCTAAGTATATAGGAAGTAAACATGAGAATACACCTAATTAGAAGGAGAAAATACCTAATGATATGTAAGAATTATACTCATGAATATGTCCCTGTAATTGTCACTGGTATCTTATACTTTTTGCTGTAGTTTTCTGTTCTCCTCTTTTATTATTCTCTATGTTCTTTCTTTTCAGGTTCCAGGACAACGAGCACTTGCTTTGCATCTCATCTATTCAGTGCTTGATAAGGCATTACACGGTATTTATCAGAATAGAGTTGTATCTACTCTGGACAATGCCAACAAATTTGACAGATATATTGATTGGGAGGCTGTCTGGGCTTTCGCGCTGGGCCCAGAACCTGAGCTTGTTTTGTCGCTGAGGTGAATACCATCTTAATGATTATATTGCTTATTTCCATTTATGGTCAGCCATTACAATTTCATTTCTGTGTTCGTAAAACACCAGCTTTATTGCACATATGTTTACCAGTTTTGGGTAGTGATTTCTGATGTTATTTAGTCCATATCTATCAGTACCCGTTCTTGTGCTTTTAAAATTTATTGTTTATTAACAATAATTTTTTTGATAAGTAATTGAATTGCACCCTTATGCTTTTTAATGAAATTTGATTACTTATAAAAAAAATTTGGTGTAAATTATATAATCATCCTAGGCTTTCTGGCATTTTAGAGCACTCTGTAAAACCAGATAAGCTTGCAGAGCATTTCCTTGGAAAAAAAAAAAACCAGTAAAGATACTAATATGTTGTATACTTCCAGTGTACTTTGGGGCGCCCTACGCTTTTAATAATATCAGTTACTTACCTATCAAAAAAAAATTGAAACTGGTAAGTTGTCCAACATGGCGTACAAAGACTGTTTGAGGCCTTGCCTTGCTGCCTTTCATTCGAAAACATTTTTTTTTTTTTTTTTTTCTGAAGTCAAATGGCAAGGAGGCATAGTATTATTCCTTGACTTCCTTTTTTCGTTTCCTTATTTTTCATCAAATGCATGCAACAGAACATATCCTGGATCTTTTTGTCACCTTTTTGGATCACCAAAGGAAAGTAGTTTGAACTGAATGAATTTTATATGCTATCATTAATTCAGGAATTTATAGAACAAAGTAATAAATGTGTTCTCTATTGTGCTGCTTAAATTTTGTACCTTTTCATGTTTCTTTGTTAGTATTTAATAGTTTTTATTGGTTTCTGGTTTTCTAAATTGTTTCGTATTTTATTTATCTTTGTATTTTTTAACATCTTTTGAACTTTGGATATTTTGTGGCACCAAAATATTGCAATTTAATTAGTGTTTTGTATTTTTATAGGATGTCTCTTGATGATAACCACAACTCTGTAGTTCTAGCTTGTGCCAAAGTTATTCAATCTATATTAAGTTTTGATGTGAATGAGAACTTCTTTGAGATCTCGGAGGTAGAGGATTTTTTTTTTTTTATTTATTTTCCTTCTGTTATTTTTTTTAGTCTATAACTATTATTCCGAGTGCATTTAATATATTCTGCTTTCAGAAAATTGCAACCTATGAGAAGGAAATCTTTACTGCCCCTGTGTTCCGAAGTAAACCAGAGATTGATGTTGGTTTCCTACATGGTGGATTCTGGAAGTACAGTGCTAAACCTTCTAATATTCTTCCTGTTGATGAGGATATGTTGGATGATGAGTCTGAAGGGAAACATACGATTCAGGACGATATTGTGGTTGGTGGACAGGATATAGCTGCAGGTTTGGTTCGGATGGGAATCCTTTCAAGGCTTCGCTATCTTTTGGAGGTAAGCATGATGATAGTATAAGATGATTCATTATTATTATTTTTTTCATGCTTGTCTCCACTATAGTAACTTACCAAGGTTTCTGATAATTGTGTGAGATTTATGAAAGAGAACCACATTCTTTCACTTAATTAACATGCTCTCCTCCTTCCTCCTCCATTGGCTTGATGTTTTGTCTTGCTTGTCTTTCCTCTATTGTTAAACTACTTAAGTGGGACTGTGAGATAGTTGGCATTGCTAAGTACCACAAATCAAAGCTGAGAGGATCTAATGAATAAATATCTGTTGTATTTGAACATGTATTCTGGGGTATATGGATGCATGCCACGTGTGTGGGTGTGCATGCATGTATATAGTCTGCAACATGTTCACCCCCACAGATACAAACGTATCAATTCATATAACTCATTTGTGTGTGTGTATATATAGATAAATATGCATTGTCATTTTTTATTGTTTGATTTTGTCTCCTAGGGTGAGTCAAATAAAAATTTAGTTTCTGAACCTAAATACATTGTTTACCTCCTAATTCATTTTCTAATTTAAAGATAAGGGTGAACTTTTTGATAAGAATAATCTGATGTGAATGTGGATTATTTTGTGTTTCTACGTGTCAAACACCCTATCGTCAAATAGATGCACACAATATAATCATGAGAAAGAACTTCTCTTGTAAAATTGATGATTTCAAGATTTTCATGAAGAGGCATCATTTACTATTGTGCTTATTTTGTTTGGCATGTTTCTTTTGAACTGCTCTATCCTACTTCATATGACTGTAGTAATGGTTTTACCTCTCAGTGCTTGCTGTACTTCATGTTATACTTTTCTAATATGTATTCATTTGTATGGTTTCAGACAGACCCTACTGCAGCTTTAGAAGAATGCATAATTTCTATACTTGTTGGAATAGCTAGGCATTCCCCAACATGTGCAAATGCAATCATGAAATGCCAAAGGCTCGTTGAAACAGTTGTCCACAGATTTACAACGAAAGACAACATAGAAATTCATCCTTCTAAAATAAAATCTGTTAGCCTTTTAAAGGTAAGTAATTTTATTTTCTTATTTTTGGAGAGATTCTAGATTGTGAATTATCCTGCTGATAAACTGCTGATATTGTCTTTTTTTGATATAAAATACAAGGTTTTGGCTCAATCAGACCAGAAGAATTGTATTAAGTTTATAGAGAATGGGACATTCAAAACTATGACATGGCATATGTATCAATATGTTTCCTCCCTTGACCACTGGGTAAAATCAGGAAGAGAGAACTGTAAACTTTCATCAGCTTTGATTGTTGAACAATTACGTTTTTGGAAGATCTGCATTCAGTATGGATATTGTGTATCATGTTTTTCAGATATTTTCCCTGCGTTGTGCTTGTGGCTGAATCCACCTACAGTTGAAAAACTTATACAGAATAGTATTATTAGTGAATTCAGTTCCATCTGTACAGAGGCATACCTTGTTTTGGAAGCTTTGGCTAGAAGACTTCCAGCTCTCTTTTCACAGGAGCATGCTGGTGATGATACAGAGATCTGGTCTTGGAATTGTGTCAGTCCAATGGTTGATTTAGCTATGAAGTGGATAGCATTAAAGAATGATCCGCATATGTCTAAACTCTTTGAATGGCAAAAAGGAATTGGGAGTGACTTTGTTTTCCAAGATACTTCTGTAACTCCCTTGTTGTGGGTATATTCAGCTGTCATGCATATGCTATGCAGAGTGCTTGAAAGGGTGATCCCAGAGGGGGTTAGTGTCAACCTGCATGGAAGTAGTGAACTCATGCCATGGCTGTCCGAGTTTGTTCCTAAGGTTGGACTTGAGATTGTTAAAAATGGATTTTTGGGCATTTCAGATGCCAATAGTTCAGAATATCCTGCTGCAAATGGCTCTTTCATCGAGGAACTATGTCATTTGAGACAGCGAAGTAATAATGAAACATCATTAGCTTCTGTATGTTGCCTTCATGGATTTTTCCAGGTTATTGTAAACATTGATAGGTTGATCCAGCTAGCGAAGAATGCTGTCCATGGTCCTGCCCAAGAATATTGTATCTCAAAAGAAGGGAAAATACTTGATAATGGGATACTTAAGGGGTCTATGGTTGAATTGAGAAGTCTCTTAAACATTTTTATGAAGTTAGTTGCTTCAGAGTGGCACTTTGTTCAGTCCATTGAGATATTTGGCAGGGGCGGCCCTGCTCCAGGGTTGGGTGTTGGCTGGGGTGCATCTGGTGGAGGATTTTGGTCTGCTGATGTTTTGTTGGCACAAATAGATGCAGGATTTCTCATTTACTTGCTCAAAAGTTTTCAATTGCTGTCTTCTACCGATACATCCACAGTTGAAGCAATGACCTTCACTATGCAAAGGATCAATTCAGCCTTAGGTGCATGTTTAACTGCTGGGCCTAGGGATAGCGTTATTGTGGAAGAAGCGCTAAATATTTTACTCCGTGTCCATGCTCTAAAGTTCCTTGGTCTCTGTATTCAGCAGTTTTTCCACCTTAATAAGAGATTTAAACCATTTGCGTGGGAATTTAAAGAAGAGGACTACCTGGTTTTCAGTGAAACATTAGCTTCTCACTTCAGGAACAGATGGTTGTCTATGAAGAAGAAGGTCAAAGACATGGTCAATAATAGTTGCTCTGGAAATAAAACATTTAAAAAGGGTAGTGCAGGTCTGGATACTATATTTGAGGACTTAGACACGTCAAATAAGATCAATCAAAAGCCTACTTCTTTAGTCGTAGAGTGGGCTCAACAGAGACTGCCACTTCCGACTCATTGGTTTCTCAGTCCAATCTCAACCATCTGTGATAGCAAGCATGCTGGCCTGCGAAGAGATAAAACAAAAA
This sequence comes from Corylus avellana, assembly GCF_965113065.1. Taxonomy (NCBI): domain Eukaryota; kingdom Viridiplantae; phylum Streptophyta; class Magnoliopsida; order Fagales; family Betulaceae; genus Corylus; species Corylus avellana. Next base: position 19,928,008 of record NC_142491.1, on the reverse strand, counting down.
ATCTTGTCGAAGATCCCAATGATTTATTTGAAGTTGCCAAAGCTGGACTTTTTTTTAATTTAGGTGTTGAAGCAATGTCCACTTTCAAATCCATTGAAGTCCCCTCCCCTGTTCAGATGGTACCATTAGTTTGGAAATTGCATTCTTTATCTGTGATCTTACTTGTTGGAATGGGCGTTCTTGAAGAGGAGAAGAGTAGGGATGTTTATGAAGCTTTGCAAAATATCTATGGGCAGCTTCTTGACCAAGCAAGGGCCAGTATAAGTGCTGACCTCATTTTGAAGAATAAAGTAGATATATTGCCAGAATCCAGAAATAAAAATAATGCAGGGTTTCTAATGTTTCAATCAGAGATTCATGAGAGTTACTCAACATTTATTGAAACTCTTGTGGAGCAGTTTTCTGCCATATCTTATGGTGATTTGATTTTTGGCCGGCAAGTTGCAGTCTATCTACACCGTCAAGTCGAAACTCCTACACGACTTGCTGCCTGGAATACTCTGACCAATGCTTGTGTTCTTGATCTTCTTCCACCTCTAGAGAAATGCATTGCCGAGGCTGAGGGATACCTAGAACCTATTGAGGTATGGCTACCTAAATATCACCTTGTTTATATGGAGACCTGCTCCCCTTACACTTGACATATATTTCATGTTATTAGCCGAAAGGCTTCTAAAATACCTGAGAACTTGGTATAAATGTCATGAAAATTTATGGAAATTGGTTCTTCTGCAGGACAATGATGGTATTTTGGAGGCTTATGTGAAGTCATGGAATTCTGGTGCCCTTGACAGGGCTGCAACTCGAGGATCGGTCGCATATACACTGGTTATACACCACCTTTCTTCTTTCATATTTCACTCTCATGCTGTTGACAAGTTTCCATTGCGCAACAAGCTCGTAAAATCTCTTTTACGAGACTATTCCCGGAAGCAGCACCATGAGGTACGCAAATTTTCAGAAACTGTTGAAGACTCCAGTGTGGGTCTGGTAAAAATGAGTGGGACGAACAGATTCAACGTTTACTGATTGACACTGTCAAAATGTGGTGCCCGTGTATATTTGAAATTGACAGAAGTGGAAAAACTTTATGTCAATGGATATGGAAAGGGAAATTGCAGTGTCTTGCACTTTTGTTTTCGTTGAATAAAATACATAAACATCTACCACATTTGGAGTTAGCTTTGCACTACTTTTCTTTTGGTGTTCCCTTGTTTTCAATATATAAAGCAACACAAGGAACTAAAAATATTCTAATTGTTTATTGTGGCATGTCACAGGGAATGATGTTGAATCTTATTCGATATAACAAGCCATCTACATCTAAGATGCTTGACAGAAATGGCGGTTCACCGCTAGGGAGAGGCGGTGTAGAGAAGAGGATCGAGGTATTAACAGAAGCTTGTGAAGGGAATTCCTCTTTGTTGACAGAAGTGGAGAAGCTGAAGTCCTCTTTATAAAGAAATGTTTATAAATATATAAAATGTTTTGTAAATTAGTACGTTGAAAAGAAGGAAATGAAAAGGTTTTTCATATTTGATTTCTATATCCAGCGATGTGGGTACAAGCGAATACTACCTTGCTTATTTAGTATGATCATTCTCATCCTCACCATCCAAGAAGGAAGATGTCAAGTAGACTTGTTAAGAGAAAAAAAAAACTCATAACTTGTCATGTGGTTGATTTTGGTTAGGATATCTGGTATCTTACCAGGTTATATAAGGAAAACTAGCGTCCTCATAAATGTGATGTGGCTTTTAAAATCACCATTGAATTTGAGATTATCATTATTGAATTTTAATTTATTAGTAATTTTAAAAGTCACGTCATATTTGAAAGGACTATAGGATAACTCTAATCTTTCTTATAGCATTACTTTCTTACCAGTGGTAAGATATAACTTCCATTTGAAATCTTAATTGATGAATAATTCAGAAAAGTTGGAAGCACACTTTTCCCCAACTGTGTTTAGTGTTGCTATCATTTCTGCGTCATTTTATTTTGATTACATGTTGAAGCTTTACACTTTTGCAACTACCAAACTTGCTCTACATCATTCTCTTTGTGGCTTCTGTCCTCTTGGGTTTAAAATGCTGCGTGGCGCCTCTTTGTCCAGCTAGTTGTACATTGCATATTTCACGTATTTATTAGAATAATAATTAAATAGTTAAATTTATTATTTTTATCAACTTAGCTGTTCGAAATAAGTAATAATTTATTATGGTATTAAAGTAAGGGTATCGGGTTTTAACCCTCTTTCCACACTCTACTCTATTTTTGTTAAATATTTCATATATTAGGCCTCTCTTTGAGGTGGCCGAACCGGCCAGGAGTGGCTCGAGCCACCCCTTTTCTAGTTTTTTTTTTTTTTTTAATCATTTTATTTTTAATTTTTTTTAATTAGATATATGGACACATGTCGATTTTTTAGGAGTGCTGACATGGATTTTTGTCAAATTTTAGATGAAAATTAGACGGAGTTACTATCTCTATTTTTAGCTATTATATGTGATACAAAATAAAATTGATGGGGGCAAAAAAATAAAGTTGTTAAATTATAGGGGCAAAAAAGTATTTTACCCTTAAAAAAAAAAAAAAAAGAAGAAGAAAGAAAGCATTATTGTCCTTTTTTCCGTGAAGCATATTAATAACCCCTTCGAATACACATTTGCTTTGTTTTTTTTTTTTTTTTTTTTTTAGTGAAAACTGTGAAATGTACTTGGCTTTTAATGGTTCGTCGATTCTATCATAAATAATTTTTGGCGTAGAGTTTTTAAAGGAAAAAAATAAATAAATAAAGAATTGATTGTTGTGATATAAAGTAGAAATGAGTTTAGAATTTTTTAGGAGAGAAAAATAAGAGTCGTGTTTGGCAAACCATTTCATCACCTCAATACTATTCACGCACCATTTTTTTTTTTCAAAAAAATTAACATCAAAATATTCTCATTTTTTATATCACATCATTTAATTTTTTTTTTTTTACAATTCAAATTAAAAAATCACTACAAAATAAAAATATTTTCATTTTTTAATATAAAAAATTTAAAATTTTATACCACATCAATCCATATAAGGTACAATAACGAAGGCAAAAGGATTTGCCAAACACAACCAAAAAAAGTTGTTTGTTAAAATGAATAAATGAAGTTGACTTTTTTTAGGAGAAATGAGAAAAAATAGTTAGCGAACATGCCCACGATCTTTAAAGTCTAAAGCTCTTTTTGTACTTCATTTTAAATTTCAATATTGAATGTTATCAAAAACTGGATATAGATCTTCATTAATTTTGTTGTTTGCATTACTAGCAATTCTGATATCAAATGAAAGAGAATTTCTATGGGGTCCATCTCTCATAAATCAGAACAGATTTAAAATAACCTGCCATTCTATTGGAGCATATATACTAGGGTTGTCAATTTAACTCGTGAAACGCGAACCCAATACGAACACAATACATAAAATTTAGGTTAGAGTTGGGCTTAAACGAGTTCGGGTCATAAACAGTTCACTCGTTTATGACATGTTTAGTAAACATGTCGTGGCATGTCAACCCGCCGGGTTCGTGGGTTGACATGTTTGACCCATATGTTCTTTTTTTTTTTTCATTAAACTTTGCCCTTTGATGGTTTGTAACTTTGTAAGCTTTGTCCTTTGATGGTTTAGTTATTGTTTTTGAGGATTTTGTTTAGGAAGTAGAGGAAAGACTGATTAGGGGGGAAAAAAAAAAAAAAAACCATTTTGGCATGGCTATAAAAGGTTAAAAACTATAATGAATTTACATTCATGTTGTGTTGGGTTGGTCTATAAACGGGTAATACGACACGATTACGACTCGTTTATATAAATGGGTCATAATCGTGTCGTGTTACTCGTTTATAGACTGTGTCGTGTTCGGGTTGGGACTTTGACACGTTTAGTTAAATGTGTCGTGTTCGGGTTGGGCTTAAACGTGTCAGGTTGTAATCGGGTTGGATAATTATAGACCCGTTTATAATTATGTCATAAACACGAATACGTTTTGCAAGCCTAAATTATAGACCATATAAAAATTCTCTCACATTTGCACATGAATAATTACTAGCAATCCCAACAATAAATTTATTAAAAACTCAATTTATCCTCTTGAACTTTCATCACTTTTACAATGTCCTTCCAAAGTTTAAAACCTTTCGACTTAGTATATCGAACTTAAAATCAAATTTCACCCCTGTTAGGAATTTCTGTTAAATCCTAACAGAGACCGTTGAAATTTCTAAAATACCTTTATTTAAAAATAAAAATATAATTGTAATTTTATAAAGTTTACAAGGGTATAATGATAATTTTATCCTTTGACCACTTAATTTAACCCCAAATTCTAATCGGATGAGTGAGATTATAAAAAAATTTAAAATTCCGTACACTAATTTAAGAGTCTTTTGGAACTTTAAATGAACATTACAAAAATAATAAAAGTTAATAACTAGAATTAAGTGAAATTTTTCCTAGAAATCAGAATCCTCAAAACTGAGGGCACTGTAAATCTATGCGCGGACCAGAATTCTAGAGATTCCTGTTATTCCTTTATGAAACGGCTCTCCGGCATCCCTGACCACTCGTTGGCATGTTTTTCATGGTCAAAGTGTCCGTGGGGAGCTGGTAAAATAATCACCAATTACGTATTCGAAGTTGAACTATCTCGATTTCTCATATATATATATTCAATTATGCAGATGAAGCTGCAGCTGTTTCAAATATTGACAACCACCACATGTGAAGATTATGCAGAAGCTGTTTCTCATTTTGACAAAACACTTGTAGTCTCGGATCGAGAGAAGTGGGGGCGACCTGGGGCGGGTAAAAAGTATTAAGAATTTTTTTTTTAAGTATTTTTCTGACATGAATTGTTTACCGCCCCATGTAACAAAAATAAAAGAAAAAAACTCCTCCAGTTGTTTTGGTTTCTTGGTTTCACATTAAAAAAAAAAAAAAGTCAAGAAATTTAATGTTTATTTATCAATATTTGGCATTTTCTTGTCATAATCCAAGTACCCAACCGAGTATGTTGAGAGTAAAGTTTATAATTAAAGCCGTTAACGCCTTAATTTATCTTGGTTATAATTTAAGCTTTTTAATTGAGATATATCTCTCATTTTCATCATTTTGTTTATCTTATTCTAAAATAATATTGTTATTCTTTTTTTTTTTTTTTTTTGTTTGGTGTGTTTTATATACTTTGGGATTTTGTCAAGCATCAACGTGTTTCAGAAGATTATTGCCAATCTTAGATTTTTTTCTTTTTATTAATTCATTTTAGGCTAATAGCTATCGGAATATGCTAATAATTTGATTATAATATCATTAGAGTATGAGAAGTAAACAATTATTAAAACAATACTTCGTAACAAAATGGAAGATGAATTTCTTGAAAATAATTTACTTGTCTACATTGAAAGGGAAATTGCTGAAAGCTTCGATCCAGATTTGATACTTGATGATTTTGTTTCTCTAAGACCGCATAGAATGCAATTTTAGGCACTTTGTATTTTGTATTTTCCTTTACTTTTGTACTAGTGCCTACATGGTAACTAATATATCAATTTAGCATATAAATATGCTTTTTTGATACATATATTGTGGTATAATTTCTTTTTTTGATTGTATTTACCATATTATAATAAAAATATAATGTATAAAGAGAAAAAAAAATTATTTTATCATTATATTTTATTATTTTATTGACGCCCCTGATAGAATGAATTTCTGGATCCGCCATTGCTTGTAGAGTCGATCCATTCCTGATGCAACATGAAGGTTGAGTAATTGTAATCAGAGAAAATTAACTACATTTCAATTTTCAAGTGTTCAATTCCCGCTTGCAAGATTTAAATTTTGTATATCTTTTATCTTTTGTATATTCAAACTTATCAGCATTTGTAACTAATAATACATATATAGAAATATGCTTAAAACATACTTTATTGGGTTATGAATATAGTAGTGGTATTTAGTATTTTTGTTTTTGCAAGTGATAATCTAAATTAAGTTTGATTTTTACTGTCACTTTGTCAAGTTATATAACAGTTATGTAATAGTCTACTAAATAGCATTACTCGAGTTATGAATATTGCACCAAAGATGGATTTGAATATGATTCCATCAATCAAAATGAGAAAGAAGAAGATATTTGAAATCTTCTGCTCACATGGAATTTAGGCTTGTTACACTTATCAGCTTGTTATGATATAAAGCCAGGCCCCTTCATCCTTATACTAAATTTTCATGTTATAAGGCTTAGAAAAAGAAAATTGAAATACTAAGCCATATAATTAAATAAGTTAGACTATTTTTCGAATGCTTGCATATTGCTTTTAGAATTTTTGACAATACCCCTAGCTAACAGTTGCTTTTACAAAAATAAGTTGATTTTTTTTTTTAATATTTCATATTTAATACAAAAATATTATATCATTATTTTAAAATTAGAAAACCTCATTATATATAAAAAAAAAACCAAAGGGCAACTCCGTCCAGAGCCGCACATCTGAGGGTGGTTGCGCGCCAAGGGGTTGCCTCACGCCATCCCAGAAGGCCATGCAGCCACCCCCATGGCCTAGGGGTGGCCTCACGCCACCCTCAACCACCCATGGGATAGGTGGCAGCGACTCCTCCAATTATTATTATTTTTTAATAAATAAATAAATATTTTTATTATTTAATATAATCAGGTGTTTTATGTTCCTAAATGTTTTTAGACCTTTAGATATTTTGGATAACTAGAATCTCAAAAATTGAGATTCTGCAATTAATAACAATTAGAGGAATCCTGATCCGTTGGTGGGCTACCTTAAATAAAAGGAATTATACAAAAAAAGGTACAGTACAGTAAAGTAAACAATCACTGTGCATGACAGCTTCCTTTCCATATTGACAAACAATTCTTCCTTTTTCTCGTGTATATATATAGGTTGCTCAACCTTAACTCTATCACCACAGCCTTAATCGATTAAGGAGAGATGGAAGAAACGCAAAGAGAGACAAAATGGTGCGAAGAAGAAGAGCAGGCGGAAGCGAGTATCTGGAAATATGCCTTTGGATTTACAGAAATGGCGGTAGTGAAGTGTGCTATTGAGCTTGGGATAGCCGATGTCATTGAAAGCCATGGAAGTCCCATGACACTATCCGAGTTGTCATCAGCTCTAGCATGCGCTCCTTCCCCCCTCTACCGCATAATGAGGTTCCTAATGCACTGGAGAATATTCAAAGAGGAACTCACCGCCCATGGCTCACCAGGTTATGCACAAACGACTCTATCTCGCCGTTTGATGAGATATGGAGAGCATAGCATGGCTACTTTTATTATGCTAAATAGCAGCCCAATAGCGACGACATCATTGCACCGTCTCAGTGCCCGTGTTCTAGACAATGAGACTTCACCATTTGAGGTGGTTCATGGCGAAGATGCATGGAGCTTTTTCGAAGCAAATCTTGCTCAGAGCGAGCTTGTCAATGAAGCAATGGCTTCTGATGCCAGGGTGGCAGTGCCTGCAATAATTCACGGTTGTCCAGAGATATTTAATGGGCTTAACAGTCTGGTGGATGTGGGTGTGGGGGCAATGGAACGACTTTGCATATGTTGCTGAAGGCATTCCCATGGCTTCGAAGCATCCACTTTGATCTTCCTCATGTTGTCTCCAATGCGGCGCCGTTCCACGGAGTTGAACGTGTTGGGGGTGACATGTTTCAAAGTATTCCAAAGGCCGATGCGGCTTTCCTAATGGTAAGCTCTATATGGTCCCATGTTAGGAAATTAATCCTATTTTCCAAGACCCGTGAGATGCGAAAAATAAGAAGAATGCGGAATAACAAAGATAAGTAATCACACACGACACAAAGATTTAAGTGGTTCGGCTTAACAAGCCTACATCCACTGGTGGAGACGACCTAGAGAAAATCCACTATCAAAAGATGAAGTACAAAAATAGTAGAAAGAAAATCACTCAGATCCCAAAGCCCCAATACACCAAAATTTCACTATCACACAAGAGAGATTATTCCTAAAATAGAATACAAAAGACAGATGTACAAACTCTTCTTTTGCTGGAATAGATGGCGGCTGATCTCTATTTTCTTCTCTCACTTTGCAGCACCTTTTTCTTCTAATCACTTGTTTTTGGCTCCCCCAAAAACCACTAAAAAGAAAACACCATTGCTGCCCTTGTACCTCCTTCTCTCAAATTCTCTCTTTTTTCTCCTCCCTTTGGTGCTTCACGTTTTTGGCACACACACAAATTCACCTTGTGCTTTGTTCCTTATATAGAAGCTTAACTCTCCTTTTACATGTTAGTCTAGGACTTCTACTATAAGTCAAACAAGGAGTCCAATTACACATAGGAGAAGGACTCCAAAACAAACTTGGACAAAAGTCTCCTAAACCCAAAAGGAGTAGAGAACTAGTGGGGCCCACGTGTGATGGGTGGCAAGTCACACCTAACAATCTCTACCTTGACTTGAATCCCATCAAGTCTACCAAAACGTGTCTCCTCCAGATGTCTCCGCCTCAGCCCTCAAGGGCAATCATACTTCACAAGTGTCCCTCAAGTCCAAGCGCCTCTTGAACTTGAGCATATGACCTGATTTAGACATAATACTATGCCTCCCTATCTGTCCCGTCGACCGTATAGCTTTATCCGATGACTCTTTCTTCTTGTAGACCCATCTGCACCCTTTAGCCTTCTTTCCCTTGGGTAATTCTACCGATTCCCAAGCTTTATCACTCCATAGTGACTCCACCTCTTTCGGCATACCATCCTGAATAGACAACGGATCTCCACTACTAGCTTTTAGAGCAAAAGAAACCATATCCTCAAAGCCATACCTCTTTGTTGCTTTTCGATCACGTTTCTCTTTGCTTCTTGTTAAAGAATAAGACTTTTCCCGGTGCTGTAAGTCTCTTGAAGATTCTCTGTCATCACATTCATCCGTGAGTGAACTCTGTTCATCAAGCTCCACCTCCACGAATTGTTTCTCTTTCTGAACTGTACTTTCAGAAAGCTCATCTAAGTTAACAAACCCAGACTTCTTCGGTTCCTGCTCTGTAACTTCAGGTTCTGAACTTGACCCATCCTTGTACATAGCACACTCATTAAAAGTCACATTCTGACTTCTAATGATCTTCTGATTTTGATCATCCCAAAATCGATAACCGAAGGCCTCATCTCCATATCCAATGAAGAAACACTTACTAGATTTACCATATAATTTACTCATAGCATCAGACTCAACATGGACATACGAAACACAACCAAAAACTTTCAAATGTGAAAGATTTACCTCTTTTCCACTCTAGACTTCTTCCGGTAGTCTATGGCTCAGGGGAACGGAAGACCCCCTATTCATCAGATATGCAGCAGTGCTCACTGCATCAGCCCAGAAAGTCTTTGGTAACCCAGCATGCAACCTTATACTCCTAGCATGCTCATTGAGAGTCCTATTCATGCACTCAGCCACGCCATTCTGCTGCGGTGTTCCCGAGATAGTTTTCTCAATTTTAATCCCATTCACTGTGAAAACCTGTTTAAACCCCCTGTCTTCATATTCTCCTCCATTGTCTGATCTCAAGCGCTTGAGCTTCAAGCCCGTTTCAGTCTCAACCATGGCCTTCCATTTCTTAAAAGTCTCAAATACATCAGATTTACTTTTCAAGAAATAAACCCATACCTTCCTACTTGAGTCATCAATAAATGTGATGTAATACCGCGAGCCTCCAAGAGATGACACTGGTGCGGGACCCCACAAATCCGTGTGTACCAGCTCCAACTTTCCAAGCTTAGGTGCTTTGCCAACTTCCGCGAAACTCACCTTCTTCTGCTTCCTTAGGATGCAGCCTTCACATAAATCAGACTCAACTGACTTTAACCCCAGTAGTTTCCCTTTTGACATAAGTACCTTCATCTCTTTCTCACTCATGTGCCCAAGCCTTAGGTGCCATAGTTTTGAGTCAGCATCCGTATCTGCAACAACAACTGTATCCTTGCTGTTCATCGTCATATAGAGAGTACCCGTCTTATAACCACGAGCCAAAATCCTAGCTCCCTTGCTGACCTTCCACTTTCCACCGTGGAAATGAATTGAATGCCCTTCCTCATCAAGCTGTCCCACTGAAATCAGATTCTTTTTCAGCTCCGGAACATGCTTGACCTTCTGTAGCTTCCATACCGAGTCACTATGAACTCTAATGCGAACATCGCCTAGGCCCACAACATCCAGCGCCGTTCCGTCAGCCAAATACACCTTCCCGAAATCTCCACCAACATAGTTCACGAGAATTTCACGGATCGCTGTCGTATGAAAAGATACTCCTGAGTCTAAGACCCAAGAATCAAGGGGACTATCAACAGATAGAAGTAGGGCATCATATACTTCTTCTGTCACTACATTTGCATAATCATTCTCAGTCTCCTTCTGCAGTTCCCTGCAATTCTTCTTGTAGTGGCCAGTCTTGCCACAGTTCCAACACTCAGGTTGTTGGCCGAATCTGAATTTGCTTCTCCCTTTTCTGGAATTTGATCTGCCTTGACCAGAGTTTCTATCTTGTCCTCTGCCCCGAGTCTCAAGGTTTAAAGCAGCACCAGAACAAGAGGCTTCACCTGCATCTTTTCTGCGAACCTCTTCACTGAGAATCAAATCCCTGACGTCTTCATAGCTTAGTTTACTCTTTCCTAAAGAGTTACTCACAGCCATCCTCACTGCTTCCTAGTTATTGGGCAAAGATGCCAAGACGATCAACGCGCGAACCTCATCATCAAAATTAATTTTCACCGAGGACAATTGATTTGTGATGGTGTTGAACTCATTGAGATGATGTGCCACCGAAGCTCCTTCCGCCATCTTTAGGTTGAACAATTTCTTCATCAGATGCACCTTGTTGTTAGCCGACAGCTTCTCATACATGCTTGACAAAGCAGCCATTAGACCTGCTGCGGTCTTCTCCTTTACAACGTTGTGTGCAACTGATTTTGACAGTGATAACCTGATAACTGCTAGGGCTTTACGATCAAGCAGAGCCCACTCGCTATCATCCATGTCGTCAGGTTGTTCTTCCAAAAGAGGTTGATGAAGATCCTTCCCATAAATAATATCTTCAATCTGTACCTTCCAATACCTAAAATCTTTGCCGTCGAATTTCTCGATTCCCATCTTTCCTTCTTCACTTGCCATCTCTTCCACTCGAACCAACAGCTCTGAAACCAGTTGTTAGGAAATTAATCATATTTTCCAAGACCCGTGAGATGCGAAAAATAAGAAGAATGCGGAATAACAAAGATAAGCAATCATATACGACACAAAGATTTAAGTGGTTCGGCTTAACAAGCCTACATCCACTGGCGGAGACGACCCGGAGAAAATCCACTATCAAGAGATAGAGTACAAAAATAGTAGAAAGAAAATCACTCAGATCCCAAAGCCCCAATACACCCAAATCTCACTATGACACAAGAGAGATTATTTCTAAAATAGAATACAAAAAACAGATGTACAAACTCTTCTTTTGCTGGAACAGATGGCGGCTGATCTCTATTTTCTTCTCTCACTCTGCAGCACCTTTTTCTTCTAATCACTTGTTTTTGGCTCCCCCAAAAACTACCAAAAAGAAAACACCCTTGCTGCCCTTGTACCTCCTTCTCTCAAATTCTCTCTTTTTTCTCCTCCCTTTGGTGCTTCACGTTTTTTGGCGCACACACAAATTCACCTTGTGCTTTGTTCCTTATATAGAAGCTTAACTCTCCTTTTACATGTTGGTCTAGGACTTCTACTATAAGTCAAATAAGGAGTCCAATTACACATAGGAGAAGGACTCTAAAACAAATTTGGACAAAAGTCTCCTAAACCCAAAAGGAGTAGAGAACTAGTGGGGCCCACGTGTGATGGGTGGCAAGTCACACCTAACATCCCACATCAACCGTAAGAAAATAAAAGACCTTTAAATTATATGTTATTTTTTATATGTATTGATCATATATGTATTGCTTAAATAAATAAATAACCTTTGTGAGAATTGCATGCACGTAGTGGATTCTGCATGACTGGGGAGACAAGGAGTGCATCCAAATCCTTAAGAAATGCAGAGAAGCAATTCCAGAGGAAAAGGGAAAGGTAATAATTGTTGAGGCTGTGATTGAAGAAGAAGGGAAAATGGACGAGCTAAGTGATGCGAGGTTGGCGTTGGACATGGCGATGATGGCTCATACAAATGCGGGCAAAGAAAGGACATTGAAGGAGTGGAAATTTCTTCTTGAAAAGGCTGGATTTACAAGATATACCGTGAAATCCATTCATGCTGTGCAATCTGTTATTGAGGCCTTTCCCTAGCTTAGTTATATATGTAGCATTTCACAAAGGCACGTACGTGGATGGATCACTAGTCCTAATTGAATTTTTTTTTTTTTTTTTTTTTTTTGTGTGTGTGTGTAATAACGGCTACTAGCCCACTACTACAAGTAGGGCCAGCTCAATTGATTAAGATGTTTGATTGCCTGGAAAATACAAACATATATATTTGATTAAGGCCATAATTAAGAATAGAGATCCCTATATGAAATATGATATATAATTAATGATATATTTGTTAATGTATTGATTAAATTTTGGGTTAAAGACTCTTTTGCACCTTAGGGTTTAAACTCTTTATTTTTTCCTCTTACAGTTTCATTTTTATTACAGGAAGTACTTGTGGTTTTCATAAAAACAGGGATGGTACTTCCGTTAAAATTCCGTCCAAAATTTAACGAAATGTCACGTCACGTCATGAGCACCAATCAAATGTCACAACGTGTCAAATAATTAATTTTTTTAAGAAAATATTTTTTAAAAAAATTAAAAAGATTAAAAAATTATACTTTTTCAAAAAATTAAAAAAAGGAAAAAAGAAAAAAATTTTGGCCACCCCTTGGCCATTTGGGGGATGGTTGGCCACCCCATCTGGCCGGTTTGGAGGTGGTGAGCCACCCCCATGGCCAAAGCCACCCCAAGGAGGCAAAGGGGTGGCCAAAATCACCCCAGTGGGTTTGGGGGTGGTTCGGCCACCCCCTTTGCCTTGGCCACTCGATCCCATCTGGCTAGGGAAATTTTTCATCTTTTCTCTTTGAACCCAGATGAGTATATTAAGTTTGTAGAGAATAGGCCTTTTAATGACCAGAGATACTTTTTGGATGACCAGAAGCTGAAGAACTTGGGATGGTTTGAACGAACTTCATGGGAAGAGGGTCTAAAGAAGACCAAGGAGTGGTATGTCAACAATCCTGATTGGTGGGGTGATGTTTCCGGAGCACTTCTCCCACATCCAAGAATGCTAATGGTGCCTGGAATTGAAAGGAAGTTTGATGGGCCTGATGTTAGCAATTCTGCTTCCTCTTTGAAGTAAATAATCCTAATTAGAGCCGAACGGTTGTTCCAGCTCCAAAGAACAATCCCTCTACCCAGAAGCCAGCTTTGAAGTTCTTGATTTATGGTAGAAAAGGGCGTGGATTGGGGGGCTTCTTGGGAAAATTTGGGACAAGCAAGGGATAGCGGAAGGGGTTGGCTGAAAGGCCCGAAACCACCCCCAGACCACTGGGGGTGGTTTCGGCCACCCCCATCCGGCCCTCACCACCCCCCAAACCGGCCAGATGCCACCCCCCAAATGGCCAAAGGGGTGGTCCCAAATTGTTTTTTTTTTTGAAAAATTATAATTTTTTAATCTTTTTATTTTTTTTAAAAAAATATTTTCTTAAAAAAAAATTAATTATATGACACGTGGCGATATTTGATTGGTGCTGATGTGGCGTTCCGTTAAATTTTGGATAAAATTTTAACGGAGGTACCATTTTCGTCTTTATGAAAACCTCAGCTACTTCCAGTGATAAAAATAAAACCTTAAAGGACAAAAAAATAAAAAATTTAAACCCTATGAGGTAAAAGAATATTTAACCCTTAATTTTTTTTGGATTAAGTGGTGATTTAACCAAGTAATAATTAATTGTTTTATACGTCAGTACATTCGTTCAAATATGGTTGTTTGAGGGAATGCTTAGGAAATTAAACATTTACATTTAAACTACAAATTAACCAAGAAAGACAATTGATGCACCTTTCTTTTTAATTTAAGCATCGACGATTAATCTAGTATATAGATAATGTACATGTGTATGCACAAATTCCATTAAGCGTGGCATGGGTATTCAAATGTTTTGATGAATATAGAAAATGCATTTCCCACATCGACTAGAAGATAAAACCCGGAGCGGGACTATGCCTATATAACATGCTGTAACCAGTGCATCTAACTCATGGAGCCACGCAGTGGGCACAGAGCGAACTATTCTTTCGCCTTTTACTAAAGATTACCGTGTGCTCGCTGCTCATAGTGGCATACACCAATTTTTAGAGGGGCTGATTTCAATATATTTCTGCCCCTATACAACTAGTTTTAAGTTTTGATGTCGCTCCCTATTTATGTTATTGGCAACCAACGGATGAAGGCCAAAATATCCCAAAAAGACGTTAGATATGTGCCTGGAGAATGACAGTCCTCCTAACAATGGTCTTCTAATTGCTATGAATTCTCCTTTATAGGTCAAGTGCTCAGAAAAGGATTGTGAAAATGATTGTTTTTAAGTAAAACATTAAAAAAACTGAGTGTCCAAAAGCTTATATATACAATTACATTTAAAGAATATATATATGTGTGTTTTAGTCATCTTGGTTACATTTAAAGAATGTATAAGTGCTTCAGTCATCTTGGCTATGTAATTAATTAACACGTTGTTTCAGTCCTCATGAGTTTAGATTTCAAGAATTTAAAAACACACTTATAATTGTGCAATGTGAATGTTTCTATTCCTTTTTAGATTATCACATTCCGTCAATCATATATAGCATAGGATAGTAGATAAATTTTGTTACAGTACATTTGAATGACCCTAAAACACTACAAGCAATATGGTGATTAGCGACCAAACAAATAGCGGTGACCCTAAAAGTTGCCGCTAATGGTCAGTCATTAGCAGCGGTGACTCTCATGTCACCGCTAATAGTAGCTACTAATGATGAGTAAATAGCGGTCGCCGCTAATAACATGATCAAAATTTTTATTAAAAAATTTAAAAACAATTAGCGGTGACAAATTCTTGAATAGCGGCAACGCCCAAAGTCGCCGTTGATAAGGGGTCATTAGTGGCAACTATGAGGTCGCCACTAATGAGAAGAGAAAAATTAAAAAATTAAAAATTAAAAGCTAATTAGCGGTGACTAAATGTTGCCGCTATTTAGTCCTGAATAGTGGCGACCCCCAAAGTAGTCGCTGATGAGGGGTCATTAGCGGCGACTATGGGGTCGCCGCTATTGAGAAGAGAAAAAAAAAAATAATAATAATAATAAATTAAAAGGTCAATAGCACGGAATGTCGCCGTTATTTTGTCCTGAATAGCGTCGACCCCCAAAGTCACCGCTGATGAGGGGTCATTAGCGACGACCACAGTCACCGCTATTGAGAAGAGAAAAATAAAAAAAATTAAAAATTAAAAGGTCAATAGTGGTGACTGAATGTCGGAGACCCCAAACGTCACCGCTATTGAGGGGTCATTAGCGACGACTATGGGGTCGCGGGTCGCCGCTATTGAGAAGAGAAAAATAAAAAAGATAATAAATTGTTGCACTAAAGGACTCAATTGATGGTAAGTTATTTCAATCCTATTGTCACTCACTTGTTGGTAGAAGTACTGTGAAATGTAGCGAGCGGGAGGCTTGCATGGAGTTATAAGGATGAGTTATAAGGATGAGAAGAATGTGAATTGAAGTGTTTGGCTTTTGATTATAGTGGTTTGGTGATTTAAAAATAATGTCTTGCGAGAGTATATAACTATCAATATGCCAAACTTTCTATGATCTATCCCTTCTTATGGCAAGCATATGGTTGTCTTTTTATGCCAAACTACATGTCTGTTTCTATCAAAATATAGTTAACTTCTTTTCTTGATTTTCTTAGTGTTTGTGTTTGATTGTGGTAATTAAGGCTGAGTGTTTTTTTTTGTTAAAATTAAGTTATATATGAATAAGAGCCACAGGTTGTTGCTGGAGTGGGTACTAATATTTGCTGTTGCTGGTAAATTAACTATGATAACTGCAAAGTTTTGTTGTAAAAATTCAAATTCAAATTCAAGATGGATTTTTATTTTTTCTTTTGTTCTATTGAAATCAGATTTACGTAGCATCTTTCTCTATTGGATTGGGATCAGTCCCTTGGTTGATCATGTCTGAGGTAACTTTCAACATTTCAAAGTGAATTTGTGCAAATCTTAGACAGCTTAATTAGGACTCTATAGTGTTGCCATTTCTTCTATTTTATCATCTTGGATACCAAAAAGAGAGCGGAGAAATCATTGGGTTTATATGTAACTTGTTCTCTCCCAGATTTGTCGAAAGCACTGCTACTCAATAGGCTAATTTTATTTGTTGAAAATTGGAAGGCTTTTTTACTTATTTAAGTGTAAAGTTTCCAATTTAAGCTGTGGTTTGGGCTTGAATCTCCTCACTTTTGCAAATGAAAAACAGTGATGCAGGTTTTTTCTTTGATTCATAAATTTAATTCTCCTTGTTGCTCAGCTTGAAAGGGAAATAAAAGATATTATTTGTTAAATGCTATTGCATGAAGTTGATTATTACTACTACTTGTGCATATTTCTGATTCATTTTGGTTGGTGATGCTGCTCTGTACATTGCTCAATTATATGAAATTACTTAAAACATTTTTATTTGGATGTGTGGACTATAATCACTATTCCATAGAAATTGATTTTTAAATGCAGAATTTTACTTGGGAATTTGAGCTCTAGAGTTATTAGAATATAGAATCCTTCAACAACTTCTTGTTGAATTTGGTGATTGCTGTCTTATGGTTGAGATAAAACAATGCCCATACTTTTGGCCTAATCATTAGATTTTATAGTGTTGGGTTATTTTCTTTTGATCCCTAATTTTTTGCCCGATTGTTTCTTTTAATGGTTTGAGAGTGATAGTGTATTCTTAAAGGCCTTTTAAGAAATGCCTCAGTTGTTCCTATGAATTTACAACACATTATCACATGTAAATAGTGGAATGATTTCTTGAGAATTTGCCTTAATACAAAGATGTTTTTATCTTACTAAAACCAAAGGCATATTCAGAATTTGTTAACCCTCAATTCCTTAAATAAAGAATTCATTTATCCTTTTCAGGTTAATGGCCTTTCAAACTCAAAGATTTCAAAATTTGCAGAGTACACAAGTGGATAAGGTAAAGTTGTTAGGCAGGATCTATGTTCATATTGAGTTTTACTATTTAGAATCTGAACTGTTTTCTATCAGTGAATATGTTAGAAAGTGTTTGCTAGTAGTTCCTTTTCTAATTCATTGTTTAGTTAAAGTAGCTTGCCCGGTATGATCTTGTTATTGGTTTTGCCATCTTAGTTTTCAGTTATCCAATGTGTATGGTTTTCACATGTATGGTTACTTACATCATTGATTCTGTGGGAATGATTTTTTCCTTTTCTTAGATGCAAGATTTTTAGTTTCATTAGTTCTTTTTAATATCAGTAAATTAAACATCCATAGTTTACACTATAAAAGTTTACACTTTTCAATTTTGTTATCTTGCAGTTCCTTGCTCTTGTTTGTCCAGGTATAACATTGGTAATTTCTCCCCTCGTGTCACTTAAGCTTGATCCTTCTGATTAGTGTGTTCCATGAATATTATTTTGATTTCCTATAATTTATATATAATAAAAGCTTTTTTTTTTTTTTTTTTTTTTTAATTTGCTCATATCATTAGCAAATATTTTTTATTTTTTTAAAAAAATTCTTTTACTTTTTAATTTCTTTTTTTCTTTTTAAATTCTCATATCATTAGCGCCAGCTATTGATCTTTTTAATATATTTTTTAATTTTCTCTTATCAATAGCGGTGAGTCAGTGACAATAGGTCGCCGCTATTGAGCTTTTTAATTTTTTTTTTTAAAAATTTTTCTCGCCTCATTTGCGGCGACTCAAGGTCGCCACTAATGATAGCCCATTAGTGGCAACCAAGAAGTCGCGGCTAATGACCCCTCATTAGCAGCAACGCATGGCCCATTTAAAACTATTTTGCGGCGACAAAAGAAAAAAGAAAAAAAAAAAATCATTTGCAGCGAGAAAATGTCGCCGCTAATGACCCCTCATTAGCGGCGACCCCAATAGTCACCGCTATTTAACAGTAGTGGCCGATTACTTGCAGCCACTTAATAGCGGCCACTTGTCGTTGCTATTTGTAAATAGCGACCACTTTTACCTCATTAGCGGCGACTTTGTGTCACCGCTAATGACCCTTTTTTTTTTGTAGTGAAATTAGGGATTTGATGAAGATTAGATTAGCCTAATTTTAGGGATTGATTATGATTTGATCGTTTACATTTATGTTTAAGCTCTATAAATAGAGTATTATGTATTGTAAACAATCATTCAATAAAAGCGTAATGTAGCCCTTATGGCTTTATCTGTGGACGTAGGTCATTGACCAAACCACGCAAAATCTTTTGTGTCTATGTTATTTTAATTTCGCTGTTATTTTATTTTTCCATTTGATTATGAATTTCTTTATGGTATCAAAGCCTACCACAAGATGAATGAGGTCCACACTACTTTCCCTGTGACAAGGACTAGAAAAAATATTGGCCTGCATGTACGTAAGAGGAGGTGTTGAGGAATAATCTCACATTGCCTGTGGTCAAGATCATGGACATATTTATAAGGAATGGCAACTCTATCTTATTAAACCGGTTTTATGAGATGAGTTAGGCCCACGATTTTCTTCAACCTTGGGCATATTTATAGGGAATGCGCAACCCTCTCTTATTGAATCGGTTTTATAGGCTAACGCCAATTATTCAAGCTTAGATTTTAATTTTCTATTCTATATCTTCCTTTTCAATTGATTTCAAAAACCGTCATGCTTTTGATTTCCTTTTGAGTTTGTGAAAAAAAAAAAAAAAAGAGAAAAGAAAAGAAAGAAAAAGAAGAAGAAGAAGAAGGAGAAGGAGATTGTCGTCACTCGTCATTCAATTCAGAGCGCCGCATCCAGCCACACCCACGAAGTGCAGCGGTGCGACCAGCCGGCGCCTTCACCACCTATGTGCGACTTCCAGCCATCCATAGCCTAGATCCCGCGGATCCTTCTCCTTCGGTCATCCATCGTCATTTCCTCCAATCATCCATGGCCAATCGCATGCAGCGTTTCTCCAGCCATCCATGGTCTAGCTCCGACGTCCGTTGTTCTCAACGTTGTTCGCTACGATCTGCAGCCACAACAACCCACACAGCAGTAGATCCGACATCCCAGCCCTGGAGCTCCGGCGCCTTTGCGACGCCTAGACTCGTACAGTCTCATCCCAGTCTGTTCCACAACCAAACTTCCGGCGATCTATAGCCACAACAAGCTAGAGCAGAAGGGTGCTGTGTGTTCTGTAAATTGGGAGAAGAGATTGAAGAGGAAGACGGGTGTTTGGCAATAGGTTTACTTCTCATGAGTATATATTCCTATTCTGGTTTAGTAATAGGCTCTTCTAGTTAAAGTTCCAATTTGGGTTCTGATTGGTTATGGGAATAAGGTATCCTTATCCTAGTTTATGTAATCGAGAATAGGATATTATTGGAGAAAAAAAAATCAAAAATAAAAAATTAAACAAAAAAAATCAAAATCAAAATAAATAAATAAATAAATAAAATTCAAAAGAGGCCAAGTTGCCCATCCATTGGCCTATAGTTGGCCTACTTTTTCTTGGCTCTGTGGTATTGTTTAAAACCCAGATCATTTTAGCCCAAAGTTGGCTCTCACTTCAGCCCAAAGTTGGCTCTCACTTCAGCCCAAAGTTGGCTCTTTTTATTATTATTATTAGGAAAATCATATATAAAATCCTTAGGTAAACGCGCTTTTATTAAAAACTCACTGGGTATTTTTTTTTTGAAAATTTAGTCCTTAGGTCACTCGAAACTACTAGAAAACTCCTTACCGTCAATTTTTGTTAACTGCCGTTAGTCCACTCAAAACTCACCGTTTCATCTGATTAAAATATTAATTTTTTATTAATTTAATTTTAAAAAATTAAATTAAAAAAAAAAAAAAAAATTGAAGGGTGGCCAGGGGTGGCTTGCGGCCACCCTTGGGTGGTTTGGGGTGGCCTTCGCAGCCACCCCTGGCACCCCTAGGGTGGCCGCGAGCCACCCCATGGGTGGAAAGGGGTGGCCTGCGGGTGGTCAAACTATCCCTGGGGTGGCTTACGGGGTGGCTTACGGCCACCCCTTAGGGGGGGGGGGGGGGGGGGGGGGGGGGCACGGCCACCCCTGGCCACCCTTCAAATTTTTTTTTTTTTTTTTTTTTAAATTTAATTTTTTAAAATTAAATTAATAAAAAATTAATATTTTAATAAGATGAAACGGTGAGTTTTGAGTGGACTAACGGCAGTTAATAAAAATTGACGGTAGGGAGTTTCTAGTAGTTTCGAGTTACCCAGGGACTAAATTTTCAAAAAAAATTACCCAAGAAGTTTTTAATAAAAGCGCGTTGATCTAAGGATTTTTTATATGATTTCCCTTATTATTATTATTTATTTATTTATTTTTGGCTCTGTGGTATTGTTTAAAACTCAAGCCCACATTTGGCTCTCATTTCAGTTCAAAGTTAGCTCTCTCTTTTGTATTGTTTTGCTATCTCAAAAAAAAAAAAAAAAAAAAAAAATACATTTTACCCCCCTGAACTATCCACCCATTTGCACTTTGACCTCCAATGTTTAAAAAGTGACACTTGATCCTCCCAAACTTCTAAATTGTTGCAATTCGACCATTTTGACTTCTTTTTTTTTTTTTTTTTTTTTAACTTGACCACCCTTAGGCCCAACTGGGGTGGCCGATCACCCCTTAATTTTTAATTTTTAATTTTTTAAACTTGGGATGGGGGCATTTTGGAAAAAAAAGAGAGTCAGAATGGTCGAGTTGCAACAATTTGGAAGTTTGAGGGGGGGTCAAATGTCACTTTTTAAACATTGGAGGTCAAAGTGCAAATGAGTAGATAGTTCGGGGTGGGAGGGGAGGGGGGGGGGGGGGGGGGGTAAAATGTATCTCCCCTGCCCCAAAAAAAAGAAAAAAAAAGTCAAACTCAAGGTTTCAGGATCTTTCACCTTGAGTTTGATGGAGGATGTTAGAATACATTTGAATGACCCTAAAATTAGGGATTTGATGAAGATTGATAAAGATTAGATTAACCTAATTTTAGGGATTTGATTATGATTTGATCATCATAAATTAGGGGATTTGATCACGATTACATTTATGTGTAACCTCTATAAATAGAGTATTCTGTATTGTAAACAATCATTCGATAAAAGCGTAATGTAGCCCTTAAGGTTTTATCTGTGGACGTAGGCCATTAACCGAACCTCGTAAAATCTTTTGTGTCTCTTTTATTTTAATTCCGCTACTATTTTATTTTTCCATTTGATGATGAATTTCTTCAGCCCACACGTGAGTGGGAATGTTAAAGTATTGATTAAATGATTAAATTTAAGCTTAAGCTTTTGGGACAACTAGTGATTTAACATGGTATCAGAGCCAAAGGTCCTAGGATCGAACTTTGACTTCGTCAATTTCACCCCCCATTTCAATTAAATATTCTACGTGTTAGGCCTGACCTATTAAAAGAGAGTTTTTACCTCTTCCTATCAGCTTAAGTTTTCGGGATAACTACTTGTTGTTTATGCCTAGTGCTGAATATGAACTATTCCCATTTCCCACATCGACTACAACGTAAAACCCAAAATGAGGACCCCTGCTAATAAAGGTATTGTACCCAAATGGATGCCACAATTAGCCGTGTGGTGAACTATTCTTTCGCCTTTTACTAAAGAATACCTTGAACTCGTCACCCAAAGCGTCATACGCCAATTTATTTTTGGGGATTATGATCCCCTCAAATTTCTTTCAAATCTAAGATTCTTTTATTAATAAATCTTAACTATGTTTTACATCTAATAATCCACAACATTCCAGCTGTCTAACAAAATAAATGCTAAAGTTAATTAAACTTTAATTCCTCAATGAACTAGAAAGAGAAAATAAATTATCATTAACTTCAGCATTTATTTTATATGACAGCTGGCACATTGTGGATAGTTAGATTGAAATCATGGCTAAGATTTAATAATAAGAGAATCTCAAATTAGAAGAAAAAAAAAAAAAAAACTGAGGGAATCCTGATCCAATTTTTGGAGGGGTTGATTTCGACCATATTACAAGTCCAGTTAAAGCTAGGGTGTGATTCAACGCTTATGATTTGGCCATCAAGCCATTAATCCACCGATCATCTTATTGGTAACAAGGATTTTAGCATTGACCCAGTAAAAAAGAAGGACAAAAAAATTAAAATACCAATAATATTATCTAGTATTTAACATGGGGGACTGTGACTGTAATTACCATTAAAAAAAAAAATCATCCATGACAAAATTAGTCTCAAGACTCTCAATGATTTACTTAATTTGTAATTAGCATTTTGTGATATCAAAATGAACAAAATTTATTTTTAGTTGTTCATGATCAAACAACTAAGGATTGGTATGATGTTATGATTCTAAGTGTCTTACATGGCCTAAATACAAAAATAAACCCTCCAATTGAAATACTAAGCTATATAATTAAATAAGTTAGACTATTTTTCGAATGCTTGCATATTGCTTTTAGAATTTTTTGACAATACCCCTAACGGTTGCTTTTACAAAAATATATAAGTTGATTTTTTTAATATTTCATATTTATACAAAGATAGTATATTATTATTTTAAAATTAGAAAGCCTCATTATAAATTTTTGGCTTAGACCTAGCTCAACTTTCACTGAGCTATGGCTTTAGTTAATCGAGTAATTCAAACCCTAACAAGTTGGTTGAAGCATGGCACTGATGACGGGCGTTAAGTGCTGACCATGGTGGCTTGTGGGAATGGCGAAGAGGTGAAAATAGCGTATGATCGATTCACGTGTTTTTACATTTTACATAGTGATCGAATATATATCCGGGTAAAAATAATTCGGATGTAGTAAATAAACATATATAGAGCGACGCACGTGTTTTACATGGTTAATCAAGTAATATTTAATTCAAACCCCGACAAGCTAGAACACGTAAATTCGACAACAAGTTGGTTGGTTAAAACTTAATTAAAAGCTTGACACTGATGATGGGCGACCCTCGTGTCTTGTGGGACGAGGTGAAACAAGTTCCAATGCAAATTATGCAATCACGCGTTTAATTTACGTGATTTCATAATTTGCATGTGATAGCCAACAAGTGAAAATGCCACAGCTCTAGTTTCGAGGGTCCTGAAACTTCTGTTGGACAAAGAATCAAAGATAGACGACAATCGAATACAAAAGATGCTAAAAACCAACAACCGTCGACTTAGAGGACCGGTCATTATTGGTGGGCCATCTTAAGAATAATCAAGTAAGATTGTACAGTATAGCAGTACAATCTTGAAAGAATATATCACTGTGCATGACAGCTTTCTTTCCCTATTGAGCATGCAAACAATTCTTTATTTTCTAGTATATATATATATATATATATATATATAGGTTGCTCAACGTTAAGTCTATCACCACAGCCTTAATCGATTAATCGATTGCTCAAGAGAGAAAGATAGAGAGAGCGAGAGAGATGGAAGAAAAACACAGAGAGACAAAATGGTGCGAAGAAAAAGAACAGGTAGAAGCGAGTATCTGGAAATATGTTTTCGGATTCACAGAAATGGCGGTAGTGAAATGTGCCATTGAGCTTGAGATAGCTGATGTCATTGAAAGCCATGGAAGTCCCATGACACTATCCGAGTTATCATCAGCTCTAGCATGCGCTTCGTCTCCCCTTTACCGCATAATGAGGTTTTTAATGCATCGGGGAATATTCAAAGAGGAACTCACCGCCCATGGCTCCCCAGGTTATGTACAAACGGCTCTATCTCGTCGTTTGATGAGATATGGAGAGCATAGCATGGCTGCTTTCATTATGCTAAATAGCAGCCCAATGGTGACAACATCATTGCATTGTCTCAGTGCCCGTGTTTTAGCCAATGAGACTTCACCATTTGAGGTGGCTCATGGCGAAGATGCATGGAGCTTTTTGGAAGCAAATCCTGCTCAGAGCCAACTCGTCAATGAAGCAATGGCTTCTGATGCCAGGGTGGTCGTGCCTGCAATAATTCACGATTGTCCAGAGGTATTTGATGGGCTTGGCAGTCTGGTGGATGTGGGCGGGGGCAATGGAACAACTTTGCAGATGTTGGTGAAGGCATTTCCATGGCTTCGAGGCATCCACTTTGATCTTCCTCATGTTGTCTCCAATGCGGCGGCGTTCCACGGAGTTGAACGTGTTGGGGGTGACATGTTTCAAAGTGTTCCAAAGGCTAATGCGGCTTTCCTAATGGTAAGTACTATGGTCCCACACCGACCGTAAAAAAATAAAAGACCTTTAAATTATACCTATTTATTTTTTTTATTTTTTTTTATAAATTATATGTATTGCTTAAATAAATAAATAACCTTTGTGAATTGCATGCGCGTAGTGGATTCTCCATGACTGGGGTGACAAGGAGTGCATCCAAATCCTTAAGAAATGCAGAGAAGCAATTTCAGAGGAGAAAGGAAAGGTAATAATTGTTGAGGCTGTGATTGAAGAAGAAGGGAAAATGGACGAGCTAAGTGATGCGAGGTTGGCGCTGGACATGGCGATGATGGCTCATACAAACGCGGGAAAGGAAAGGACATTGAAGGAGTGGGAATTTCTTCTTGAAAAGGCTGGATTTGCAAGATATACCGTGAAATCCATTCATGCTGTGCAATCTGTTATTGAGGCATTTCCCTAGCTTAGTTATATATGTAGCATTTCACAAAGGCACGTGGATGCAATCTGTTATTGAGGCCTTTTTTCTTTCTTTCTTACTTTTGTGTAATAATATGTCTTGCTACTACTACTACAAGTAGGGCCAGCTCAATTGATCATTAAGATGTTTGATTGCCTATAAAATAATAACATATTTGATTAAGGCCTTAAGAAAATCATATGGTTTTTCCTGATCCTTCTTTCTTGATAATTAAGCATGACTTCCACTAGTGATGACAATTTCTAAATTGTCTCTATCGAATGTCAACAACCACTACCAACAGGTCACTAATAGAGTGGTGCATGACGTGCTAATAGCGACGTGGGTGACACGTAAAAAATTCAAAAGTCACTAATGGTAATTAGTGACGTATGGAATTGACCACACATCACCAAATGGTGACATGTTAAATTCCACACATCACCATCTAAAGGTAACATGTCAAGATTGATTAGAACAGTAAAAAATTTTCATTAACGTGGTTTTTTTCTTTTTTTTTTTTATCCAAATTTTTTATTTATTTATTTTTTCAGTTTGTTCAGATCTTTATTTATTTTCAATTTAATTTTTGATTTTTTGATACCTTCTTTTTCTTCTTCTTCTTCTTCGTATTGTCATTTTTTTCTCGCCCGCTTCTTCAAAATGGCACGTCACCAAAAATGATGATGTGTTACTGTTCACAATCGCCATGGTGACACATGAACAGTAAAAACGTCATTAAATTTTGGAAAAATGTATAATAAATCTCTGAGTCAACTCTTCAAAATTTTAATCTCCTTAAGTTTTTTTCTTTCGAAAATTTAGTCTTTGAGTTAATTGAAATGACAATAAAATCTCTGCCGTTAAAATTTTTTAACAAACGTTAGGGCAACTCAAAACGCACCGTTTTACCCCATTAAAATATTAAATTTTTATTAATTTAATTTAAAAAATTAAATCTAAAAAAAAAAAAATTAAAGCCACCCATGGGGTGGCTCGAGCCATCCCACCCTTCAATTTTTTTTTTTTTGATTTAATTTTTTAAATTAAATTAATAAAAAATTAATATTTTAATGGAGTAAAATGGTGCGTTTTGAGTTGTCCTAACGTCTGTTAAAAAATTTTAACGGCTGGGATTTTATTGTCATTTCAATTGACCTAGGGACGACTTAATTTTCGAAAAAAAAAACTAGGGAGATTAACATTTTGAAGGGTTGACTCATGGATTTATTATACATTTTCCCTTAAAATTTTTTTTCCTGAAATTTTTTACTTATTTTTTTTTCATATTTTTTTTTTTCTTCCTCAGATCTTCATTTTTTTTGTCTCCCTCATATCTTTCTTTCCTCTTTTGTTTCAGTGAGAACCGCAAGACATGGAGAAAGAAGGAATTTGGAAGAAGAAAGCTGAAAGGAGAAGGAGAAAAGAAAGAAAAGAAGAGAGAAGAGGAGGCCGTGTCCGCAGGTGAGGAGGAAAAAAAAACAGAAGGAGGTGGAGGTTCAAGATCTACTGAAATTTCAGATTTAGGTTATCAATTTTTCATCCAATGGTTATTGTTATACCACAAGTCCCACTATTACTAAAAAAATAAAATAATAAACATTTATTAGTTTATTAGTAGTAGGACACGTAGCAGAACAATGACCCTTAAATGGAAAATGGACGGCAAAAATTTGAAATTTCAGAAACTGGAATTTTCCTAAGAATTTCAGTGGATCCAGATCCTCAAAGTTATATAAGTTTAAAATATTAGTTTTTAAAATTTAAATTCAAAACATGAAATTAGTGACGTCTGAATAGTAGCACGTCACTAATTAGTGATGTGCTACTGTACGTTTACACCTCACTAATTACTTATATAAGTTTAAAATATTAGTTTTTAAAATTTTTAAATTCAGAATTTGAAATTAGTGACGTGTGAACAGTAACACGTCACTAATTATTTTAATTTTTTTTTCTCCACTTTCCTTTAAACAAGAAAGAAAGAAAGAAAAAAAAAAACATTAAATCACACGTCACTAATCACTAATTAAATTTTAATTTGAAAGAATTTTTTTTTGAAAAAATAGTGACGTGTGAACATTCACACGTTATTAATTGAATTTTAATTTCTTTTTTCCTCTTTCCTTTAAAGAAGAAAGAAAAAATGAAAAATAAAATTCAATTAGTGACGTGTGGATATTAACATGTCACTATTTTTATTTTTTTTATTTTTTAGTGATGTTTTACTCTTTGCACGTCATTAATTATTTAATTTTTTTCACCAAGCTCTTTCCTTTAAACAAGAAAGAAAGGAAAAATAAAAAAAAATTAACATTGAATTAGTGACTTTTGACCATTCACACGTCACTAATCACTAATTAAATTTTAATTTGAAACTTGTTTCCCTCTTTCTTTTAAAAAGAAAGAATTTTTTTTTTTTTTTAAAAAAAAAATAGTGATGTGTGAACATTCACACATCATTAATTGAATTTTAATTTGTTTTTTCCTCTTTCCTTTAAAGAAGGAAGAAAAAATGAAAAATAAATAAATAAAATTCAATTAGTGTGGATATTGACATGTCACTGTTTTTATTATTATTATTATTATTATTTTTTTTTTAGTGACGTTTTACTCTTGGCACGTCACCATTTGGTGATGTTCTGGACACCAAGGTACTAGCTTTTTTGAGTCGTAACTAAATATTTCCAACCCCCTATAGTAATTAGGGCTTTGGTAGACGATATTAATGAGTCATAACAATTTAATTTTTCAAATTTGTTTTTCTAAAAAAATATGGTTTACTAGTTGAGGGTTGGTGACTTGGTGTGATGCGTTCAAATCCGAACAAGGCTGGCCACCCCTGGGTTTTTATTAAGTTAAATTTCGAAAGAAAATATTCAATTTTTAAGCGAGACAAAATAAAATTCAGTATTGTGAACTATTGGGATATTTACAGAACGTACGGTTTGGTGACTTTTAAAGGTCTTAAGGTTTAAGGAATGATTATAATTTGACTATTAATTATATGCAATATTGTATATGCAAAAGAAATATGATATTGAACTATGGAAGGTACGTATACTTTAGGGACTAAAAGAGAGTTATAAGTATAAATTTACTGTCCCTTTTTCTTCTCTCTCCCGTATTGATTAGAAAAAAAAAAAAAAATACAAATTTACTAACAACACTTACAAATTTTACATATTACCAAAGCCTTATTTTAACCTTTTGCCTTAAGCCGATTTTCATTGAACTATATAGTGTTGTTCAATTAAGTACGTAATTCGAACCTCAATATGGACATGTAAATTTTTTTATTTTTTGAGCAAAAAATGGTAAGTTAGGAAGATGAATTGTGACTATACTTCAACGTGACTATAATAACATCTACCTGCTGGAGCCGCAAAGAAAAGGCCTAGATTATGAGAACCACAAGCGCTTTCTTAAGTCCGACTGAATTATAGCCTAATTAATTCAGTCCCATTAGAGTATTAATAAAAATCTAAAACCATTAATATTAATTAACCATCTGTAAAAATTATTATTGCAAAGATTCAAATCCAACTTAACTACTTCAAAATTTCTTTGAACGCCGTACCTTTAAATTTGGAATGGACATGTAACTTGGAGTACAAGTTGGTTGACGCTTGGCAGTACGCCAGTACTGATCATGGGCGCGCGTTGGGTGCTGACGGCTGACACGGGGGGGGTGGGGGGGTGGTGGGGGTCTTGTGGGGATGAGCGAAGAGGTGAAACAAGTCAGCATGTGCTGTTTTCAACTTTGAAAATAGTCTATGATTCACGTGTTTTTAGAGCGAGGCACGTGTTTTACCTGATTGCAAGTGAACATGCTTGCACAGTTGCACAGCTCTACTTTCGATAGATGAATCCATCAAGTGAACAAGGGCAATAGATGAATCCATCAAGGGTTCTACAGTTACTAACTGCAAACTCCATAAACAATCTACACCCGTCTCTGTATTCCATCGTACCCCTAGACTTTGTCATCCAACTCTTGTCCATTTTTATCTACGTACATGAGTTAGGAATAAATACATAAGACTTACAAATTGTATACCTACTTTCAAGCACATGCATGTATATAAACATAAACCGATACCTAAATATTTGAACCACATTAGAAATATAAACCTATACATTCTCATATAGGGTTAAATTATTTATGTCCAAAAATATATACATATTCATGCGTATCTACATTCATCCGTACTGAAGGGTGTATTTATAACCCTTATCTATTATAATTAATCTACAAAAACCAAATAAAATAAAAAATACTTGATCCAAAATTTAAGCATTTTCTTTGGTGGGGACCCTAAACAAATTAATTATAGCTAGCTTATAACTTATAAGGTTGTTCTAGTACATCTACCGAGCTAGGTTCGTTACGAGGACCCTAAATACAATAAATATAGCTTAAATGTCGTTAGCCTTTGGCATGAATTACTAGGTGATGACATGCATATATGGGTAATACAACTCTTTTGTTTGGTGTATTTATTTATTTTTAATATGACATGTATAAAGGTTAAAAGAATTTTGAGTGTCTTGAAAATATGGTGTATGTTTTCGTAATATATATTATTGGTCCGAACGTTTCTTCGGTTATTGACACATTAGATTAATTTCTTTCATATTAATCACAATTGTACCGTTTGGACCGTTTTGTATGGTTTTTTTTGTTTGAAAAATAATATATGTGGGATAGAATGAAGTAAGAATCGAATTAAATATATTTTGCAAGTGTTTACGTTATGTGTTTAATTATGATTAGACTTGTTAAAAACACTCAAAACAAAAGTGTGATAAAAAAAATAGTGTAACAAACAAAGTCATGACTTTTTACTTATTCATTTGAAGTCTCTCTAAGTTTGACAAGATTTGCACGTTTGCCAATGAATTTTCCCATTAAATCCATGTAATTCGAAGTGAACCCTCGTGTGTGAATTTATAACTTACACATTAATCCATAACGTTACGGTTAAAAGAATATTAAAAAACACATTAACTGTGAATATTAATTAAACAACGACTTAAATTAAATCTCTATAAATATTATATGTCACCACGCACTACACGTACTTAATTAGAAGGTCAAACGATATATATTGAAATGAATGATAGATTAAAATTGACGTAATGTGTTATAAATTCCTTACTAATAAGCCAACCTTTGTTTGACAAGATTTGCACGTTTGCCAATCTTTTCTAAGTTTGGCAAATCTTCTCTAAGTTTGACAAGATTTGCACGTTTGCCAATGAATTTTCCCATTAAATCCATGTAATTCGAA
This sequence comes from Corylus avellana, assembly GCF_965113065.1. Lineage (NCBI taxonomy): Eukaryota > Viridiplantae > Streptophyta > Magnoliopsida > Fagales > Betulaceae > Corylus > Corylus avellana. The sequence continues at coordinate 19,897,784 of NC_142491.1, read as the reverse complement.
GTGAACCCTCGTGTGTGAATTTATAACTTACACATTAATCCATAACGTTACGGTTAAAAGAATATTAAAAAACACATTAACTGTGAATATTAATTAAACAACGACTTAAATTAAATCTCTATAAATATTATATGTCACCACGCACTACACGTACTTAATTAGAAGGTCAAACGATATAGATTGAAATGAATGATAGATTAAAATTGACGTAATGTGTTATAAATTCCTTACTAATAAGCCAACCTTTTCATTTAAACAAACCTACCAAAAAAAAAAAAAAAACATAGCCACATTTAAGAAGCAATTATATTTACAAAGAAAAACCTACCTAGCATAAGAAACATCATTTTGCATGCATCTATATTTTCAACGTACAATAAGTAATTAATTAATAGATATTCCTTAAAAAAAAAAAAAATTTAACATCAATTACAAGCTCACAAATACTCAATCCCATACATTATTGAAACATCATGCGAATATATGACAAAATGAAACATAAAATTCTGCAATATACAAATGTATATATTTTATATATTCTGCAATATATATATATCACCTAAAAACTATATAAAATAAAACAATATAGAACAACACAATATATGCATATATATATATATATATATATATATATATATATATATATATATATATTCTGCAATAATAAAACAATACTATATATCAAATAAAACAACATAAAACAACACAATATATATATATATATATATTAATCTGCAATAATAAAAAACAATAGTATATATAAAATAAAACAAAATATATATATACCTGCAGGTGAGATGGAGGAGATTGGCGGAGCAGATTCGGCCGGAGAATCGCCGGAGACGGCAACGGCGCTGTGGAGGCGGTGGCCGGCGACGGGGAGTGAGCTAGCTAGAGAGAATGGTACGTACGGCGCTCCGGCAGAGAGATAGAGCTGATCACGGCCGGAGAAAACGTAGGAGAAGGTAGAAGAAAATGAGGAAGAGTGAGAGAGGAGATATGCAGAAGAACAAAAGCAGGGCTGGCGCCTGGCGGGAGAGAAGAGAGACGAGCTGGCCGGGTGGGGGATGAAAGCTAGCTGCAGGAGGGAAAATCAAAAAAAATAAAATATAAAAAATAAATAAAATATCAGTGGTAGCAGGTGCGTGCGATGGGACGGCCAGCAGGCGCTGGCCTTCCCAAGTGTAACGCCCTGATATTTGAGCTAGCAAATATCGAAGTCGTGACGCTGCAACTTTAGAAAATACAATCTTACAGCGGAGTATGTATATTTTTTTCTTTTTCTATGACCTAGGAATAACTTACACAACACAGTTGAGCTGACTGAAATACCTCGAGGTGATATATTATTAAATAAAATAGAAACATGGTTTTCATTACAACATATGTATACACTAGGTGTACCAAATATATGCCACAGACGGCACCTAAATTAACATAGTAAAATCTATTAAGTTTACACACATCACCATACATAATAAAAGCGATTAACATAAATGAGACTTGCTCCATAGAGTAAGCATAAATCCTGCAGCAGATGGTCTATCAACCATCAAAACCAGTAAAAGGACCATCGTCCTCACTTTCTATTCCTGCATCAAGATCTATGTAAAGATGACGTTATCATATTTACATAGGCAAACAAGTGAGTAATCTATTTTCCTAGATATAAAGACTAAAAAGACTAGTTTGAACAAATAAGATTAAAGACTAAAATATATAATAATGAATGAGTTGTGAATGCAGCGTAATGACAGATTAGTTTGTGTTTTATGATAATCTTTCTTCAGACCTCTTCTCATGAGCTCTCAGCCCGCTTACGTCCGTTATGTCCCTCACACTTTAGAGGTTTACCTGTTTGGTGCTGGCAACTACACCGCCCCAGCTTAGTTATATATTAGGCCTGTTGGACGGTTATATACCCCCATCCACTGAGATACCGACAGTTCCTCGCGGCAATCCACCCAGCTTGTTCTTAAGGTGGCTATCTTATCAGCCCATTTTATTAGACACATTATGCAGCAGTTGTATTGCAAAATTATATCAATAAGACAAAATAAGAATTCCTATAACAATAAAACAAAGCTAGTACTCAGTAAGTATATCCATACTTACTCTCCTTAGTGTAGTATTCTGCTCCACTTCTGCATATAATACATACATACAAACAATACTTAGTTCATTCTCCAATAATATCATTGTTTAAAGACACTCATCTTTTTATATTTATTTATTATCCGTCACTTCATCTTTACTTACTCATTTTATTATATTAATCTAAAATAGTCATATATAACTAATTAAATGACTGAATGTAAATGTTAAATGCATATTTCGGGGATGAGATCAAATGGTCCTTACCGCCAGAAATATGAACAGAAATTTAAATGACATAAAAGAAATGACTGAATGTAAATGTTAAATGCATATTTCGGGGATGAGATCAAATGGTCCTTACCGCCAGAAATATGAACAGAAATTTAAATGACATAAAAGAAATGACTGAATGTAAATGTTAAATGCATATTTTGGGGATGACATCAAATGGTCCTTACCGCCAGAAATATGAACAGAAATTTAAATGACATAAAAGAAATGACTGAATGTAAATGTTAAATGCATATTTCGGGGATGACATCAAATGGTCTTTACCGCCAGAAATATGAACAGAAATTTAAATGACATAAAAGAAATGACTGAATGTAAATGTTAAATGCATATTTCGGGGATGACATCAAATGGTCTTTACTGCCAGAAATATGAACAGAAATTTAAATGACATAAAAGAAATGACTGAATGTAAATACTGTAAAGTAAATAATATATAGATAATATTATAAGTCCTTAATTGATTTTGTCCACTAACTCTTTATTATTAATTCACTTGTTCCATTACTTTATTTTACATTATACGCTTTATTGGGTTTTTAAACAATTAAATGAGGACAAGTAATAAAAGCAATAAATCATGATATTTATACATGAAACACTTACCCAATAATCCTTTAGAAGTAAAACTCCACCAAATCTTCTCTAGGTAGCTAGTTTTAGAAAAACGCTTGAACACTACAAGAAAGATCTAGGCTATATGGTATTTGAGTAGAACTAAGAAATAAAATGAAAGGAGGAGCAAACAATTTTACTTGTTCTAAGATTGTAAAAACTCAAGTGAAAGTGAATTTAGCTATAGGCTCTATTTATAAGAGAATGGATGGTTAGGATTTATTTTTACACATTTGATCTAAGGGTTGAGATGTATTTAATCAAAAGAATGAACCTAGTCCATATTTCATGCTCTATACCAATTGATATTTTCGTCCAAAATGAGGGCAGTGTATTCCGATTCATTTTTCAATGTCCAAACATACTCCGATTGACATGAAATTTTGAGAGTAGATAGAGGACTCTGAAACAAACATTTTATATTTTTGGTTCGACTTCATCCGAGTTCGTTTGAGTCTACTTTTGGCCTATACAAAGTTTCCAATTCAACTTAGGCTTTAACTATTTGCATTCCCACTTGGCCACTTGCCTTATTAAATCATTATAATTATGATATTTACTATAATCATCATTACTAGAAGACTTTAAGCTTTCAACAAAGGTGGCTAGCCTTGGTATCTTTCTTTAGCAGTTTTAATCCCATTTAGACAGTATGAAAATTAAGACACTGCTTTTTAGGCCAAAAACTACAAAGCTTCAAATTAATTTCTAACTTCACTAAACACCAATATAAATAATTTATTTACTAGATTGTGTTTAATTATGCTCATAAACATATTAGTGAAGCTAAATTTTAGAATTGAATGGATATACAAAAGATGTCAAATATCAATGTAATATACTTGTAACACTAAATAGTTATTCAATATCATTAATCTATATATCATTGATCTAATTTATTCATTTATTCTTTTAATCTATTTAATATTGTTTATATGAGAGTTTTTAAAATCGAGGTTGTTACACCAAGGCACGCTCCTGACGCGCCACATAGGCACGTCAGGAATATATATATATATATATATATATATATATATATATATATATATATATATATATATATATATGTTTATATGTTTATAATATAGTATTAATTATATTAATACTAATATAATTTATGTTTTCCTCTTTTGTATTTCATTTGAGTTCTCATGTATTTGGTTTTATTTGATGTACATGAATAGTGCAGTTAATCTTACAAACAACAATTTCATTTTAATGTGCATGGCTAAAACCTAATTGATATATATATATATATATATATATATATATATGTGTGTGTGTGTGTGTGTGTGTGTGTGTGTGTCAAAACGTTAATATCATCGATCACCAATATTGTTACTTTAATTATTTTAATTAATGAAATACCAAATTTGGTATCTCACAATTAAATGAACGAGATCGAGAAAAATGCATGTTATACGTACATATATATATATATCCTTTAGTATAATTTGAACCATGCATGCACGTTAAATTCATGTTATATAAATATCCTTTTGCATGGTTTTGCTATATATATATATATATATATGGTATCTCGAGTAAAACATGGCTAACCGTTGGAATTTTTTTTTTTTTTTTTTTTAAGTTTTGAATGTTCAAATGGAATGGGTTACGGTACATGCCACGTGAAGAAAAGTATATATTAAAGTACTGGTCGGTGCTTGTTTTCTAAAAATTAATTTTATTGAATGTTAATTGGGATTCGATCATACTGTACAATATTAAATTACCCTAATAATGTTGGGATCATATATATATATATAGATGCAAGGGGAGTAGGGGAGAGTGATACCAATCTCAGCCGTTATGGGCTAGATTGGAAGCCATAAGATCAATGACAAACTTGAAATCTGATGCAGTAGGAGAAAGAGATCTACATAAGAGTTCCGGTCTCTTTGCTGCCTTGATGTACACCCTTCTCTTCTGAACCCCCTGAGTAATGTCTTGCTCTCTTCCTCTTTCCTTACTCCCAGTTTACCTTCTCTGTGTCGAGATCTTAGGTTGTTAGACGGTAGTCTGCCACCCCGTCACTTTTGTTGGAACGGTAGTCCACCACCCCGTCACCTTTGTTGTAAGGAACGGTAGTTCACCACCCCGTCACTACAGTAGTCGAGGTATCTGTAAGTCCCGCTTAAGCCTGGGTTGGCGTTAGGGCGTGAAGAAGATCTGTGGGCTAGGCCAAGGGTATGTGTGAATAGTTCTGGTTTCAGCCGAGGGTTAGGCCAAGGGTATGTGTGGATAGTTTCACCAGAGGGCTAGGCCAAGGGTATGTGCAGATAGTCTAGTGTCCTAGGAAGGAGATCCTTAGGAAGTTTACACAGTGAGTGAGTACCTAGGATGAGATCCTTTAAGACTTCACCCAGTGAGTAATTTTGAGTCTAGTTTGTATGTCATAATGTGGAGATCTAATTCTTCTGTTAGCTCTCAGTCCAGTTTGCCACCTGACGTGGTTAATTTTGAAAAATTTTCTGTTGAATCTGATAATAATTTATGTTTTGATAAATGGAACATCCCTAAGCTGGACGCTAAGGATGTTTACACTACTTCTTCTTGGTTTAAAGGTTCATTTAAAACCCAGTTTTCTGTCAAAACGGTGGAACAGACCTTTGCTATTACCGGCAAAGATCAGACCATCACTTTGTTTAACAAGAAATTCATTAACGAATCTCTTGCCAAAGGTTACAAGTTTTTGCATGTTGGTTGTGCCCAAGTTGCAGTCAAGCCATTGACTCGACTCGGTATTAATGCTTCTGTTTTGCTTTGCTTGCGTGACGCAAGATTTCTTGATTTTAAGACCAGTATCCTTGGAATGATCCAATCTTCCTTGTTTCTTGGTCCTATTCATTTTGATGTTTTCCCAAACATGTCACTTGCATTGCATGACATTCATGTTTTGAAAGCTTTGACGCTTAACATGAAGTCTTCTGGTTATAATATGGAAGAAGGTAGCAGACCTCTTGCTATCATCTACCGTATTTATTATAAATTGATGAAGACAAATCTAGATCCACAAGCTGTGATCAAGAATCCAGGTGAATCTACTTTGTTAATTCAGAGTTCTACTCAGAATGCTAATATCAAAACTCCAAAGATGATTCGCTGGGATGAGATTGACCTCCCCAACGAGTGGTTCTTGGAAGGCGTTTCAAAACCTTCTCGAGTAGTTAATGATTCCACTAGTCTTGATTACATCCAGCAATACATGGATGGATCTGTCAAAATCAATTTTTCTGATTTTGGACTTTCTAACAGAATCGAAAGACCTCTGTTCGAAAGACCTTTGTTGGTTAACGAACGAAGGAATTCTTTTGCTGGTTCCACAACCTCAGAAGGACTCTGTCGTCGTGACAAAGAAGTGGATGAGTCCCTTAACGCTCCTCCTCCTCTTTCTCCTCCAGTTAACCCTGATTTGAAACTTAAAGGAATTTCTACCCATTCCCAAGTCTCCTCTGCTTTTTATTCTACCAAAAATCATCCTCAAACGGATGACGAAGGTGGATCTCTTTCTCCTACTGCATCAGACTTTGTTGCTTCTCTTCCTCATCAGTGTAGTGTTTTAACTGCTGTTACTCCTATCAATGACTTCTTTTCTGTCATTGATTGGCCTGCGTTGTCAAAAGACTTTAATTCTGATGAAAATCGTGTTTTGCGGCATGCTTACCGTGCCAAGTATTCTGTTCAGGAACAAAATCTCATCAAAGTCAAATGGACCGAGATGATGATTAAGTCCCAAAAACATATTTTGTTTTTTGATTACCTTCAAAAGAATTTCCCTGTCGAAAATGTTTTGAACGTTGTCAAAAGAACTTTTGTTAAAGAAGATAAAACTCAGGTTTGGGCTTCCCATCCTCCTGTTGAAAATACTCTTCTTGATGTCAACAAATTGGTTGTAAAATGTTCTCCTTTCAAAATTGTTGATAAGGATCCTATCACTAACGATAGAAGAATTATCGAACAAAACAATTTTATTAGTCATTCTCTTCATATCATGGGACAACAGCTGGACCGGATTGAAGAACAAATTCCCTCTTCTTCTGTTGATTTGAAAAAATCTCCTATTCCTCCTAAGATTGAAAAACCTTTGATTTCTCTCCCCGATTTGAAGAAATCTCCTGGTTTGAAAACATCCTCTCAAGTTAAGATCAATGACAAACTTGAAATCTCAGCCGTTATGGGCTAGATTTGTTGAACTGAACAATTTGGCTGTTATGAAGCCAATCTGGGAAAACCTGAGAAAACTAGCCGTTGTGAGAGGCTAGATGATGAAATGAAATCTGAGGGCCGTTATGGGCCTATCTGAGGGCCATAAAGGGCCCCAACATTCACATGTCTTCAGCCCCTGGGTAGGGATAATAGTCTTGTGAATCTTCAAGGTAAGGAGGGACCTGGATGGGATTCTCAGCTGATGGTTTAGACGTTTCATCTCCATCATCATCTAATTTATCCAGGGCAGCAAGTAAGGCTTCAATCATTTCTTTCTTGGAAGAATTCTTCTTTGAAGAACTTGAAGAGGCCGATTGGGAAGAAGCAGGGGAACTTTCTATTTCTCGTTTTGGAGAGGAGAAAGCACTGGGGGGAATTAATAAATTTGACAAAGCAGATGCCTTTGGGGCAGGAAGGGCCTTAGGGGCATGAGCCATATTTTTAACAGCAAGGACAATGGAATCGTTTAGTGAGCATTTATCCCACCATTTGATGTACCAATGTCTTTGAATTTTGTCTTCTGAAAGGTGGTATTGCCATTTCAGAATCCAAGGAATTTTGAACTTTTTAACAAAATGGAGCATAGGAAGAAACTTAGCTCCATAACTATCAACTTTGTAGTTGCTTCTGAACAATTGGAAGGCATCAACAAGTTGAAGAGGGAGAATATCAGGGAGAAGCCCGAATTGATTCCACCACCTGGCGAACCATAGTGGAAGGATACCGCAGAAATCTTTGTCGAAACTGACAAACCAAGAATGTTCAAATTTCGAGGTTTGGTGAAGCAAAAATTTAAAATGAGCATCAATGTAATCATAATAATTACAAGGAATATTAAACCCGTTAAGGGACCTGGAGGCAGAAGGGTGACTTCCCCATTCCTTTTCCAAAATAACTTTCTTGAAATAAACACTGTGGTAAATTGCTTTCTGGGGATTAATCTTGTCTGGGATGGCTTTAAAGAAAACAGAACCTGTTTGTTTCAAGATAGCAGAATAAAAAGCTAAATTTTTCGAAGGATGTTCAGGGATCCAATGAAAATTTGGAGGAAAATAGGAGACGGCAATATCTCCGGGGGAGAGGGAAGAGGAAACTCGATTCAACTCAACAAAGAATAAATTTTGGGAATAAGGGAGGGTCATGTATTCCGACGTCTTGTCGTACTTAATGGATGGTTTCTGGGAAGGATCCGCAAAGGGATCATAGGGAGTAGTTAGTGTGCTGGAGTAGGAAACCTGGGAACCAGGATTGAAAGGAGTGAATCTGTTGGTTAAGGCAACAGATGAAAATGGTAAAGGAGAAGCAATGGGAGCAATGGAAGACTCTGACTTTATAGTCAAAGCCTTTGAAACATTTTTCTCTTTGTCTTTTTTGCCTGCCATGGTGGCACTGCAAAAATTGGAAAGGAAAATAATCAAAATTAAAAAGGTAAAAACCTTTATAAAGTATATGCAGAATAATGTCAAAATTATTTTTCGCAAAACAGAAATAGTAATATGCGCCATATGCTGGGAATAGGTATGAACAAAGAATTCTGGGAAAACACAACCGTTAGAGGGGTGTTTAAGCAAGATAGAATTCTGACAGGGGCAGGGTCCTTATCCAACTCTAGGACAGGGTTCTGACCAAACTTGATACCCAACCTATTAACATCAATTTCAAATCTAGAGGAAAAAGGGATTTGAATATTAATATCAAATTTAACAGTTGACAAACCAATCTCGTTAACTGAGAATTGATAAAGTAAAGCAAGAAAAGGCATTCCAAGAATTACTCTTTCACCCATATTTTTGACAAGAACAGCAGGAATGTGAAAATGAACATTATGCTGGTAAAACATAAGCATTTTTTAATTCAAAATCAATGTGCATTTTGTTTCCACTCGCAGAGTCCATCTTTTGAGTAGATTTTTCAAAATACTTGCTAGGAATAAATCCTTCTTGAAAACAATTCAAATCACAACCAGAATCAATCAAAGCAATGACATCAAAAGCATAATCAGGAGCAATAGAAATATGAACTTTTGAATACCATCTAGGAGGAACAATTTTATGAATAGAACTGGCAATTTTAACGTCATCGTTAGAGATAAGCTTATAACTGGATTCAGCTTCATCATCATGCTCAGACTTGTTAACGTTATTGTTAACATTTTCATTACCGGAATTTTCCGGGAAAAATTGTTGAAGGCCAAAAAGCAAGAGCTTTTGTTGTAATTCTTTGTTATCAGTTTTAACCATTTGCAAGTCATTTTGCAAATCAGCAATTTCTTTCTTGATGTTACTGATCTCAAGCTGCAAATCTGAGATAGTAACTACCTTGGATTTTTGGTTTGAAAATCGTTTCAAGGTATCTTCAAGAGAGATTTTAGTGCCGATAGGTTTTTCAGAATCATTAACCATGAGTTTCTTAAGTTCTTTAAGATACTCTTCTTTCAAATCAGGATTTTCAATTTTTGAAATCAAAGTCAGAAGTAAATCTTCTTGTTCTTCTGATTTTGTCAAAACATAACAAGTTTTTGGATTGCAGCAAGAATCAGCACAACCATTTTTAAAACAATTTATGGAAATATCAGAAGCAGAATGATAATCAGAATCCGAAGAGGATGGAAGATCATCATTGGAAGAATAATCAGAAAAATCATTGTTTTGAAAGATTCTAAAGATTTTTTGCTTTTCATCGTCATTGATGTTTAAAGCATTAATTTATATATATTTATTTATATTTATATAGTATAATTGTTGACGTGTCACTTTGACACGTCAACAATTGTTGACGTTTCACTTTGACACGTCAACAATTATTGACGTGTTAGTATTTGACACGTCAGTAAATAATCAATCCATTATTTATTAATTTTAAAATAATGTTAGATTAAATTTGACTCAAATTTACTGACATGTTGAAAACAACACGTCAGTAAATGCTGACGTGTTGAAATCAACACGTCAGGAATTCTTGACGGGTAGATTTTAACACGTCAGTAAATAATTTGTTGACGTTCTACTTTTGACACGTCAGCAGTTACTGACGTGCCGAAAAAATATTATTGTTTACCATGTGAAGAAATGGCCGTTTTTTTGTAGTGGATCCTCATGTTGTCTCTAATGCGGCAGAGTTCCATGGTGTTGAACGTGTTGGGGGTGACATGTTTCAAAGTGTTCCAAAGGCCGATGCGGCTTTCCTAATGGTAAGTACCATGATTCCACACCGACGGTAAGAAAATAAAAGACCTTTAATTCTACGTATATTTTTTTTTATATATATAAATTATATGTATTGCAATAACTAACCTTTGTGAATTACATGCGCGCAGTGGATTCTGTATGATTGGGGTGACAAGGAGTGCGTCCAAATCCTTAAGAAATGCAGAGAAGCAATTTCAGAGGGGAAAGGCAAGGTAATAATTGTTGAGGCTGTGATTGAAGCAGAAGGAAAAATGGACGAGCTAAGTGATGCGAGGTTGGCGCTGGACATGGCGATGATGGCTCATACAAATGCTGGCAAAGAAAGGACATTGAAGGAGTGTAAATTTCTTCTTGAAAAGGCTGGATTTACAAGATATACAGTGAAATCCATTCATGCTGTGCAATCTGTTATTGAGGCCTTTCCTTATCTTAGTTATGTTGCATTTCCCGAAGGCACGTGGATGGATCTCTTGTCCTAATTGGAAAATTTTTTTCTTTCTTTCTTTTGTGGAATAATGGCTACTACTGCAAGTAGGGCCAACTCAATTGATTATTAATTAAGATGTTTGATTGCATAGATCGAAAATAATAACATATTTGATTAAGGCCTTAAGAAATAGAGATCCCTATGAAATACGATATATTTGTTAATGTATTGATTAAATCTTTTGGATTAAGATTTAAGTGGTGATTTAACCAAGTAATTAATTGTTTTATAGGTCAGTAGTTCAAATATGGTTGTTTGAAGGAATGCTTAGGAAATTAAACATTTACATTTAAACTACAAATTAACCAAGCAAGACAATTGATGCACCTTTCTTTTTAATTTAAGCATCGCGATTCTAGTATATAGATAATGTTTCTATGCACAAATTCCATTAAGCGCGGCATGGGTATTCAAATGTTTTGATGAATATAAATAGAAGATACAATTCCCACATCGACTAGAAGATAAAACGCGGAGTGGGACTATGCCTATATAATATGTTGTAAACTACTCATCTAACTCATGGAGCCTCGCAGTGAGCACAGAGCGAACTATTCTTTCGCCTTTTACTAAAGAATACCGTGTGCTCGCTGCTCATAGAGGCATACACCAATTTTTAGAGGGGCTGATCAATATATTTCTGCCCCTATACAACTAGTTTAATTTTTGATGTTGCTCTCTCTCTCTCTCTCTATATTTTATATTGTGAAAGAAAGTTTTAATTTTAGGTTAATTAATAATATTATATGAATTTTATATGGTATGCAAACAAACAGCAAAAAATAAATATATAAATGCATTGAAAACTAATAATTTAATGTTGGACGAATTTACACACTTGGCTTTTCATGGTGCGTTGATTCTATCTTAAATAATAGGATCCTCTCCTTTTGTGAATGTATCAAAAAGTAAATTTTAAGGTTAATAACTTTTTTAGTACCTCAGTTTTCATTTTTTTATTTTTTTCCCACTAAGTTTTAAAACATGACAAATTTAATACCCAACTTATGAGGAAAGACAAAATTAATACCTCCGTTAGTTCCGTCAGTCCCATTTAATAGAATTTTCACGTGTCGCTTTCAAAATATGCCACGTGTCCTAAAATGTAGAAATAATTAATAATAATAATAAAAAAAACTAAACCTAATTTTTTTTTAAAAAAAAAAAAAAACACACGAGCTGCCTTCTTCATCTTTGTTCCTCTCTCTTTCCTCTTCCCTCTCCCCCTCACCGACGGGAGACGGCCGGCCACCGGATACCGCGAACGCAACCGGAAAACCCATCACCCAACCGGCCAAACCCACCCCCACTGGATTGACATAGGATGGAAAACACTGGTGGGTCACCTCTTTCTCTCTCATCCACACTGGTAACCCAGGCAGGTCTTAGCTGGTTGAAGTTGAGGCTTGATTTTGGGTTATTTTGGTTTGATTTTCTGGGTTGGGTTTTGTCCAATTTTTTTTTTTTTTTTTGTGGTGTTTTGGTCGGTTGGTCGATTGTTCTGTTTTGGTTGTGGTGGATTTGCCTTGTTCTGGGTTTCTGTTGATTTGCTCTGTTTCTTAGTGTTTTGGGTGCTTTGTTGATTTTCTGGGTATTCTTGGCCGAATGGGTATCGAAGATTGAGTTTGTTGTTGATTAAACTTTGGGTTTGATTTTATGTTCTCTGCCATGGCTGAATTCTGGGTTGTTCTCGGTAGGTGGTTGAATTGAGATTTGAGAATATGTTAGGTTTTCTTGGAAAATTGGCTTATGGTGGTTAAAGATTTGTGGGTCGTTTGGTTGGTTGTGTACTTGTTTGGACGAGAATGAAAATGATTCTGCAAACTTTTGATTCTACAAAAGCTTCTACGAAAATGATTCTGCAAACCCAGATGGCTGAGTTGGAATGCTGGTTTGGGTATTGTTTGCACTAGCAAGGAATGAGGAAGAAGAAGATTCATCCAAACTTACGGTTTGAGTATTGTCTGCACTTACGGTAAGGGGAAATCAAGATCAATATCATACATGTCCTCAGCATCTGATTCCTCTCAAACTTACCTGAAGGAAGAGAGAGAGAGAGAGCTGGGAGAGGGACGGAGATAGTGAGGCGAGAGAGAGAGAGGCGGAGAAGCAGAAAATGACCCACGTATGGCAACGGCGGTGCCGTCCGGCTAGTTCACGCCGGAGCACGCCCACTGTCCATCTAGTTTATTTTATTATTATTTAATTATTTAATTATTATTATTAATTATTAATTATTTTTACTTTTTAGGACACGTGGCATATTTTGAAAGTGACACGTGGAAATTTTGTTAAATGGGACTGACGGAATTAACGGAGGTATTGATTTTGTCTTTTCCTATAGGTTGGGTACTAAATTTGTCATGTTTTAAAACTTAGGGGGGAAAAAATAAAAATGTGAAAACTGAGGTACCAAAAAAGTTATTAACCCTAAATTTTATCCGACCTACTATAATAAGTATGAATCATATTTCACATGTTTCTTTAACATTTTTAACAATTACTTATTGTCATTTTATTAATCTAGGAACCCAAATATTGATTTTTGGAAAATGCTCATCTCAATTTCAATGAAATTGTGAATATCCCGTTAGTGTATTTTAGAGGGGTAAAATTGACCAAAAAATTAAAAAGATAATTTAACCCTTCTAAAAAACACTAATTGGATTCTCTCCATTTTATTTGAAATGAAGTCACTACAAAAGATCATTTTTTTCTTGACCAGAGTTTTTTGACGTGTCATGTGTTTGACACGTCAGAAAACTTTTATGACGTGGTGTTTCTGACGTGTGTTGAAGGTGAAAAACATAGGAGTCAGTAAATTTTTTTTTACTGACGTACTACTGTTTGACACGTCAAAATTTACTGACGTGTCAAATTTTGACACGTCAATAAATTTCCTAACATGTCAAAATTGACATGTCAGTAAATTTTAAAAAATTATTAAAAAATAATAATTTTTCTTTTTTTAAATTTTTTGTGGAAATTTTTTTTTTTCAATTAAAGTATATATTTTTTAAATTTTTTTCACCAATTTGTCGTTTCTCCAGCCCTCTCCCTCTCTTCTTTTCTCCCTTTTCAAAAACCGAAACCCAAAAAATCTTCAAAAAATCTAAAACCCAAATCAAAAAATCAACCTGAAAATTCAAAAACCCAAAAAATCTTCTTATCTTCTCATTTTTTTTTTTCTTCTGCTTCTAGCTACAAAAACAACACAATATATATATATATATATATATATATATATATATATATATATATACCTGCAGGAGAGATGGAGTAGATCGATTGACGGAGAAGTTTCGGCCGGAGAACCGCCGGAGACGGCAACAGCGAAGTGATGGAGCTGGCCGCCGGAGATGGGGAGTGAGCTCGAGAGCTAGAGAGAGTGCTAGCTGAGAGATAGAGCTGGGAGAGAGAGCTGAGAGAGAGAGAGCATGCGGGAGATGATGAGGGAGCTGAGGGCGCGCCGGGGGAGAGAAGAAAAAAAAGAAAAAATGGGGGAGGGAAGAATAATGGCTGGGCGGGAGAGAACCAAAAAAAAAAAGGGAGAAAACCAAAAAAAAAGGAAAGAAGGCGTGGGCGATGGGACGGCCAGCAGGCGTTGGCCTTCCCAAGGCCACATGCCTAACGTGCCAGCTTGGCACGCCAGGAATTCTTGACGTGCCAAATATGGCACGTCAGATGTCCGAATTTCTTATGATGTTCGAATTATAATTTTATTAACCATTTCTTAAAATGTCCGAATTTTTTTTTTTTTGAGTCCATTTATTTTACTTATTTCTGGAGATGCAACTGTTACTTAAATAACAGTGTTTTCTTCCATTATGTTTTAGGATGTATGGAGACCTGTTTCTTCCTTTTATTTACTGAAGAACACTTACTTAGATAAAGCTTGATATTTGTTGATTATATGTTTTGTTTGATGTGCTACTAGCTGTGGCTTAAGTAGTACCACTTCCTCTTATCAGAATGGATGGAGTTTGAGTTCGTGGGTCTAAGATCTACTGGATGGGTTTGCAACCTATCAATCAAATAAAATTATATGTTTTGCTTAATGTGCATCTGTAATGACTCTTGCTGTTTCCCTTGTATATAGTTTTTTTTTTTTTTTTTTTTTGTGCACAATAGTGAGGGTCTTATTGTGAAATACTATTACCCTTGTCATTCAGGAACCCTGCTCTAGGTAGCAATATCAATGGGCAACTTCAGCATCAGAGGTCTGGGCTTTCTGCTAACAGGAGGCTTTCAGGTGGGATCAGCTCTGGCTCTCTTGACTCTATGACTGATGGTGGTGCTCCAGTGGTAGAAGAGTCCTGCTATCAGGCTGCCAAGAGTCAGACAAGTGTCTGCCAAAGTCTAATGTGGCTTTATTAAAAAAAAAAAAAAAAATTGTAGAAAAATCTCTCTCTTCCTAGTCCTGCTAGATTTTGTTTTTTAATTTTTTGTTAAATTTTAATGAGTTAATATTTAGTTTCTAATGCCTCAAAATTTATTTTTGGATTTAAAACTAAAATCTAAGAGTGGAAGGTTAACCCTTTAGGGATTGTATCACCCAAAAGGGATTCGATCATCCTAAATTTGGTGCTAATGCCTTAAATTTGGTGCTAATACCTTAAATTTAATATTAATACTTCAAATTTATTTATTTTTTTTAATATCTCTTCTTTAAAAAAAAAAAAAAAAAAAAAAAAGACCAAACTTTGGCAGACACTGGGATGACCCCAGGCTGCCGAAAATATCAACTCGTGGTAGAATTTCCCAATGGCATTGAAGAAACTGAATTTGATGGTTCTCAAATGCCAGTAGAAACCAAGGGCTTTGTATATAATAATGACAGCCCAAAAACAAAGGCTCGGCTTGAGTTTGTAAATAATAGAGAGAGCTTAAAAATGGAGGCTCATCTTCATCATTTTGAAGATGAAGGTGGTGAGTTTGATTAGAGGTATGTTTCTTTGAGAAGTGGGGAGGGGTTAAGAAATCAATCAGCAATATTTCATGAATGTAGTGCATTTGCAAATATTGAGCTTCATTCTGAATTCTTTTTGTATTTTTATTTGGTCATATTTGGATTAATGTCCCTTTCTTTTTTTTGTTTGTTTGTTTGCAGCTTTGAGTTAACATTATATTCCCTTTTTTCTCCTCAGGTGTGCAGATATTCTTTCATTCTCCTGTAATCATTAACAGTTTTAAAATAGTGGGTGGAAATTTAGAACATAGTGTGATACAGAAATGAAAGAAAACAGAGAAAAATAAAATTCTGACGGGTCAAAGTGACACGTCAGAAAATTTTGAAGTGTCACTTTGACACGTCAGAAATTACTAACGTGTCTAACTTTGACAGGTCAGTAAATTATAAATTTTAAAGTTATTTAAAAATTAAATTGAATTAAAATTTACTGACGTGTCAAATATGACACGTCAGTAAATTTTGACGTGTTACTTTTGACATGTCAGTAAAAAATTTGTTGACGTGCCAATTTTAGCACGTCAGCATTTACTGACGTTGCAAAAAATAGACACTGTTTGCCACGTCAGAAAATGACCGGTTTTTTGTAGTGTCTCTTCTTCTTCTCTTCTCATTTTCTTTTTCTCCTTCTTCTTCTGCTGCCGTGCAGAGAGATTGAGAGAGAAGAGGGAGCAGGCCGTGCAAAGAGAAGGGGGAGATTGAGAGAGGGAAAGAAGATCTAGAAAGAAAAGAAAATCTGAAAAGAATAAATAATAAAAGAGGAAAAGAAGAGGGAAAAAATTGAATGTCTCGCTCATTTTTTTAGTGACATGTCAGCATTTTACCACGTCAGAAATTTTTGACCTGTGAATCTAGCACGTCAGAAATTTCTAACGTGCTAATTTACCACGTCACAAATTTTTGACATGTGAAACTAGCATGTCAGAAATTTCTGACGTGCTAGTTTACCACTTCAGAAATTTCTGACGTGTTAAAAAACCACGTCAGTAATTACTGAGCTACCAACTTTGCCACGTCAGAAAAATATTTACTAACGTGACATTTTTTGCCATGTCAGTAATTAGTGACATGGCAAAAAGTCGTTTATTGTAGTCACGTCAGAAATTAATTTTTTTTGTAGTGAGTAGATCCTATTCCTTAAATAAACCTAAACATGTTAGATGACACTTGGCACTTATTAGAGTAAGTTGAAGAAAATTTCTTCGAAACTAGCTTGGAGGAAATTTGTGTACTAAATAATATATTTTCTGGTGCAATTGTTAATGATTAAAGCTTTTTAACCCTGTGCATGGTTATATATATATATATATATATATATATATATATACCCCATACAGTATATATACAAGTGTTTTTCTTAACAGATTCGTTTGAAAGAAATTTACTATAAACTAACTTTTAAAAGTATATGTGAGCACATGTTTTTTTAATAGCTTAAATGATATATGTTGCTTTAGTGGTCGATAGGAGTTTGTATGTACAAACTAGTTTATAAAAAATTTGTGTATAGAAGTTTCGGTTGGGTCTCGGTGGGTCCTGGCTGGGTTCTGACGGTGGTTCGATAAAGTCTTGCCAGGTTCCGACGACATCTCGACTAGGTCTGTTGATTTCTGAATAAGATGTTCAAACTCGAAAAATGATTTATGGTTTTCAAAAATGAAAACTATTTTACATAAATTAAAGAAACTTTTTAGGTCAAACCGAAAATATTTTTGGTTGACTATTATTTTCTGTCGCACCGAACACTCGAAAATACAAAAAATATTTTAAAAAAATTATTTTACACCGAAAACGGAGCCCGAGAGAAATTGAATGAAAACGAAAATTGTGTGATCTTTATGACCTTCTTCTCTACTTATAGAATGCAATATAACTCTTTGCCATTTGCCAAAAATTATATTGTTTCTCTTTTATAACTTTCACAGAACTCATTACACACCTACAAATACAATTTCCTTACATGATCAAAATCTGCCAAATAACCAACAATTACAAACGCCACAGCTCCTCGGGACCCTTCGAAGTTGTTGTCTTATTTGACAGATTTATGGGATGCGACACTTCCTTTTATATTGAGAATTTGGGTATCTCTGTCGGCCAAATACTTATTATATTTATGCAACAGGACCTTCGAATCTCTCTGTCAATTGTCATCATTTGGGGGTTTTGGTAATCCATATCTGACAAAGGATCTATGTGGTGGGCAGCTAAATCCACTAAATCTGAAAAGTCACACTACTCACGCCTGTGGTATTAGCTAAATGCATTCAATATTTCAATGGAAACCTTTTGAAATCACTTATATAAATTAAGTAATAAATAAAGAATTAATATAAGACTTTTGAGACACATACAATTACAACATCATCACATGGACCAACCCAATATGAATCTTAATTAACCTTTTAAAATGTTAAAGAGAACACATAACTCTAAGCTAATGGACTATGTCCACTTAGGTATATTTATTTATTTATTTTTAAGAAGAATGCTAGGCTTACAAACACATTTTACAAAAAAAAAAAATTTATAAACTGATGTGGTACAACATGATTGGATATGAGATAAATTCAAATTTTGAGAAACCTAATCATGTCATGCCAGATCAGTTTGTAAAAGTTTTTTTATAAAATGTGTTTGTAAGCCTAATATTTTTCTTCTTTTAATGTGGTACCACTACAAAAAATTGTATTTTTTCTGACGTGTCAGGTAGTCTGACACGTCAGAAAACGTCCATGACGGGGCCTTTTTGTCGTGTTTCACGCGTGAACATTATAGGTATCAGAAATGAAAAATTTTTGACGTGTCAAGTTTCAATCCGTCAGAAATTTCTGACATGTCAATTTGTGACACGTTAGATATTATTTTCTGACGTTTCAAATTTGACACGTCAGAAATTTCTGACGTGTCAAATTGTAGCACGTCAGAAATTGTTCTGACGTGTGAATTTGTAACACGTCAGAAAAATTGGTTAGTTTTTCTATTTTTTTTTCACCCCCCCAATATATATTTTTTTAATTTTTTCGGGACTATACCCAAATTTTGGATTACAATTAACCTGATATACAATTTATCCATCAATCATTGCAAATAATTCTAGCTATTTTTCCATCAATCTATACAAATAACATAAGTCATATCCTAATAGGTCTTAATTCACACAAAATAACATATATACCAAGTGCCAATAACCAACCACAATTACCAAAAAACTATCTCTGTTATCATCAAAAAAGATATCATAAATACAATTACATCAACAAAGTAGCTTTTATACAAGTATGAATGGCGAACTAGACGGTCAATGCTGATTATTGACATTCATAGCATCCTCTTCATGAGCTCCATCACCTGCAAACGATAAAAACAAACAATCACCAAAAAATATTCACTATGTAAATTAAAATGAAAAATGTCCGAATATTCACCAAACTCAGTTGTTGAGTCTAACACAGTAAATGATATAACAAAAAAAGGTAAAACGATGATGAAGTTAATTAGCAAAAAATGCATATAAAAAAAAAACAAAAATTTATTCCACAGAGCAATCAATGTTGACGTTAAATTTATACACATGAGCAGATGTGCTTCATTTTTGCCATGGCAATTATGTGAGATATTAACATTTTAATTTGTTGAGGATATTAACACATAGGACTTTACATATATTCAAAACATTTTATATTATTTCCATAAAATTATGATATTCATCTAGTTAAGACTTGATCGTTTCATACTCTCACACAATCACATACACTAGATTGTTAATATTCTACAAGGACCATAGTTGTGCATTGATCTCATAATACCAATAAAACAGTTCAAATGCAAAGCTCGTACGTACCCACATCCACCACCAAACCAACCATGATATATAAACCAAATTCAACAGGATTTACATCATTAATTAAGAGAATGACTACAACATATATATCCATACTCTAAATTTATAAGTTGACATATATATAGGTTTTAAAAGTTCACATATATATAGGTAAAGTTCTAAAAACACATTTGACCATTAAAAAATGTCAGTACCTGCTTCGCCGTCGATCGACGATGGCACCACCGCAATGTGTGGGGAAGCTCCCTCTGGTGCAGAGCTGAACCGCATCATTGCCTTGATCTAGCGCAATCGGGCGTCAAACGTTGCCTGACGTGCATTGTTCGCGGCTATCATGCATCTATCTCTTCCTTGTGCTTCGCCCTCTCCGCCTCAAGAGCTCTGTCAAGCGTTTCTTGTGATATCATGGAGTGGCTGGTGTTTTCTGACCGTGCTTGTGACGGTGTATAGTATGAGCGTATGGAACCCCGCACGGGCAAAATATTCGATCCAGCCTGCCGAACCCTACTGGCGTACTCAGGCTTATTTCCAAGCGCCTGTGCATACGAGTCGTTTGGCGCCCACTTGACCGTTCCCACTGTGATGCTAGACGACGCTGCAGGGTCGGTGGGTATCAGCTCCTTCATCCTTTTCTGTATGTTACATTAATTATTGGGTCAGTGGGTCATACAACTGTTAATTGCAAATAATTTATCAAATATATAAACAAAGAATTAAATTGTAGCATACACATCTCTCTTCCACTATCTCATTCGGATATGTATTGTCCGTCTTCGTGTGCGTGCGGATGTAATTCTCTGCACGAGTAGGATACTTGCCCAGACATATGGCTTGCCGAAAAAATAGGACATACAGATATTTTTAAATATATCAAATGATTTGTTGTTTACATGGTAAATTACACACTTACCTCCTCATGTGTCACTCTGGCATAGCTCTTTGATCCGGTGCAATGGGGCGTATTATTTAATGCTCGTAAGCGATTCATTTTTGCCGCATAGTCCTACACAGTTACCATATTGATATGTTAATAATGTAAGAAAATTTGGTTTTAGTACTCTTTATTCGTGACACTACACAATAAAGAGGCAATTTCATTTTACATGACACCCGTACATGTTAATAAAACCATATAATGACACTACACAAAATGAAGAGTTTAACTCATGACCTACCTTATTCTGACGAGTACACCATCTCTCCAATAAGATCTCCACGTCTTCGGCATTGTACTCGGAGAGTGTTTGTTCCCCCACTCTTGCCCGTACAGTATCCGGAGTATCTTCCTCCGTAATGGCACAACGCCTTTTAAGCTCGTAATTTCGACAAATCTTGCAAGACCAATTGATTTTTTCATCAGGGGTTCTACAGTTACTAACTGCAAACTCCACGAACAGTCTACACCCGTCTTTGTATTCCCTCGTATCCCTAGACTTTGTCATCCAACTTTTGTCCATTTTTCGCTAAGTACATAAATTACGAATCAATATATAAGACTTAAAAAATATATACCTAATTTCAAGCACATGCATATATATAAACCTAAATATTTCAACCACGTTAAAAATATAAACCTATATATACATTATCATATAGGTTTAAATTTTTTATGTCCAAATATAATGGATATTCATGCGAGTATATATATATGCATTTGTTATATATGGGGGACCCTAAAATAAAACAATAACTAGGTTAGTTATTTAATTAATATTCATATCCAATATTCATGAATATAGATTTGTTCGGAAAATTAAGGGGATAGTACCAAAGTGTGTATTCATTTGGAGTCTCTCTAAGTTTCACAATGTTTGCACTTTTGCCATTCAAAAGTGCAAACTTCGTGATAATGTATAGGTATTAATATATACCTATACATTATCATATAGGTTTAAATTTGTTATGTCCAAATATAGTGAATATTAATGCGAGTATATATATATATATGTGCATTTGTTATATATGATCGACGACCCTAAAATAAAACAATAACTAGGTTAGTTATTTAATTAATATTCATATCCAATATTCATGTATATGAATTTGTTATAAATATAAGGGGATAGTACCAAAGTGTGTATTCATTTGGAGTCTCTCTAAGTTTCACAATGTTTGCACTTTTGCCATTCAAAAGTGCAAACTTCGTGATAATGTATAGGTATTAATATATACCTAGTTTCAAGCACATGCATATATATATATATAAACATAAATATTTCAACCACACAAAAAATATATACCTATACATTATCATATAGGTTTAAATTTGTTATGTCCAAAATATAATGAATATTAATGCAAGTATATATATATATATATATATATATATATATATATATATATATATATATGGAAAAATTACAGTTTACCCCCTCAAAGTTGACAGCGTTTTTCAATTCGAACACCAAAGTTTCAATTTTTGCAATTCACCCCCCCAAAGTTCCAAATTTTTGCAATTTGACCAATTTTATCCAAAACTTCCCATATTGCCCCTAATTTTTATTTTTTTATTTTTTATAAAAAAATTTTAAAAAAATTCGTGGTGGCCGTAGCCACCCCTTTGGTCATCTGGTCATTTTTGCACCCCCAAATTTGTTTTCGTTTTCATAAAAATAAAAAAATAAAAATTAAATCAGGGGCAATATGGGAATTTTGGAATGATATTGGTCGAATTGAAAAAAATTGGAACTTTGTGGGGGTGGATTGCAAAAATTGAAACTTTGATGTTCGAATTGAAAAACGCTGTCAACTTTAGGGGGGTAAACTGTAATTTTCCCTATATATATATATATATATATATATATATATATATATATATATATATGATTGAGGACCCTAAAATAAAACAATAACTAGGTTAGTCATTTAGTTAATATTCATATCCAATATTCATGGATATGAATTTGTTATAAATATAAGGGGATAGTACCAAAGTGTGTATTCACTTGGAGTCTCTCTAAGTTTCACAATGTTTGCACTTTTGCCAACTTTTTTTCCAATTAAATCCATGGAATTCGAATTGAATCCTCGCTACCACGAGAATGTATAACTTACAAATTAATAAGAGATTTAATGTACATTTCAATATTAAGACTCATTCAATTTAAGTATTAATTAAACAAAGTCTGGAATTAAATCTCTATAATTATCACCACGTACTACACGTACTTAATTAGAAGGTCAAATGATTAAAATTGAAATAATGTTGTATAAATTATTTACTAATTAATAAGCCAACCTTTTTCAGCTAAACAAACAAAAAATAAAAAAAATAAAACAAGAAGCCACATTTAAAAAACTATTATATTATGAAACAAAAACCTAGCTACCATGAGAAACATCATCTTCCATGCATGTGCATATACAACGAACGTACAATAAGTAAATAATATATTTATAAAAAAAAAAACAAACACCTCCATCAATTAATACATACTCACAAATACTCAATCCAATTTATTAACCAAACATCATACGGATTCATGACAAAATAAAACATAAATTTGATAAAACAACACAATATATATATATATACCTGGCCTGCAGGAGAGCTGGAGTTGATTGACGGAGAAGTTTCGGCCGGCAAACCGCCGGAGACGGCAACGGCGAAGTGATGGAGCTGGCCGGAGATGGGGAGTGAGCTGGAGAGAGCTAGAGAACTTGCTAGCTAGCTGAGAGATAGAGCTGGGAGAGAGAGCTGAGAGAGAGAGAGTGTATATATATATATATATATATATATATATATATATATATATATATTATAAGTTATATTTATAAATATAATTGTAGGAAATAAGTTATACTTATATCCTATAAATATAATATTCTAAGTAGTATTTAATTATAAGTATAATATTGTAACTTATAGCAAAAGTTCTAATATTCTAAGTATTTTTAAAAAATCAAAGAAGAAAAAAAAAGGTTTGTAAATTAGTATATAGTATTTACAAAAGATTTTGTAAAAAAGATTTTGTGTTTTCATCCTTCAAGTTGCAATATCTCCAAATTAATTTAAAATGTCATTTTATACAAAAATAGTAAAACGACATGTTTATATATAAAACATGTTTTGGAATGATTGGTTTTGTAAAGCAAATTTTCCAAATTAAAGCTATAAAAATGACATGTGTACGTCAAACCTAAATTAAGGATATATAACATTATCCTCGTTCATTTGGAATCTCCTTAAAGAGTAATGCTACGCAGTAGCATTTCTTCAGCAAACTGTCCGTAATTGCTGAGCTGGCGTGGGTTAAGTGAACTATGGTTATCAGATTTTTTTATAAAATAAAAAAAAAAAATCACTCCTTCGCCCACTGAGTTCCCCAAAATCAGCCTTTTTTAGGTTTTTTCCCCAAAACCTTTTCGCGTCCTCATCTCCCACGCTTCTCCCTCCCCCTTCACCTCCGACCTTCACCCACCACTAAGCACTGCCGCCACAGAACAGACCGCCACCCACGGCACAACGACGCTCACCCACAGCACCAACTCGAAATCCAGAGACGCCACCCAGCCACCACCGACGATACCCACTGAGTTCGAGAAGGCATGCATAAATGTTTTCATTGTTTTGTTGGTTAGAGCTTCTTTGAGCTAGATAAATCTTTCATTTTGGGAAGAAAAAAAAAACACAAGAAATGGAATTTTAGTTGGTTATGGTACGATTTTTCCTTTGATTTTCGGTTGAGCGCCGATTGGTCATGGGTCTTCTTTCTGCCATGGCCGAATGGGCTAGGTGGGGGGATTTCTTTTACTCCCTGCTTCGGTTTTGCTTCACTCAATAGTTTTGAAGATTTTAATCCCTTTGATTTTCGGTGGTTGGTTGAGAATGGGTATATTTCTTGAAAACAATTCTTGGATATTTGGTCTTCGTGGGTTTCTCTGTTTTTGTCTAGTTTTTGATTTTCTGGTTGTACCACACACCAACAAGAAGAATGAAAATGAGATTTCTAGTTTTTGTTTTGGTAATTTTTTTTACCTGGGTTTCTAATTTCATTTTTTGATACTACTACTTCTGTTTTTGCTACTCATAGTTCATAGTGTTTTGCTTATTTTGCAAAGACATGGTTTGTTGCCGCAGAGACGGTTATTATCAATGATGCTAAGATGAATAAAAATGAGAAACGCTTGAAGTTGCATTGAAAAACTCTCGGATTGTAACCTTTTTGGTTGTTTGTACCTCTTTGAGGATGATGAAAAAAAACAAATTATTTACATTTCTTGAAGTTGATTTTATGTAATACTTGAAATTAGAGTTTGTTAAAATGAACAAATGATTTTGGTTGCTTCTTTAATCTTATCCACAAGGGTAAAGGCATTTCATGATTTGGACATAACTTGCAACGTACAACAAGAGTCCATGGTGCTTCTATTTCATCTTCAGTTTCAACGGACCCAAAATTTATAGAAGCTTTAACCAGTAATACATACAAGGCATCAATCAAAGATCGAGGTTGTTGGAGAGTGATAACCGAATCAATACTCGAGGCACATTCATCAAAAAAAAATTTGACTCATGTACACAACCTTTCTTAACCAATTTCACAAGCACAGTGGTCCACATACAAAATAATTTGCAACTTCAAACAACACATTCTCTTATTAAAACTCAAATCAAATCAGGAAAAATGGCTAATACATATGACAACGTGTAGTTCTTGAAAATCAAATCAAATCCCATCGTTTATCATCCTTTACACCCGTGTTCTTTTGAATTTCTTGAAAATCCCTCTAACGAGCATGTAGCTCTGCTTCTCCTTGATCCCGCCCAAAATCTTACATCTGAAAATAAGAAACAGAACATTAGCTTCAAGTTATTTCAAATGAAAGGAAAATTTTCTTTTGATAAGGAAATTCAGCTGCAGCTAGTTGTGAATAGCAGCAGTAACACAAATGAAAGGAATTTTTTTTTTTTTTAATAAATAAAGCTCTTTCTAAAGGCAATAAATTTTCTCACAGACATTTCATCAAACACATGTGTAGCTTGACATTCACAACTAGCTACAACTAAAAGAAAGCACAAACAAATTCGAGAATGTTAACAATCAAAACCAGCCACACACACAAAGGAATCAAAACTTTCTTTTTGCATCCAAGACAAAAGAGCTACAATAATATTTTTCATGTTCATTAGTTGCTTCCAAAGACAAAATCAACTTGCAGATGTAGATGCAGATGAAAACCATACAATGGGCAGAAGAGAGAGAGAGAGAGAGCTTGGATAGATGGAGATCGACGAACATGGAAAAATCGACGAAATCGGAACCCATTCATGCAGATCGACGAAATCGGAACCCATTCGTGCAGAGACTTGTACAGAATCGAAGGACACGGAAAAATTGATGATGATTCGGCAAAATCGAAACCCATTCTTTCACGGAGTTGTATAGAATCGAAGAACATGAAATAATAACCCAAAATTCACAAACAACCCAAAACCCACGAACTGACTTTTTTTCTTTTTTTTTTTTTTTTTTTTTTTGTCTCAAAATGAAATAAGCTCTAACCAACAAAACAATGAAATCATCTATACATACCATCTCCAACTCACCGGGCGTCGCCAGTGGTGGCTGGGTGGCGTCTCCGGATTTCGAGTTGGTGCCGTGGGTGGCAGTCTGTTCGGTGGCGGCAGTGCTTGGTGATGGGAGAAGGCGGGAGGGAGAAGTGTGGGAGAGGAGGACGGGGAAAGGTTTTGGGGGAAAAAATAAAAATTACGAAACCCTATCACACTTTTACTCTTCAGGCGTGATTTTATTTTATTTTTATAAAAAAAAGCTGATAACCATGGTTCACTTAACCAGGACAACTCAGCACCATGCGGACAGTTTGCTGAAGAAATGCTACTACGTAGCATTACTCCTCCTTAAATAATAAAATTAAGTAACATTAGGCATATTGAAGTATATAAATATTAAATAAACGTTGTATAAACAAAAAAAAAAAATAAAAATAAAAATAATAATAATAAAAGAAATTTATGACGTGCCATCCTTGGCGCGTCAGACATTTCTGACATGCCAAAAAACCCATTAGACATTTTTGACGTAACATTAGGCACGTCCGGAATTTCTTTTATATTTTTTATATTTTATGTTTTGGCAAATTCAAATTAATAAGTAAGATTTTCTTACAGCTGAGTTTGCTCAATGTACAAAGTTTAAGGAAAATAGATAATCATAAAAAGCTACAGCAAATATATCTGAAATGAAATGCCAAAGAACATTTTTTTATATCTCAAACCCTCAATTTCCCAGCCACCTCCAACTCAATAGCCAAATGGGTTCTAAATCAAAGACCCCCCAAATTAGGATGAATAATGAAACTCACAAGACCCCAGAGATCAAAATACCTCTATTGCAGACGCTTCACTCAGAATCAGAAAACTTGATCAATGGAAACTAAGCACAACCTTCCAAATTCCAACCTTTGTTGCAAATTCCAATAAAACCCATGAAGCAAAACACAAATCATACATCTGATTCCCAACCACCAATCAACATGCAGCCAAATGCATTGTAAAGCCACAACCCAAAACGCTCAACACCTCCCAAAGAAACCCAAGAATCCCAGAAATAAAAATTTCACGATGTCTACAAGAGAAACCCAACAAATCCCAGAAAACTATTGGCTCCTAATACATGAAAACATAGGAAAATAAAACTGCTGACGTGTCAAACAGACAGGTCAGAATTTTCTGACGTGTTTGTTTGACACGTCATCAAATTCTGACATGTCTGTTTAACACGTCAGAATTTTCTGACGTGTCGAACGTTGACACGTCAGAAATTAATAAATTTTAATTTTAATTAAATAAATTGGTTAAAAATTAAATATGATTAAATTTTTACTGACGTGTCAAAAGTTGACACGTCAGTAAATCCTGACGGGTCAAAAGTTGACATGTCAGTAAATCCTGACGAGTTACTTTTGACACGTCAGTAAAATATTTGTTGACGTGCCAGTTTCAGCACGTCAGCATTTACTGACGTGGCAAAAAACAGACACAGTTTGCAACGTTAGAAAATGACCTGTTTTTTGTAGTGTACAACACAACACTCATAAGTGCACTCACAACAGTCCATTCCCAGCATTCATTAGTTGTCTTTATTATATATATATATATATATATATAGAAAGCAACGTCAGTCGAGGGCCAGTCTTTGGCTGAATTATCATAAAAGTTAAATGAGAAAATAAAAGAAGAAGAAAAAAAAAATTACAAGTGATATCGTGAAAGAATCTCTGTGATAGTGATAGCTTAGCTTCCTAATGCGCAGCAACTATTCATTCTTGTATATATGAAGCTCTGACCTGAAATGCAAGGCTAAAATAGCTAGATTTCTCAAACTGATCAGAGATGGAAGAAACACAAAGAAAAGCAACATGGCAGGAGGAAGAGGAACAAGCCGAAGTGGCTATCTGGAAATACGCATTCGGGTTCACTGAAATGGCGGTAGTGAAGTGTACTATTGAGCTTGGGATAGCCGATGCCATTGAAAGCCATGGAAGCCCGATGGCATTATCCGAGTTGTCGTCAGCTCTAGCATGCGCTCCGTCCCCCCTCTACTGCATCATGAGGTTTCTAATGCACCGCGAAATATTCAAAGAGGAACTCACCACCGCCCATGGCTCCCCAGGTTATGCACAAACGGCTCTGTCACGCCGTCTGATGAGACATGGAGAACGTAGCGTGGCGGCTTTAATTTTACTAGAAAGTAGCCCAGTGATGCTAGCACCATGGCACAGTCTGAGCGCCCGTGTTCTAGCCAATGAGACTTCGCCATTTGATGCGGCTCATGGCGAAGATGTATGGAGCTATGCTGCAGAGAATCCCGGTCACACCCAGCTTATCAATGAGGCAATGGCTTGTGATGCTAGGCTGGCAGTGCCTGCCATGATTCACGATTGCCCATAAGTATTTGATGGGCTTGGCAGTTTGGTGGATGTGGGTGGGGGCAACGGAACCACTTTGCAAACGTTGGTGAAGGCATTCCCATGGCTTCGAGGCATCAACTTTGATCTTCCTCATGTTGTCTCGGTTGCGACAGAGTCCATCGGAGTTGAACATGTCGGGGGTGACATGTTTTTAAGTGTTCCAAATGCTGATGCTGTTTTCCTAAAGGTAAATTAGTATATGATCATTTATGTGATAATTAGGAAGCCCAAAAGAAGGCATGTTTGGGTAATGAATTAATTAATTTGGCTTGTGATCAATTGCAGTGGGTTCTCCATGATTGGGGAGATAAGGAATGCATCCAAATCCTTAAGAAATGCAGAGAAGCCATTCCAAAGGATAAAGGGAAGGTAATAATTGTTGAAGCAGTGATTGAAGAAGCAGAAACGAACAAGCTAACTAATGTGAGGCTGGCTCTAGACATGATCGTGATGGCCCATACTAATACTGGCAAAGAGAGGACCTTCAACGAGTGGGGATTTGTTCTTGGCAAGGCTGGATTTTGTCGATACACAGTGAAACCCATTCGTGCTGTGCAATCTGTTATTGAGGCTTTTCCGTAGTATATGTAGTGCAGGGATTTCTAGTCCTATATAATATAAGTTTGTAATTTTCTTTCAGTAACGTTGTACAAGACAGGTTGTTTGATGTAGCTTGCTTCGTTTTGAGTGCAATTTAAGATTATGGTTTCCTCTAGAAAGAAAAACCTCTCTTCTCTCTCCTGTCTCAAACGCATCCGACACTACAAAAAAATAAATTTTTGCTAACTTACGATTTCTGACGTGTGAGGTGGTCTGACAAGTCAGAAAATCCTCATGACGAGTTAGTGTTGACGTGTTTCGGGCGTTAAAGTTGTGGGTGTCAGAAATGAAAAATTTCTTAGTGTTAAATTTAACACGTCAGAATTTTCTGAATTTTTCTCACGTGTCAAATTTTGATACGTCAGTAAATATTTTGACACGTCAGGAAATTTAAAATTATTAAAAAAATAATAATTTTTCTTTTTTTAAATTTTATCTGGATTTTTTTTTTCAATTAAAAATATTTTTTTAATGAAGGAATAGTACGTTTCTTCTCCCCCCAGCTCTCTCCCTGATCTCTTCCTTCCTCCATTTTCACTCTCTCTCTCTCTCTCTCTTCTTTCCTCCATTTTCACTCTCTTTTCTCTCTTCTTTCCTTCATTTTCAAAAACCCAAACCCAAAAAATCTTCAAAAAATCAAAAACCCAAATCAAAAAATAAACCTTATCCTTCTTTGATCTTCTTCTCTTCAAATCAAAAATAAAAAATCTCTCAAATCAAATCAAAATAAACCAAATCAGAGCTTCTTCAAATAAAAAATCTGTCTTCTTCGATCCTCTTCTCTTCTCTTTAAAATTAAAGGCTCGTTGAAACAGTTGTCCACAGATTTACATCGAAAGACAACATAGAAATTCATCCTTCTAAAATAAAATCTGAGCCTTTTAAAGGTAAGTAATTTTATTTTCTTATTTTTGGAGAGATTCTAGATTGCGAATTATCCTGCTGATAAACTGCTGATATTGTCTTTTTTTGATATAAAATACAAGGTCTTGGCTCGATCAGACCAGAAGAATTGTATTAAGTTTATAGAGAATGGGACATTCAAAACTATGACATGGCATATGTATCAATATGTTTCCTCCCTTGACCACTGGGTAAAATCAGGAAGAGAGAACTGTAAACTTTCCTCAGCTTCGATTGTTGAACAATTACGTTTTTGGAAGATCTGCATTCAGTATGGATATTGTGTATCATGTTTTTCAGATATTTTCCCTGCGTTGTGCTTGTGGCTGAATCCACCTACAGTTGAAAAACTTATACAGAATAGTATTATTAGTGAATTCAGTTCCATCTGTACAGAGGCATACCTTGTTTTGGAAGCTTTGGCTAGAAGACTTCCAGCTCTCTTTTCACAGGAGCATGCTGGTGATGATACAGAGATCTGGTCTTGGAATTATGTCAGTCCAATGGTTGATTTAGCTATGAAGTGGATAGCATTGAAGAATGATCCGCATATGTCTAAACTCTTTGACTGGCAAAAAGGAATTGGGAGTGACTTTGTTTCCAAGATACTTCTGTAACTCCCTTGTTGTGGGTATATTCAGCTGTCATGCATATCCTTTGCAGAGTGCTTGAAAGGGTGATCCCAGAGGGGGTTAGTGTCAACCTGCATGGAAGTAGGGAACTCATGCCATGGCTGTCCGAGTTTGTTCCTAAGGTTGGACTTGAGATTGTTAAAAATGGATTTTTGGGCATTTCAGATGCCAATAGTTCAGAATATCCTGCTGCAAGTGGCTCTTTCATCGAGGAACTATGTCATTTGAGACAGCAAAGTAATCATGAAACATTATTAGCTTCTGTATGTTGCCTTCATGGATTTTTCCAGGTTATTGTAAACATTGATAGGTTGATCCAGCTAGCGAAGAATGCTGTCCATGGTCCTCCCCAAGAATATTGTATCTCAAAAGAAGGGAAAATAGTGTATGATGATTCGCGTGTTTTTAGAGGAAGGCACGTGTTTTACCTGATTGCAAGTGAACATGCTTGCACAGTTGCACAGCTCTACTTTCGAGGGTCCTGTAACTCCTCTACAATCTTGAAACAATTATATTGATCGACAAAGATGCATCTGTTTTCTGACCGGTCTTTATTGGTGGACTGATGGAGTCCCACGTAGGACCCAAAACAAAGGAAATTAAATTAAAGGAAATTAAAACAAAAAAACAAAAATTATAGCAGTACAATCTTGAAAGAATTATTGTGCATGATGATGTACAGCTTCATTTCTTATTGCGAAAACAATTCTCTTTCTCGTGTATATATATATATATATATATATATATATATAGATTGCTCAACCTCAAGTGTATCACCTCAGCCTTAAGCGATTAATATTTAGATTGCACAACAGACGATAGAGAGAGAGAGAGAGAGTTGGTGGGGGTTGATACTTGTAGTGTCATTGTTGTCTGCACATTAATAGTTTTCATGTAAGGCAGATATTGTTTCCTTGGTTGGTTGTCCATACTTTCCTTAGCTGGTGTCAATGTTTCTTCACAGCTGTAGGATATAGGAGCTGATTGCTTGACAGCTTGCATGGTTGATAGTGTTTCCTTAATTGGTGTCAACGGTTCTTCGTAGCAGGATGTCATAGCTAGATGGTTGACAGCATGCAAGGCTTTTGCTGATGTGGAATTCATACTACTAACATAAAATAGCTAGATTTCTCAAACTGATCAAAGATGGAAGAAAAACAAAGAGAAGCAACATGGCAGGAAGAAGAGGAACAAGCGGAAGTGGCTGTCTGGAAATACGCATTTGGGTTCACAGAAATGGCGGTAGTGAAGTGTGCTATTGAGCTTGGGATAGCCGATTCCATTGAAAGCCATGGAAGCCCGATGACATTATCCGAGTTGTCGTCAGCTCTAGCATGCGCTCCGTCCCCCCTCTACCGCATCATGAGGTTTCTAATGCACCGCGGAATATTCAAAGAGGAACTCACCACCGCCCATGGCTCCCTAGGTTATGCACAAACGGCTCTGTCACGCCGTCTAATGAGACATGGAGAACGTAGCATGGCGGCTTTGATTTTACTACAAAGTAGCCCATGGATGCTGGCACCATGGCACAGTCTGAGCGCCCGTGTTCTAGCCAATGAGACTTCGCCATTTGATGCGGCTCATGGCGAAGATTTATGGAGCTATGCTGCAGAGAATCCCGCTCACAGCCAGCTTATCAATGAGGCAATGGCTTGTGATGCTAGGTTGGCGGTGCCTGCCATGATTCACGATTGCCCAGAAGTATTTGATGGGCTTGGCAGTTTGGTGGATGTGGGTGGGGGCAACGGAACCACTTTGCAAACGTTGGTGAAGGCATTCCCACGGCTTCGAGGCATCAACTTTGATCTTCCTCATGTTGTCTCGGTTGCGACAGAGTCCATCGGAGTTGAACATGTCGGGGGTGACATGTTTTTAAGTGTTCCAAAGGCTGATGCTGTTTTCCTAAAGGTAAATTAGTATATGATCATTTATGTGATAATTAGGAAGCCCAAAAGAAGAAGGCATGTTTGGGTAATGAATTAATTAATTTGGCTTGTGATCAATTGCAGTGGGTTCTCCATGATTGGGGAGATAAGGAATGCATCCAAATCCTTAAGAAATGCAGAGAAGCCATTCCAAAGGATAAAGGGAAGGTAATAATTGTTGAAGCAGTGATTGAAGAAGCAGAAACGGACAAGCTAACTGATGTGAGGCTGGCTCTAGACATGATCGTGATGGCCCAAACTAATACTGGCAAAGAGAGGACCTTCAACGAGTGGGGATTTGTTCTTGGCAAGGCTGGATTTTGTCGATACACAGTGAAACCCATTCGTGCTGTGCAATCTGTTATTGAGGCTTTTCCGTAATATATATAGTGCATGGATTTCTAGTCCTATATAATATAAGTTTGTAATTTTCTTTCTGTAACGTTGTACAAGACAGGTTGTTTGATGTAGCTTGCTTCGTTTTGAGTGCAATTTAAGATTATGGTTTCCTCTAGAAAGAAAAACCTCTCTTCTCTCTCCTGTCTCAAACGCATCCGACACTACAAAAAAATAAATTTTTGCTGACTTACGATTTCTGACGTGTTAGGTGGTCTGACACGTCAGAAAATCCTCATGACGGGTTAGTGTTGACGTGTTTCGGGCGTTAAAGTTGTGGGTGTCAGAAATGAAAAATTTCTTAGTGTTAAATTTAACACGTCAGAATTTTTTGAATTTTTCTCACGTGTCAAATTTTGATACGTCAGTAAATATTTTGACACGTCAGGAAATTTAAAATTATTAAAAAAATAATAATTTTTCTTTTTTTAAATTTTTTATGGATTTTTTTTTTCAATTAAAAATATTTTTTTAATGAAGGAACAGTACGTTTCTTCTCCCCCCAGCTCTCTCCCTGATCTCTTCCTTCCTCCATTTTCACTCTCTCTCTCTCTCTCTCTCTCTCTCTCTCTCTTCTTTCCTCCATTTTCACTCTCTTTTCTCTCTTCTTTCCTTCATTTTCAAAAACCCAAACCCAAAAAATCTTCAAAAAATCAAAAACCCAAATCAAAAAATAAACTTTATCCTTCTTTGATCTTCTTCTCTTCAAATCAAAAATAAAAAATCTCTCAAATCAAATCAAAATAAACCAAATCAGAGCTTCTTCAAATCAAAAATCTGTCTTCTTCGGTAACAAAATACTTCTCTAGAACAAAGAATGGAAATGGAAAAAAAAGAATCAACTCTTTATTGAATGAACTTGGCCAATTCGAGATGGCTAATCTCCTACAGTTTCTGCCAAAAATACCAAAGAAAAATTACCCCCCTCCTTTGCACTCCACCAGCCTTTATAAGGCTTAATCAGTTGAGGCAATTCTGTTTATAATTCTGTTTACAGTTTTGGTTCCAACTAACTACCATATCCACACGTGCACAATCTCCTAACAGAATTACTACATTAACTACATAACAGACTTCAACTGCTCTTCCTTTCCAGCTCATCTTCTAAGCTCCACTTCATTGCCTGTCTTTGTTAGGACTCCCTGTGACATAGCCTCTCCCTTTAAAGCACCTTGCCCACAAGGTGCGGATACGACTGTTGCATGTGAAACAATTCCTCCCAAGAAGCATCATCTTCAGTTTGACCCACCCATTGAACCAAAACCTTAGTGACTGCTCTATTATCCTTTCTTTTACTTCTTCGAGCCAGAATTTTCAAAGGATCAGATAAGATAACCCCCTGCATATCAACAGGAGGTAATTGAGGAAGAATAGAATTCCTGCTACCAAGCTTGAGTTTCAACTGAGAGACATGAAAAACTGGATGTATGCGAGCTGTCAATGGTAAATCCAACTCATAAGCCACCTTCCCCACTTTGCGGATAATTTTGAAGGGTCCATAAAACCGAGGAGATAACTTCAAAGACCTTCTAATACTCACTGACTGTTGTCTATAAGGCTGCAGCCTTAGATACACCATCTGCCCCACCTCAAAAACTCTTTCAGATCTCCTTAAATCCGCATACCTTTTCATCCTCTGCTGAGCTTGCTGCAAATTGTCCTTTAACAAAGACAAAATCTGCTCCCTGGAACGAACAAATTCATCAACAGCTTCTAATCTTGTTGTCCCTGGAATATAAGTGAGCAATTGTGGAGGAGGTAAACCATAAACAGCTTCAAAGGGTGTCATTTTGGTAGAAGCATGCCATGTAGTATTATACCAATACTCTGCCCATGGCAGCCAAGACAGCCACTGTTTAGGTCGATTCTGCACAAAACACCTCAAATATGTCTCAATACACTTATTCACAATCTCAGTTTGCCCATCAGTTTGAGGGTGATAACTAGTGCTAAATTGCAAGGTAGTGCCTTGAAGTTTAAACAACTCTCTCCAGAAAGCACTAGTGAAAACAGGGTCTCTATCTGAGACTATGGAAGTAGGCATTCCATGTAATCTTATGATATTCTGAACAAACACTTGAGCTACTTTAATTGCTGTATAGGGATGTGAAAGAGCAATAAGATGGCTATACTTAGACAATCGGTCCACCACCACCAGTATCACTGATTGCCCTTGAGAAAGAGGTAACCCTTCAACAAAATCCATAGATACATCAGCCCAAATTCTGCTAGGAATAGGAAGAGGTTGTAACAGTCCAGCAGGAGACATATTCTCATACTTAGATTGTTGGCAAACCTCACATTCCCTGATAAATTTCTTCAGGTCTTTAGTCATCCCTTTCCAATAAAAATCCCTTTTGGCCCTTTGTAAAGTTTTATCAAACCCTGAATGACCTGCCATCGGATCACCATGAACAAAGTGCAACACTTGTGCTCTTATGGTTGGAGAACTCCCAATATAGATCCTCTTTTTATAGAACAGCAGATTATCTCTAAGGGAAAATTTTTCTGAATCCAGTTCACCTTTATCCCATTGCTCCAATAAAGCTTTCAACTGCAAATCAGTTTGATACTCAGCTCTTAAATCCTTAACCCAACTGACAGTAGGTATGGATAGAAGAGACAAGGTCAACTCAGGTTCCCAATCCTCCCTTCTTGATAGAGCATCCGCTACTCTATTATCCACTCCCTTTTTGTACTCCACTATAAAGTCATAGCCAATCAACTTAGTGATCCATTTCTGTTGAAATGGGGTACCCACCTTCTGCTCTAATAGGAATTTCAGACTTTGATGGTCTGTTTTGACAATAAATGGCCTCCCAACCAAATAAGGTCTCCATTTTTGAATAGCTGTTACTAGGGCAAACAACTCCTTCTCATAAGTGGACATATGAACAGCTTTCCCTTTGAGGGCTTTACTCAAGAATGCTATTGGCCTACCAGCTTGCATTAACACTGCTCCAATTCCAATACCACTAGCATCACACTCAATCACAAATGGCTGGGAAAAGTTAGGAAGAGCTAGGACTAGAGCTGCTGTCATGGCAGCCTTGAGACTGTTAAATGCACCCACAGCTGCTTCATCCCAAGAAAAAGCATTTTTCTTTAACATAGCTGTCAATGGGGCTGCAATAGATCCATACCCTTGAATAAATTTTCTGTAGTAACCCGTGAGTCCCAAAAACCCTCTCAAAGACTTAAGAGTTTTAGGAAAAGGCCACTCAACCATAGCTTGAATCTTTTCATGATCAGCCTTAACACTAGAAGCAGAAATCACATGTCCAAGATACTCCACCTCCTGACAACCAAACTTACACTTAGACATTTTGGCATATAACTGATTCTTCCTCAATAAATCCAAAGTGATCCTTAAATGCTGCTTATGAGTATCCAAATCTTTGCTGAAAACCAGAATATCATCAAAAAAAACTAAGATGAACTTTCTAAGAAAAGGTTTAAAAACCTGATTCATAAGGCTTTGAAAGGTAGATGGAGCATTAGTAAGGCCGAATGGCATCACTAAAAACTCATAATGGCCCTCATGAGTGCGGAAGGCAGTCTTATGAATATCCCTCTCTACCACCCTAATCTGATGATAACCAGATCTTAAATCAAGTTTAGAAAACCATTGAGCTCCCCACAACTCATCTAACAGCTCATCCACAACTGGTATAGGAAACTTGTCCTTGATAGTTACTTGATTCAAGGCTCTATAATCCATACACATCCTCCAGCTGCCATCTGCCTTCCTTACAAGTAAAACTGGAGAAGAGAATGGGCTCTGACTGCATCTAATTACTCCAGACTGCAGCAACTCCTTCACAATCTTTTCTATCTCCTCCTTTTGGTAAAAAGGGTACCTGTATGGCCTCACTGAAACAGGCTGTGCACCCTCCTGCAAATGTATTGCATGATCATGAGATCTTTTAGGAGGCAACTCCTTAGGATCAGCAAAAACATCTGCAAATTCTTCCAATAACTGAGCCATAGGACCAACTTCTTTGTTTTGCTTCCTTCCATCTTCATCCCCTTGCATCTGGGTACTATCATCACCAAGAAGCTGCAACAAGACACCCTTGTTCTCACCTCTACTTAGTTTAAAGGATTCATCATCTTCTACACACAGATTCAGATTAGCAACCAGCCCTTCCAGCAAACAAGTTCTTTCCTCATACACAAACTGCATAGTGAGATTAAGAAAATCCCACAATATAGGCCCTAAAGTCCTCAACCATTGAATGCCAAGTACCATATCACAACCAGCCAAAGGTAAAATATAAAGGTCAACAACAAAAGTATAACCTTGCAACCTCACCTTTGTGTTATTACATTTACCAGGGCTTACAAGCTCATCACCATTAGCTACTTTAACTTTGATAGATTCATTATTCACAGGCTGAATTCCCACTCCCTTAATCCTTTCTTGATCTAAGAAGTTATGTGTACTTCCAGAATCAATCAAAATTATTATCTTGTGATTGTTTATCATACCTACAATCCTCATAGTCTTAGGAGTAGGATTTCCAATAATGGCATGCAAAGAGATTTCAGGAAATTCTTCTAAAAAAAATTCACCTGGATCTGGTTCTTCTTCAACCTCTTTCAAATTGTTCACCTTCTCTTCGATCTCCTCAATCAAGAACAGTCTTGGTGAAGCACAAACATGGCCACGGCTCCACTTAGCATCACAGTTATAACATAATCCTTTCTTCCTTCTATCCATCATCTCAGCATTAGAAATTTTTTGAACTGGTAACATTGCTTTACCAGAAACAGGAAGAGTAGCTTTATTCTGGTTATTACCATTCGCAGCATTCTCAAGACTCTTCTGTTGACCAAAAAGAGTAGTTTTTCCTCCCAAAAACCCAGTACTCTTACTTTCTCCCCCAAAACTTCTTGCAGCATTATTATAAGGGAGTTGACTCCATTGTGGTTTAGTGCTTTTTCTGAAATTGCACACATAATCCTCCTGAATTTTTGCTAAAGAATAAGCATCAATTAGAGCCTTAGGTTTAAACATCTTTACTGCCAATCTAATTTCATCTTTTAACCCCCCCATAAAGCAACTCAATTTATGTGCTTCAGGTAAATCAGCTACTCTATTAGCTAATACTTCAAATTGTTGCTTATATTCCTGCAAAGATCCTTCTTGTTTCAACTTTGACAATGTTTCCATAGGGTCATCATAAGACCCCATACCAAATCTAGTCTGTAATGCTCTAGCAAAATCATCCCAAGTAGCAAAAGAATTTGATTTATGCAATTCTTGAAACCAAATTAAGGCTGTACCTTCCATATGAAAAGAAGAAATCTTCAACCTTTGACAATCTGGTGTAGAGTAGTGATCAAAGAACTGCTCAGCCTTGTAACACCAATTCAATGGATCCTCCCCATCAAATTTAGGAAACTCCAACCGAATGGACTTAGTGTGAAATCCATCTCCTGCCTGAAACCCTGCACCATTTGTTGCATGAATCCTTCCATTTGAGGTTGAACCAAAATTGGCCTCCATAGTGTCAAAAGAGGAACTTTTATCTCTTTGCTCTGGTGCCCTCTGCGATTCCTGAATGCCTCTCATCACTTGTGCCAACTGTTCACTCAAGAAAGCAAACTGGTCATCTTGCTTTTTCTCAAAACGATCTTGTCTTGCACTTATGAAAGCAAACTGATCATCTTGCTTCTTCTCAAATCTATCCTGCCTTGCATTCCTCTCTAAAAAATCATCCTGCAACTGCTTAAAGTCCTTCCTGAACTGCACCAAATCAGAATCTTGCCCCATAGATCTAGTTTTCATGAAAAGAAAACAAATGGCTCTTGATACCACTTGTAACAAAATACTTCTCTAGAACAAAGAATGGAAATGGAAAGAAAAGAATCAACTCTTTATTGAATGAACTTGGCCAATTCGAGATGGCTAATCTCCTACAGTTTCTGCCAAAAATACCAAAGAAAAATTACCCCCCTCCTTTGCACTCCACCAGCCTTTATAAGGCTTAATCAGTTGAGGCAATTCTGTTTATAATTCTGTTTACAGTTTTGGTTCCAACTAACTACCATATCCACACGTGCACAATCTCCTAACAGAATTACTACATTAACTACATAACAGACTTCAACTGCTCTTCCTTTCCAGCTCATCTTCTAAGCTCCACTTCATTGCCTGTCTTTGTTAGGACTCCCTGTGACATCTTCGATCCTCTTCTCTTCTCTTTTCAATTAAAGGCTCGTTGAAACAGTTGTCCACAGATTTACATCGAAAGACAACATAGAAATTCATCCTTCTAAAATAAAATCTGTTACCCTTTTAAAGGTAAGTAATTTTATTTTCTTATTTTTCGAGAGATTCTAGATTGTGAATTATCCTGCTGATAAACTGCTGATATTGTCTTTTTTTGATATAAAATACAAGGTTTTGGCTCGATCAGACCAGAAGAATTGTATTAAGTTTATAGAGAATGGGACATTCAAAACTATGACAAGGCATATGTATCAATATGTTTCCTCCCTTGACCACTGGGTAAAATCAGGAAGAGAGAACTGTAAACTTTCATCAGCTTCGATTGTTGAACAATTACGTTTTTGGAAGATCTGCATTCAGTATGGATATTGTGTATCATGTTTTTCAGATATTTTCCCTGCGTTGTGCTTGTGGCTGAATCCACCTACAGTTGAAAAACTTATACAGAATAGTATTATTAGTGAATTCAGTTCCATCTGTACAGAGGCATACCTTGTTTTGGAAGCTTTGGCTAGAAGACTTCCAGCTCTCTTTTCACAGGAGCATGCTGGTGATGATACAGAGATCTGGTCTTGGAATTATGTCAGTCCAATGGTTGATTTAGCTATGAAGTGGATAGCATTGAAGAATGATCCGCATATGTCTAAACTCTTTGACTGGCAAAAAGGAATTGGGAGTGACTTTGTTTCCAAGATACTTCTGTAACTCCCTTGTTGTGGGTATATTCAGCTGTCATGCATATCCTTTGCAGAGTGCTTGAAAGGGTGATCCCAGAGGGGGTTAGTGTCAACCTGCATGGAAGTAGGGAACTCATGCCATGGCTGTCCGAGTTTGTTCCTAAGGTTGGACTTGAGATTGTTAAAAATGGATTTTTGGGCATTTCAGATGCCAATAGTTCAGAATATCCTGCTGCAAGTGGCTCTTTCATCGAGGAACTATGTCATTTGAGACAGCAAAGTAATCATGAAACATCATTAGCTTCTGTATGTTGCCTTCATGGATTTTTCCAGGTTATTGTAAACATTGATAGGTTGATCCAGCTAGCGAAGAATGCTGTCCATGGTCCTCCCCAAGAATATTGTATCTCAAAAGAAGGGAAAATACTTGATAATGGGATACTTAAGGGGTCTATGGTTGAATTGAGAAGTCTCTTAAACATTTTTATGAAGTTAGTTGCTTCAGAGTGGCACTTTGTTCAGTCCATTGAGATATTTGGCAGGGGCGGCCCAGCTCCAGGGTTGGGTGTTGGCTGGGGTGCATCTGGTGGAGGATTTTGGTCTGCT
The DNA here is from genome assembly GCF_965113065.1 of Corylus avellana. NCBI lineage: Eukaryota > Viridiplantae > Streptophyta > Magnoliopsida > Fagales > Betulaceae > Corylus > Corylus avellana. The sequence goes on along the minus strand of NC_142491.1, from coordinate 19,857,170 downwards.
GATGTTTTGTTGGCACAAATAGATGCAGGATTTCTCATTTACTTGCTCAAAAGTTTTCAATTGCTGTCTTCTACCGATACATCCACAGTTGAAGCAATGACCTTCGCAATGCAAAGGATCAATTCTGCCTTCGGTGCATGTTTAACTGCTGGGCCTAGGGATAGCGTTTTTGTGGAAGAAGGGCTAAATATTTTACTCCGTGTCCATGCTCTAAAGTTCCTTGGTCTCTGTATTCAGCAGTTTTTCCACCTTAATAAGAGATTTAAACCATTTGCGTGGGAATTTAAAGAAGAGGACTACCTGGTTTTCAGTGAAACATTAGCTTCTCACTTCAGGAACAGATGGTTGTCTATGAAGAAGAAGGTCAAAGACATGGTCAATAATAGTTGCTCTGGAAATAAAACATTTAAAAAGGGTAGTGCAGGTCTGGATACTATATTTGAGGACTTGGACACGTCAAATAAGATCAATCAAAAGCCTACTTCTTTAGTCGTAGAGTGGGCTCAACAGAGACTGCCACTTCCGACTCATTGATTTCTCAGTCCAATCTCAACCATCTGTGATAGCAAGCATGCTGGCCTGATAAGAGATAAAACAAAAAATCTTGTCCAAGATCCCAATGATTTATTTGAAGTTGCCAAAGCTGGACTTTTTTTTTTAATTTGGGTGTTGAAGCAATGTCCACTTTCAAATCCACTGAAGTCCCCTCCCCTGTTCAGATGGTGCCATTAGTTTGGAAATTGCATTCTTTATCTGTGATCTTACTTGTTGGAATGGGCGTTCTTGAAGAGGAGAAGAGTAGGGATGTTTATGAAGCTTTGCAAAATATCTATGGGCAGCTTCTTGACCAAGCAAGGGCCAGTATAAGTGCTGACCTCATTTTGAAGAATAAAGTAGATATATTGCCAGAATCCGGAAATAAAAATAATGCAGGGTTTCTAATGTTTCAATCAGGGATTCATGAGAGTTACTCAACATTTATTGAAACTCTTGTGGAGCAGTTTTCTGCCTTATCTTATGGTGATTTGATTTTCGGCCGGCAAGTTGCAGTCTATCTACACTGTCAAGTCGAAACTCCTACACGACTTGCTGCCTGGAATACTCTGACCAATGCTTGTGTTCTTGATCTTCTTCCACCTCTAGAGAAATGCATTGCCGAGGCTGAGGGATACTTAGAACCTATTGAGGTATGCCTACCTAAATATCACCTTATTTATATGGGGACCTGCTCCCCTTACACTTGACATATATTTCATGTTATTAGCCGAAAGGCTTCTAAAATACCTGAGAACTGTTAGGAAATTAATCCTATTTCCCAAAACCCGTGAGATGCGAAAAATAAGAAGAATGCGGAATAACAAAGATAAGCAATCACACACGACACAAAGATTTAAGTGGTTCGGCTTAACAAGCCTACATCCACTGGCGGAGACGACCCGGAGAAAATCCACTATCAAAAGATGGAGTACAAAAATAGTAGAGAGAAAATCACTCAGATCCCAAAGCCCCAATACACCCAAATCTCACTATCACACAAGAAAGATTATTCCCAAAATAGAATACAAAAGACAGATGTACAAACTCTTCTTTTGCTGGAACAGATGGCGGCTGATCTCTATTTTCTTCTCTCACTCTGCAGCACCCTTTTTCTTCTAATCACTTGTTTTTGGCTCCTCCAAAAACCACCAAGAAGAAAACACCGTTGCTGCCCTTGTACCTCCTCTTAAATTCTCTCTTTTTCTCCTCCCTTTGGTGCTTCACGTTTTTGGCACACACAAATTCACCTTGTGCTTTGTTCCTTATATAGAAGCTTTAACTCTCCTTTTACATGTTGGTCTAGGACTCCTACTATAAGTCAAACAAGGAGTCTAATTACACATAGGAGAAGGACTCCAAAACAAACCTGGACAAAAGTCTCCTAAACCCAAAAGGAGTAGAGAACTAGTGGGGCCCATGTGTGATGGGTGGCAAGTCACACCTAACAATCTCCACCTTGACTTGAATCCCATCAAGTCTACCAAAACGTGTCTCCTCCAGATGTCTCCGCCTCAGCCCCCAAGGGCAATCACACTCTACAAGTGTCCCTCAAGTCCAAGCGCCTCTTGAACTTGAGCATAGGACCTGATTTAGACATTACACCATGCCTCCCTATCAGCCCCGTCGACCGTACAGCTTTCTCCGATGACTCTTTCTTCCTGTAGACCCATCTGCACCCTTTAGCCTTCTTTCTCTTGGGTAATTCTGCCGATTCCCAAGCTTTACCATTCCGTAGTGACTCTACCTCTTTCAGCGTACCATTCTGAACAGACGATGGATCTCCACTACTAGCTGCTAAAGCAAAAGAAATCATATCCTCAAAGCCATACCTCGTTGTTGCTTTTCGATCACGTTTCTCTTTGCCTCTTGCTAAAGAATAAGACTCTTCCTGATGCTGTAAGTTTCTTGAAGATTTTCTGTCATCACATTCATTTATGAGTGAACACTGTTCATCAAGCTCCACCTCCACGAATTGTTTCTCTTTCTGCACTGTACTTTCAGAAAGATCATCTAAGTTAACAAACTCAGACTTCTTCAGTTCCTGCTCTGTAACTTCAGGTTCTGCACTTGACCCATCCTTGTACATAGCACACTCATTAAAAGTCACATTCCGACTTCTAATGATCTTCCGATTTTGATCATCCCAAAATCGATAACCAAAGGCCTCATCTCCATATCCAATGAAGAAACACTTACTAGATTTACCATCTAGTTTACTCATGGTATCAGACTCAACATGGACATACGAAGCACAACCAAAAACTTTCAGATGTGAAAGATTTACCTCTTTTCCACTCCAGACTTCTTCCGGTAGTCTATGGCTTAGGGGAACGGAAGACCCCCTATTTATTAGATATGCAGCAGTGCTCACTGCATCAGCCCAGAAAGTCTTTGGTAACCCAGCATGCAACCTCATACTCCTAGCATGCTCATTGAGAGTCCTATTCATGCACTTAGCCACACCATTCCGCTGCGGCATTCCCGGGATAGTTTTCTCCATTCTAATCCCATTCACTGCGCAAAACTGTTTAAACCCCCTATCTTCGTATTCTCCTCCATTGTCTGATCTCAAACGCTTGAGCTTCAAGCCCGTTTCAATCTCAACCATGGCCTTCCATTTCTTAAAAGTCTCAAATACATCAGATTTACTTTTCAAGAAATAAACCCATACCTTCCTGCTTGAGTCATCAATAAATGTGATGTAATACCGCGAGCCTCCAAGAGATGCCACTGGTGCGGGACCCCACAAATCCGTGTGTACCAGCTCCAGCTTTCCAAGCTTAGGTGCTTTGCCAACTTCCGCGAAACTCACCTTCTTCTGCTTCCCTATAATGCAGCCTTCACATAAATCAGACTCAACTGACTTTAACCCCGATAGTTTCCCTTTTGACATAAGTACCTTCATCTCTTTCCCGCTCATGTGCCCAAGCCTTAGGTGCCATAGTTTTGAGTCAGCATCTGTATCTGCAACAGCAATTGTATCCTTGTTGTTCGTCGTCATATAGAGAGTACCCGTCTTATGACCACGAGCCAAAATCCTAGCTCCCTTGCTGACCTTCCACTTTCCACCGTGGAAATGAATTGAATGCCCTTCCTCATCAAGCTGTCCCACTGAAATTAGATTCTTCTTCAGCTCCGGAACATACCTGACCTTCTGTAGCTTCCATACCGAGTCACTGTGAACTCTAATGCGAACATCGCCTAAGCCCACAACATCCAGCGCCGTTCCGTCAGCCAAATACACCTTCCCGAAATCTCCACCAACATAGTTCTCGAGAATTTCACGGATCGCTGTCGTATGAAAAGATACTCCTGAGTCTAAGACCCAAGAATCAAGGGGACTGTCAACAGATAGAAGTAGGGCATCATATACTTCTTCTGTCACTACGTTTGCATAATCATTCTTAGTCTCCTTCTGCAGTTCCCTGCAATTCTTCTTGTAGTGGCCAGTCTTGCCACAGTTCCAACACTCAAGTTGTCGGCCGAATCTGAATTTGCTTCTCCCTTTTCTGGACTTTGATCTACCTTGACCAGAGTTTCTATCTTGTCCTATGCCCCGAGTCTCGAGGTTTAAAGCAGCACCAGAACAAGAGGCTTCACCTGCATCTTTTCTGCGAACCTCTTCACTGAGAATCAAATCCCTAACGTCTTCATAGCTCAGTTTACTCTTTCCTACAGAGTTACTCACAGCCATCCTCACTGCTTCCCAGCTATTTGGCAAAGATGCCAAGACGATCAACGCGCAAACCTCATCATCAAAATTAATTTCCACCGAGGACAATTGATTTGTGATGGTGTTGAACTCATTGAGATGATGTGCCACCGAAGCTCCTTCCGCCATCTTTAGGTTGAACAATTTCTTCATCAGATGCACCTTGTTGTTAGCCGATGGCTTCTCATACATGCTTGATAAAGCCTTCATTAGACCTGTTGCGGTCTTCTCCTTTACAACGTTGTGTGCAACTGACTTTGACAGTGATAACCTGATAACTGCTAGGGCTTTACGATCAAGCAGAGCCCACTCGCTATCATCCATGTCGTCAGGTTGTTCTTCCAAAAGAGGTTGATGAAGATCCTTCCCGTAAAGAATATCTTCAATCTGTACCTTCCAAAACCCAAAATCTTTGCCGTCGAATTTCTCGATTCCCATCTTTCCTTCTTCACCTGCCATCGCTCCCACTCGAACCAAAAGCTCTGATACCAGTTGTTAGGAAATTAATCCTATTTCCCAAAACCCGTGAGATGCGAAAAATAAGAAGAATGCGGAATAACAAAGATAAGCAATCACACACGACACAAAGATTTAAGTGGTTCGGCTTAACAAGCCTACATCCACTGGCGGAGACGACCCGGAGAAAATCCACTATCAAAAGATGGAGTACAAAAATAGTAGAGAGAAAATCACTCAGATCCCAAAGCCCCAATACACCCAAATCTCACTATCACACAAGAAAGATTATTCCCAAAATAGAATACAAAAGACAGATGTACAAACTCTTCTTTTGCTGGAACAGATGGCGGCTGATCTCTATTTTCTTCTCTCACTCTGCAGCACCCTTTTTCTTCTAATCACTTGTTTTTGGCTCCTCCAAAAACCACCAAGAAGAAAACACCGTTGCTGCCCTTGTACCTCCTCTTAAATTCTCTCTTTTTCTCCTCCCTTTGGTGCTTCACGTTTTTGGCACACACAAATTCACCTTGTGCTTTGTTCCTTATATAGAAGCTTTAACTCTCCTTTTACATGTTGGTCTAGGACTCCTACTATAAGTCAAACAAGGAGTCTAATTACACATAGGAGAAGGACTCCAAAACAAACCTGGACAAAAGTCTCCTAAACCCAAAAGGAGTAGAGAACTAGTGGGGCCCATGTGTGATGGGTGGCAAGTCACACCTAACAAGAACTTGGTATAAATGTCATGAAAATTTATGGAAATTGGTTCTTCTGCAGGACAATGATGGTATTTTGGAGGCTTATGTGAAGTCATGGAATTCTGGTGCCCTTGACAGGGCTGCAACTCGAGGATCGGTAGCATATACACTGGTTATACACCACCTTTCTTCTTTCATATTTCACTCTCATGCTGTTGACAAGTTTCCATTGCGCAACAAGCTCGTAAAATCTCTTTTACGAGACTATTCCCGGAAGCAGCACCATGAGGTACGGAAATTTTCAGAGACTGTTGAAAACTCCAGTGTGGGTCTGGTAAAAATGAGTGGGACGAACAGATTCAATGTTTACTGATTGACACTGTCAAAATGTGGTGCCCGTGTATATTTGAAATTGACAGAAGTGGAAAAACTATGTCAATGGATATGGAAAGGGAAATTGCAGTGTCTTGCACTTCTGTTTTCGTTGAATAAAATACATAAACATGTACCACATTTGGAGTTAGCTTTGCACTACTTTTCTTTTGGTGTTCCCTTGTTTTCAATAAATAAAGCAACACAAGAAAGTAAAAATATTCTATTTTTACTTGTTTGTGGAATCCAGATTCCACAAAGAACCTGGATTTAGCTTCTTTGTGGAATCTGCATGCTGACTTGCTGTTATAGTTTCTGTGCAGGCTTGATATTCTATTTTTCTGCCTTGCTCTTCTTCTTGAAGGCTGGTCTCCTTTTGGAGAGGTTTTTAGTATTGCTATTGGTGTTGAGTAGTGTCTTTGAAGTTGTTTGCTTAGTATTTTTTTTTTGATTTTAGACCCTGCGTGGTTTTCTGCAGATTTGGTTTCTGTTTGTTGATTCTTTGTAGAGCAGCCCTGCTTTGGATTTTCTTTTGGTAGTGCTGGTTTTGCCATATTGTCTGTTGTATGCTTTTGGCTTGCTTGGAGCAAGTGTGAAGCCCTGCGTGGCTAAGGTTTTGGCCTTTTGAGAAGGCTTGTAATTGGAATATCTTTGTAGTTTGGATTGGTTGTTCTTGAATGAAATTCCTTATTCATCAAAAAAAAAAAAAATTCTAATTGTTTATTATGGCATGTCACAGGGAATGATGTTGAATCTTATTCGATATAACAAGCCATCTACATCTAAGATGCTTGACCGAAATGGCGGTTCACCGCTAGAGAGAGGCGGTGCAGAGAAGAGGATCGAGGTATTAACAGAAGCTTGTGAAGGGAATTCCTCTTTGTTGACAGAAGTGGAGAAGCTGAAGTCCTCTTTATAAAGAAATGTTTATAAATATAGAAAATGTTTTGTAAATTAGTACGTTGAAAAGAAGGAAATGAAAAGGTTTTTCATATTTGTTTTCTATATCCAGCGATGAGGGTACAAGCGAATACTACCTTGCTTATTTAGTATGATCATTCTCATCCTCACCATGCATCCAAGAAGGAAGATGTCAAGTAGACTTGCTAAGGGAAAAAAAACTCATAACTTGTCATGTGGGTGATTTTGGTTAGGATATCTGGTATCTTACTATGTTATATAAGGAAAACTAGAATTCTCCTAAATGTGACGTGTCTTTTAAAATCACCATTGAATTTGAGATCATCATTATTAAATTTTGATTTATTAGTAATTTTAAAAGTCACGTCACATTTGGGAGGACTATAGGATAACTCTAATATTTCTTATAGCATTACTCTCTTACAAGTAGTAAGATATAACTTCCATTCGAAAGTGTAATTGATGAATAATTCAGAAAAGTTGGAAGAACACTTTTCCCCAACTGTGTTTAGCGTTGCTATCATTTTTGCATCATTTTATTTTGATTACATGTTAAAGCTTTACACGTTTCCAACTACCAAACTTGCTCTACATCATTCTCTTTGTGGCTTCTGTCCTCTTGGGTTTAAAATGCTGCGTGGTGCCTCTTTGTCCAGCTAGTGGTATATTGCATATTTCACGTATTTATTAGAATATTAATTAAATGGTTAAATTTATTATTTTTATCAACTTACCTGTTTGAAATAAGTAATAATTTACTATGGTATTAGAGTAAGGGTATCGAGTTTTAACCCTCTTTTCACACTTTACTCTATTTTTGTTAAATATTTTATATATTAGACCTCACTTGGGAAGTTGGGAGTGGCTCAAGCCAACCCTTTTCTAGTTTTTTTTTTTTTTTTTTAATGTTTTAATCATTTTATTTTTAAATTTTTTTAATTAGATATATTGACACATGTCAATTTTTTAGGAGTGCTGACATAAATTTTCGTCCAATTTTGGATGTAAATTAGACTGAGGTACTATCTCTGTTTTTAGTTATTATCTGTGATACAAAATGAAATCGATGAGGCAAAAAAATAACGTTGTTAAACTATAAGGGCAAAAAAATATTTTACACAAAAAAAAAAAAAAAAAGAAAAAAAAAGAAGGCATCATTGTCCTTTTTTCCGTGAAGCATATTAATAACCCCTTCGAATACACGCTTGCTCTGTTTTTTTTTTATTTTTTTATTTTTTTAGTGAAATGTACTTGGCTTTTAATGGTTCGTCGATTCTATGATAAATAATTTTTGGCGTAGAGTTTTGAACGGAAAAAAAATAAATAAATAAAGAATTTATTGATTTGATATAAGGTAGAAATGAGTTTTAAATTTTTTACAAGAGAAAAGTGAGAGTTGTGTTTGGCAAACCATTTCATCACCTCAATACCATTCACATACCATTTTTTTTCAAAAAAAATCAACATCAAAATATTTTCATTTTTTATATCACATCATTCAATTTTTTTTTTTTTATTATTCAAATTAAAAAAACACTACAGAACAAAATATTTTTATTTTTCAATATAAAAAATTCAAAATTTTATACCACATCAATCCACGTCAGGTACAATAACGAAGGCAAAAGGATTTGTCAAACACAACCAAAAAAAAAAAAAAATGTTTGTTAAAATGAATAAATGAAGTTGACTTTTTTTAGGAGAACTGAGAAAAAATAGTTAGCGAACATGCCCATGATCTTTAAAGTTTAAAAAGCTCTTCTTGTACTTGATTTTAAATTTCAATATTGAATGTTATAAAAAACTGGATACAGATCTTCTTTAATTTTATTGTTTGCATTATTAGCAATTCTGACATCAAATGTGAGAGAATTTCTATGGGGTTCATCTCTCATAAGTCAGAACAAATATAAAATAACCTGCCCTTCTATTGGAGCATATAGACTAGGGCTGACAATTTAACCCGTGACACGCGAACCCGACATGAACATGATACGTAAAATTCAGGTTAGAGTTGGGTTTAAATGGGTTCAGGTCATAAACGGGTCACCCATTTACGATATGTTTAGTAAACATGTCGTGTGGTGTCAACCCGCCGGGTTCGCAGGTTGACATGTTTGACCCGTATGTTCTTTTTTTTTTTGTTTTCATTGAACTTTTCCCTTTGATGGTTTGCCCTTTGATGGTTTGATTATTGTTTTTGAGGAAACTTTAATGAGTTTACATTCGTGTTGTGTCGGGTCGGTCTATAAACGGGTAACACGACACAATTACGACTCGTTTTATATAAATGGGTCGTAATCGTGTCGTGTTACTTGTTTATAGATCGTGTCGTGTTTGGGTTTGACACGTTTAGTTAAACGTGTCGTGTTTGGGTTGCGCTTAAACGTGTCGGGTCGTAATCGGGTTGGACACGAACCCGACAAGCGAACACGTTTTGCCAGCCCTAAATTATAGACCGTATAAAAATTCTTTCGCATTTGCACATGAATAATCACTAACAATCCTAACAATAAATTTATTAAAAATTTCATTTACCCTCCTGACTTTCATCATTTTTACAATGTCCCTCCAAAGTTTAAAACCTTTCGACTTGGTATATCGAACTTAAAATCAAATTTCACCCCTGTTAGGAATTTTGGTTAAATCTTAACGGTGGCCGTTGAAATTTCTAAAATACCTTTATTTAAAAATTAAAATATAATTGTAATTTTATAAAGTTTACAAGGGTATAATGATAATTTTATGCTTTGACCATTTAATTTAACCCCAAATCCCAACCGGATGAGTGAGATTATAAAAAAATTTAAAATTCGGTACACTAATTTAAGAGTTTTTTGGAACTTTAAATGAAAATTACAAAAATAATGAAAGTTAACTAGAATTACGTGAAAATTTTCCTAGAAATCAGAATCCTCAAAACTGAGGGCACTGTAAGTCTATGCGCGGACCAAAATTCTAGAGATTCCTGTTATTCCTTTATGAAACGGCTCTCCGGCATCCATGACCATTCGTTGGCATGTTTTTCATGGTCAAAGTGTCCGTGGGGATCGGAGCTGGTAATATAATCACCAATTACGTATTCGAAGTTGAACTATCTCGATTTCTCATATATATATTCAATTATGCAGATGAAGCTGCAGCTGTTTCAAATATTGACCACCACCACATGTGAAGATTATGCAGATGCTGTTTCTCATTTTGACAAAACACTTGTAGTCTCGGAGAGAAGTGGGGGCGACCTGGGGCGGTCGCCCCTGGTAAAAAATATTAAGAAATTTTTTTTAAGTATTTTTCTGACATGAATTGTTTACCGCCCCAGGTAACAAAATTTCGTTAAAAAAAAAAAAAAGAAAAAAACTCCTCCAGCTGTTTCGGTTTCTTGGTTTCACATAAAAAAAAAAAAAAAAAAAAAAAAGAAGTCAAGAAATTTAATGTTTATTTTTCAATATATGTCATTTTCTTGTCATAATCCAAGTACCCAACCAAGTAAGTTGAGAGTAAAGTTTATAATTAAAGCCATTAACGCCTTAATTTGTCTTGGTTATGATAGCGTCCTTAATTTGTCTTGGTTATAATTTAAGCTTTTTAATTGAGATATATCTCTTATTTTCATCATTTTGTTTATCTTATTCTGAAACAATATATATTGTTATTTTTGTTTTTTGTTTGGTGTGTTTTACATACTTTGGGATTTTGTCAAGCATCAACGAGTTTCAGAAGATGATTGCCAATCCACTACAAAAAAATATGGGTTTAGTGACGTGGCAACTGTTAATTAATTGTTGCCATGTCATCGTTTTATAACGTGTTAGAAGACAACACGTTACCATTATTATTGGTAACATGGCATTTTTTACATGTCACCATACGGTGATGTGGCAAAAATGCCACGTTACCATAAGATGACGTGCTAAATAGACACATCATCTTATGGTAATGTATCATTATATTTGGCAACGTGTTAAAACGCCACGTTACCATATGGCAACGTGGCAATATGACACGTTACCAAATGGCAACGTGTCAATTTCACACATTACAAATTAGTTAAAATTTAAAAAAAATTAAAAAATAAAATTTTTCAGAAATTTGATGATAAAAAATTGTTTCAGTGACTCCTTGCATTATTTGCTAAATGAGGAGTGTTTTTTTTTATACAAGTGTAATCTTGTAATCTTGTAAACAATCATACAATTAATTATGTTGACATTCATTCTATTATTAATAACTTTGAGAAAAAAAAATTGAGACTTAGGACTTTGTGGCAGGCAGATCATGATCTAGATTGCATGCAATGCAATTTTGTAACGTGTCAAAATCTGACACGTTACCACCCTTTGTAACATGTCAGATTTTGACACATTACCATTTGGTAACGTGTCAAAATCTGACACGTTACAACCCCTTTGTAACGTGTCGAGGAGTACTTGACCTGTCAAAATGCTCTCGTTGAAATGACGAAGAACCAGATGATGGCACAGCCAACACTGTATGACTGGGGTAAGAGCGCATAGTCTGGGATCTAGTCTCGACACGGACAAATTCGAAGATGGTAGTGTCCAACGTGGGAAGAGGAGAACGATGTAAAAGTTGCACACGAACAGGCGCAAAATCATCACGCAAGGCCATCAAAAATTAGTAAAGGTGATGTTGATTTCTACGTGTAACATACTTCTCAGCATCAACAGGATCCTTCCAAATAGGGTCAGAAACATTAATTTGGTTTCATAAGAATTGCATGCAAGCAAGAAAATCATTAATATTCTGACTAGGTTCTTGCCTTAGATGGAAAAGCTCAAATAGAAGCTAATACTCGTGAGCACCATCCACAGAAGAATAGCGAGAAGCAAGCATATCCCAAGCACCCTTTGCTTCATCAAAACTGCCAAAGAGCGCAGAAATGGATGGGATAGTGGTGTTACGGAACCACGTGAGAATCTTATGATGGTTACTATCCCAATCAATAAGACGAGTGGTGAAAACATCATCTGATTCAAAAGCCCCATTAACTGGCTTTTTAACCTCCCCAGTCAAATAAAGCCAAAGTTTGTGACCTTTAAGAAAGCTACGCATAGATTGGGACCACACCATATAGTTTGTGCCATCCAATACAGTCTAAACATGATGAATAATCTCGTTTTGTGCCATCTATACTGGTAAAATGTAAAAACAGACCACAAATATGAAATCAGGACGAAAAAATAGAGTAGAAAGCACCTGGTCAACTCTGGAAGCCAACAAAAGTCAACAGCCACTAGTCAACGCAAGACTGACGTGTCACTAGGGTTGACATGGAGTTGCTGACGTGGCACTAGGGCTGACGTGACACTGCTGATGTGGCATGACTGACGTGGTAGCCTAGAGTGTTGGCGCATGTGGTGCACGCGCGACAGTAGGCGGCGACACTTGGTGCGTGAATCTCATGTGCAGAACTTTGGGTGGCGCGTGAGGGTGCGTGAGGTGGCGAAATGTGATTCTGTTGGCGGTTCTGGAGTCGCCGGAAGAAGAGCTATCGATCGGTGGGCTGGCGGAAGCGATCGGACTACCATGGCGGCCTGTGGTAGAACGATAATGGTGAAATTGCCGAAACTTTGGGCGGCACATGTGGGAGCGTGAGTACTCCGATGGGACTGTGTGCGGCGGCTCTGTGACGGTTGTCTTCCGAGCTTTTAAGCGGTATAGTGATCCGGTGAAAAGTACGAGGAGAAGATATAGAACCGAAAAGGACAAAGGGAAGAATTTGCCGGAGAACACTAGCGTCGCCGGAAAAATAATACGGGATGCGAAAAAAATTTAAAGGTGATTTAGGACCTATGCTCTGATACCATGTTGAAGATAAGGTTGTATATTGAATCACACCGAATAATGTATAGAAGGGGCCTATATGTATAGGCTAATAATAGTAACCTAGTAGACGACCTAAAGTACTTAAGGAAGTAAATAACTGTTAACATAATATTCTTAACACTAAAAAAATATGGTTTACTAGTTGAGGGTTGGTGACTTGGTGTGATGCATTCAAATCCCAACAAGGCTGGTCACCCCTGGGTTTTTATTAAGTTAAATTTCAAAAGAAAATATTCAATTTTAAAGGGAGACAAAATAAAATTCAGTATTGTAAAATATTGGGATATTTACAGAACGGTTTGGTGATTTTAAAGGTCTTAAGGTTTAAGGAATGATTATAATTTCACTATTAATTATATGCAATATTGTGTATGCAAAATAAATATGATATTGAACTATGGAAGGTACGTATACTTTAGGGACTAAAAGAGAGTTATAAGTACAAATTTACTGTCCCTTTTTCCCCTCTCTCCCGTATTGATTAGAAAAATAAAATAAAATACAAATACAAATTTATTGATAACACTTACAAATTTTACATATTACCTAAGCCTTATTTTAACCTTTTGCCTCAAGCCGATTTTCATTGCACTATAGCGTTGTTCAATTAAGTAATTCGACCCTTAATATGGACATGTAAATTTTTTTTATTTTTTGAGCAAATAATGGTAGGCTAGAAAGATGAATTATGACTATTTTACCTGAACGTGACTATAATAACATCTATCTGTTGGGAGCCGCAAAGAAAAGGTTTAGACTATGAGAATCACAAGCGCTCCCTCAAGTCTCACTGCGTCATAGCCTAACTCAGTCTCACCAGAATATCAATAAGAATCCAAAACCGCTAATACTAATCAAACATTTGTAAAAATTCTCCCTTGCAAATATTGAAACCCACGACTTAGATTACTGAAAATTTCTTTGAACACCATACCTTTAAATTTGGTATGGACATGTAAATTGGAGTACAAGTTGGTTGACGGTGGGCAGTACTAATGATAGGCGCGCGTTGGGTGCTGACTGCTGACATTGCCCGCGGGGGAAATTGTGGGGATGGGCGAAGAGGTGACACAATGTGCTGTTTTCAACTTTGAAAATAGTGTATGATGATTCGCGTGTTTTTAGAGGAAGGCACGTGTTTTACCTGATTGCAAGTGAACATGCTTGCACAGTTGCACAGCTCTACTTTCGAGGGTCCTGTAACTCCTCTACAATCTTGAAACAATTATATTGATCGACAAAGATGCATCTGTTTTCTGACCGGTCTTTATTGGTGGACTGATGGAGTCCCACGTAGGACCCAAAACAAAGGAAATTAAATTAAAGGAAATTAAAACAAAAAAACAAAAATTATAGCAGTACAATCTTGAAAGAATTATTGTGCATGATGATGTACAGCTTCATTTCTTATTGCGAAAACAATTCTCTTTCTCGTGTATATATATATATATATATATATATATAGATTGCTCAACCTCAAGTGTATCACCTCAGCCTTAAGCGATTAATATATAGATTGCACAACAGACGATAGAGAGAGAGAGAGAGTTGGTGGGGGTTGATACTTGTAGTGTCATTGTTGTCTGCACATTAATAGTTTTCATGTAAGACAAATATTGTTTCCTTAGTTGGTTGTCCATGCTTTCCTTAGCTGGTGTCAATGTTTCTTCACAGCTGTAGGATATAGGAGCTGATTGCTTGACAGCTTGCATGATTGATAGTGTTTCCTTAATTGGTGTCAACGGTTCTTCGTAGCAGGATGTCATAGCTAGATGGTTGACAGCTTGCAAGGCTTTTGCTGATGTGGAATTCATACTACTAACATAAAATAGCTAGATTTCTCAAACTGATCAAAGATGGAAGAAAAACAAAGAGAAGCAACATGGCAGGAGGAAGAGGAACAAGCGGAAGTGGCTGTCTGGAAATACGTAATTGGGTTCACAGAAATGGCGGTAGTGAAGTGTGCTATTGAGCTTGGGATAGCCGATTCCATTGAAAGCCATGGAAGCCCGATGACATTATCCGAGTTGTCGTCAGCTCTAGCATGCACTCCGTCCCCCCTCTACCGCATCATGAGGTTTCTAATGCACCGCGGAATATTCAAAGAGGAACTCACCACCGCCCATGGCTCCCCAGGTTATGCACAAACGGCTCTGTCACGCCGTCTGATGAGACATGGAGAACGTAGCATGGCGGCTTTGATTTTACTAGAAAGTAGCCCATTGATGCTGGCACCATGGCACAGTCTGAGCGCCCGTGTTCTAGCCAATGAGACTTCGCCATTTGATGCGGCTCATGGCGAAGATTTATGGAGCTATGCTGCAGAGAATCCCGCTCACAGCCAGCTTATCAATGAGGCAATGGCTTGTGATGCTAGGTTGGCGGTGCCTGCCATGATTCACGATTGCCCAGAAGTATTTGATGGGCTTGGCAGTTTGGTGGATGTGGGTGGGGGCAACGGAACCACTTTGCAAACGTTGGTGAAGGCATTCCCATGGCTTCGAGGCATCAACTTTGATCTTCCTCATGTTGTCTCGGTTGCGACAGAGTCCATCGGAGTTGAACATGTCGGGGGTGACATGTTTTTAAGTGTTCCAAAGGCTGATGCTGTTTTCCTAAAGGTAAATTAGTATATGATCATTTATGTGATAATTAGGAAGCCCAAAAGAAGAAGGCATGTTTGGGTAATGAATTAATTAATTTGGCTTGTGATCAATTGCAGTGGGTTCTCCATGATTGGGGAGATAAGGAATGCATCCAAATCCTTAAGAAATGCAGAGAAGCCATTCCAAAGGATAAAGGGAAGGTAATAATTGTTGAAGCAGTGATTGAAGAAGCAGAAACGGACAAGCTAACTGATGTGAGGCTGGCTCTAGACATGATCGTGATGGCCCATACTAATACTGGCAAAGAGAGGACCTTCAACGAGTGGGGATTTGTTCTTGGCAAGGCTGGATTTTGTCGATACACAGTGAAACCCATTCGTGCTGTGCAATCTGTTATTGAGGCTTTTCCGTAATATATATAGTGCATGGATTTCTAGTCCTATATAATATAAGTTTGTAATTTTCTTTCTGTAACGTTGTACAAGACAGGTTGTTTGATGTAGCTTGCTTCGTTTTGAGTGCAATTTAAGATTATGGTTTCCTCTAGAAAGAAAAACCTCTCTTCTCTCTCTTGTCTCAAACGCATCCGACACTACAAAAAAATAAATTTTTGCTGACTTACGATTTTTGGCGTGTCAGGTGGTCTGACACGTCAGAAAATCCTCATGACGGGTTAGTGTTGACGTGTTTCGGGCGTTATAGTTGTGGGTGTCAGAAATGAAAAATTTCTTAGTATTAAATTTAACACGTTAGAATTTTCTGAATTTTTCTCACGTGTCAAACTTTGATACGTCAGTAAATATTTTGACACGTCAGGAAATTTAAAATTATTAAAAAATTTTTTTTTTCTTTTTTAAAATTTTTTCTGGATTTTTTTTTCAATTAAAAATATTTTTTTAATGAAGGAATAGTACGTTTCTTCTCCCCCAGCTCTCTCCCTGATCTCTTCCTTCCTCCATTTTCACTCTCTCTCTCTCTCTCTCTCTCTTCTTTCCTCCATTTTCACTCTCTTTTCTCTCTTCTTTCCTTCATTTTCAAAAACCCAAACCCAAAAAATCTTCAAAAAATCAAAAACCCAAATCAAAAAATAAACCTTATCCTTCTTTGATCTTCTTCTCTTCAAATCAAAAATAAAAAATCTCTCAAATCAAATCAAAATAAACCAAATCAGAGCTTCTTCAAATCAAAAATCTGTCTTCTTCGATCCTCTTCTCTTCTCTTTTCAATTAAAGGCTCGTTGAAACAGTTGTCCACAGATTTACATCGAAAGACAACATAGAAATTCATCCTTCTAAAATAAAATCTGTTAAAGGTAAGTAATTTTATTTTCTTATTTTTGGAGAGATTCTAGATTGTGAATTATCCTGCTGATAAACTGCTGATATTGTCTTTTTTTGATATAAAATACAAGGTTTTGGCTCGATCAGACCAGAAGAATTGTATTAAGTTTATAGAGAATGGGACATTCAAAACTATGACATGGCATATGTATCAATATGTTTCCTCCCTTGACCACTGGGTAAAATCAGGAAGAGAGAACTGTAAACTTTCATCAGCTTCGATTGTTGAACAATTACGTTTTTGGAAGATCTGCATTCAGTATGGATATTGTGTATCATGTTTTTCAGATATTTTCCCTGCGTTGTGCTTGTGGCTGAATCCACCAACAGTTGAAAAACTTATACAGAATAGTATTATTAGTGAATTCAGTTCCATCTGTACAGAGGCATACCTTGTTTTGGAAGCTTTGGCTAGAAGACTTCCAGCTCTCTTTTCACAGGAGCATGCTGGTGATGATACAGAGATCTGGTCTTGGAATTATGTCAGTCCAATGGTTGATTTAGCTATGAAGTGGATAGCATTGAAGAATGATCCGCATATGTCTAAACTCTTTGACTGGCAAAAAGGAATTGGGAGTGACTTTGTTTCCAAGATACTTCTGTAACTCCCTTGTTGTGGGTATATTCAGCTGTCATGCATATCCTTTGCAGAGTGCTTGAGAGGGTGATCCCAGAGGGGGTTAGTGTCAACCTGCATGGAAGTAGGGAACTCATGCCATGGCTGTCCGAGTTTGTTCCTAAGGTTGGACTTGAGATTGTTAAAAATGGATTTTTGGGCATTTCAGATGCCAATAGTTCAGAATATCCTGCTGCAAGTGGCTCTTTCATCGAGGAACTATGTCATTTGAGACAGCAAAGTAATCATGAAACATCATTAGCTTCTGTATGTTGCCTTCATGGATTTTTCCAGGTTATTGTAAACATTGATAGGTTGATCCAGCTAGCGAAGAATGCTGTCCATGGTCCTCCCCAAGAATATTGTATCTCAAAAGAAGGGAAAATACTTGATAATGGGATACTTAAGGGGTCTATGGTTGAATTGAGAAGTCTCTTAAACATTTTTATGAAGTTAGTTGCTTCAGAGTGGCACTTTGTTCAGTCCATTGAGATATTTGGCAGGGGCGGCCCAGCTCCAGGGTTGGGTGTTGGCTGGGGTGCATCTGGTGGAGGATTTTGGTCTGCTGATGTTTTGTTGGCACAAATAGATGCAGGATTTCTCATTTACTTGCTCAAAAGTTTTCAATTGCTGTCTTCTACCGATACATCCACAGTTGAAGCAATGACCTTCGCAATGCAAAGGATCAATTCTGCCTTCGGTGCATGTTTAACTGCTGGGCCTAGGGATAGCGTTTTTGTGGAAGAAGCGCTAAATATTTTACTCCGTGTCCATGCTCTAAAGTTCCTTGGTCTCTGTATTCAGCAGTTTTTCCACCTTAATAAGAGATTTAAACCATTTGCGTGGGAATTTAAAGAAGAGGACTACCTGGTTTTCAGTGAAACATTAGCTTCTCACTTCAGGAACAGATGGTTGTCTATGAAGAAGAAGGTCAAAGACATGGTCAATAATAGTTGCTCTGGAAATAAAACATTTAAAAAGGGTAGTGCAGGTCTGGATACTATATTTGAGGACTTGGACACGTCAAATAAGATCAATCAAAAGCCTACTTCTTTAGTCGTAGAGTGGGCTCAACAGAGACTGCCACTTCCGACTCATTGGTTTCTCAGTCCAATCTCAACCATCTGTGATAGCAAGCATGCTGGCCTGATAAGAGATAAAACAAAAAAATCTTGTCCAAGATCCCGATGATTTATTTGAAGTTGCCAAAGCTGGACTTTTTTTTTAATTTGGGTGTTGAAGCAATGTCCACTTTCAAATCCACTGAAGTCCCCTCCCCTGTTCAGATGGTGCATTCTTTATCTGTGATCTTAGTTGTTGGAATGGGCGTTCTTGAAGAGGAGAAGAGTAGGGATGTTTATGAAGCTTTGCAAAATATCTATGGGCAGCTTCTTGACCAAGCAATGGCCAGTATAAGTGGTGACCTCATTTTGAAGAATAAAGTAGATATATTGCCAGAATCCAGAAATAAAAATAATGCAGGGTTTCTAATGTTTCAATCAGAGATTCATGAGAGTTACTCAACATTTATTGAAACTCTTGTGGAGCAGTTTTCTGCCTTATCTTATGGTGATTTGATTTTCGGCCGGCAAGTTGCAGTCTATCTACACTGTCAAGTCGAAACTCCTACACGACTTGCTGCCTGGAATACTCTGACCAATGCTTGTGTTCTTGATCTTCTTCCACCTCTAGAGAAATGCATTGCCGAGGCTGAGGGATACCTAGAACCTATTGAGGTATGGCTACCTAAATATCACCTTATTTATATGGGGACCTGCTCCCCTTACACTTGACATATATTTCTTGTTATTAGCCGAAAGGCTTCTAAAATACCTGAGAACTTGGTATAAATGTCATGAAAATTTATGGAAATTGGTTCTTCTGCAGGACAATGATGGTATTTTGGAGGCTTATGTGAAGTCATGGAATTCTGGTGCCCTTGACAGGGCTGCAACTCGAGGATCGGTAGCATATACACTGGTTATACACCACCTTTCTTCTTTCATATTTCACTCTCATGCTGTTGACAAGTTTCCGTTGCGCAACAAGCTCGTAAAATCTCTTTTACGACACTATTCCCGGAAGCAGCACCATGAGGTACGGAAATTTTCAGAGACTGTTGAAAACTCCAGTGTGGGTCTGGTAAAAATGAGTGGGACGAACAGATTCAATGTTTACTGATTGACACTGTCAAAATGTGGTGCCCGTGTATATTTGAAATTGACAGAAGTGGAAAAACTATGTCAATGGATATGGAAAGGGAAATTGCAGTGTCTTGCACTTCTGTTTTCGTTGAATAAAATACATAAACATGTACCACATTTGGTTAGCTTTGCACTACTTTTCTTTTGGTGTTCCCTTGTTTTCAATAAATAAAGCAACACAAGAAAGTAAAAATATTCTAATTGTTTATTATGGCATGTCACAGGGAATGATGTTGAATCTTATTCGATATAACAAGCCATCTACATCTAAGATGCTTGACAGAAATGGCGGTTCACCGCTAGAGAGAGGCGGTGTAGAGAAGAGGATCGAGGTATTAACAGAAGCTTGTGAAGGGAATTCCTCTTTGTTGACAGAAGTGGAGAAGCTGAAGTCCTCTTTATAAAGAAATGTTTATAAATATATAAAATGTTTTGTAAATTAGTACGTTGAAAAGAAGGAAATGAAAGGTTTTTCATATTTGTTTTCTATATCCAGCGATGTTGGTACAAGCGAATACTACCTTGCTTATTTAGTATGATCATTCTCATCCTCACCATCCAAGAAGGAAGATGTCAAGAAGACTTGTTAAGAGAAAAAAAAAACTCATAACTTGTCATGTGGTTGATTTTGGTTAGGATATCTGGTATCTTACCAGGTTATATAAGGAAGACTAGAATCCTCCTAAATGTGACGTGGCTTTTAAAATCACTATTAAATTTGAGATTATCATTATTGAATTTTAATTTATTAGTAATTTTAAAAGTCACGTCATATTTGAAAGGACTATAGGATAACTTTAATCTTTCTTATAGCATTACTTTCTTACCAGTGGTAAGATATAACTTCCATTTGAAATCTTAATTGATGAATAATTCAGAAAAGTCGGAAGCACACTTTTCCCCAACTGTGTTTAGTGTTGCTATCATTTCTGCGTCATTTTATTTTGATTACATGTTGAAGCTTTACACTTTTGCAACTACCAAACTTGCTCTACATCATTCTCTTTGTGGCTTCTGTCCTCTTGGGTTTAAAATGCTGCGTGGCGCCTCTTTGTCCAGCTAGTTGTACATTGCATATTTCACGTATTTATTAGAATAATAATTAAATAGTTAAATTTATTATTTTTATCAACTTAGCTGTTCGAAATAAGTAATAATTTATTATGGTATTAGAGTAAGGGTATCGGGTTTTAACCCTCTTTCCACACTCTACTCTATTTTTGTTAAATATTTCATATATTAGGCCTCTCTTTGAGGTGGCTGAACCGGCCAGGGGTGGCTCGAGCCACCCCTTTTCTAGTTTTTTTTTTTTTTTTTAATCATTTTATTTTTAATTTTTTTTAATTAGATATATGGACACATGTCGATTTTTTAGGAGTGCTGACATGGATTTTTGTCAAATTTTAGATGAAAATTAGACGGAGTTACTATCTCTATTTTTAGCTTTTATATGTGATACAAAATAAAATTGATGGGGGCAAAAAAATAAAGTTGTTAAATTATAGGGGCAAAAAAGTATTTTACCCTTAAAAAAAAAAAAAAGAAGAAGAAAGAAAGCATTATTGTCCTTTTTTCCGTGCAGCATATTAATAACCCCTTCGAATACACATTTGCTTTGTTTTTTTTTTTTTTTTTTTTTTTTTTTAGTGAAAACTGTGAAATGTACTTGGCTTTTAATGGTTCGTCGATTCTATCATAAATAATTTTTGGCGTAGAGTTTTTAAAGGAAAAAAATAAATAAATAAAGAATTGATTGTTGTGATATAAAGTAGAAATGAGTTTAGAATTTTTTAGGAGAGAAAAATAAGAGTCGTGTTTGGCAAACCATTTCATCACCTCAATACTATTCACGCACCATTTTTTTTTTTTCAAAAAAATCAACATCAAAATATTCTCATTTTTTATATCACATCATTTAATTTTTTTTTTTTACAATTCAAATTAAAAAATCACTACAAAATAAAAATATTTTCATTTTTTAATATAAAAAATTTAAAATTTTATACCACATCAATCCATATAAGGTACAATAACGAAGGCAAAAGGATTTGCCAAACACAACCAAAAAAAGTTGTTTGTTAAAATGAATAAATGAAGTTGACTTTTTTTAGGAGAAATGAGAAAAAATAGTTAGCGAACATGCCCACGATCTTTAAAGTCTAAAGCTCTTTTTGTACTTCATTTTAAATTTCAATATTGAATGTTATCAAAAACTGGATATAGATCTTCATTAATTTTGTTGTTTGCATTACTAGCAATTCTGATATCAAATGAAGAGAATTTCTATGGGGTCCATCTCTCATAAATCAGAACAGATTTAAAATAACCTGCCATTCTATTGGAGCATATAAACTAGGGTTGGCAATTTAACTCGTGAAACGCGAACCCAATACGAACACAATACATAAAATTTAGGTTAGAGTTGGGCTTAAACGAGTTCGGGTCATAAACAGTTCACTCGTTTACAACATGTTTAGTAAACATGTCGTGGCATGTCAACCCGCCGGGTTCGTGGGTTGACATGTTTGACCCATATGTTCTTTTTTTTTTTTTTTTTCATTAAACTTTGCCCTTTGATGGTTTGTAACTTTGTAAGCTTTGTCCTTTGATGGTTTAGTTATTGTTTTTGAGGATTTTGTTTAGGAAGTAGAGGAAAGACTGATTAGGGGAAAAAAAAAAAAAAAAAAAAAACCATTTTGGCATGGCTATAAAAGGTTAAAAACTATAATGAATTTACATTCATGTTGTGTTGGGTTGGTCTATAAACGGTTAATACGACACGATTACGACTCGTTTATATAAACGGGTCATAATCGTGTCGTGTTACTCGTTTATAGATTGTGTCGTGTTCGGGTTGGGACTTTGACACGTTTAGTTAAATGTGTCGTGTTCGGGTTGGGCTTAAACGTGTCAGGTTGTAATCGGGTTGGATAATTATAGACCCGTTTATAATTATGTCATAAACACGAATACGTTTTGCAAGCCTAAATTATAGACCATATAAAAATTCTCTCACATTTGCACATGAATAATTACTAGCAATCCCAACAATAAATTTATTAAAAACTCAATTTATCCTCTTGAACTTTCATCATTTTTACAATGTCCTTCCAAAGTTTAAAACCTTTCGACTTAGTATATCGAACTTAAAATCAAATTTCACCCTTGTTAGGAATTTCTGTTAAATCCTAACAGAGGCCGTTGAAATTTCTAAAATACCTTTATTTAAAAATAAAAATATAATTGTAATTTTATAAAGTTTACAAGGGTATAATGATAATTTTATCCTTTGACCACTTAATTTAACCCCAAATTCTAATCGGATGAGTGAGATTATAAAAAAATTTAAAATTCGGTACACTAATTTAAGAGTCTTTTGGAACTTTAAATGAACATTACAAAAATAATAAAAGTTAATAACTAGAATTAAGTGAAATTTTTCCTAGAAATCAGAATCCTCAAAACTGAGGGCACTGTAAATCTATGCGCGGACCAGAATTCTAGAGATTCCTGTTATTCCTTTATGAAACGGCTCTCCGGCATCCCTGACCATTCGTTGGCATGTTTTTCATGGTCAAAGTGTCCGTGGGGAGCTGGTAAAATAATCACCAATTACGTATTCGAAGTTGAACTATCTCGATTTCTCATATATATATATATATATATATTCAATAATGCAGATGAAGCTGCAGCTGTTTCAAATATTGACAACCACCACATGTGAAGATTATGCAGAAGCTGTTTCTCATTTTGACAAAACACTTGTAGTCTCGGATCGAGAGAAGTGGGGGCGACCTGGGGCGGGTAAAAAATATTAAGAATTTTTTTTTAAAGTATTTTTCTGACATGAATTGTTTACCGCCCCATGTAACAAAAATAAAAGAAAAAAACTCCTCCAGCTGTTTTGGTTTCTTGGTTTCACATTAAAAAAAAAAAAAAGTTCAAGAAATTTAATGTTTATTTATCAATATTTGGCATTTTCTTGTCATAATCCAAGTACCCAACCGAGTATGTTGAGAGTAAAGTTTATAATTAAAGCCGTTAACGCCTTAATTTATCTTGGTTATAATTTAAGCTTTTTAATTGAGATATATCTCTCATTTTCATCATTTTGTTTATCTTATTCTAAAATAATATTGTTATTCTTTTTTTTTTTTTTTTTGTTTGGTGTGTTTTATATACTTTGGGATTTTGTCAAGCATCAACGTGTTTCAGAAGATTATTGCCAATCTTAGATTTTTTCTTTTTATTAATTCATTTTAGGCTAATAGCTATCGGAATATGCTAATAATTTGATTATAATATCATTAGAGTATGAGAAGTAAACAATTATTAAAACAATACTTCGTAACAAAATGGAAAATGAATTTCTTGAAAATAATTTACTTGTCTACATTGAAAGGGAAATTGCTGAAAGCTTCGATCCAGATTTGATACTTGATGATTTTGTTTCTCTAAGACCGCATAGAATGCAATTTTAGGCACTTTGTATTTTGTATTTTCCTTTACTTTTGTACTAGTGCCTACATGGTAACTAATATATCAATTTAGCATATAAATATGCTTTTTTGATACATATATTGTGGTATAATTTCTTTTTTTGATTGTATTTACCATATTATAATAAAAATATAATGTATAAAGAGAAAAAAAAAATTATTTTATCATTATATTTTATTATTTTATTGACGCCCCTGATAGAATGAATTTCTGGATCCGCCATTGCTTGTAGAGTCGATCCATTCCTGATGCAACATGAAGGTTGAGTAATTGTAATCAGAGAAAATTAACTACATTTCAATTTTCAAGTGTTCAATTCCCGCTTGCAAGATTTAAATTTTGTATATCTTTTATCTTTTGTATATTCAAACTTATCAGCATTTGTAACTAATAATACATATATAGAAATATGCTTAAAACATACTTTATTGGGTTATGAATATAGTAGTGGTATTTAGTATTTTTGTTTTTGCAAGTGATAATCTAAATTAAGTTTGATTTTTACTGTCACTTTGTCAAGTTATATAACAGTTATGTAACAGTCTACTAAGTAGCATTACTCGGGTTATGAATATTGCACCAAAGATGGATTTGAATATGATTCCATCAATCAAAATGAGAAAGAAGAAGATATTTGAAATCTTCTGCTCACATGGAATTTAGGCTTGTTACACTTATCAGCTTGTTATGATATAAAGCCAGGCCCCTTCATCCTTATACTAAATTTTCATGTTATAAGGCTTAGAAAAAGAAAATTGAAATACTAAGCTATATAATTAAATAAGTTAGACTATTTTTCGAATGCTTGCATATTGCTTTTAGAATTTTTGACAATACCCCTAGCTAACAGTTGCTTTTACAAAAATAAGTTGATTTTTTTTTTAATATTTCATATTTAATACAAAAATATTATATCATTATTTTAAAATTAGAAAACCTCATTATATATAAAAAAAAACCAAAGGGCAACTCCGTCCAGAGCCGCCCGTCTGAGGGTGGTTGCGCGCCAAGGGGTGGCCTCACGCCATCCCAGAAGGCCATGCGGCCACCCCCATGGCCTAGGGGTGGCCTCACGCCACCCCCAGCCACCCATGGGATAGGTGGCAGCGGCTCCTCCAATTATTATTATTTTTTAATAAATAAATAAATCTTTTTATTATTTAATATAATCAGGTGTTTTATGTTCCTAAATGTTTTTAGACCTTTAGATATTTTGGATAACTAGAATCTCAAAAATTGAGATTCTACAATTAATAACAATTAGAGGAATCCTGATCCGTTGGTGGGCTACCTTAAATAAAAGGAATTATACAAAAAAAGGTACAGTACAGTAAAGTAAACAATCACTCTGCATGACAACTTCCTTTCCATATTGACAAACAATTCTTCCTTTTTCTCGTGTATATATATATAGGTTGCTCAACCTTAACTCTATCACCACAGCCTTAATCGATTAAGGAGAGATGGAAGAAACGCAAAGAGAGACAAAATGGTGCGAAGAAGAAGAGCAGGCGGAAGCGAGTATCTGGAAATATGCCTTTGGATTTACAGAAATGGCGGTAGTGAAGTGTGCTATTGAGCTTGGGATAGCCGATGTCATTGAAAGCCATGGAAGTCCCATGACACTATCCGAGTTGTCATCAGCTCTAGCATGCGCTCCTTCCCCCCTCTACCGCATAATGAGGTTCCTAATGCACTGGAGAATATTCAAAGAGGAACTCACCGCCCATGACTCACCAGGTTATGCACAAACGACTTTATCTCGCCGTTTGATGAGATATGGAGAGCATAGCATGGTTGCTTTTATTATGCTAAATAGCAGCCCAATAGCGACGGCATCATTGCACCGTCTCAGTGCCCGTGTTCTAGACAATGAGACTTCACCATTTGAGGTGGTTCATGGCGAAGATGCATGGAGCTTTTTCGAAGCAAATCTTGCTTAGAGCGAGCTTGTCAATGAAGCAATGGCTTCTGATGCCAGGGTGGCAGTGCCTGCAATAATTCACGGTTGTCCAGAGATATTTAATGGGCTTAACAGTCTGGTGGATGTGGGTGTGGGGGCAATGGAACGACTTTGCATATGTTGCTGAAGGCATTCCCATGGCTTCGAGGCATCCACTTTGATCTTCCTCATGTTGTCTCCAATGCGGAGGCGTTCCACGGAGTTGAACGTGTTGGGGGTGACATGTTTCAAAGTATTCCAAAGGCTGATGCGGCTTTCCTAATGGTAAGCACTATATGGTCCCATATTAGGAAATTAATCCTATTTTCCAAGACCCGTGAGATGCGAAAAATAAGAAGAATGCGGAATAACAAAGATAAGTAATCACACACGACACAAAGATTTAAGTGGTTCGGCTTAACAAGCCTACATCCACTGGTGGAGACGACCCGGAAAAAATCCACTATCAAAAGATGGATTACAAAAATAGTAGAAAGAAAATTACTCAGATCCTAAAGCCCCAATACACCAAAATCTCACTATCACACAAGAGAGATTATTCCTAAAATAGAATACAAAAGACAGATGTACAAACTCTTCTTTTGCTGGAACAGATGTCGGCTGATCTTATTTTCTTCTCTCACTCTGCAGCACCTTTTTCTTCTAATCACTTGTTTTTGGCTCCCCCAAAAACCACCAAGAAGAAAACACCCTTGCTGCCCTTGTACCTCCTTCTCTCAAATTCTCTCTTTTTTCTCCTCCCTTTGGTGCTTCACGTTTTTGGCACACACACAAATTCACCTTGTGCTTTGTTCCTTATATAGAAGCTTAACTCTCCTTTTACATGTTGGTCTAGGACTTCTACTATAAGTCAAACAAGGAGTCCAATTACACATAGGAGAAGGACTCCAAAACAAACTTGGACAAAAGTCTCCTAAACCCGAAAGGAGTAGAGAACTAGTGGGGCCCACGTGTGATGGGTGGCAAGTCACACCTAACAATCTCCACCTTGACTTGAATCCCATCAAGTCTACCAAAACGTGTCTCCTCCAGATGTCTCCGCCTCAGCCCTCAAGGGCAATCATACTTCACAAGTGTCCCTCAAGTCCAAGCGCCTCTTGAACTTGAGCATATGACCTGATTTAGACATAACACTATGCCTCCCTATCTGTCCCGTCGACCGTACAGCTTTATCCGATGACTCTTTCTTCTTGTAGACCCATTTGCACCCTTTAGCCTTCTTTCCCTTGGGTAATTCTACCGATTCCCAAGCTTTACCACTCCGTAGTGACTCCACCTCTTTCGGCATACCATCCTGAATAGACAACGGATCTCCACTACTAGCTTTTAGAGCAAAAGAAACCATATCCTCAAAGCCATACCTCTTTGTTGCTTTTCGATCACGTTTCTCTTTGCTTCTTGTTAAAGAATAAGACTTTTCTCGGTGCTGTAAGTCTCTTGAAGATTTTCTGTCATCGCATTCATCCGTGAGTGAACACTGTTCATCAAGCTCCATCTCCACGAATTGTTTCTCTTTCTAAACTGTACTTTCAGAAAGCTCATCTAAGTTAACAAACCCAGACTTCTTCGGTTCCTGCTCTGTAACTTCAGGTTCTGAACTTGACCTATCCTTGTACATAGCACACTCATTAAAAGTCACATTCCGACTTCTAATGATCTTCCGATTTTGATCATCCCAAAATCGATAACCGAAGGCCTTATCTCCATATCCAATGAAGAAACACTTACTAGATTTACCATCTAGTTTACTCATAGCATCAGACTCAACATGGACATACGAAGCACAACCAAAAACTTTCAAATGTGAAAGATTTACCTATTTTCCACTCCAGACTTCTTCCGGTAGTCTATGGCTCAGGGGAACGGAAGACCCCCTATTCATCAGATATGCAGCAGTGCTCACTGCATCAGCCCAGAAAGTCTTTGGTAACCCAGCATGCAACCTCATACTCCTAGCATGCTCATTGAGAGTCCTATTCATGCACTCAGCCACGCCATTCTGCTGCGGTGTTCCCGAGATAGTTTTCTCCATTTTAATCCCATTCACTGTGTAAAACTGTTTAAACCCCCTGTCTTCATATTCTCCTCCATTGTCTGATCTCAAACGCTTGAGCTTCAAGCCCGTTTCAGTCTCAACCATGGCCTTCCATTTCTTAAAAGTCTCAAATACATCAGATTTACTTTTCAAGAAATAAACCCATACCTTCTTACTTGAGTCATCAATAAATGTGATGTAATACCGCGAGCCTCCAAGAGATGCCACTGGTGCGGGACCCCATAAATCCGTGTGTACCAGCTCCAGCTTTTCAAGCTTAGGTGCTTTGCCAACTTCCGCGAAACTCACCTTCTTCTGCTTCCTTAGGATGCAACCTTCACACAAATCAGACTCAACTGACTTTAACCCCAGTAGTTTCCCTTTTGACATAAGTACCTTCATCTCTTTCTCACTCATATGCCTAAGCCTTAGGTGCCATAGTTTTGAGTCAGCATCCATATCTATAACAGCAACTGTATCCTTGCTGTTCGTCGTCATATAGAGAGTATCCGTCTTATGACCACGAGCCAAAATCCTAGCTCCCTTGCTGACCTTCCACTTTCCACCGTGGAAATGAATTGAATGCCCTTCCTCATCAAGCTGTCCCACTGAAATCAGATTCTTTTTCAGCTCCGGAACATGCTTGACCTTCTGTAGCTTCCATACCGAGTCACTGTGAACTCTAATGCGAACATCGCCTAGGCCCACAACATCCAGCGCTGTTCCGTCAGCCAAATACACCTTGCCGAAATCTCCACCAACATAGTTCACGAGAATTTCACGAATCGCTGTCGTATGAAAAGATACTCCTGAGTTTAAGACCCAAGAATCAAGGGGACTATCAACAGATAGAAGTAGGGCATCATATACTTCTTCTGTCACTACATTTGCATAATCATTCTCAGTCTCTTTCTGCAGTTCCCTGTAATTCTTCTTGTAGTGGCCAGTCTTGCCACAGTTCCAACACTCAGGTTGTTGGCCGAATCTGAATTTGCTTCTCCCTTTTCTGGAATTTGATCTGCCTTGACCAGAGTTTCTATCTTGTCCTCTGCCCCGAGTCTCAAGGTTTAAAGCAGCACCAGAACAAGAGGCTTCACCTGCATCTTTTCTGCGAACCTCTTCACTGAGAATCAAATCCCTGACGTCTTCATAGCTTAGTTTACTCTTTCCTAAAGAGTTACTCACAGCCATCCTCACTGCTTCCCAACTATTGGGCAAAGATGCCAAGACGATCAACGCGCGAACCTCATCATCAAAATTAATTTCCACCGAGGACAATTGATTTGTGATGGTGTTGAACTCATTGAGATGATGTGCCACCGAAGCTCCTTCCGCCATCTTTAGGTTGAACAATTTCTTCATCAGATGCACCTTGTTGTTAGCCGACGGCTTCTCATACGTGCTTGACAAAGCCGCCATTAGACCTGCTGCGATCTTCTCCTTTACAACGTTGTGTGCAACTGATTTTGACAGTGATAACCTGATAACTGCTAGGGCTTTACGATCAAGCAGAGCCCACTCGCTATCATCCATGTCGTCAGGTTGTTCTTCCAAAAGAGGTTGATGAAGATCCTTCCCATAAATAATATCTTCAATCTGTACCTTCCAATACCCAAAATCTTTGCCGTCGAATTTCTTGATTCCCATCTTTCCTTCTTCACTTGCCATCTCTCCCACTCGAACCAACAGCTCTGATACCAGTTGTTAGGAAATTAATCATATTTTCCAAGACCCGTGAGATGCGAAAAATAAGAAGAATACGGAATAACAAAGATAAGCAATCACATACGACATAAAGATTTAAGTGGTTCGGCTTAACAAGCCTACATCCACTGGCAGAGACGACTCGGAGACAATCCACTATCAAAAGATAGAGCACAAAAATAGTAGAAAGAAAATCACTCAAATCCCAAAGCCCCAATACACCCAAATCTCACTATCACACAAGAGAGATTATTCCTAAAATAGAATACAAAAGACAGATGTACAAACTCTTCTTTTGCTGGAACAGATGGCGGCTGATCTCTATTTTCTTCTCTCACTCTGCAGCACCTTTTTCTTCTAATCACTTGTTTTTGGCTCCCCCAAAAACTACCAAGAAGAAAACACCCTTGCTGCCCTTGTACCTCCTTCTCTCAAATTCTCTCTTTTTTCTCCTCCCTTTGGTGCTTCACGTTTTTGGCACACACACAAATTCACCTTGTGCTTTGTTCCTTATATAGAAGCTTAACTCTCATTTTACATGTTGGTCTAGGACTTCTACTATAAGTCAAATAAGGAGTCCAATTACACATAGGAGAAGTACTCCAAAACAAACTTGGACAAAAGTCTCCTAAACCCAAAAGGAGTAGAGAACTAGTGGGGCCCACGTGTGATGGGTGGCAAGTCACACCTAACATCCCACATCAACCGTAAGAAAATAAAAGACCTTTAAATTATATGTTATTTTTTATATGTATTGATCATATATGTATTGCTTAAATAAATAAATAACCTTTGTGAGAATTGCATGCACGTAGTGGATTCTGCATGACTGGGGAGACAAGGAGTGCATCCAAATCCTTAAGAAATGCAGAGAAGCAATTCCAGAGGAAAAGGGAAAGGTAATAATTGTTGAGGCTGTGATTGAAGAAGAAGGGAAAATGGACGAGCTAAGTGATGCGAGGTTGGCGTTGGACATGGCGATGATGCCTCATACAAATGCGGGCAAAGAAAGGACATTGAAGGAGTGGAAATTTCTTCTTGAAAAGGCTGGATTTACAAGATATACCGTGAAATCCATTCATGCTGTGCAATCTGTTATTGAGGCCTTTCCCTAGCTTAGTTATATATGTAGCATTTCACAAAGGCACGTACGTGGATGGATCACTAGTCCTAATTGAATTTTTTTTTTTTTTTTGTGTGTGTGTGTAATAACGGCTACTAGCCCACTACTACAAGTAGGGCCAGCTCAATTGATTAAGATGTTTGATTGCCTGGAAAATACAAACATATATATTTGATTAAGGCCATAATTAAGAATAGAGATCCCTATATGAAATATGATATATAATTAATGATATATTTGTTAATGTATTGATTAAATTTTGGGTTAAATACTCTTTTGCACTTTAGGGTTTAAACTCTTTATTTTTTTCTCTTACAGTTTCATTTTTATCACAGGAAGTACTTGTATTTTTCATAAAAACAGGGATGGTACTTCCGTTAAAATTCCGTCCAAAATTTAACGAAATGTCACGTCACATCATGAGCACCAATTAAATGTCGCAACGTGTCAAATAATTAATTTTTTAAAGAAAATATTTTTTAAAAAAATTAAAAAGATTAAAAAATTATACTTTTTCAAAAAATTAAAAAAAGGAAAAAAGAAAAAAATTTTGGGGGTGGCCCTAGCCACCCTTTGGCCATTTGGGGGATGGTTGGCCACCCCCATCTGGCCGGTTTGGGGGTGGCGAGCCACCCCCATGGCCGAAGCCACCCCAAGGAGGCAAAGGGGTGGCCGAAATCACCCTAGTGGGTTTGGGGGTGGTTCGGCCACCCCCTTTGCCTCGGCCACTCGATCCCATCTGGCTAGGGAAATTTTTCATCTTTTCTCTTTGAACCCAGATGAGTATATTAAGTTGGTAGAGAATAGGCCTTTTAATGACCAGAGATACTTTTTGGATGACCAGAAGCTGAAGAACTTGGGATGGTTTGAACGAACTTCATGGGAAGAGGGTCTAAAGAAGACCAAGGAGTGGTATGTCAACAATCCTGATTGGTGGGGTGATGTTTCCGGAGCACTTCTCCCACATCCAAGAATGCTAATGGTGCCTGGAATTGAAAGGAAGTTTGATGGGCCTGATGTTAGCAATTCTGCTTCTTCTTTGAAGTAAATAATCCTAATTAGAGCCGAACGGTTGTTCCAGCTCCAAAGAACAATCCCTCTACCCAGAAGCCAGCTTTGAAGTTCTTGATTTATGGTAGAAAAGGGCGTGGATCGGGGGGCTTCTTGGGAAAATTTGGGACAAGCAAGGGATAGTGGAAGGGGGTGGCCGAAAGGCCCGAAACCACCCCCAGGCCACCCCCATCCGGCCCTCGCCACCCCCCAAACCGGCCAGATGCCACCCCCCAAATGGCCAAAGGGGTGGTCCCAAATTGTTTTTTTTTTTTTGAAAAATTATAATTTTTTAATCTTTTTAATTTTTTTTAAAATATTTTCTTAAAAAAAAATTAATTATATGACACGTGGCGATATTTGATTGGTGCTGATGTGGCGTTCCGTTAAATTTTGGATAAAATTTTAACGGAGGTACCATCTTCGTCTTTATGAAAACCTCAGCTACCTCCAATGATAAAAATA
Source organism: Corylus avellana (assembly GCF_965113065.1). Taxonomy (NCBI): domain Eukaryota; kingdom Viridiplantae; phylum Streptophyta; class Magnoliopsida; order Fagales; family Betulaceae; genus Corylus; species Corylus avellana. The sequence continues at coordinate 19,825,015 of NC_142491.1, read as the reverse complement.
AAACCTTAAAGGACAAAAAAATAAAAAATTTAAACCCTATGAGGTAAAAGAATATTTAACCCTTAATTTTTTTTGGATTAAGTGGTGATTTAACCAAGTAATAATTAATTGTTTTATACGTCAGTACGTTGGTTCAAATATGGTTGTTTGAGGGAATGCTTAGGAAATTAAACATTTACATTTAAACTACAAATTAACCAAGCAAGACAATTGATGCACCTTTCTTTTTAATTTAAGCATCGACGATTAATCTAGTATATAGATAATGTACATGTGTATGCACAAATTCCATTAAGCGTGGCATGGGTATTCAAATGTTTTGATGAATATAGAAAATGCATTTCCCACATCGACTAGAAGATAAAACCCGGAGCGGGACTATGCCTATATAACATGCTGTAACCAATGCATCTAACTCATGGAGCCACGCAGTGGGCACAGAGCGAACTATTCTTTCGCCTTTTACTAAAGATTACCGTGTGCTCGCTGCTCATGGTGGCATACACCAATTTTTAGAGGGGCTGATTTCAATATATTTCTGCCCCTATACAACTAGTTTAAGTTTTGATGTCGCTCCCTATTTATGTTATTGCCAACCAACGGATGAAGGCCAAAATATCCCAAAAAGACGTTAGATATGTGTCTGGAGAATGACAGAGTCCTCCTAACAATGGTCTTCTAATTGCTATGAATTCTCCTTTATAGGTCAAGTGCTCAGAAAAGGATTGTGAAAATGATTGTTTTTAAGTAAAACATTAAAAAAACTGAGTGTCCAAAAGCTTATATATACAATTACATTTAAAGAATATATATATGTGTGTTTTAGTCATCTTGGTTACATTTAAAGAATGTATAAGTGCTTCAGTCATCTTGGCTATGTAATTAATTAACACGTTGTTTCAGTCCTCATGAGTTTAGATTTCAAGAATTTAAAAACACACTTATAATTGTGCAATGTGAATGTTTCTATTCCTTTTTAGATTATCACATTCCGTCAATCATATATAGCATAGGATAGTAGATAAATTTTGTTACAGTACATTTGAATGACCCTCAAACACTACAAGCAATATAGTCATTAGCGACCAAACAAATAGCGGCGACCCTAAAAGTTGCCGCTAATGAGGGGTCATTAGTGGCGACCCATTCCATGTCGCCGCTAATGGTCAGTCATTAGCGGCGGCGACTCTCATGTCACCACTAATAGTAGCTGCTAATGATGAGTAAATAGCGGTCGCCGCTAATAACATGATCAAAAATTAAAAAAAAAAAATTAAAAACAATTAGCGGTGACAAATTCTTGAATAGCGACAACCCCCAAAGTCGCTGTTGATAAGGGGTCATTAGTGGCAACTATGAGGTCGCCACTAATGAGAAGAGAAAAATTAAAAAATTAAAAATTAAAAGCTAATTAGCGGCGACTAAATGTTGCCGCTATTCAGTCCTGAATAGTGGCGACCCCCAAAGTCGTCGCTGATGAGGGGTCATTAGCGGCGACTATATATGGGGTCGCCACTATTGAGAAGAGAAAAAAAAATAATAATAATAATAAATTAAAAGGTCAATAGCGGCGACGGAATGTCGCCGTTATTCTGTCCTGAATAGCGGAGACCCCAAATGTCGCCGCTAATGAGGGCTCATTAGCGGCGACTATGGGGTCGCCGCTATTGAGAAGAGAAAAAAAAAAAAATAATAAATTGTTGCACTAAAGGACTCAATTGATGGTAAGTAATTTCAATCCTATTGTCACTCACTTGTTGGTGGAAGTACTGTGAAATGTAGTGAGCGGGAGGCTTGCATGGAGTTATAAGGATGAGAAGAATGTGAATTGGAGTGTTTGGCTTTTGATTATAGTTGTTTGGTGATTTAAAAATAATGTCTTGCGAGAGTATATAACTATCAATATGCCAAACTTTCTATGATCTATCCCTTCTTATGGCAAGCATATGGTTGTCTTTTTATGCCAAACTACATGTCTGTTTCTATCAAAATATAGTTAACTTCTTTTCTTTTTCTTTTCTTGATTTTCTTAGTGTTTGTTTTTGATTGTGGTAATTAAGGCTGAGTGTTTTTTTTTTTTTTTTTTTTTGGGTTAAAATTAAGTTATATATGAATAAGAGCCACAGGTTGTTGCTGGAGTGGGTACTAATATTTGCTGTTGCTGGTAAATTAACTATGATAACTGCAAAGTTTTGTTGTAAAAATTCAAATTCAAATTCAAATTCAAGATGGATTTTTATTTTTCCTTTTGTTCTATTGAAATCAGATTTACATAGCATCTTTCTCTATTGGATTGGGATCAGTCCCTTGGTTGATCATGTCAGAGGTAACTTTCAACATTTCAAAGTGAATTTGTGCAAATCTTAGACAGCTTAGGACTCTATAGTGTTCCCATTTCTTCTTTTTTATCATCTTGGATACCAAAAAGAGAGCGAAGAAATCATTGGGTTTATATGTAACTTGTTCTCTCCCAGATTTGTCGAAAGCACTGCTACTCAATAGGCTAATTTTATTTGTTGAAAATTGGAAGGCTTTTTTACTTATTTAAGTGTAAAGTTTTCAATTTAAGCTATGGTTTGGGCTTGAATCTCCTCACTTTTGCAAATGAAAAACAGTGATGCAGGTTTTTTCTTGGATTCATAAATTTAATTCTCCTTGTTGCTCAGCTTGAAAGGGAAATAAAAGATATTATTTGTTAAATGCTATTGCATGAAGTTGATTATTACTACTACTTGTGCATATTTCTGATTCATTTTGGTTGGTGATGCTGCTCTGTACATTGCTCAATTAAATGAAATTACTTAAAACATTTTTATTTGGATGTGTGGACTATAATCACTATTCCATAGAAATTGATTTTTAAATGCAGAATTTTACTTGGGAATTTGAGCTCTAGAGTTATTAGAATATAGAATCCTACAACAACTTCTTGTTGAATTTGGTGATTGCTGTCTTATGGTTGAGATAAAACAATGCCCATACTTTTGGCCTAATCATAAGATTTTATAGTGTTGGGTTATTTTCTTTTGATCCCTAATTTTTTGCCCGATTGTTTCTTTTAATGGTTTGAGAGTGATAGTGTATTCTTCCTCGTGTCACTTAAGCTTGATCCTTTTGATTAGTGTGTTCCATGAACATTATTTTGATTTCCTATAATTTATATATAATAAAAGCTTTTTTTTTTTTTTTTTTTTTCATTTGCTCATATCATTTGATTTTTTTTTTAAAATTCTTTTTTTAAAAAAAAAAAAAAAATTCTCATATCATTAGCGCCATGTCGCCGCTATTGATCTTTTTAATTTTTTTTAAAATTTTTCTTGCTTCATTAGCAGCGACTCAAGGTCGCCACTAATGATAGCCCATTAGTGGCAACCAAGAAGTCGCCGCTAATGGCGACAATGGGCTATCATTAGCGGCAACCCATGGCCCATTTTAAACTATTTTGCGGCGACAAAAAAAGAAGGAAGAAAAAAGTCATTAGCAGCGAGAAAAAGTCACCACTAATGAAGGGTCATTAGTGGCGACCCTAATAGTCACCGCTATTTAGCATTAGTGGCCGATTACTTGCAGCCACTTAATAGCGGCTACTTATCGCCACTATTTGTAAATAGCGTCCACTTTTACCTCATTAGCGGCGACTTTGTGTCGCCGCTAATGACCATTTTTTTTTTTTTTTTTTTTTTGTAGTGAAATTAGGGATTTGATGAATATTAGATTAGCCTAATTTTAGGGATTTGATTATGATTTGATCATTTACATTTATGTGTAAGCTCTATAAATAGAGCATTATGTCATTCAATAAAAGCGTAATGTAGCCCTTATGGCTTTATCTGTGGACGTAGGTCATTGACCAAACTATGTAAAATCTTTTGTGTCTCTTTTATTTTAATTTCGCTGTTATTTTATTTTTCCTTTTGATTATGAATTTCTTCATGGTATCAAAGCCTACCACAGGATGAATGAGGTCCACACTACTTTCTCCGTGATAAGGACTAGAAAAAATACTAGCCTGCACGTACGTGAGGGAGGGTGTTGAGGAATAATCACACATTGCTTGTGGACAAGATCATGGGCATGTTTATAAGGAATGAACAACTCTATCTTATTAAATCGGTTTTATGAGATGAGTTAGGCCCACAATTTTCTTTAATTTTGGGCATGTTTATAGGAAATGCGCAACCCTCTCTTATTGAATCGGTTTTATGAGATGAGTTAGACCCACGATTTTCTTCATGGTATCAAAGCGAATTGGCTAACGCCAATTATTTGAGCTTAGATTTTAATTTTGTATTCCATATCTTCCTTTTCAATTGATTTCAAAAACCGTCATGCTTTTGATTTCCTTTTGAGTTTGTGAAAAAAAAAAAAAAGAAAAAGGAGAGAAAAGAAAAGAAAAGAAAAAGAAGAAGAAGAAGAAGGAGAAGGAGATTGTCGTCACTCGTCATTCAATTCAGAGCACCGCGTCGAGCCACACCCACGAAGTGCAGCGGTGTGACCACCCGGCGCCTTCACCACCTATGTGTGACTTCCAGCCATCCACAGCCTAGATTCGGCGGATCCTTCTCCTCCGATCGTCCATCGTCATTTCCTCTGACCATCCTTGGCCAATCGCAGGTAGCGTTTCTCCAGCCATCCACGGTCTAGCGCCGACGTCCGTCGTTCTTAGCGCTGTTCGCTGCCATCTGCAGCCACAAGAATCCACACAGCAATAGATCCGACATCCAAGCCTTGGAGCTCCGGTGCCTCTGCGAGGCCTAGACTCGTACAGTCTCATCCCTGTCCGTTCCACAACCAAACGTCCGGCGATCTGCAGCCACAACAAGCTAGAGTAGAAGGGTGCTGTGTGCTCTGTAAATTGGAAGAAGAAATTGAAGAGGAAGAAGGGTGTTTGGCAATAGGTTTACTTCTTATGAGTATATATTCCTATTCTGGTTTAGTAATAGGCTATTCTGGTTCAAGTTCCAATTTGGGTTCTAATTGGTTATGGGAATAAGGTATCCTTATCCTAGTTTATGTAATCGATAATAGGATATTATTGGAGAAAAAAAAAACAAAAATACAAAATTAAACAAAAAAAATCAAAATCAAAATAAATAAATAAAATTCAAAAGAGGCCAAGTTGCCCATCCATTGACCCATAGTTGGGGTACTTTTTCTTGGCTTTGTGTTATTGTTTAAAACCCAGGTCATTTTAGCCCAAAGTTGGCCCTTTTATTATTATTATTATTATTATTATTGGGTCTGTGGTATTGTTTAAAACCCAGGCCTAGCTTTTGTGGTATTGTTTAAAATACATTTTACCTCATGAACTATCTACTCATTTGCACTTTGACCTCCAATGTTTAAAAAGTGACACTTGAGTACCCCTAAATTTTCAAATTGTTGCAATTCGACCATTCTGACTTTTTTTTTTTTTTTCCTCCCAAAATGCCCCCATCCCAAGTTAAAAAAAAAAAAAATTAAAAATTAAAAATTAAAAATTAAGGGGTGTCAGGTCTGGGGTGGCTAGGCCCAACTGGGGTGGCTAGTCACCCCTTAATTTTTTTTTTTTTTTTTTTTTTTTTTTTTTAAAAAAAAAAAACTTGGGATGTGGGCATTTTGGGAAAAAAAGAGAGTTAGAATGGTCGAATTGCAACAATTTGAAAGTTTGAGGGGGGTTAAATGTCACTATTTAAACATTAGAGGTCAAAGTGCAAATGTGTGGATAGTTTAGGGGGGTAAAATGTATTTTCTCAAAAAAAAAAGAAAAAAAAAAGAAGGAAAAGTCAAACTACTCAAGGTATCAGGATCTTCCACCTTGAGTTTGAAGGAGGATGTTAGAATACATTTGAATGACTCGAAAATTAGGGATTTGATGAAGATTGATGAAGATTAGATTAACCTAATTTTAGGGATTTGATTATGATTTCATCATCATAAATTAGGGGATTTGATTTCAATTACATTTATGTGTAAGTTCTAAAAATAGAGCATTCTGTATTATAAACAATCATTCAATAAAAACGTAATGTAGTCCTTAAGGTTTTATCTGTGGGCGTAGGCCATTAACTGAACCACATAAAATCTTTTGTGTCTCTTTTATTTTAATTCTGCTACTATTTTATTTTTCCATTTGATGATGAATTTTTTCAGCTCACACGTGAGAGAGAGTGTTAAAGTATTGATTAAGTGATAAAATTTACCTATTTTTATAAGCTTAAGCTTTTGGAACAACCGGTAATTTATCTTGGTATCAGAGCCAAAGGTCCTACGATCGAACCTTGACTCCGTCAATTTTGGGCCTCACCTATTAAAATAGAGTTTTTACCTCTTTCTATCAGCTGGATAACTGCTTCTTGTTTATGCCTAGTGTTGAATATGAACTATTTCCATTTCCCACATCGACTACAACATAAAACCAAAAATGAGGACCCCTGCTAATAAAGGTATTGTACCCAAATGGATGCCACAATTAGCCGTGTGGTGAACTATTCTTTCGCCTTTTACTAAAGAATACCTTGAACTCGTCACCTTCTGTCTAACAAAATAAATGCTAAAGTTAATTAAACTTTAATTCCTCAATGAACTGGAAAGAGAAAATAAATTATCATTAACTTTAGCATTTATTTTATATGACAGTTGGCATATTGTGGATAGTTAAATTGAAATCATGACTAAGATTTAATAATAAGAGAATCTCAAATTAAAAAAAAAAAAAAAAAAAAAAAAAAACTGAGGGAATCCTGATCCAATTTTTGGAGGGGTTGATTTCGACCACATTACAAGTCCAGTTAAAGCTAGGGTGTGATTCAACGCTCATGATTTGGCCATCAAGCCATTAATCCACTGATCATCTTATTGGTAAAAAGGATTTTAGCATTGACCCAGTAAAAAAGAAGGACAAAAAAATTAAAATACCAATAATATTATCTAGTATTTAACATGGGGGACTGTGACTGTAATTACCATTAAAAAAAAAAATCATCCTTGACAAAATTAGTCTCAAGACTCTCAATGATTTACTTAATTTGTAATTAATTAGCATTTTGTGGTATCAAAATGAACTAAATTTATTTTTAGTTGTTCATGATCAAACAACTAATTAAGGATTGGTATGATGTTATGATTCTAAGTGACTCACATGGCCTAAATACAAAAATAAACCCTCCAATTGAAATACTAATAAGCTATATAATTAAATAAGTTAGACTATTTTTCAAATGCTTGCATATTGCTTTTAGAATTTTTTGACAATACCCCTAACAGTTGCTTTTACAAAAATATATAAGTTGATTTTTTTAATATTTCATATTTATACAAAAATAGTATATTATTATTTTAAAATTAGAAAGCCTCATTATAAATTTTTGGCTTAGACCTAGCTCAACTTTCACTTAGCTATGGCTTTGGTTAATCGAGTAATTCAAACCCTAACAAGTTGGTTGAAGCATGGCACTGATGACGGGCGTTAAGTGCTGACCTTGGTGGCTTGTGGGAATGGCGAAGAGGTGAAAATAGTGTATGATCGATTCACGTGTTTTTACTTTTTACATAGTGATCGAATATTAATCCGGGTAAAAATAATTCCGATGTAGTAAATAAACATATATAGAGCGACGCACGTGTTTTACATGGTTAATCAAGTAATATTTAATTCAAACCCCGACAAGAACACGTATCGATGATGGGCGACCGTGGTCCCTTGCGAGACGAGGTGAAACAAGTTCCCATGCAAATTATGCAATCACGTGTTTAATTTACGTGATCGCATAATTTGCATGTGATACTGTGATAGCCAACAACAAGTGAAAATGCCACGGCTCTAGTTTCGAGGGTCCTGAAACTTCTGTTGGACAAAGATAGACGACAATCGAATACAAAAGATGCAAAAAACCAACAACCGTCGACTTAGAGGACCGGTCTTTACTGGTGCGCCATCTTAAATACAGTACAGTACAGTCTAGCAGTACAATCTTGAAAGAATATATCACTGTGCATGACAGCTTCCTTTCCCTATTGAGCATGCAAACAATTCTTTCTTTTCTAGTATATATATAGGTTGCTCAACGTTAAGTCTATCACCACAGCCTTAATCGATTAATCGATTGCTCAAGAGAGAAAGATAGAGAGAGCGAGAGAGATGGAAGAAAAACACAGAGAGACAAAATGGTGCGAAGAAAAAGAACAGGCGGAAGCGAGTATCTGGAAATACGTTTTCGGATTCACAGAAATGGCGGTAGTGAAATGTGCCATTGAGCTTGGGATAGCTGATGTCATTGAAAGCCATGAAAGTCCCATGACACTATCCGAGTTATCATCAGCTCTAGCATGCGCTTCGTCTCCCCTTTACCGCATAATGAGGTTTTTAATGCACCGGGGAATATTCAAAGAGGAACTCATGGCCCATGGCTCCCCAGGTTATGCACAAACGGCTCTATCTCGTCGTTTGATGAGATATGGAGAGCATAGCATGGCTGCTTTCATTATGCTAAACAGCAGCCCAATGGTGACAACATCATTGCATTGTCTCAGTGCCCGTGTTTTAGCCAATGAGACTTCACCATTTGAGGTGGCTCATGGCGAAGATGCATGGAGCTTTTTGGAAGCAAATCCTGCTCAGAGCCAACTCGTCAATGAAGCAATGGCTTCTGATGCCAGGGTGGTCGTGCCTGCAATAATTCACAATTGTTCGGAGGTATTTGATGGGCTTGGCAGTCTGGTGGATGTGGGCGGGGGCAATGGAACGACTTTGCAGATGTTGGTGAAGGCATTCCCATGGCTTCGAGGCATCCACTTTGATCTTCCTCATGTTGTCTCCAATGCGGCGGCGTTCCACGGAGTTGAACGTGTTGGGGGTGACATGTTTCAAAGTGTTCCAAAGGCCGATGCGGCTTTCCTAATGGTAAGTACTATGGGCCCACACCGACCGTAAGAAAATAAAAGACCTTTAAATTATGCCTTTTTTTTATTTTTATAAATTATATGTATTGCTTAAATAAATAAATAACCTTTGTGAATTGCATGCGCGTAGTGGATTCTGCATGACTGGGGTGACAAGGAGTGCATCCAAATCCTTAAGAAATGCAGAGAAGCAATTTCAGAGGAGAAAGGAAAGGTAATAATTGTTGAGGCTGTGATTGAAGAAGAAGGGAAAATGGACGAGCTAAGTGATGCGAGGTTGGCGCTGGACATGGCGATGATGGCTCATACAGACGCGGGAAAGGAAAGGACATTGAAGGAGTGGGAATTTCTTCTTGAAAAGGCTGGATTTGCAAGATATACCGTGAAATCCATTCATGCTGTGCAATCTGTTATTGAGGCATTTCCCTAGCTTAGTTATATATGTAGCATTTCACAAAGGCACGTGGATGCAATCTGTTATTGAGGCCTTTTTTCTTTCTTTCTTACTTTTGTGTAATAATATGTCTTGCTACTACTACTAGAAGTAGGGCCAGCTCAATTGATCATTAAGATGTTTGATTGCCTATAAAATAATAACATATTCGATTAAGGCCTTAAGAAAATCATACGGTTTTTCCGGATCCTTCTTTCTTGATAATTAAGCATGACTTCCACTAGTGATGACAATTTCTAAATTGTCTCTATCAAATGTCAACAACCACTACCAAAAGGTCACTAATAGAGTGGTGCACGACGTGCTAATAGCGACGTGGTTGACACGTAAAAAATTGAAAAGTCACTAATGGTAATTAGTGACGTCTGGAATTGACCACACATCACTAAATGGTGACATATTAAATTCCACACATCACCACCTAAAGGTGACATGTCAAGATTGGCAATGTCACCAAAATTGGTGACGTTAGAACAGTAAAAAAAAATGTCATTAAAGTGGTTTTTTTTTTTTTTTTTTCCCCGAATTTTATTTTATTTTATTTTTTCAGTTTGTTCAGATCTTTATTTATTTTTAATTTAATTTTTGATTTTTTGATATCTTCTTTTTTTTCTTCTTCTTCCTCGTATCGTCATTTTTTTCTCTCCCTCTTCTTCAAAATGGCACGTCACCAAAAATGATGATGTGTTACTGTTCACAATAGCCATGGTGACACATGAACAGTAAAAAAGGTCATTAAATTTTTTTTCCCAAAATTTTTTTATTTATTTTTTTTTCAGATTTTTTTTTTTCTTCCTCAGATCTTCATTTTTTTCTGTCCCTCATATCTTTCTTTCCTCTTTTGTTTCAGTGTGAACTGAAAGACAAGGAGAAAGAAGGAATTTGGGAGAAGAAAGCTGAAAGGAGAAGGAGAAAAGAAAGAAAAGAAGAGAGAAGCTAAAGTAGGCCGTGTCGGCAGGTGAGGAGGAAAAAAAAAAAAAAAATAGAAGGAGGTGGAGGATCAGGATCTACTGAAATTTCAGATTTAGGCCATCCATTTTTCATCCAATGGCTATTGTTTTGCCACAAGTCCCACTATTATTAAAAAAAATAAAATAATACACATTTATTAGTTTATTAGTAGTGGGACACGTAGCAGAACAATGACCCTTAGATAAAAAATGGATGGCAAAAATCTGAAATTTCAGAAATTGAAATTTACCTAAGAATTTCAGTGGATCCAGATCCTCAAAGTTATATAAGTTTAAAATATTAGTTTTTAAAATTTTTAAATTCAAAACATGAAATTAGTGACGTCGGAATAGTAGCATGTCACTAATTAGTGATGTGCCACTGTTTACACGTCACTAATTACTTATATAAGTTTAAAATATTTAAAATAATAGTTTTTAAAATTTTAAATTCAGAATTTGTAACTAGTGACTTGTGAACAGTAACACATCACTAATTAAAATTAATTTTTTTTTCCTCCACTTTCCTTTAAACAAGAAAGATAATTAAAAAAAAAAAAAATTAACATTCAATTAGTGACGTGTGAACATTCACGCGCCACTAATCACCAATTAAATTTTAATTTGAAACTTGTTTCCCCCTTTCTTTTAAAAAGAATTATTTATTTATTTATTTTAATAGTGACTTGTGAACTTTCACACGTCACTAATTGAATTTTAATTTCTTTTTTCCTCTTTCCTTTAAAGAAGAAAGAAAAAATGAAAAATAAAATTCAATTAGTGACATGTGGATATTAACATGTCACTAGTTTTGTTTATTTTTTATTTTTTATTTTTTAGTGACATTTTACTCTTTGCACGTCACTAATTAATTATTATTCTTTATTTTTTTCACCTAGCTCTTTCCTTTAAACAAGAAAGAAAGAAAAAATAAAATAAAATAAAATAACATTCAATTAGTGACTTTTGACCATTCACACGTCACTAATCACTAATTAAATTTTAATTTGAAACTTGTTTCCCTAAAGAAAGAAAAAATTAACAAAAAAAAAAAAAAAAATAGTGACGTGTGAACATTCAAACATCATTAATTGAATTTTAATTTGTTTTGTCCTCTTTCCTTTAAAGAAGAAAGAAAAAATGAAAAATAAAAAAATAAATAAAATTCAATTAGTGACATGTTAATATTGACATGTCACTATTATTATTATTATTATTATTATTATTATTATTTTTTAGTGACGTTTTACTCTTGTCACATCACCATTTGGTGATGTTTTGAACACCAAGGTACTAGCTTTTTTGGGTCGTAACTAAGAGTCATGATTCATAGCACGCCTGGCGTGCTTCAACAGTGAAGCACGCTTGGCTAAATTTTTTTTTTTTTTTTCAAAAAAATTAAAATAATAAAATAATAATAATAAAAAAATCACGGCCGGCATGCTTCACTGTTGAAGCACGCCGGGCGTGCTCAATATCTTTACCCCGTAACTAAATATTCCCAACCCCCTATAGTAATTAGGGCTTTGGTAGACGATATTAATGAGTCATAACAATTTAATTTTTTAAATTTGTTTTTCTTAAAAAATATGGTTTACTAGTTGAGGGGTTGGCGACTTGGTGTGATGCGTTCAAATCCCAACAAGGCTGGCCACCCCTGGGTTATTATTAAGTTAAATTTCAGAAGAAAATATTCAATTTTTAAGGGAGACAAAATAAAATTCAGTGTTGTAAACTATTGGGATATTTACAGAACGGTTTGGTGATTTTAAAGGTCTTAAGGAATGATTATAATTTGACTATTAATTATATGCAATATTGTGTATGCAAAAGAAATATGATATTGAACTATGTAAGGTACGTATACTTTAGGGACTAAAAGAGAGTTATAAGTACATATTTACTGTCCTTTTTTCTCCTCTCTCCCGTATTGATTAGGAAAAATAAAAAAATAAAAAAAAAATACAAATTTACTGACAACACTTACAAATTTTACATATTACCAAAGCCTTATTTTAACCTTTTGCCTTAAACCGATTTTCATTGAACTATATAGCGTTGTTCAATTAAGTAATTCGAACCTCAATATGGACATGTACATTTTTTTATTTTTTGAGCAAAAAATGGTAGGCTAGGAAGATGAATTGTACGTGATTATACCTGAGCGTGACTATAATAACATCTACCTGCTGGAGCCGCAAAAAAATTGGATAGACTATGAGAACTACAAGCGTTCTCTCAAGTCCAACTGAATTATAGCCTAATTAATTTAGTCCTATCAAAGTATTAATAAAAATCTAAAACCATTAATACTAATTAAGCATCTGTTAAAAATTATTTATTACAAAGATTCAAACCCAACCTAACTACTTCAAAATTTCTTTCAACACCGTACCTTTAAATTTGGTATGGACATGTAACTTGGAGTGGTTGACGCTTGGCAGTATGCCAGTACTGATCATGGGCGCGCGTTGGGTGCTGACTGCCGACACCGGGGGGGGGGGGGGTGGGGGTTGCTGGGGTGTTGTGTGTCTTTTGGGGATGGGCGAAGAGGTGTCAGCATGTGATGTTTTCAACTTTGAAAATAGTCTATGATTCACGTGTTTTTATAGCGAGGCACGTGTTTTACCTGATTGCAAGTGAACATGCTTGCACAGTTGCACAGCTCTACTTTCGAGGGTCCTGTAACACCTCTACAATCTTGAAACAATTATATTGATCAACAAAGATTCATTTGTTCTCTGACCGGTCTTTATTGGTGGACTAATGTAGTCCCACGTAGGACCCAACCTATTTCTGTCAATTTATGGTGGACTCCTATCATGGACTATCTTCAATAAAAGGAAATTAAAACAAAAATTATAGCAGTACAATCTTGAAAGAATTATTGTGCATGATGACAGCTTCATCTCTTATTGCGAAAACAATTCTCTTTCTCGTATATATATATATAGATTGATCAACCTCAAGTGTATCACCTCAGCCTTAAGCGATTAATAGATTGCTCAAGAGACGAAAGAGAGAGAGAGAGAGAGAGAGAGAGAGTTGGTGGGGGTTGATACTTGTAGTGTCATTGTTCTTTAGTTTTTACTAAAGAGAATTCTGTAGTTGTTTGTTTGTTATCCAAAAAGAGAGAGAGAGAGAGAGATGGAAGAAACACAAAGAGAGACAAAATGGTGCGAAGAAGAAGAACTGGCAGAAGTGAGTATTTGGAAATACGTCTTCGGATTCACAGAAATGGCGGTAGTGAAGTGTGCCATTGAGCTTGGGATAGCCGATGTTATTGAAAGCCATGGAAGTCCCATGACACTATCCGAGTTGTCATTAGCTCTAGCATGTACTTCATCTCCCCTTTACCGCATAATGAGGTTTCTAATGCACCGGGGAATATTCAAAGAGGAACTCACCGCCCATGGCTCCCCAGGTTATGCACAAACGATCCTGTCTCGCCGTTTGATGAGATATGGAGAGCACAGCATGGCTGCTTTCATTATGCTAAATAGTAGCCCAATGGTGATGTCATCATTGCACTGTCTCAGTGCTCGTATTCTAGCCAATGAGACTTCACCATTTGAGGTGGCTCATGGCAAAGATGCATGGAGCTTTTTAGAAGCAAATCCTGCTCAAAGCCAACTCGTCAATGAAGCAATGGCTTCTGATGCCAAGATGACCGTGCCTGCAATAATTCACGATTGTCCAGAGGTATTTGATGGGCTTGGCAGTTTGGTCGATGTGGGTGGGGGCAATGGAACGACTTTGCAGATGTTGGTGAAGGCATTCCCATGGCTTCGAGGCATCCACTTTGATCTTCCTCATGTTGTCTCTAATGCGGCAGAGTTCGATGGTGTTGAACGTGTTGGGGGTGACATGTTTCAAAGTGTTCCAAAGGCCGATGCGGCTTTCCTAATGGTAAGTGCTATGGTCCCACACCGACTGTAAGAAAATAAAAGACCTTTAATTATACGTATTTTTTTTTTATATAAATTATATGTATTGATCATATATGTATTGCTTAATTAAATAAATAAATAACCTTTGTGAATTACATGCGCGCAGTGGATTCTGCATGATTGGGGTGACAAGGAGTGCGTTCAAATCCTTAAGAAATGCAGAGAAGCAATTTCAGAGGAGAAAGGAAAGGTAATAATTGTTGAGGCTGTGATTGAAGAAGAAGGGAAAATGGACGAGCTAAGTGATGCGAGGTTGGCGCTGGACATGGCGATGATGGCTCATACAAATGCCGGCAAAGAAAGGACATTGAAGGAATGGAAATTTCTTCTTGAAAAGGCTGGATTTACAAGATATACAGTGAAATCCATTCATGCTGTGCAATCTGTTATTGAGGCCTTTCCTTAGTTTAGTTATGTTGCATTTCCCGAAGGCACGTGGATGGATCTCTTGTCCTAATTGGAATTTTTTTTTCTTTCTTTCTTTTGTGGAATAATGGCTACTACTGCAAGTAGGGCCAACTCAATTGATTAAGATGTTTGATTGCATAGATCGAAAGTAATAACATATTTGATTAAGGCCTTAAGAAATAGAGATCCCTATGAAATACGATATATTTGTTAATGTATTGATTAAATCTTTTGGATTAAGATTTAAGTGGTGATTTAACTAAGTAATTAATTGTTTTATAGGTCAGTAGTTCAAATATGGTTGTTTGAAGGAATGCTTAGGAAATTAAACATTTACATTTAAACTACAAATTAACCAAGCAAGACAATTGATGCACCTTTCTTTTTAATTTAAGCATCGTGATTCTAGTATATAGATAATGTTTCTATGCACAAATTCCATTAAGCGCGGCATGGGTATTCAAATGTTTTGATGAATATAGAAGATACAATTCCCACATCTACTAGAAGATAAAACGCGGAGTGGGACTATGCCTATATAATATGTTGTAAACTATTCATCTAACTCATAGAGCCTCGCAGTGAGCACAGAGCGAACTATTCTTTCGCCTTTTACTAAAGAATACCGTGTGCTCGCTGCTCATAGTGGCATACACCAATTTTTAAAGGGGCTGATCAATATATTTCTGCCCCTATACAAGTAGTTTAATTTTGGATGTGGCTCTCTCTCTCTCTCTCTATATTTTATATTGTGAAAGAAAGTTTTTATTTTAGGTTAATTAATAATATTATATGAAATATTTTATGATTTTTAAAATGGTATGCAAACAAACAGCAAAAAATAAATATATAAATCCATTGAAAACTAATAATTTAATGTTGCACGAATTTACACACTTGGCTTTTCATTGTGCGTTGATTCTATCTTGAATAACAGGCTCCTCTCCTTGTGTGAATGTATCAAAAATAGATAATAGGACAGAAAGTTTGAAGTAAATTTTTTTCGACCTACTATAATAAGTATGAAGTATCATATTTCACATGTTTTTTTAACATTTTTAACAATTACTTATTATCATTTTACTAATCTAGGAACCCAAATATTGATTTTTGGAAAATGGTCCTCTTTATTTCAATGAAATTGTGAATATCCCGTTAGTGTATTTTAGATGGGTAAAATTGACCAAAAAATTAAAAAGACAATTTAACCCTTCTAAAAAACACTAACTGGATTCTCTCCATTTTATTTGAAATGAAGTCACTACAAAATATCATTTTTTTTCCTGACCAGAGTTTTCTGACGTGTCATGTGTCTGACACGTCAAAAAACTTTTTTGACGTGCCGTTTCTGATGACTTGTGTTGAAGGTGAAAAACATAGGAGTTAGTAAATTTTTTTTACTGACGTACTACTGTTTGACACGTTAAAATTTACTGACGTGTCAAAATTGAGACGTCAGTAAATTTTTTAAAAATTATTAAAAAATAATAATTTTTCTTTTTTTAAATTTTTTTTGGAATTTTTTTTTTTCAATTAAAAAATATATATTTTTTAAAATTTTTTTCACCAATTTGTCGTTTCTCCAGTCCTCTCCCTCTCTTCTTTTCTCCATTTTCAAAAACTCAAATCCAAAAAATCTTCAAAAAATCAAAAACCCAAATAAAAAAATCAACCTGAAAAATCAAAAACCCAAAAAATCTTCAAAAACCCAAAAAATCTTCTTATCTTCTCCTTTTTTTTTTTTCTTCTTCTTCTTCTGCTTTTCTTCTGCTGCCGTGCAGAGAGATTGAAAGAAAAGAGGGAGTTAGCCATGCAGAGAGAAGAGGGAGATTGAGAAAGGGAAAGAAGATCTGGAAAGAAAAGAAAATCTGAAAAGAATAAATAATAAAAGAGGGAAAGAAGAGGGAAAAAATTGAATGTCCAGCTCATTTTTTTAGTGGTGTGTTAGCATTTTACCACGTCAGAAATTTGTGACGTGGTAAACTAGCACGTTAGAAATTTCTGACGTGCTAGTTTACCACGTCAGAAATTTCTGACGTGTTAAAAAACCACGTCAGAAAAATATTTACTGACATGGCATTTTTTGCTATGTCAATAATGAGTGACGTGGCTAGCTTGGAGAAAATTTGTGTCCAAAATAATATATTTTCTGGTGCAATGGTTAATGATTAAAGCATTTTAACCCTGTGCATCGATATATATATATATATATATATATATATATATATATATATATATATATTATTATTATTATTATATGCCCCATATAGTATACAAGTGTTTTTTTTTTAACATATTAGTTTGGAAGAAATTTTTAATAAACTAACTTTTAAAAGTATATGTGAACACATGATTTTTAATAGTTTGTACTTTTCACATGTTTTTTTAATAGCTTAAATGATATATGTTGCTTTAGTGGTTGATAGGAGCTTGTATCTACAAACTAGTTTATAGAAAATTTGTGTATAGAAGTTTCGGTTCGGTCTCGGCGGGTCCTAGCTGGGTTCTGACGGTAGTTCGATAAAGTCTTGGCAGGTTCCGACGATATCTCGGCTAGGCCTGTCGATTTGTGAATAAGATGTTCAAATTCGAAAAATAGTTTATGGTTTTCAAAAATGAAAACCATTTTACATAAATTAAAGAAACTTTTTCGGTCAAACCGAAAATATTTTTGGTTGACTATTATTTTCTGACACACCGAACACTCGAAAATACAAAAATAATTTTTCAAAACTTATTTTACACCGAAACAGAGCCCGAGAGAAATTGAATGAAAACGAAAATTGTGTGATCTTTATGACCTTCTTCTCTACTTATAGAATGCAATATAACTCTTTGCCATTTGCCAAAAATTATATTGTTTCTCTTTTATAACTTTCACAGAACTCATTACACACCTACAAATACAATTTCCTTACATGATCAAAATCTGCCAAATAACCAACAATTACAAACGCCACAGCTCCTCGGGACCCTTCGAAGTTGTTGGCTTATTTGACAGATTTATTGGATGCGACGCTTCCTTTTATATTGAGAATTTGGGTATCTCTGTCGGCCAAATACTTAATATATTTATGCAACAGGACCTTCGAATCTCTCTGTCAATTATCATCATTTGGGGGTTTTGGTAATCAATATCTGACAAAGGAATCTGACAAAGGATCTATGTGGTGGGCAGCTAAATCCACTAAATCTAAAAAGCCACACTACTCACGTCTGTGGTATTAGCTAAAAGCATTCAATATTTCAATGGAAACCTTTTGAAATCACTTATATAAATTAAGTAATAAGTAAAAAATTAATATAAGACTTTTGAGACACATACAATTACAACATCGTCACATGGACCAATCCAATATGAATCTTAATTAACCTTTTAAAATGTTAAAGAGAACACATAATTGAAAATAACTTTAGCATAAAACTTTAAGCTAATGGATTACGGTCCACTTAGGTATATTAAATACTTTTTTTATTTTTTTTATTTTAAGAAGAATGCTAGGCTTATAAACACATTTTACAAAAAAAAAAAATTATAAACTGATGTAGCACAACATGATTGGATATAAGATAAATTCAAATTTTGAAAAATCCAATCATATTATGCCAGATCAATTTATAAAAGTTTCTTTTATAAAATGTGTTTGTAAGCTTAGTATTTTCCTTTTCTTAAAGTGGTATACAACACTCACAATAGTCCATTCCCTGCATTCATTAGTTGTCTTTATTATATATATATAGAAAGCAACTTCAGTCGAGGGCCAGTCTTTGGCTGAATTATCATAAAAGTTAAATGAGAAAAGAAAAGAAGAAGAAAAAAAAAATTACAAGTGATATCGTGAAAGAATCTCTGTGATAGTGATAGCTTCGCTTCCTAATGCGCGGCAACTATTCATTCTTGTATATATGAAGCTCTGACCTGAAATGCAAGGCTAAAATAGCTAGATTTCTTAAACTGATCAGAGATGGAAGAAACACAAAGAGAAGCAACATGGCAAGAGGAAGAGGAACAAGCGGAAGTGGCTATCTGGAAATACGCATTCGGGTTCACTGAAATGGCGGTAGTGAAGTGTGCTATTGAACTTGGGATAGCCGATGCCATTGAAAGCCATGGAAACCCGATGGCATTATCCAAGTTGTCGTCAGCTCTAGCATGCGCTCCATCCCCCCTCTACCGCATCATGAGGTTTCTAATGCACCGCGGAATATTCAGAGAGGAACTCACCACCGCCCATGGCTCCCCAGGTTATGCACAAACGGCTCTGTCACGCCGTTTGATGAGACATGGAGAACGTAGCATGGTGGCTTTGATTTTACTAGAAAGTAGCCCAGTGATGCTGGCACCATGGCACAGTCTGAGCGCCCGTGTTCTAGCCAATGAGACTTCGCCATTTGATGCGACTCATGGCGAAGATATATGGAGCTATGCTGCAGAGAATCCCGCTCACAGCCAGCTTATCAATGAGGCAATGGCTTGTGATGCTAGGTTGGCGGTGCCTGCCATGATTCACGATTGCCCAGAAGTATTTGATGGGCTTGGCAGTTTGGTGGATGTGGGTGGGGGCAACGGAACCACTTTGCAAACGTTGGTGAAGGCATTCCCATGGCTTCGAGGCATCAACTTTGATCTTCCTCATGTTGTCTCGGTTGCGACAGAGTCCATCGGAGTTGAACATGTCGGGGGTGACATGTTTTTAAGTGTTCCAAAGGCTGATGCTGTTTTCCTAAAGGTAAATTAGTATATGATCATTTAAGTGATAATTAGGAAGCCCAAAAGAAGAAGGCATGTTTGGGTAATGAATTAATTAATTTGGCTTGTGATCAATTGCAGTCGGTTCTCCATGATTGGGGAGACAAGGAATGCATCCAAATCCTTAAGAAATGCAGAGAAGCCATTCCAGAGGATAAAGGGAAGGTAATAATTGTTGAAGCAGTGATTGAAGAAGCAGAAACGGACAAGCTAACTGATGTGAGGCTGGCTCTAGACATGATCATGATGGCCCATACTAATACTGGCAAAGAGAGGACCTTCAAGGAGTGGGGATTTGTTCTTGGCAAGGCTGGATTTTGTCGATACACAGTGAAACCCATTCGTGCTGTGCAATCTGTCATTGAGGCTTTTCCGTAATATATATATATATATATATATATATATATATATATATATATATATATATAGTGCATGGATTTCTAGTCCTATATAATATAAGTTTGTAATTTTCTTTCTGTAACGTTGTACAAGACAGGTTGTTTGATGTAGCTTGCTTCGCTTTGAGTGCAATTTAAGATTATGGTTTCCTCTAGAAGCAAAAACCTCTCTTCTCTCTCCTGTCTCAAACGCAGCCGACTAAGCTTGAGGAGAAGAGACCTGGTTTCCCTCCTCCACCCACCCCCTTCTCATGGTTTTTGTTCCCTTTCTTCATGAGTTTCTCCTTTCGTGAGACAACTCTTTATTCTCTGGAGTTTTCTAGAGAACTATTTATTGACAAGAAACAGCAGCCGCAATGGATCTCTCGCTTCCTCTTTACCATGGATCACCTCCTTCATCGCTTCACCGGCCAGATCTGTGTTGGCTTAAAGAATGGCTTTTTCTAAGTCAGATCTACTTCTTTCCATTAGCCCCTGCCAGACATGCGCCCATCGGCCGTCATCACCGGCGTTCTAGCTTTCCGGCGACCTCCTGTGTGGCTCCTTCCGACAGCCATGCGTCGGGGCGTGGACTGTGCAATGTCCGCCGAAGCTCCCCTTCGTCGCAGCTGCTGTGTTTTGAGTTTTTTCCTGTTATCTTGTGTAACTTTCTATATTTTTCAGCTTTTTCACTTAGTTTTTATCCCGATCTGTTTGGTTTTCAAACTCTTTGTCTGTGGAGTGGATCTATTTTCCTTTTCTTTCTGGTTTCCTTTGGGAAACCTTTTTTCCACAATTACTTATCATCTAAATCTTCATGGCTTTTTAGGAAGACTATTTAGATGTTTGATGGGGGTATTCGTACTCCCGATGGTAGTATCCATCACCAGTATGCGCCGTGGCAAGGGTTTTCTTGGACTGCATTCACATCTTTTTTTTTTTTTTTTTTTTTTTTTTTTTTTTTTTCGTTTATGATCTCATTCCTTTTTTTTGAGATTTGGCCGGTTGGGGTTTACAGTAAACTTGTATTTGTTTTTCTTTTCCTGTTACCTCTGTATTTTCTTTGTTGAATGAAGGAAGGTTTGTTACCCAAAAAAAAAAAAAAAAAAAAAAAGGAAGAAGAAAAGATTATGGAAAGCTCTCTTTGTTAATTTAATTCGTTTTTTGTTTTTTCAAAATATTTAACAAACAATCACTTTGAACAAGTCTTTCCTCTCAATTGGGCTGGTTAAGTTCTCAACTTAATTTATACAAATGACACAAGCATATCCAATCTATAAATATGATATGAATTAGATGAAATTTTTTCAACCCAATTTAAAAGAAATTAAACTCTGTTGTCACTTTTATAGATTGGGTAAAAAATGTTTTTTTTATCCCAATTTAGAAGAAAGCTGTGTCCATTCACTTTTCAAAACACAAAACAAAAAGCTTTTTAGAAAACAAAATACAATAGATCTATTGAGAAAAATTTTCACATCTTCTCATAGGAATATTTTGAGAAAACATGTGTTTATTTTTATAGGATAAAGGATCACTTATTACTTCAAAAAACTATGATAAATAAAAAATAAAAGGTGGTTCCATGGCAATTGGCAATTCATGGCCACTTCCAGGGAGGAGAGGGCAGCTCTCCTACATAACATATACTACAAGAAAGTTACTCATCGGGGGCGACTTATTAGGGGCAACTAAAAAGTCGCCCCTAATAGTTAAGTATTAGCGTCCACATCAAAGTGGACGCTAATAATGGGTCGAAAGGTTGACTATTAGCGTCCACTTTACAGTGGACGCTAATAAGTCGACCCTAATATACACGTGGGAATTATTCAAGGGGCGAAAAAAATTTAAGCGGCAAAAAAAAAACTTTTAGCGTTGACAATAGTCGACGCTGATTAGTATACCAATAGCGTCCACTTAAGTGGACGCTAAAAGATGGGAAAAAAGAAAAAAAAATCAAATAAAAGATCAATAGGGTCGACTTTCAAAGTCAACCCTAAAGAGTACGTAGAAAAATTAAAAAAAAATAAAATAAAATAAAATTGATGACCAATAGCGTCCACTAAAAGTGGACGTTGAAGACCCATTATTAGGGTCGACTTTCAAAAAGTACGTAAAAAAATTAAAAAAAAAAAAAAAATTGATGACCAATAGCGTCCACTAAAAGTGGACGCTCAACATTCATTATTAGGGTTGACTTTGAAAGTCGACCCTAAAGAATACCTAGAAGAATTAAAAAAAATAAAAAAATAAAATTGATGACCATTAGTGGACGCTGAAGACCAATTATTAGAAAGTCGACCCTAAAGAGTACCTAGAAGAATTAAAAAAAATAAAAAAATAAAATTGATGACCAGTAGCGTCCACTTTTAGTGGACACTGAATACCCATTATTAGGGTCGACAGAGTACATAGAAGAATTAAAAAAAAAATTAAAAAAAAAAAATTGATGACCAATAGCATCCACTTTTAGTGGACGCTGAAGATCCATTATTAGGGTCGACTTTCAAAGTCGACCCTAAAGAGTACGTAGAAGAATTAAAAAAAAATAAAAAAATAAAATTGATGACCAATAGCATCTACTAAAAGTGGACGCTGAAGACCCATTATTAGAGTCGACTTTGAAAGTCGACCCTAAAGAGTACGTAGAAGAATTAAAAAAAAATTGATGGCCAATAGAGTCCGCAAAAAGCGGACGCTGAAGACCCATTATTTGGGTCGACTTTCCTAATACTTAAGTATTAGAGTCAACTTTGTCGACCCTGAAGAGTAGGTAGAAAAATAAAATAAAAAATAAAAAAATAAAATTGATGCCCAATAGCGTCCACTAAAATTGTGTATATATCACTGCATTCTTTAAAATTTTTAAATAAAGTGACACAATATGCACCGTTAAATATAACAAAATAAAATTTTAATCGTAAAAGTAAAGCTCTCCCTTTCACTTATTCCATATGTACAATTGTTTCAATATATATATATAGTTTTTTTTTTTTTTAAAAAAAAAAAAAAAAAAAAAAGAGGAAAAATTCTTCTATTTCAATTCCATCCTCCTAAAGAAAGATTTTAATTTGTATATATTTGCCATTTGGTTAGGAGTTCCATTTGGAGGATAAAGTTTTCATTCGGACTAATTTGAAGACTTAATTCCCATTTCATAATTCATATTAAATTTTATAGATCTAATAGTGTATATATATTATATGATGAATATATTGATACCTTACAGAAAGATTTTACACTGTTAAATATAACAAAATAAAATCTAAACCGTAAAATAATTCCTCTCAGTTTTAAGTGAAAATATATTGATACCTTGCAATTCAACAACCGGTCGTGTGCAAATACGGGGTCATTCCCATAAGAAAACACAAAAGCAAGTAAAAAGAAACAAAACTAAAGACAAATAAAAAGATTAACTTAAAACATACTAAACAAAATAAAAAGGGTAAACTATGAGGCACCTCCCATGAACGCTAAGTTTAACGTCTTCAGCCAGACGGTAGTCCTTGCTCACTGTTGTCCAGAAGATGATGCTCCTGCAGATGGTGGTGGCAACCGTCTAAGAATGGACTGCATCAATTCTTCTAAGGTGCCTAGGCGTTTGTCCATCAATTCTTTATTTTCCTGAGCCTCCTTTCTTTGGCCAGCCAACTCTCTCCGAAGGCCCGCTATTTCTTCATTAAGTGAGCGGTTTTGTGCTTCACGAAAAATTGTCGGGGCCTCCTCCTCAGATGCCTCTGGCACAACTACAGGTTCATCTTCGGCCATCGGCTCGGCCTCACTCTCTTCCGCACCAGCTGCTGGTGCTGGACGTACCCGGGGCATTTGGGACAAGCTCTTGTTCCATTGGTGAATGCCAAATACGAGAGTAGTAGTGACTGGCTCATCAGCTGCGGTACCCTTGATGCCTTTCTTTCGAAGGATGTAGGAGATTAAGTATGGGAAAGGCAACCCCCATGAATGTGTGGACTCCGCTCCTCCAACGTGCACCCCATTCCAAAATTTGTGAATTTGGTTCCAAATTATGTCGGGAATTGAGTACCAAGCATTTTTATGGAAGGTGTAGAGTGTTTGAAGAAATTGATCCCGCCTTTGACTTTTGTGCCCCAAGGGAAAAGCATTACGGTGTAATACGGAGTCCACAAACCAAAGTCATTGAGGTAGCTTGGATCGGCTGCCGGCATTATGATGGGCATCGGCATATTGCCCTTTGCACATGTCCTCAATGATTTCCGCCACGTAGAATCTGTCCGGTTGCTCAACGAGTTGTGCGGCTTCTGGAGGGTGCTCATGATTGCATCAAAGGACAGCAGCAATGTCGGCCCGTGTTACTTCAATAGCTTCACCTTTCACTTTCGAAGAGAGGGCAGCCACCCTATTGCAGTCATGAGATAGGTGGGCATAGAACTCGATCACCAATTTTCTGTAGGCAGTGGGGGTGACCGGCTTGAAAAGCTTGTTGAGCTCCCGTTGCTTGAACTCGGTGACCGCCCATTGAGTTGCCTCAAGATTTTGAAAGTCTTTTCGAATGGTGAAGGTGGTCTCAAATAGCAGCTCCCACTCCTCAAAAGTGGGCAGGGGAGAAATGGCTCGGGTATCGGACCCTCGGGAGGATGAAGCTTAAGCTCTTGGCATGATGAGCTTGATTGGGGACTTTTGACGAACACCATGTGTGCACTAGAGATAGCCAAAATTGCAAAACAATGCAACTCCGCTCAAAACCCCCTGCAAAAACACCAAAACCCAACCACAAGAAAGCAATGTGGGTGGATGAACACCCACAATTGCAGAAATATGAGAAAAAAAAAAAGTTGGAGAAGTGATCGGCGTTGGGGTGTTGATGGGAATGGGGAATGGGGTGTAAAGTAGAGGTGGTGAAAAGTACCTGGTATGGTTGCTGGAGAAGAGAACCGTGTGGTGGCTATGTGGTAGAGGTGGTGAAAAACGGTAGAGGAGTGGAGGATTGGTGAAAAATGGTGGAGGAGTGCTGGAGGTGGGTGCTAGCTTGGAGAAGAAAAATATGTGGGGTGTGGGGGGAAAGTGACCTAAAATAGGTCACGTGGTGTGCTGTCTGAGTGCGATCGATCGCACACACGGTGCGATCGATCGCATTCGAACAACAGTGTGCTTGTTGTTTCTGTTACTGCGATCGATCGCACCCAAGATGCGATCGATCGCAGTAACAGAATGTTAAGGTATACATTCGATTACTGCGATCGATCGCACCCAAGATGCGATCTATCGTAGTAACAGAATGTACAAAGGTATACATTCGATTACTGCGATCGATCGCACCCAAGATGCGATCGATCGCAGTAACAGAATGTTCAAAGGTGTAAAATTCGATTACTGCGATCGAGCGCACCCAAGGTGCGTTCGATCGCAATAACAGAATCTTCAAAGCCAAAATTCTATTACTGCGATTGATCGCAACAAGTATGTAATCGATCGTAGAAACATAATGTAATATATATATATTATTATTTTTTTTTAATTTTTTTACTTTTTATTGCGTAATGTACAACAACTTTGATAGTGATACAATCAAATGATAGGATCAAGTGACAAGCAAAATTGAAACAATTGAAATTAAAGGTTCGTTCAAACATCCGTTTGATCATAGTACATTTGTTCAATCGATCATGATAGGATCAAATGATCGATCAAACTTGAAACAATTGAAATTGAAGGTTTGATCGAATATCCGATTAATCATAAAGAATTAGTTCGATTGATCGTGATAAGATCAAATGATTGAAACAATTGAAATTGAAGGTTTGATCAAATATCCGATCAATCATAATGAATTAGTTCGATTGAATGTGGTATGATCAAATGATTGAAACAATTGAATTGAATGTTTGATCAGACATCTGATTGGTCCTACCTAGTGCATTCGTTCGATCGATCATGATAAGATCAAATGATCGAACAAAATTCAAACAAATTAAATGTTCGATCAAACATTGAATTGAAGTCTAAGCATTTTATATTATATTAGTGCATTACTTAAATTGATTGGGATGCAATCAATAAAACTTGACATGATTGAAGGTTCAATCAAACATCTGATAAAATCAATTCCGATCGATACTATTACATATTAGTCTGATCGATCGTAATGGGATCAAATGTTTGATCAAACATTCGATCGATCATAATGAATTAGTTCGATTGATCGTGATATGATTAAATGATTGATCAAACATCCGATCGATCCTAATGAATTAGTTCGATTGATAGTGATAGAATCAAATGTCCGATCGATCCTACTGAATTAGTTCGATTGATCGTGATAGGATTAAATGTTCGATCAAACATCCGAGCGATCCTAATGAATTAGTTCGATTGACTGTGGAATGATCAATTGATAAACCAACTAGATACAATTGAAGGTACAATCGAACATTCAATTGAAGGTTCAATCGAACATTCAATTGAACTGTTAGCTTTTTATATTATCTTAGTGCCTTAGTTATATTGATCTTATATTATCTTTGGATTTTGTATTATTTTATAAGTAATTATAAGATAAATATCAACTTAATGATCTTTATCATAAAAATTTATTAAACGGAAAATTTTAGTTAATATTATAATAATAAAAACATATTATAAGAGAAAAATTACAAATAAATAAATAAATAAAAATTAAAAAATTGGTAGTATAATTTTTTTTTGGGAAAAATATAAAAAAGATACTAAAGTAGCATCCCGAACAACCAAATTGTATAAAAATGCCACTTATTTTTAATATTCATATAATACCCCTATTATTTTAACAAATAAATAATAAAATAATTGAATAAAAAACGATTTTTTTTTTTTTTTAAAAAAAAATAAATTACAAATTGCTTCATTTTTTTTTTTTTAACATTTTTCTCATTTATTATTTTTTAAGAAAAATGCCCCAAATAGCCACTAATTGAGCTGCACAAAATAATTTGCCGCCATCTATTAAAAACTGGCGGGTGCTCAAATTTTCGGAGGAAATTTGTTCACCAAACCCCACGACCACATGAGCTGCAGCTCATCTCACTCTCACTCTCACTCTCACTCTCACTCTCACTTTCTCTCTCTCGATCGCTCTCTCTCTCTCACTCAGTACTCCGGCGCAAGTTTCTCTCTCCAGCAGCTCACTTTTCGGTGCACCTCTCTCTGCCAGCTCTCACTCCGGCGCACTTAACGCTCTCCTGTAGCTTTCTCTTCGGCGTACCTCTCTCCGGTATGAGTTTCTCCTAAACCCTTGAAAACCTTAAATGAGTTTCTCCTCTCTTCTTCTCTTTCTATTTTGCATCTACTGTTCATGGGTTGCATTTTTGCATCTAAAATGGTTGATTTTTGTGGTTTCTATACTGTTTCCTGTGATTTTGAGTACTGGGATATTTTCAAACATAGTAGGAGGCTAATATTTGATCATTTCAAGCTTCTGTTGGGTGTAAATTTATTCAATTTTGCTCTTCATTTTCTTGTCAATACTGTCTCTAGAGAAAATCCAATTGATTTCTTGATGGCATATTTACTAACCTGTAGAGTATAGCCCTTTAATATGATTTCAGGTGAATTCCTTTTCTTTTAATTTTTCCAGTGAGGAGTTGGGTAAATTTCCTTATTTATTCAATATAGTGATCTCAACTCAGATTGTATCCTTACAAGTCTCTAGTCATTGATATGGTAAATATCTCTGCTGTACTTTCTTCCTTGTATTGTCTACAGTTTGCTTAGTTTCAGAATTTTGTCACTACACCAAGAAAAGAAGAAGAAGAAGAAAAATAGGATCAAAATAGTTTCCTTTTCAACCTTGGTTAAGCAGCTCAAATCCTTAAACAGTGCTGTAATGATGGATATGTTGATAAAAAGTAAAAAGTTTAACTCTGGGTCTTTTTTTGCTTTTTGCTATGCTGGATTAACACCTGAATATCTACCATAGTTGCGGCGTTCTGGAAAGTTAATTCTACATTGAAAAGATGAATTACTCACATAAAGCGGATGGATTATAAATGTGCTATTGATGTTAAGTCTTGCATTGGTCTCTTACCGGATGAAACTAAGTTTATAAATAAGCTCTAAATGTAACTTGAGTTGTCTTTTTACAATAACAACGCAAATATGACTTACTTTTTAATAACACGCTAAGGCATTGCATGACGTGGGCCTTGAGGAGAATGTTAGGAATTGAAGCGGGGAGAGATATCATTAGAGACAGAGAGTATTAAGGGGGGGTTTATACTACTAGCTGGGGATAAATTTTAGCTTTCTCTATTATCAAGGCTCTTAAGAAAATACTACCTTTAAATCAAAGGCACTGTATCTCAAATAGATATCTTGGGATTGCAATTGCAATATTAAACTAGCTTGACACCAATCCTGCCTCTCTTTCAAACCACTAATTAAAGATAATTAAATACTATTATATGCCCCATCAACGCATCAAATTTGGCAGGTCTATACAAGCAGGTTGCAATAACCATGTCCTGATCACCAATGTTGTAAAATAAAAAGCATATGATCGAGTGAAGTATCTTACTTCTTATAGCAATGAAATTAGCTTTTGGTGCAATCTCGACAGGAATAATAACTTATGACACGACCTGCAAACCCGACACAAACTCAACATGGAATTAGCGAGTTATAATTAAAGAGTCTGACTCATTTAATCAAATGTGTAAAATTAGGGTTGATCCATATAGTCTGACTCGTTTAATTAAATGTGTAAAATTAGGGTTGATCCATATAGCCTGACTCGTTTAATTAAATGTGTAAAATTAGGGTTGATCCATATAGTCTTATACGCATACCTTTACACAACCTGAACTCGAAACACAAGAAGTTGCCACCCCTAACTATTCATGGCAAGGGTAATTAATAGTACTGCAAATTGGGGAGGATATATGAAAAATAAAATTTATGACATTACCTGTAAATTAACATTCTAGAGCCATGTTGTATAAAGTGTCAAACTAGAGCCATGTTGTATTATTTGATTAGTTTAATGTAACATATAGTTAATTAATTGGATGACATATTGACAGAGAGACATTTAAAAGTAGATAAAAAAAATTAAAGATTTAATTGTCAAAATTGAAATCGCATGAAAACCCTAATAACTTAATTTGATTTTTTGCTTTAAAATATTTACATACCTCGCGGATGCCAAGAACATCTTGAACAGTTTTGTTGTTGGCCCAAATGTTAGAGAACAGATTGTTATAGCTCTACAAAATGAATGAGCTGGTTATAGTTATAGAAAAACAAAAGGGGAAGCTAGTAAGATTTGCTATAGTCATGTTGAGGCCTTAGTCTTTGTGGCTATGGTTTTATTCTCTAGCAAATCATCATAACTGAAAAAGAGAATAAAAACAAGTTATTGGCTGGGATAGCATTTAAGCTTGTGTGTATCTTAAGATTTTGTAGATTTCATAACTCTACTTTTTTGAACTTTGAAGTTCAAGTTGGTTCTATTCTGAATTCTTTTTTAGTGCCTTTGCTACTTCTAGTTGGCTTTGAACTTTGATCTGTTTTGGCTACTTCTAGTTGGCTTTGGTCAATGATCTATGAAAAAGCTTATTCCAGGGCTATAGTTAAGTGTCTTTTAGGGTCTTAGAAAAATGGTTGTGGTTTTCTCAGGCTGTAATGCGATCGATTGCAATACATACTAAAGTTAAGCCCCTGATAGTGCGATCGATTGCACTCACTACAAGTAAAAATCTTTCTGGTGTTGCGATCGATTGCACTACGGCCCTTGATAGTGCGATCGATCGCACTCACTACAAGTAAAAATCTTTTTGGTGTTGCGATCGATCGTATGACGGCCCCTGATAGTGCGATCGATCACACTCACTACAAGAAAAATCTTTCTGGTGGTGCGATCGATGGCACTACGTACTGAAGCCCCTGATAGTGCGATCGATCGCACTCACTACAAGTAAAATCTTTCTGGTGGTGCGATCGATCGCACACATAATCGTCTGAAAACTTGTATTCCTACTGCATCTTTCCCTTCTTCTCTTGTGGTTGCATTAAACCTCTCTTCTTCTCTTGTGGTTGTATTAAACCTTGATTTTTCTCTTATTATTACTTTTTTATTAGTATTAAGTCTTATTCTTATATTAGGATTATGTTATTAATTTTCTAGTTCACATCAACTTATGTTATCAAAGTTGGTATGATACATGATTGTATTGTCTTTTCCATTTAAGTTCAATAAGAAAGTAGCACAGTAAACTTGAAGCAAGACAACATTCTATAATAAATATCAAAGCTAACAACAATGGTAAAAAATATAAAACTGTCATTGAGCTAAACAAGTAAATAAATTACAAATAGAAATTTGTTCTAAACTACTAACCCACTTCTAAAATATTTTGTTAGGTAACATGGCATTGAGCTAGCATCAATATTTGAGAACATACCTCCCATTTAATTCTATTAATTCTTAAGAATCTGATCTTCTAATTCCCTTGTGTGTGTACATGTACGTAACGAATAACCTCTAATAGGAACATCAATATGGATAGGAGTTGGATGCCGGAAAGTACTCGATGTTCAGAGCGATTTCAAAAAGGTGTGGAAGAATTCATGGGAATGGTAGTTAAATCAGTTGATTCACGTGATATAACAAAGTGTCCATGCCGTGATTGTGCAAATCGATATTATTCTCATATTAGCGAGGTGAAGGCTCACTTGTATATGAATGGATTTACTCCGACATACACTCGATGGATATTTCACTGGGAAGAAGATCATTTTAGGGTAAACACTTCTACAAACATGCACACACATACAAGTGAAATGATGGAGGAGGTTGATGCAGTTGAAGAATTGTTAGACGATGTATGTATGAGGACATTTGTTGATGCTAACATCGGAGAATCCTCTACTTCATAGGGCCCCACAACTGATGATCACGAACAAACAAGCTCCTTCTACCGATTTTGGGAAGATGATTTACGAGAACTTTATCCAGGCTGCAAGAAATTTACACAAATTGCTTTTGTACTGAAGATGCTTCATATAAAGGCGTTCTGCAACATGAGTAACAAGGCATTTGATATGATGATTGACTTGATAAAGACGGCCCTCACAGATGGAGAGACATTGCCACGCTCGTATAAAGAAGCAATACAGTTTAGGTGACACGTGGGATTCGGTTACGATAAGATACACGCATGCAAGAATGGTTGTGTGCTTTTTTGGAAAGAACATGCAGACAAAGTGGTATGCCCAAAGTGCAACAATTCAAGATAGATTGATGGCAAAGGCAGAAAAAGTAATATTCCTCAAAAGGTCTTACGGTATTTTCCAATAAAATCAAGGTTACAACTGTTGTTTATGGCAAAAGAAATGGCCAAGGAAATGCGGTGGCACAAAGAAGGTCGAGAAGATGATGGCAATACTCTTAGACACCTCACCGATTCTATTGTATGGAAAGAGTTTGATAAAAGACATGAATGGTTTGCAAGTGATTCCCGCAATGTGCGGCTTGGTTTAGCAAGTGATGGTTTCAACCCATATGGTAATATGAGTACAACATAAAGCATATGGGCAGTAATGTTAATGATGTACAATCTCCCTCCGTAGATGTGTATGAAGAGTCCAAATTTGATGTTGTCCCTTATTATCCCTGGGCCTTCAGATCCCGGAAAGAATATTGATGTATATTTGCGGCCATTAGTTGATGACTTGAAAGATTTAAGGAATGAAGGCATACGCGTGTACGATGCATCAAAGAAAGAGACATTTCAATTGCATGCGACATTACTATGGAATATAAATTATTTTCCCGCATATGGAAAATTATCTGGGTAGTCTACAAATGAAAATCTTGCATGTCCAATATGTAATAAGGATACATCGTTCAGGTATTTGAAGTATGGGCATAAGGTGTGCTTCATGTGTCATCGTCGATGGCTTCCTCAAGAGCATCCATGGAGCAAAAGAGGAGATTCGTTCGATGGTACAGAGGAGCATAGATTGGAACCTGAAGAATTGTCTGTAAGTCAATTGTTGATACAGCTAAGGGATGCTGAGGGTTTACAATTTAGAAAAACAAGCGGGAGAAAGAGAAAGTACACAGATGTTGTGTTAAATTGGAAGAAGAGAAGTATTTTCTTTGAGTTGCCTTACTGGTCAAGCTTGAAATTATGTCACAATTTAGATGTAATGCATATTGAGAAGAACATATGTGAAAGTATCTTAGGTACATTGATGAATATTGATGGGAAGACCAAGGATACAGTCAAGGCACAAAGAGATTTACAATTGATGGGTAAACATAAAGAATTGCATGTGCAACCAAATGGTGAAACTTATAGGATGCCACTTGCGAAGTACACCTTGACAAGAGATGAGAAGAAGCGTTTATGTGAGTGGTTGAAAGGTGTTAAATTTTCTGACGGGTATGCATCTAACATTGGTCGATGTGTGAACAAGCTTCCTGGTAAAATTTCGGGTATGAAAAGCTACGATTGTCATGTCTTCTTACAGCGCTTGCTTCCTGTTGCAATTCAAAATTTCTCTACGTCGAAAATACGAACAACATTGACCGAGTTGAGTACCTTTTTTACGCAGTTATGTGCACGGACGTTGAAAGTTGATATCCTGAAACAAATGAAAATCGACATTGTAATAATTTTATGCAAAATGGAAAGAAAATTTCCGCCAGCTTTTTTTGATGTTATGATCCATCTAGCACTTCATTTACCTTGGGAGGCCGAGCTTGCCGGTCCTGTACAAAACCGTTGGATGTATCCGTTCGAAAGAGAACTTGGAAGATATAAGAAGTGGACGCGTAACAAAGCACGTCCAGAGGGGTCTATTGTCGAGTGTTACCTAGCTGAGGAGAGCTTGACCTTCTGTTCCAGGTATCTTCGGGGGATTGAGACAAGATGGAACCGTGAACGGAGAAATGTTGAAGTTGATATTGTAGAAATGAGCCAGCGCTTGGATGTGTTCTCCTAACGAGTTCGGCCGTTAGGAGCAGCTAAATTAGTTACACTGGATGCTAATGATTTTGGTAGGGCACGATGGTATGTGCTTACCGACTGTAACGAAACGGCCTCATATTTGGAGTAAGTTTAGTAATGGTCTTTGTGTTTTACATGTTACGACATGTTATAATTTTAGCGTTGATGATCATTTACCAATATGTTTATTTTTCATGCTGTGAACATTATAATATGATCAAAAGAGAAGGCGGCTGTGACATTGATAAAAAGCATGAGGCTAACTTTGAACGTTGGTTCCATAAACGTTTATACAATAGTGGACGTACTGCAGACAATGGCTCAAAACAATTATATTATCTTGCATGCGGGCCTGATCGTCATGTTAGATCGTATAGAGGTTGCATCGTGAATGCGGTTAGGTACCACATGAAAGAATGTGCAGAGAACTCGTACTACCCAGAACAGTGGTGTTTCTATTTCAGGTGAGGACAAAACCTCAATAACGGAGTATTATGGTGAGTTAAAAAATATTCTAGAGTTACGTTACCCTAGCCAAAATCTCGTGTACTTGTTTGAGTGTGATTGGTGGGACACTGGGAGTGCAACAGGAGTACGAATGGACCAAGGCTTCACGATTGTGAATACTTCTCGTAAATGGTGTGAATCCGACCCGTTCATCTTAGCATGTCAAGCTTCGTAAGTGTTTTACTTGGATGATCCCAAATTGGGTGGTAATTAGAAAGTGGTGCAGAAGTAGATCAATAGAGACATCTATGATATTCCAACAGTACAAAAGGGAGATAATACAGAAGATGACCAAAGACTCAGTGATGACGTATACTAGGAAGGTGAATGTGTTGGGGGTAATATGGTCTTTATAAATGAAGCAAATGTTGAAGCCTCCACTCAATTACGTAGAGATGATGCGACAATAGCAATTGATGAATTATATATTCAACTTGATGCAAGCATGTTTGCCAACGATAACTTGCCAGATGAGGACCATGATACAAACATTGATGAGGAAGAGGAGTTATGTAGCGACAATGATATAGACTCTGAACACGAACAATCATCTTCAAGTAACAGTGATACAGATTCTGATTATGAATTTAATGATGAAATGTGTTGAACATAAGCTCACATTTGGTGTAAGTACAAAGTGTATTAGCACATTTAATGAAGTTGATGCTCTCTCTCTCTCTCTCTCTCTCTCTCTCTATATATATATATATATATATATATATTTATATTGTGGTTTTTTTTTTTTTACTAGCATGATTATTGTATATTTGTCAAAAATATTGAACATGCTATATGGTTATAATTTGACTAATATAATTTTTTGTTTTTTGAGTTGTTAGCAGATTAATCATAACAATGACAACAACAGGACGCAAACGTGTTCCAGCAGCACGAGGTCGAGGTCAAGGTCAAGGTCGGGGCCTTATTGACGAGCATAAGAGTCCGACTCCCAATTCTGGGTTTGGTGATACAAATATGCAAATGGCGCCCTCGCCCCCCTCCTCCTCGAGTCAGTGGATGGACATCCTTCGCACGAGTCTAATAATCCTATTCACTCAGTGGCAGGATTGGATTCACAGGGAGCCGCCTCTACTGCATCTTGTAAGTTCCTGAATTATATGTTTATGAAATGTTATTTTTGTATTATTTTGGTTTGTTATAGACTTTTGACAATATACTTTTCCAAATATAACTTACTACGTTACCATGTTTTGCGTAATAGCTACCACGTCTATCAAAAGTGTAAGGAGTAAGGCCAAGTGTAAGAAGTTGAGTTACCACGTACTTAAGAATGGTCTCTTAGTGCTAGACATCTCAAATAGACACTGGGCACCTGTAGGCGATAATGCATCATGGTTGCAAGCAAGATTGGGGAGATTATTCGTAACATGTGCGAACTCCATCACGGTGAATGGAAAAAGGTCCCAGCTGAGGAAAAGAGCAAGTTATTATTTCATGTTCAGGTATAAATATCAATGTAATGTTTAAGAATATATTTCGTATGAAAAAAATAATGTGACACATTTTTTACCATTTTTTTCTTATCTATTATGTATCAGTCAAACTTCGCACTGAATATGGGATGATTCGAGCACATCAAAGTTGTTGAAAATAAATTGGGTCGTGCATATACTAGGATTCGTTCGAACTTGTATAGGAACCACTACAAGAAATATTTTGAAGGCATTGATAAAGACAATGATGAGGGGATTGCCAAGGCTAAGGCTATTGGGAGGGAAAACGTGCCAGCAGGTTATGGTCCTGAACAGTGGAACCTAATATGTCACTCATTTGATGACGATAAATGGAAGGTAAATATATATTATTATACTGATTAGAAAATTCAGATTGATATAATTTGCATGCACTTGAAGACATTTTGTGAATAATTGTGTTTTTTTTTTCCTCCAATTTTCATAGAAAAAGTTTGAACGAAATATAAAAAACAGAAGCAAATTGGAAACAAAGCACACAGCTGGGACTTGTTCATTTGTCAACGTCATTTACAAAAAGGTAAGTATCTCGTAGCATAATTTAATGAAAGTAACATTATTTAGTGTAAACTTTGATTATATGTATTATGTGTAGGAACAAGAAACAAAAGTGAAGCCCAATCCTGTTGAACTATATGAGGCTACCCGTACAAGAAAAAAGGATAAAGAGTTTGTGAATGACAAATGCAAAAGTCTATATGTAAGTAAATGTTTATGCTCCGATCATTAAGTTGATTAGTGAAGAACATGAATAGTAAACTTGCATGAAGTATATATTAAACTAAGGCCAACTATGACTTGTGCAGCTTCAGATGCAAGAATTAACAACCAGTGAGGCCTTAGAGGAAGGCAATGTGGAGGGAACAAGTGTGGAGGGCCGAATGCAAGAAATAGTCACACAAGTGCTAGGGGGCCGACGATCTGGGCACGTTAGAGGAATGGGATGCGGTCTTATTCCTACCCCTTTAAGTGCTTCATCTCAAGTGTTCGCCCACTTCGACAACCATGACAAGTGTAGGAAAAGACAAGAAGATACTCAAAGCGAGCTTCAACATACTAGAATCGAACTTCATTAGTATAGGGAGAATTTGCAAGCCAACGTTGAGGAAACGAACAAATTAAAAGCCACTGTTGAGTTCTTAATGTCACGTATTGGAGGGTTAGTGAAACTCTACCTATGCATTAATTTTACAAAAACACACATACTAAGTAATCGTTAAAAAGCTTATTGATCATTATATGAAATTCTATTCTTCTTAGGTCTTGAGGGAGCTTGATTGGAGGTGCATCTAGTGAAGCCAACAATTGAGGGAGCTTTGGAATAACCATTTATTTAGGATGTACTTTTTGATACCATCTATTTTGGATATATTTTTTGATACTATGTATTTGGATAGTTGTTGGTACTTTATTTGCTACTGTGTATTTGAGTATTTGTTGATCGTGATCTATTTGGTTATATATATTTGTTGGTACTTTTTATTTAGTTTATATTATGTTAAGATATTCGCAAAATTTTTGGTTGAAGAACTTTTGAGTTAGTAAATCTCCCTTGACATGTTTATCAAGGTTAAAGAACTTTGAGTAAACAATGCAAGGGAGTAATAATATCTTTCTAAATTTTATTTTTAAGTGTATGCAGGATGACAAGAGTACAAGAAAGTTAAACCACCCAAGTAGGCTTTCACTTTAATATGTTTCATGAAGAAACACATTTTTAGTATCTCTTTCTCTATCATGTTGGGTTTCATTCTCATTGTCTTTGATATTATATATTGGTTCATTGTGGTAGATTACTCAAATTGCTTATGAGGATGAATTGGAAAGGAAGAGGATGTAGATAAGTACTTTATTTTGGGTTTTGGAATTTTGCTGGCCATGGATTGTAAAACATATATTTAATAGTTTTCTCCCTTGGCAGGTTTGGTTCATGGGGCAGTTCTCACATATTTTTGATGATTTTGATGAGGTTAGTCATTTTGAGTTACGTTTCTTGTGGGCATTTAGATTAGTTTGAAGATTGTTGTCTGATGTGGTGAAGTAGTGTTAATGCATAGTAGTCTTCTCCAAAAGGTGTTAAACTTTTAAACTTTGCCAATATTTGTGGTTTTCGGCTTGTGTTTCCAATGATAGGTGTTGTTTTGTAGTTTTAAGCCATTATTCATGATATGTTTGGCCTTTATATTATATCATTTTCATAATTATAGGATAAAGAGGTATAAGATGATATAAAATTCAAAAATCACCATTTTTTCCCTTTACATTCTCAACAAAATAATGGAGAATCTGAATTTTTGCTTTTTTTTTTTTTTTTTTTTTTTTTCTTTTTTCTCTTTCCATTTTCTCTTGGTCTCTTTTTCGACCCCATAGATACTACTGTTTTGTGCTTTTTCTTCTACTAGAAGTTTTCTCAAGTCTAATGTGGTTTTTGCGGATGATTGCATTTAGGTCACTATATAGTTGGTAATTTGATTCTAGAGGCCATGTAGGAAATTCACTATTCCAAGGAAAACTAAAAGTTTACTGTTTAGCTAGTTGAATGAGAGAGAATTTGGGGGTAACCATGAGCTAGGTGACCTAACTCTAGACCTGAATTAGGCAGGCATGGTTAGTTCTCTATGCTTGCTTGAGGTTTGACTTCACTTATTTGATCTTTCAACCAAGTGCAGACTTCAGAGGTAAGTTACAATCAATAATGCATATAAAAATGTGTTTACAATCTTCATATTGTATTGAAGAATATTATACTTATTTAATATTAAATTTCTTGATACCTAATAGGCTCCAAAGTTTACAGGTTTGGGATCAGTCTCAACATTTTCTCATCGTGGTAATTCTGAGCTATATTAAAATAATATCTTTAGTCAGGCTAAGGTAGCGAATATGTAAATAATATAGCTCAAACCACACATAATACCTCTGTGGTATGAAGTTGGTAACAGTCATGAGATGGACTCTCTTGTCTTTGAAGAGTGGCTTATACTCCCTTTGGTTATTGAGTTCCTCAGAAAAAAGTGGCTAGGGTAGTTGAGTATCATGTAAAGTTAGCCTCCTTGACTGTAGGACAAAGGTGCTATGCTAATTTAAGACTAGTTCAGAAATGCAGCTACAATTTATCCATCATTGGGGAAAAGATCTCAACTTGAAAAATGAAGCTATGATTACCCTATCATTGGGGGAGAGAGCTTATCCAATCAAATGAGCTTTTAGTCTTTGTTCATGGAATTGCCAATTGTCCATTCATCATTCAGGTCGGCGCTAGTGTCTACTTGGTCGACTGTGGGTTATTATACTGGAGGAGATCCAACTATGTAGGGGAAGATCGTGATTAATCTGTCGAAACACTTCAGTTGCAGTTTTTGTTGTGTTTAGTGACTCGAGGCATGCATAATATGCTCATTTTCCTTTTCTAAATTATCGGATTTTTTTGTTGGCACATGAGGGCAGTTTGTGTTGTGTGAGGAGGCTTATCCTCCCTATGTTGAAACAAGGAAACAAATTCATGTTGTATTGTAAATCTTAGGATTATATAGTGGCCTTTTCTTTTGGTTGCTGCATTACATTGTGCCATAATCTGCAGTGCTCAAATAGTAGGCAGACGATACCTCAGTTGAGGTGAGGATCAGAATGCTTTGTCCTGCAATGAAGAAGAAGAGTATTTGGGATTTTCCTGGTGAAGGTTAAGTGCAGGCAAGTGTTAAGGGGGTATATGGACAGGATTTGATAATTAAATGATTCCTTTTTGCCATTCCTAACTTTCAAGAAGGTATGTTTTGTTTCCGTATGGTTTTCAATATATGTGCTCATCTATCTCACATCGTTCTGGTAATTTTGGTGAAGTCGTCACTTCAGAGAATTGTGTTTTTAGATATTATGGGAAGTTAATTCAATCATTTCATTCTGTGTATAAATGCATCTACTGCTTGTTTTTATCCCTCTGAATAGATTGTTTTCTGATGTAGAACATGTAGGCTTCTTTCATGAACATTGAATTATGGTAACCTGCCATTAAAATTGCTTCAATTATCTTTGCTAGGATGAATAATATCAAATCCATCTCTCTTGCTGCAATAAAAATGATATTGCAACTAAAATAAACCATAAAACTATTTCTTTTTTAATGACATCGGTGATTGTCTATTAAACTGTTGTCAAGGAGTAGAGTTATGTCCATTAATTGTTAGAAGGAAAAATGATCAGTTTAGTCTTTTACCAAGGGCAAATTCTAATGCGTGAATGAGCCAAGTTATATTAATAGGATGAATACTTAAGAAGAATGGTCACCATTTCATTTATAACTAACTTATCCTTTTACCCTATATTCAAGCAGGAGGTCATGCAATACCAGATATAAGATGAGCCTTAACAGGCTAGGACTATTGTAAGATTGTGGCCCCTGAGTAGGATGGGATCTTGATCTGCTTGTGGTATGGATTAAATAAGGTTTAAGACTTCTAAGCTGTGGGAATATGAGACATCAAGACAGGGCACATAAATATTTGATAAGGCTAAATACTGCTCTTTAACTGGTCAGTCTGTATGGTCTAGTAATTGGGGTGGTTTCTGCTGACCTAATTTGACATTATTACAATTGGTTGAATAAACATCTTGGATCCTCTAGCAAAAGACTAGCATAATTTGTATATTTCAGAGCTGCATTCTGAACTTCCTATAATGTTAATGCGTGGTTGACGTTAATATGTTAATGTGTTGCAATCAGATAATTCCACACTAGTTAGTGAAGGCATAGGTTTGCAGTGTTACACCTCCTGTGCTTGATAAAAACTAAAAATTGCCTGCACATGGTGGATGCCTGCTTAACTACAGACCTTCCCACTGAACTAGATTCTGGGTTTCTCATTTTACAAGTGCGTCTTGGAAATTTTTCAAGTTTTTTATGAAACTGTATAGAGTGCTAAATTTTTCAAGTTTTTCAACTACTACATAATAATTCTCTATGTAGTAGTTGTACCAGTGTTCCCTATCATTTGTACCCGATATATGTTACTGATAACAGTGTTCCCAGGGTCTGCGATCGATCGCACCTGGAGTGTGATCGATCGCAAAATATTGAAAACCCACTGGCACTGCGATCGATCGCACTCCAAGTGCAATCAATCGTAAAATATTGAAACTCACTGGTACTGAGATCGATCGCACTTGGAGTGCAATCGATCGCAAAATGTCAAAAACCTACTGGTACTGCGATCGATCGCACACGACTGTGCGATCGATCGCAGATTATTTCTTTTTTAATTTTTTTTAGGACCATTAGGGTCCACTTTGTGGACGCTAATGGTTAACTATCAGCGTCCACTTTGGTTTGGACGCTGATAGTTAATTTTTTTTAAGAAAATTTTTTAGGACCATTGGGGTCCACTTTGTGGACGCTAATGGTTGACTATTAGTGTTGGCTATGGCTTCCGTTTACATCACCTTTAGGGTCAAAACATTGCGACTTTTAGGGTCGATAAAGTGGACGCTAAAAGTGATCATTAGGGTTGACTTTAAGTGGACGCTGATAGTTAATTTTTCTTTTTAAATTTTTTTAGGACCATTAGGGTCCACTTTATGGACGCTAATGATTAACTATCAACGTCCATTTTGGTTTGGACGCTGATAGTTAATTTTTTTTTTTTTTTTTTTAATTTTTTTTAAGACCATTAGGGTCCACTTTATGGACGCTAATGGTTAACTATCAGCGTCCACTTTGAGTGGACGCTAATGGTTGACTATTGGCGTCGACTATGGCTTCCGTTTACATCACCTTTAGAGTCAAAACATTGCGACTTTTAGGGTCGATAAGGTGGACGCTAAAAGAGATAATTAGGGTCGACTTTAAGTGGACGCTGATAATCACTCATTTGACCATTAGGGTCGGACTATTAGCGTCGACACCTTTAGGGTCCAAAAGTCGACGCTGTTGTCAACAGCGTCCACTTTTGGACTTTTAGGGTCGACTCGAAGTCGCCCTTAAAGACCTAAATTCTTGTAGTGATAAGAAGTCGCACACATGAGCATCTCATTATGTTAAAGGTGATTGAGTAGCCACTCCTTCGATTTAGAGTTGGTTACACAGCCACCTTTATATATATATATATATATATATGGAGCTTGACTTCATTTTATATAGGAAAAACTTCACTTAGAACAACTAAACTACTACGCGTTTTGAGAAGAAATACCCAAATTTTAAAAACTCTCAATTTCACATTCGAACTTTCAATTTGATGCAATCTACCCCTCCTTAAACCCTAAGATAAACAATTAAAAATACCAAATTACCCTTCAATTTTTCCTCCTTTTTTTTTTTTTTTTTTTAAAAAAAATTTAATTTGAAATTAAGTGTAAATTTAGAATTTTATAAGAATGCTAGGGGTATAAAGGTTATTTTATCACTTTTAAAGTCTAGAAACTAACGGAGAGAGTAGAATATTGCATCAAAGTAAAAGTTTGATGTTAAAAGTATATCAAGCTCTCAAGAGCTCGAGAGCAGGTCTAGTGCACTCGAGCGCAGTAACAGAGAAAAGTGCAGGTCTAATGTGCTCGAGCGCAGTGACAGAGGAAAATGCGGATAAGCAAGTCCAACTAAGCTCGAGCACAGCCCTAAGGCGCTCGAGCGCAGATAGGCGCACAAGCCAATCGCATAGATGCAGGAAAGCTGAAAATCAATATGGAAAGATTCTTTATATCCCTCAACCTCATATGACAGCATATAAAGAAGATTTGGGAGTACTAGTTGGCTGTGATCAGATCTTGTGTAGAAGGAAAGAAGCTCAACTATTGGAAGACTTGGACAACAAGCAAGCCAACTAGAAGATCTCCTTCTCCTTAGTGTATATGAACTATGATGTAATATTAGATTCTGATTGTTATCCTTCAAAAAAAAAAAAAAAAAAAAGATTCTGATTGTTATGTTGCATTAGGTTTAGCCGTAGTAGTATATATACTACATCAATGTCAAATATATTACACTGCTCACAAGCCTCAGCCAACTTGCTTTCTATACAAAAATTCTGTAGTAATAATTGTTGCTACTTCATCCTAACATCATCTCATTATTTTACTAAGGACCTGCTGACCCATGCAACGCTCTTGGAGGGGAGGAGTGAAAATGGCTTGTATCCACTCAAGCTCGGAGGGAATCTTCACAAAGAAACCAAGACTTTTACAGCTTTCTTAGGAATAAGGACCACCTCTTTAGTGTGACATTTTAGACTAGGGCATCCTACTTAGGAGACTGTCAATAGAATTGTTAAAGACAAATCTCTTCCTATTTCCAATTATGATTTCAATAAAACTGCTTCTTGTGTTTCATGCCAATTAGACAAAAGCAAAAGACAGCCTTTTCTTACTTCTAATCGTGCCTCATTGCAAACTCTTGTTGAAAATTAATTCTCCACTAAAATCAAACAACTCCAATCTGATGGTGGAGAGGAATATACCTCAACTCAGTTTCAGTCTTTTCTTTCTAAAAATGGTATTGTGCACAAAAAATATTGCCCATACACCTCCCAACAGAATGGCTTAGCTGAATGCAAACTTAGACATATCCTTGAAATAGGGCACACTCTCCTAGCTCACTCTTATCTCTCCAATAGGTACTGCCGTAGTGGGTTGATGCCTTCCTTATAGCAGTCTATATCCAAGTTCACACAGTTGGCCAACAGAAAGAAGATTGAAGGACAATTCAGGCACATGAAAAACTTTAGGAACAGAAGGGGAATGTGTATCGATAGTGCCTATATTTTTAACAATCATAATGGAGCCATCAGCTGTGCGAATCAATGAGGAATGAGATGAAGGTACATATGTGCTAGTGACAAGTGCTAAAATATTCATACTTTTAGCCCTTAAATTATATGTTTTAATCCTTTAGTTTTAGTTAATTCATGCCATTTTACTTCATTTTTGTATTTTCTTTATTTTATAGGTTTTTGGAAGAAAAGAAAGCGTTTCTGGAAAAATTCGAAGCTTAAAGTGAAAATTGGGAAGACCTAGAAGATATGGTTAAGCTTAACCAATCATGGTTAAGTTTAATCCAATAAAGGAAAGGAGCAAATCGGAATTTCTCAAATAATAGTCAAAATCGGATTGGAGGCAAAATTGAATTCTGCATACCTCTCGGTATTTTGACCATAACATTCAGCTCA
This sequence comes from Corylus avellana, assembly GCF_965113065.1. Lineage (NCBI taxonomy): Eukaryota > Viridiplantae > Streptophyta > Magnoliopsida > Fagales > Betulaceae > Corylus > Corylus avellana. Next base: position 19,782,125 of record NC_142491.1, on the reverse strand, counting down.
AATATCCGATTGAGGTGATTCAAGTGGCATTGGAAAGCTAACTCAAAATAATACAAATTATTATGAAATAGTATTTTCCCAATTCGGAGCGTCGCAAGGCCAAAATAGCCCCGCAATACAGGACCTCAATTCTGTGCGAATCCTATTCCGATTTGGACTTGGGTTTTCTTTATCCTAATTCGACTTGGACTTAAATCTCCGAAATTCCTAGGATTACTAGGGCTTCTAGGACTCTCCTAAGCCCTATAAATAGACCTCTAAGCCTCACAATTAAAATCATCCTTGGAAGAGGCACAACTTGGGGAGAGAAATTTGGAGGCTACTTCTAGGAGCGGTTTTCGGTTTTTTCTTTCCCTTTTCTTTTTAGTTTTATTTTCATTATGTGTAACTAACTCTTAAAGAGGGCTGGATTGAAGCCCTAATTATGCTTATTTAATATTTCAATATTGGCGCCTTTGTAATACTCTTGTTGTGCTATTTAACTTGATTAATGCCTACTTGCATGAATTCCTCATATGTGTGTGCCTGATCAACATATGCATGTGGTATGGACTAGTTAGTTAAATCAATTTGGATGACCGAGTCCTAGGTTTAACATAAGTAAAAAAAGAATCTACACTGCGATTCTTGGGTTAATCAACATGGGGAACTGGGAGTATATGCCATGCCATAGGCCTCGTGTGTTTGTCGATTTCCATAGAACATATGTTTTCCTAAGGAACAACTTAGTATACATCATGCTAAATCCCTTAGAAAAGAAAAGAGTTAGAGTATACACCATGCCTAACTCGTTGCTTAGGGAAATCTGTAGTCTTAGGAGTATACGTCATGCCCTTAGGTTGACAAACATTAGATATGCATAACATGATCAAAGCATTGGCATATTATTATATTATCTAAGTATTATTAGTGGTGGATATCAAAGCCCTGCCTTTACCTTTACTTTATCGTTATATCTTTTTATTTTTCTTAATATCAAATCTGTGACAATTTGATATTTTAATTAATTCAAAACAAAATCACAATCCTCGTGGGATCGACCTCGCACTTGCTGCACTATACTATTGTTTTAATCTTGTGCACTTGCGAGTTAAAACGTACTAAATGTTATCTCTTAATTAGGTAGTATTTGGCACAACAAGTTTTTGGTGCCTTTGCCGGGGATTGTTTGATTTTGTTTGGAATTATTTTCCTTAGTTTATTTTTATTTTAAATTTTTCTGTTTTTATAGTCTTTTCCACAGTTTCTGTGCCTCTAGAGGTGCGATCAATTGCCCAACCAGGGCGATCGAGCTCACCAGTACAATCGAACGCACCTCACAATGCGATCGATCGCACATCTAGAGAGCAGCACAGTTACTGCATTAATTATAGATCTGATTTTTTTTTTCTTTTGTTTCATGCAGGGTCAGTCGAGTCTGCAGATTAGTAAGTTTTTATTTCCCTTTTAATTTTAACCTCTTTTATTTTTAATTTCACATATGTGGGGAGGCTTCCGATGCCCCATGGATCATGTTCTTTATGCCACGACCTTTATCACCATGTTAGAGAATGTCCTTCAATAAGACAAATTCCTAACAAAATTTTTGGGCATAAGAACACATCGTTCTCTAGACCGGGGACCGACCGCTATTTTGATTCCTATAACCTGTCATGGAGCCAACAGTCTAATCTTTCGTGGCAAGCTCAAGCTCCTGGAATTCAAGCACCACAAATTCATGAAGAGGAGCCATCTCCACAGTTCTATGGTCAATCATATTCATGTCTTAGTCTCAGTCTAAGGCAATCCATTTTCAAGATAATAGCTCCTAAAGAGGAACCATCTCCAATATATGACTATTCATATTCCTCTCCACCTCAATAATACCAATAAGAACCACTTCCTCCAAAAAGATCTGCCTTACAAGAAGCAGTCCAACCAGCTCAAAAGCCGGAGAAGGATGACCTGAAGGATCTTCTACAGCAATTGGTGACTTCACAACAGCAATTTGTGATTGCGCAAGAATAAATCAATACAAGGCGTGATCAAGCCATTCAAAGACTGGAAGTACAAATGGAACAATTTGGCAAGGAGCTGAGTACATTTTGCATCAATAGGCCTTACCAATACCAAGAAGAAGAATGTCAAAGGCAGTTGATGGAACACCCTAATGAACAATACGTGGAGGAAGAGTGCACCTACTATCATGAGCAAGCAATTACCACATTGAGGAGCGAAGAGGTGGCGGAAAATCAAGTGGAAGAGGGGACAGTTCCATAGGAGCCACATCAGGAAAAAGAAGATAGCACTAAGATTTTTTCACCATTAGCTTTCATTCCTAAAACACCAAGAGGCTAAGAGAGAAGTCTGTTAGAGCGACCACATGAGAAAATTGACGACATCAAGATAGAGAAGCTTCTTGAGTTTCCTTCTTACTATATTCCAGTTTATGATTCCCCACCGGATGAGCAATTGTTTGAGAAAACTTAGAGTGGTCTCCCCCAATCTAGAAACACTTGGAAGCACCTTGCAACATAAAAGATTCATTCCCTTTGGTGCAAGATAAGAAAGGACTGGTGCTTCAAGTTTAAAGTGCCACAGTCTGGCTGAAGACGTAAAACTTAGCGCTCATCGGAGGCACTCCATAATTTATCCTTTTCTTTTGTTTAATGTGTTTTCAGTTCAATTTTTATTTAGTTTTAATTTTGTTCCTTTTTACTTGTTTGTGTGTTTTCTTATTTTGCAGGGACAAGTGTGCTTCACTTCAAGTTTGGAGGTGTGCTATGAGCCATGCTTTCCAAAACTATGTCGTCCCTATCCCGGGTACATTCTTTCCTTAATTTAGCCACATTGGGGATAATGTGTCATTTAAGTTTGGGGGTATGGGCACACATGTTTTTTACACACATTTTGTCCCAATTTCAAGTTATTTGTTTTGTTTGTTTGTTTGTTTATGTTTAATGAAAAAAAATATAAACATTAGAAGTATACGTCATGCTCTTAGGTTGACAAACATTAGATATGCATAACATGATCAAAGCATTGGCATATTGTTATATTATCTAAGTATGATTAGTGGTGGATATTAAAACTCTGCTTTTACCTTTACTTTATCTTTATATATTTTTATTTTTCTTAATATCAAATCTGTGATAATTTGATATTTTAATTAATTCAAAATAAAATCACAATCCTCATGGGATCAACCTCGTACTTGCTGCACTATACTATTGTTTTGATCATGTGCACTTGCGAGTTAAAACGTACTAAATATTATCTATTAATTTAGGTAGTATTTGACACAACAGGTAGAGGAAGTAGGGTGAGGTGTCATATGATTGCAACAAGCAGAGTTAAAGAGCTAAGGGGAAGAGGTACCTGGCAAGACTGAGAGGACAAAGAAAGATGCATTATCAGAACGAGATAGGACGACCTAGTTGACTATTGTCTCGAAGTCAGCTGCAGATAAGGTGACACTAGATCTTGATGCTTGGCCAAAGGGAGCAACCGAAGAGGAAGCAACTGAAGAGAGAGCAGCTGGAGAAGTGACACTCTCAGTATGAGCAACGGCTACTGTGGGTGCATTAGATCTTCCCTTACCCCAACACCTGTCAATAGTGTGCCCTCGAAGTCGACAAATGTGACAATAATATTTATTGCGAGACTTAGGAGGGAGTCGAGGAGTACTTGACCTATCAAAATGCTCTCACTGGAATGACGAAGAACCAGATGATGGCGCAGCCAACACTGTATGACTGGGCTAAGAGCGTAAAGTCTGCGATCTAATCTCGACACGGACAAATTCGAAGATGGTAGTGTCCAACGTGGGAAGAGGAGAACGATGAAAAAGTTGCACACGAACAGGCTCAAAATCATCACTCAAGGCCATCAAAAATTAGAAAAGGCGATGTTGATTTCTACGTGTAACATACATCTCAGCATCAACAGGATCCTTCCAAATAAGGTTAGAAACATTAATTTGGTTCCATAAGAATTGCCTGCGAGCAAGAAAATCATTAATATTCTGACTATGTTCCTGCCTTAGATGGAAAAGCTCAAACAGAAGCTAATACTCGTGAGCATCATCCACAGAAGAATAGCGAGAAGCAAGCATATCCCAAGCATCTTTTGTTTCATAAAAACTGCCAAAGAGAGCAGAATTGGATGGGATAGTGGTGTTACGGAACCACGTGAGAATCTTATGATGGTTACTATCCCAATCAATAAGACAAGTAGTGAAAACATCCTTTGATTCAAAAGCCCCATTAACTGGCTTTTTAATCTCCCCAGTCAAATAAAGCCAAAGTTTGCGGCCTTTAAGAAAGCTACGCATAGATTGAGACCACACCATATAGTTTGTGCCATCCAATACAGTCTAAACATGATGAATAATCTCGTTTTGTGTCATTTATACTGGTAAAATGCAAAAACAAACTACAAATATGAAATCATGACGAAAAAATAGAGTAGAAAGCACCTAGTCAACTCTGGAAGTCAACAGCCACTAGTCAACGCAAGACTGACGTTGCACTAGGGTTGACATGGAGCTGCTGAGGTGGCACTAGGGCTGACGTGGTAGCCTGGAGTGCTGGCGCATGTGGTGCACGCGCGACAGTAGGCGGTGGCGCTTGGCGCAAGAATCTCATGCTCAGAACTTTGGGTGGCACGTGAGGGTGCGTGAGGTGGCGGAATGTGATTCTGTTGGCGGTTTTGGACTGGCGGAAGCGATCGGACCACCATGGAGGCCTGTGGCAGAACGATAGTGGCGAAATTGCCGAAACTTTGGGTGGCACGTGTGGGAGCATGAGTACTTCGATGGAACTGTGTGCGGCGGCCCTGTGACGGTTGTCTTTCGAGCTTTTAAGCGGTATAGTGATCCAGTGAAAAGTACGAGGAGAAGATAGAGAACCGAAAAGGACAGAGGGAAAGATTTGCCGAAGAACAGTAGCGTCCCCGGAAAAATAATACGGGATGCAAAAAAAATTTAAAGGTGATTTAGGACCTGTGCTTTGATACCATGTTGAAAATAAGGTTGTATATTGAATCACACCGAATAATGTACAGAATGAGCCTATATATATAGGCTAATAATAGTAACCTAGTAGACTTAAGAAAAGTAAACCTAGTAGACCTAAAGTACCTAAGAAAGTAAATAACTGTTAACATAATATTCTTAACACTAAAAAAAATATGGTTTACTATTTGAGGGTTGGTGACTTGGTGTGATGCATTCAAATCCCAACAAGGCTGGTCGCCCCTGGGTTTTTATTAAGTTAAATTTGAAAAGAAAATATTCAATTTTTAAGGGAGACAAAATAAAATTCAGTGTTGTAAAATATTAGGATATTTACAGAACGGTTTGGTGATTTTAAAGGTCTTAAGGTTTAAGGAATGATTATAATTTGACTATTAATTATATGCAATATTGTGTATGCAAAAGAAATATGATATTGAACTATGGAAGGTACATATACTTTAGGGACTAAAAGAGAGTTATAAGTACAAATTTACTGTCCCTTTTTCTTCTCTCTCCCGTATTGATTAGAAAAAAAAAAAAAATACAAATTTACTGATAACACTTACAAATTTTACATATTACCTAAGCCTTATTTTAACCTTTTGCCTCAAGTCGATTTTCATTGAACTATAGCGTTGTTCAATTAAGTAATTCGGCCCTTAATATAGACATGTAAATTTTTTTTTTTTTTTTTTTTGAGCAAATAATGGTAGGCTAGGAAGATGAATTGTGACTATTTTACCTGAACGTGACTATAATAACATCTACCTATTGGGAGCCGCAAAGAAAGGGCTTAGACTATGAGAATCACAAGCGCTCCCTCAAGTCTCACTGAGTCATAGCCTAATTTAATCCCACCAAAATATCAATGAGAATCCAAAGCCGCTAATACTAATCAAACATTTGTGAAAATTCTCAATTTCAAAGATGGAAACCCATACTTGGATTACTGAAAATTTCTTTGAACAGCATACCTTTAAATTTGGTATGGACATGTAAATTGGAGTACAAGTTGGTTGACGGTTGGCAGTACTGATGATAGGCGCGCGTTGGGTGCATGTGCTGACTATTGACACGGCCTGCGGGGGAGATTGTGGGGATGGGCGAAGGGGTGAAACAAGTCAGCATGTGCTGTTTTCAACTTTGAAAATAGTCTATGATTGAGGGTTGGTGACTTGGTGTGATGAGTTCAAATCCCAACAAGGCTGGCCACCCCTGGGTTTTTATTAAGTTAAATTTCAAAAGAAAATATTCAATTTTTAAGGGAGACAAACTAAAATTCAGTGTTGTAAAATATTGGGATATTTACAGAACGGTTTGGTGATTTTAAAGGTCTTAAGGTTTAAGGAATGATTATAATTTGACTATTAATTATATGCAATATTGTGTATGCAAAAGAAATATGATATTGAACTATGGAAGGTACGTATACTTTAGGGACTAAAAGAGAGTTACAAGTACAAATTTACTGCATGTCCCTTTTTCTCCTCTCTCCCGTATTGCTTAGAAAAAAAAAAAAAAAAATACAAATTTACTGACAACACTTACAAATTTTACATATTACCAAAGCCTTATTTTAACCTTTTGCCTTAAGCCGATTTTCATTGAACTATATAGCGTTGTTCAATTAAGTAATTCGAACCTCAATATGGACATGTACATTTTTTTTATTTTTTGAGCAAAACTTGGTAGGCTAGGAAGATGAATTGTACGTGACTATATTTAAGTGTAACTATAATAACATCTACCAGCTGGAGCCGCAAAAAAAGGGTTTAGACTATGAGAACTATAAGCGCTCTCTCAAGTTCGATCCGACTGAATTATAGCTTAATTAATTCAGTCCCATCAGAGTATTAATAAAAATCTAAAACTATTAATACTAATTAAGTATATGTAAAAATTATTTATTGCAAAGATTCGAATCCAATTTAATATTTCAAAATTTCTTTCAACACCGTACCTTTAAATTTGGTATGGACATGTAACTTGGAGTGGTTGACGCTTGGCAGTACGCCAGTACTGATCATGGGCGCGCGTTGGGTGCTGACTGCTGACACGGGGGGGGGGGAGGGGGGGGGGGGGAGGGGGGGTGTGTGGGCTGGAGGTGGGGTGGTGTTGGGGGGCTTGTGGGGATGGGCGAAGAGGTGAAACAAGCCAGCATGTGATGTTTTCAACTTTGAAAATAGTCTATGATTCACGTGTTTTTATAGCGAGGCACGTGTTTTACCTGATTGCAAGTGAACATGCTTGCACAGTTGCACAGCTCTACTTTCGAGGGTTCTGTAACTCCTCTACAATCTTGAAACAATTATATTGATCGACAAAGATGCATTTATTTTCTGACCGGTCTTTATTGGTGGACTGATGGAGTCCCACGTAGGACCCAACCTATTTCTGTCAATTTATCGTGAACTCCTATCATGGACTATCTTAAATTAAAGGAAATTAAAACAAAAATTATAGCAGTACAATCTTGAAAGAATTATTGTGCATGATGACAGCTTCATTTCTTATTGCGAAAACAATTCTCTTTCTCGTATATATATATATAGATTGCTCAACCTCAAGTGTATAACCTCAGCCTTAAGCAATTAATAGATTGCTCAAGAGACGAGAGAGAGAGGGAGAGTTGGTGGGGGTTGATACTCGTAGTGTCATTGTTCCTTAGTTTTTACTAAAGAGAGTTCTGTAGTTGTTTGTTTGTTGATATAAAATTCAATCATTCATCCAAAAAAAAAAAAAGAAGAGAGAGATGGAAAAAACACAACGAGAGACAAAATGGTGCGAAGAAGAAGAACTGGCAGAAGCGAGTATTTGGAAATACGTCTTCGGATTCACAGAAATGGCGGTAGTGAAGTGTGCCATTGAGCTTGGGATAGCCGATGTTATTGAAAGCCATGGAAGTCCCATGACACTATCCGAGTTGTCATTAGCTCTAGCATGCACTTCATCTCCCCTTTACCGCAGAATAAGGTTTCTAATGCACCGGGGAATATTCAAAGAGGAACTCACCGCCCATGGCTCCCCAGGTTATGCACAAACGACCCTGTCTCGCCGTTTGATGAGATATGGAGAGCACAGCTTGACTGCTTTCATTATGCTAAATAGTAGCCCAATGGTGATGTCATCATTGCACTTTCTCAGTGCCCGTGTTCTAGCCAATGAGACTTCACCATTTGAGGTGGCTCATGGCAAAGATGCATGGAGCTTTTTATAAGCAAATCCTTCTCAGAGCCAACTCGTCAATGAAGCAATAGCTTTTGATGCCAAGGTGACCGTGCCTGCAATAATTCACGGTTGTCCAAAGGTATTTGATGGGCTTGGCAATCTGGTGGATGTGGGCGGGGGCAATGGCTGTAGTGCACTCACAACAGTCCATTCCATGCATTCATTAGTTGTCTTTATTATATATATATATATATATATATATATATATATATATATATATATGTAGAAAGCAACGTCAGTCGAGGGCCAGTCTTTGGCTGAATTATCATAAACGTTAAATGAGGAAAGAAAAGAAGAAGAAGAAATAAAATTACAAGTGATATCGTGAAAGAATTCTGTGATAGTCATAGCTTCGCTTCCTAATGCGCGGCAACTATTCATTCTTGTATATATATATGAAGCTCTGACCTGAAATGCAATGCTAAAAAGTTAAGAAAATCTAAGAGATGCAAAGAGAAAAGTTTATTGCTTAACTTTCACTGATAGGTACACGGTGATATATATACAAAAGGTACACTGAAAAATAAGGAATGAAAACATACACTGATTTACAATAACAAAGAAGATATCAATTACAGCCCAATTGCCTTATGTGAGATATATTCTGTTGATGTGTTTTCTTATAACCGTTGAGAGTTCTTTGTTATTTTTCCTTACTGATGTGTTTCCTTGTAAATTTTGAGAATGCCTTGTTGTCTGCACATTAATAGTTTCCTTGTAAGGCAGGGATTGTTTCTTTAGTTGGTTGCCCATGCTTTCCTTAGCGGGTGTCAATGTTTCTCCACAGCTGTAAGATATATGAGCTGATTGCTTGACAGCTTGCATGGTTGATAGTGTTTCCTTAATTGGTGTCAACGGGTCTTCACAGCAGGATGTCATAGCTAGATGGTTGACAGCTTGCAAGGCGTTTGCTGATGTGGAATTCATATTGCATACATAAAATAGCTAGATTTCTCAAACTGACTAGAGATGGAAGAAAAACAAAGAGAAGCAACATGGCAGGAGGAAGAGGAACAAGCGGAAGTGGCTATCTGGAAATACGCATTCGGGTTCACAGAAATGGCGGTAGTGAAGTGTGCTATTGAGCTTGGGATAGCCGATTCCATTGAAAGCCATGGAAGCCCGATGGCATTATCCGAGTTGTCGTCAGCTCTAGCATGCGCTCCGTCCCCACTCTACCGCATCATGAGGTTTCTAATGCACCGCGGGATATTCAAAGAGGAACTCACCACCGCCCATGGCTCCCCAGGTTATGCACAAACGGCTCTGTCACGCCGTCTAATGAGACATGGAGAACGTAGCATGGCGGCTTTGATTTTACTAGAAAGTAGCCCAGTGATGCTGGCACCATGGCACAGTCTGAGCGCCCGTGTTCTAGCCAATGACACTTCCCCATTTGATGCGGCTCATGGCGAAGATTTATGGAGCTATGCTGCAGAGAATCCCGCTCACAGCCAGCTTATCAATGAGGCAATGGCTTGTGATGCTAGGTTGGCGGTGCCTGCCATGATTCACGATTGCCCAGAAGTATTTGATGGGCTTGGCAGTTTGGTGGATGTGGGTGGGGGCAACGGAACCACTTTGCAAACGTTGGTGAAGGCATTCCCATGGCTTCGAGGCATCAACTTTGATCTTCCTCATGTTGTCTCGGTTGCGACAGAGTCCATCGGAGTTGAACATGTCGGGGGTGACATGTTTTTAAGTGTTCCAAAGGCTGATGCTGTTTTCCTAAAGGTAAATTAGTGTATGATCATTTATGTGATAATTAGGAAGCCCAAAAGAAGAAGGCATGTTTGGGTAATGAATTAATTAATTTGGCTTGTGATCAATCGCAGTGGGTTCTCCATGATTGGGGAGACGAGGAATGCATCCAAATCCTTAAGAAATGCAGAGAAGCCATTCCAGAGGATAAAGGGAAGGTAATAATTGTTGAAGCAGTGATTGAAGAAGCAGAAACGGACAAGCTAACTGATGTGAGGCTGGCTCTAGACATGATCGTGATGGCCCATACTAATACTGGCAAAGAGAGGACCTTCAAGGAGTGGGGATTTGTTCTTGGCAAGGCTGGATTTTGTCGATACACAGTGAAACCCATTCGTGCTGTGCAATCTGTCATTGAGGCTTTTCCGTAATATATATAGTGCATGGATTTCTAGTCCTATATAATATAAGTTTGTAATTTTCTTTCTGTAACGTTGTACAAGACAGGTTGTTTGATGTAGCTTGCTTCGTTTTGAGTGCAATTTAAGATTATGGTTTCCTCTAGAAAGAAAAACCTCTCTTCTCTCTCCTGTCTCAAACGCAGCCGACTAAGCTTGAGGAGGAGGGACCTTCTGGTTTCCTCCTCCTCCGACCCCCTTCTCATGGTTTTTGTTCCCTTTCTTCATGAGTTTCTCCTTTCGTGAAACAACTCTTTATTCTCTAGAGTTTTCTAGAGATCTATCTAGACCCTTAAGAAACAACAGCTGCAATGGATCTCCTGCTTCCTCTTTACCATGGATTGCCTCCTTCATAGCTTCACCGGCCGGATCTGTGTTGGCTTAAAGAATGGTTTTTTCAAAGTCAGATCTATTTCTTTCCATCAGTCCCAGCCAGACACGCGCCCATCCACCATCATCACCAGCGTTCCAGCTTTCCAGAGACCTCCTGTGTGGCTCCTTTTGACAGCCACGCATCGGGGCGTGGACCACACGCACTGGCACGTGGGCCCCACGTGCCGTGCAGTGTCTGCCGAACCTCCCCTCCGTCGCAGCTGCTGTAATTTGAGTTTTTTCTGGTTATCTTGTGTAACCTTTTGTATTTTTCGGCTTTGTCGCTTAGTTTTTATTCCGATCTGTTTGGTCTTTAGACTCTTTGTCTGTGGAGTGGATCTTTTTTCCTTTTCTTTCTGGTTTCCTTTTAGAAACCTTTTTTCTATAGTTACTTCTCATATAAATCTCCATGGCTTTTTAGGAAGCCTGTTTAGATGTTTGATTGGGGTATTCGTACTCCCAATTATAGTATCCATCACCAGTATGCGTCACGGCAAAAGTTTTCTCTGGCTGCATTCGCATTTTTTTTTTTTTTTTTTTTTTCTGTTTATGATCTCATTCCTGTTTTTTGAGATTTGGCCAGTTGGGGTTTACAGTAGGCTTGTATTTGTTTTTCTTTTCCTGTTACCTCTATATTTTCTCTGTTGAATGAAGGAAAGTTTGTAGGAAAGCTCTCTTTGTTAATTTAATTCGTTTTTTGTTTTTTCAAAATATTTAACAAACAATCACTTTGAAAAATATTTAACAAAAACAATCAGTTTGTAGGAAAGCTCTCTTTGTTAATTTTCTCAACTCAATTTATAAAAATGACACAAGCATATCCAATCTATAAATATGATATGAATTAGATGAAATTTTTTCAACCCAATTTAAAAGAAAACTTTTTCGTCACTTTTATAGATTGGGTAGAAAAATTTTTTCCATCCCAATTTAGATGAAAACGGTGTCCATTCACTTTTCAAAACACAACACAAAAAGCTTTTTAGAAAACGAAATACAATAGATCTATTGAGAAAAATTTTCACATCTTCTTATAGGAATATTTTGAGAAAACATGTGTTTATTTTTATAGGATAAATGATCACTTATTACTTCAAAAAACTATGATAAATAAAAGGGAAAAAAATGAAAAAGCACCACAAACTATCAGTCATTTCTATTTTCGCCCACTAATGTTCAAAAAGTGATAAAGTAGCCCCCCAAACTACCAAACAGTTACATTTTGGCCACTCTGTTAGTCATCACCATCAAATAGGATGGAAAATTCAAAACTACGTCGTTTTGGTATGGTTAAGTTACTAAAATGCCCTTTTGTGGGAAAAAAAAAAATTAAACAAGCAATCAAAACGGCGCCGTTTTACTTGAAATTATGGTTTCCTTACCCTTACCAAAACGACGCCGTTTTGGTAAGCGTAAGAATTAAAACAAAATTCCCCCAATCCCACGCATACTCCCAAAAGAGTTTGGTTTCAATTGTACAGAACCAAGCACGTGATTTCAAGACCAGCTTCAATTGTGGCATTAATCGCTCCAACAGCAGGAGCATTCTTCTTCCTTGCCAACAAAACCAACCTTTCCCTCAACATCAGTACTATCGTCATAGGAGTGTGTAGCAGGGCAATTACTAAGTTGTTTGGGACAAAAAATTTCTCCATAAATCACAATGTTGTGGTTGCAAATATCCCAATAGGATCCTTTGTTTTTGGCTACTTGGCGGCTCTTCTTTATCGCAAGGATGGAAATGGAGATGGCGAGTGCATGGGGATGGAATGCTACAGGAAGACCTTCATCATCTGGGTTGGGTAAGAGAACCCTAAAAAAATTGGAAGGTGTCGTGAGGGAGAAGGAGGTCTGGGTGTATGCGTGGGGTTGGGGGAATTTTGTTTTAATTCTTACCCTTACCAAAACGGCAAGGAAACCCTAATTTCAAGCAAAACGCGCCATTTTGATTGTTTGTTTTAAATTTTTTATTTTTTATTTTATTTTATTTTTAAAAAATGGCATTTTAGTAACCTAACCTTACCAAAACGACGTAGTTTTGAATTTTTATCCTATTTAATGGTAATGACTAACGGAGTGGCCAAAATGCAACTGTTTGGTAGTTTTGGGGACTACTTTTTCACTTTTTGAACATTAGGAGGGTAAAATGGAAATGGCTGGTAGTTTGGGAGGCTTTTTTATATTTTTTCCTAAATAAAAAAATAAAAAGGTGGTTCTATGGCAATTGGCAATTCCATGGCCACCTCCACGGAGGAGAGGGCAGCCATCCAACATAACATAAGAAGTCGCACGCATGAGCATCTCTTCATGTTAGAGGTGGTTGGATGGCCCCTCCTTCGGTTTAGAGATGGTTACACAACCACCTTTATATATATATATATATATATATATATATATATATATATATATATTTGGAGCTTGATTTCATTTTATATAGGAAAAACTTCACTTATAACAATTAAACTACTATGCGTTTTGAGAAGAAACACCCAAATTTTAAAAACTCTTAATTTTACCTTTGGACTTTCAATTTGATGCAATCTACCACTCCTTAAACCCTAGCATAAACAATTAAAAATACCAAATTACCCTTCAAATTTTCCTTTTTATTTTTAAATTTTAATTTGAAATTAATAGTAAATTTAGAATTTTATAAGAATCACTACAAAAAAATTGATGGCTTATGACGTGGCAAACAGTAACCAAATTTTGCCACGTCAGTAATTATTGACGTGCCAAAAGTGGCACGTCAATATTTATTGACGTGTTAAATTCAACACGTCAGGAAATTTAAATTCAATTTAATTTTTAAACATTTTATTTAAATAACTTAATATTTAAATATTTATTGACATCGTAAAATTAGACACGTCAAAATTTCTTGACGTGGCTTTTTGACACGTCAATATATCAGGTTTATATATATATATATTTCATCTAATTTTTGTTTTTTATTAGGAAGGATTTCTATTTTTTGCTCTATTTCTTTCTCTCTTTTTTTTTTTTTCACGCAAAAACACTTTTTATTTGCAAATAAAACAAAGAAACATGAAATGAAATTGTCGTTGCATGTACCAGATTTTCTTCTTCTTTCTTCCTTCTCTTCTTCTTCTTCTTTTCTTGTCAATCAATTGGTCCATTTTATAAAGCTGTTTTGGCTTAATTAAAAATAAATAAACCATTAACTCTCTTTAGAGCTGCTTGCCTATGTTTCAGAAAAATAAATGGAAAAAAAAAAGAGAATAAAATCTTATAAACAAATGCCGTATTTTTTAATTATCATACTCCATCATAGTCTCCCCAAATTAATAAATTTAAAGAGAGATCGAATTTTGTATCCAATAACGCCCTTGGTCAAAAGGCATGTTATACATACAATGACAATAATAAAAAAAACAAATTGTCCTAAACTTTCCCACCCTTATGGAGAATAAATCAAGAGAAAAGCTATACATACTTCTAATTATTCACTGTTTGACGTAACAATGAAAATTTTCATTTATTATTTTATCTAATAGTAATTTTCATTGCCATATCAAGAAGTGAGCAGTACTTGAAATGGAACACTTGATAGTATATGGAGCACCCCTCATAAATCAATGCCACCAAAGACCTATGGCTACAACATCTCAAGAAAAGTTCATGGGCTTCTTCGAGAGAAAAAGTGGAATTCATCTTCAATGGGCGAATTATTCAAAGTTCAAATGTAGGAACTTCATATGCATGTAAAGCCATTTGTAGCTTGGTAAATTAATCGAGACAACAAATTTCTGTAAGGATCTTTTTTTCTTTTTTCCTTCAAATAATCAATTAATGCATCTCGCAACCTCATACTTGACTTCTAAATATAATTTTTGAGATTTGTCCTTGTCTCTTAATTCCTACTTCCTCCCTTCAAAACATAATTAAAGATTAAGATTAATCACCATGTAGCTTACTTATAAAAATTAAAAAATAAATAAAAAAAAAAAGAAAAAAAAGAATTGGCATTGAGAATTCTATTAAATCACAACTTATTTCAAAAGCTTAAACCGATAAGAAATGATTGACTTAATTATTTAAATTACCTTCTAACATATACTCACAAAAGCTTAAAACTATCAATGACTGTTGCTCAAGTGAAAGCACAGTTTACCATTGTTCTAAGATTCAGGAAGGACACAATGGACTTGAAGAAGGGGGCCGGGGTTGAGAAGAGTACCTACATCAGCTAATGTGGCTCACAACATCTGCTCACTAAATACCTTCTACCATATATCTCGTTTAATACTTAGGTAGGGCATGATGTAGTGATTTATAAAAACATATGTTTCATGTTTCCCAATGGGACGATATTATAATAGTGCAGGTTTTAGAGAAGAGAAAGAACTCGATGATTGTCATTAGAGATTATTTTTCTCAGGTCAGATGACTTCTTAGGAAGTTTGATTCAGGGGAGTCAAAAGCGGATAATACTATGTTATTGGGGTGGCGTGTTACATTAGAGACATCTAGCGTAGACAAAAGGGGCACCCGTATTTTAAATTTAAAGAAAAAAATTAACCATACCTTCTGTTTCAATGGGTTTCCCGAAGAAATAATAAAACCGACCAAGAAATTTTGGTAGAATTTCGGGAAGATGTACATCTTGGTTGGCCACCTCACCATTCGCATCAGTCCTATAATACAAGATCATTCTAATATTAAAAGAGAGAACAGGCAAGGCAAATGCAAGCAAACAAATTAAGTTTGAGACTTAACATTAATAAAAATAAAAATAAAGATATAATGGAAGCCAATAAACACAAGACTAACAAGAGGACTTAATTAAGAAGCATTAATATTATTTTGCAAATTCCTGACATGCCAAATAACATAAGTCAGAAAGTTCTGACGTGCCACATGTGGCACCTCAGAAATTCTTGACGTGCCTCATGTGGCACGTCAGGAATTTGCCTTGGCAAGGCCAGCGCCTGTTGGCCGTCCCATCGAGCAGCCATGCCATCACTCTTCTTCTTTTTTTCTTTTTTCCCTCTCTCCCTCCCCACTTTTTCTTCTCTCCCGCCCAGGCCAGCCCCTCTCCCTCCCCCATTTTTTCTTTCTTTTCTTCTCCTCCCTCGATTAGCTTTGATCCGACCAGTGTATAGCTAGCTTCCTCTCCCTCACTCTTCCTCATCTCCCGATCTCTCTCTCTCTCAACTCTATCTCTCAACTTGGAACGGCAGCTAGCACACTCTCTCTCAAGCTCACTCTCATCTCCGGCGGGCCAGCTCAAGTACGTCGTCGTCGCCGTTGCTGTGTCTGGCGGTTCTCCAGCTTCAGCTTCTTTGGCAATATCCTCTCTCCGGCAGGTATATATATATATTGTTTTTTTTTTTTATATTTATGTTTTATTTTGTCATGAATCCGCATGATGTTTCGTTAATGCACTGGATTGAGTATTTGTGAGCATTTAATTGAGGTGTTTTTTTTTTTTTTTGTATATCTATTACTTATTGTACGTTGTATATGCACATGCATGCAAAATGATGTTTCTCATGCTAGGTTCTTGTTTCAAAATATAATAGTTTTTTAAATGTGGCTTTTTTTTTCTTTTTTGTGTGTGTGTGTGTTTACCTGAAAAATTTGGCTTATTAGTAAGGAATTTCTAGAACATTATGTCAATTTTAATCATTCATTTCAATCATTTGACCTTCTAATAATCACATGTAGTGGTGAATTATAGAGACTTAATTTAAGACTTTGTTTAATTAATATTCAAATATAAAAAGTCTTAACATTGAAAGGAATGATTAATATTCAAACATCATAAACATACATTGATCCCTTATTTGTAAGTTATAAATTCACACAACGAGAGGATTCAATCCGAACTCCATGGATTTAATGGGAAAAGTAGTTGGCGAAAGTGCAAACCTTGTCAAACTTAGAGAGAATCCAAATGAATAAGTAAAAAGCCATGACTTTGTTTTTTAGACTATTTTTTTCTTTTACACTTTTGTTTTGAGTTTTTAAAACAAATTTAATCATAATTAAACACATAACCTAAAACACAAAATATATTCAAAACAATTTTTACTTAATTCTATCCCACATAAAATATTTTTTCAAACCAAAAAAACCATCCAAAAAGGATTAAACTTTTGGATTGAGGAACTTAGATTTTTCTAGTTGAAAGATAACGCATTAAAATTAATATTACCTAAAAACAAATTGGAATTTTCTTAAAATTCTGATTAATATGAAAGAAATTAATCTAATGTGTCAATAACCCAAGAAACATCCCAACAAAAAAGAAAAGTTATACTCCAAAAAAAAAAAACTCCATTTATTAGATGTTTAGTTCATGATTTTCCTCTTTTCAACTACTTTCTTTATTAATGTCTTTTTATTTAAAAGAATAACAAAAAATATTAAGAAACCATTTAAAATATTTGCAAAACACTCAAAATTATTTTAACCTTTATATATATCATATGAAAAAATAATAAAAAATAATAATAATAAAAAATTAAAAAAAAAAAACAAACAAACAAAAAATCCAATATATTCTATACTGCAAATGACATAATAATAATACAAGCTGACAACAGTAATCCAAATTCAATGCAAAAAGAAATAAGGAAAGATTGTTTACAAAGAAATGATCATATTGATGCAAGTAAATTATTGAATTAGTAGATATGTCATGATATTATGGATTTTAAAGCTGCTATATTATTCTATATTCAGATTTTTTTTTTTTTCTTTTTTTTTGTTTTGTTGAGATTCTATATTCAGAAGTTGAAACCCATGTCATCACCTACTAATGCCAAAGAGTGACATTTAACATAGATTTATTGTATTTAGGGTCCCCATAACAAACCTAGCTAGGTAGATGTTATAGAAAAACCTTATAAAATAACCTAGCTAGAATTATTTTGTTTAGGGTCTCCACCAAACAAAATGTTTAAATTTGATCGAGTATGTTTTTTTTTTTTTTTTTTTTTTGGGTTTTTCAAGATTAATTATATTAGATAAGTGTTAAAAATACACACTTTGGTACTATCCCCTTATATAACAAATTCATATCCATGAATACTAGATATATTTGTTAATTAAATAACTAACCTAGTTTTGTTTTATTTTAGGGTCCCTATATAAAACAAATGCATATATATACACACACACACACACGCATGAATATTTCTTATATTTGTTAATTAACAGAGAGTTATATTTTCACATAAAAAATTTAAACCTATATGAGAATATATAGGTTTATATATTTTATGTGGTTGAAATATTTAGGTTTATATATATATATATATATATATATATATATATATATATATATATATGCATGTGCTTTAAATTAGGTTTATATTGTCTAAGTCTTACATATTTATTCCTAATTTATATACGTAGAGAAAAATGGACAAGAGTTGGATGATAAAGTCTAGGGGTACAAGGGAATATAAAGATGGGTGTAGATTGTTCGTGGAGTTTGTACTTAGTAACTGTAGAACCCCTGATGGATTCATCTATTGCCCTTGTAAGATTTGTCAAAATAACCGGCACCACCCGCCAGGTTTCATATTCGACCACTTGACAGGGGGAATAGGAATGATGCCGGAATACACACTTTGGTACTATCACGGTGAAAAGCCTGTACAGGGTCTAATTCAAATCGCTCGGCCTCAAATGCGGGTACAAGCGCAAATCAGGGTGGAGACTTGCACGCAATGTTGCGTGATTTATTCGGCATGCACGAAGTAGTCAGGGAGGACAATTGTGAGCCTCAGGTTGTGGTGCAAAAGGGTGAAGAAATTGTGAACCAAGAACCGCTAAAGGTGACGCACTAAATTATTACGACCTTCTTAAAAAGGCGGAGAAACAACTTCATACTAGGACCAAACATAGCAAACTAAGTGCGACTGTACACCTGTACAACTTCAAGTGCGTTGGGGGACTTAGTAATGTGATATTTTCGTCTTTCCTAGAGTTCATCAATCAGTTGCTGCCTAAGAGTGATGAAACTCTGCCAGTTAATACATATGAGGCGAAAAAGTTTTTATGGGACATGAGACTCAGGTATGAGAAGATTTCAGTGTGTCGTAATGACTGTATGTTATTCTGGAAGGGCAATAAGGAGTTGAATTCATGTACCGTCTGTGAAAAATCTAAATGGATAGATGCAATCAATTTAGATGAGGATGGTCAACCCATATCGTCAGGCAAGAAAGGTTCGATGAAGGAGTTGCGCTGGTTTCCACACATACCACGACTATAAAAGCTGTTTATGTCAGAGCATACTGCACCTTTTATGAGGTGGCATGCAGAAGGCCGTACTAAGGATTGTGTATTTTAAGGCATTCGGCCGAAGGTGAAGCATGGAAGTCATTCGACAATTTACATCCAGAGTTTTCAGTGCACAGCAGGAACGTAAGGCTCGGACTAATCTCGGATGGATTTAATCCATTTAGGAACATGAGCACATCTCACGGCATTTGGCCTATAATGCTTATGCCGTACAACTTGCTTCCTTGGATATGCATGAAACAAACGTCTTTCATACTATCCTTAATTATCCCGGGCCCAAGTTCACCTGGAATGGATATAGATGTCTGCCTTCAACCCTTAATTGAGGAGTTACAAGAACTATAAAATGTAAGGGTACGCACATATGACGTCTCAAAGAAAAATAATTTTGTTATACGAGCGCAGTTGATATGGACAACTAATGACTTCCTAGCATATGCAAATTTGTCTGGATGGTCTACCAGGGGTGAGAAGGCATGCACTCAACAAGGTCGAAATGGTTAAAACACGGCCATAAATGGTGTTTTATGAGCCACAAGCAATATTTGCCCATGGATCATCTGTGGAGGCGGAACAAAAGAACATTTAACAACAACGTAGAACTAGAATGTGCCCCTGATGTCCCAAGTGGAAATGAAATCATGAGCCAATTAGAAGGGATGGTGTTTGGGGATGAGAACGCCGGTCAGGCAAGGCCGGATGATATAGAAAAATGAAAGAAGCGGAAGACGAACCCTTCTAATGTAGTGTGGAAGAAGAAAAGTATTTTCTTTAGGTTGCTTTGATGTACAAATTTAATTGTACTCGCAAGTGCACGAGTCGTGTGCAATATAGCGTGTGTGCAAGTGCGAGGTCGATCCACAGGGATTTGTGTTGTGTAAACCAATTTCTATTTAAACCAACTCTATTTTAACCTAGTTCCGAATTTTGTGATTTTTGTCGTGCAAAATAAAACATAAACTAAAGAAAATAATGAAATAAAATGGTAAAGAACACTAAGGTTTTAGAATTCACTTCGCCAAATCTTAACTCTATATTCTCGTATTTGTTCCTACAATCGAAAAACTATATTCGATGTTTTACAAATATCAAGTTTAAATCATTCAATGAATCCACCCATTTTTACAAATCACAACAAATATCCGATTCGAAATTAAATCATCCTATGTATCCGTTTGGTTAACGAATCACAACGGATATCCGATTTCAATCGAATGATTTGATGTATCCGAAGGATGAAACACATCAAATATCCAACTCCAACACATAATAGTTCATCACATTCAATTAAAAGATATAAATCAAGCAATTGAATGAAAATCTACAACATCCTTATTCGAAGTCAAAATTGTATAAACAAGATACGAGAATACATGAGTTTGTCAATGACGAAGCTTCATCTTCAACCTTAGTTGAAAGATTTAGCCTCTCATGATAACAAAAATAATCACCAATTGAATTGTCATCATCGAAAGAATAAAACTTACAATGGAAAACAAAGCAAAAGCTTCCCCACGGCAATACGTCGTAATTCAGCTTAAAACGGCCTCCTTCAATTGTGAGGCTTAGAGGTCTATTTATATGGCTTAGGAGAGCCCTAGAAGCCCTAGTAATCCTAGGAATTTCGGAGATTTAAGTCCAAGCCCAATTAGGATAAAGAAAACCTAAGCCCAAATCGGAATAGGATTCGCCCAGAATTGCGGTCCTAACTTGCGGCATGATTTTGGCCTTGCGGCGCTCCGAATTGGGAAAATACTATTTCACAATAAATTGTAGTAATTTGAGTTAGCTTTCCAATGCCGCTTGAATCACCTCAATCGGATATCTGAGATGAAAGTTATGGTCAAAATACCGAGACGTATTCAGAATCCAATTTTGCATCCAATCCGATTTGACTTCAAATTGAGAAATTCCGAATTAATCCTTTCCTTTATTTGATTAAACTTTAACCATGATTGGTTAAGCTTAACCATATCCTCTAGGTCTTCCCAATTTGCCCCTTTAAGCTTGAAATTTTTCCAGAAATGCTTTCTTTTCTTCCAAAAGCCTATAAAACAAAGAAAATACAAAAATGCAGTAAAATGTCCTAATTAACCAAAACCAAAGGATTAAAACATGCAAGTTAAGGGCTGAAAATATAAATATTTTAGCACTTATCACCATATTGGAAAGAT
The DNA here is from genome assembly GCF_965113065.1 of Corylus avellana. Classification (NCBI taxonomy): domain Eukaryota; kingdom Viridiplantae; phylum Streptophyta; class Magnoliopsida; order Fagales; family Betulaceae; genus Corylus; species Corylus avellana. Next base: position 19,760,916 of record NC_142491.1, on the reverse strand, counting down.
AATTTATTGCGGCACAACCTTGATGTAATGCACATAGAGAAAAAACATGATGGACAACATACTTGATACAATATAGGACATTCTAGGAAAAACAAAGGAGAACCTCGCTGCCCACTTAGATTTGCAAGAAACGGGTTTGAGACATACACTTCATCCCTACACTGGCGAGGATGGTAAGACCTATATGCGACAAGCTACCCACACGATGTCCAAGGATGGTAAAAACACATTTTTTGAAAGTGCTACGAAATGTAAGGGTGCCCGACGGATATGCCTCGAACATTTTCCGTTGTGTACGACTTTAGGACCGTACGATATCGGGGTTAAAGAGTCATGACAATCACATACTGATGCAGCAGCTTCTACCTATTGCATTGCGTGGATCACTTCTAGGCAACGTGGTTAGACCTCTTGTTGAGATGTCAACATTCTTCAGGGGCCTATGTTCCACAACATTGACACATGAGGATATTAACCGACTACGGGGTGACGTTTGTATCACGTTGTGCAAGATGAAACAGGTTTTTTCCCCCAGCTTTTTTACTAGCATGGTTCATGTAGTTGTGCATCTTGTCCGTGAATGCCGACTCGGTGGGCCGATATAGTATAGGTGGATGTATCCGGCAGAGAAGTAAAATTTGTTTACAAATATTCCTAATTTTTATTTTTCACTCCAATACAAGACAAGTACTAGCTAAACTGATTGATTGTATTGGTTCATATTTAGGAGCCTTGGAGTGTTCAAATCTAATGGGCGCAACAAAGTGGCTCCTGAGGGTTGCATTGCGGAGGGCTATATAGCAATTGAGTTGGAGACATTCTATTTGAGATATTTAGATAACGCACCAACCTTTCATAATAGGATACAAAGAAATTTGGATGGTTCAAAGGGACATGGAACACGAGTCCAAATCAACTGAATCACAATGACACAAATTCACTGGTATATTATGTTCAACTCGGACGAGTTCCTTCAATTGTAGACGTAAGTCGAGGTCCTTCATTAGCATATTGTATATTTAAGGAACTTGTACCATTAGTTTTGAATTATAATGAACCTAATTTCGAATTGTAGGATGCACATGGATTCGCTTAGGCGATCATCCAATAGGGGGCGAACAACAGAGGACCAGTTGAAAACCCAACATTATGAGCTGTTCTGCGAGTGGTACCGTGACTACGTAAGAATAATGTAATGTTTAACAAAAGAATTGTCGGAGTATATTTGTGTGCTGTTTTTCAAATCAACTAAAGCAACTAACCTTGTGTTTTCATTGTACGTAATATATTCACAGGTCGATCGATTGGACGATCAATCCAGGAAGGAACTTGGTGACAAATCGGTAATGCATTATAGAGGGCTGAGGGAGTCAGTAGTCAGATACAATAGATATGTAGTTAACGGCAAGCTGTTTCACACTATTGCATATGATGCCGGAAAAATAAATCAAAACAGTAGAGTGTGTGTGCCAACTTTTGATGGCAAAATGTATTACGAGAAGTTAACGGAAGTACTTGAGATTGAGTACTACGAGGGATAAGAGGTACAAAGTGGATGAGTATGGCATAATACTTGTCAACTTCAAAAACCTTATCCACACGGGAGAGCTGATTACTAATGAGCCGTATGTGCTAACTTCACAAGTTGACCAGGTATTTTACGTACAAGATCATAGGGACCCAAAATGGGCTTTCACTGTAAGGACTAAACCTAGAAACATATACGACGTTGATCAGGGTGAAGGGCCTCAGAATGCATGTGCCAACTACCCCAAGTGTGAGCCGCTCCTATTAACCAGAAATATTAATCACGATCCGCATGATCATATCAAATACGTCAGACTTAATTAAGCTGTGCGTTGAGTAAAATCGGGTATATATCTTATTTTTACTATGTGAGTCATGCATACATAAGGTAGTGAATATTTCATACATTGTATACATAATTAATTGGGTGCGTGCTATTTTTCGTAGGCTACCATGAGCGGTAGGGGGAAGACAAGAGCACAGAGGGACTCGTCTTTAGTGTGGCTGTCTATGTCGCATGGGTCTCCATCATACGACCTTGATGGCAGCGAGCAACAAGACATTGCTCAGCATATGGGCTGCAGGATGGGTATCGACCAGTATTTCTAGGTGATATGGAAGAGAAGATCCTTCTCCATAATCCATACGATCGGGCAGGCATGGCCTAGATGGGGTATTAGCCTGATTCGTATCCGTACAGCAAGTTAGGACAGAGTTCTCAGGGCCATGTGGAGCGACTAAACAGCCAGCATAGCGCAAGTACAGACAAAAGTTTTTTTGAAAAATTGAAAGTTTTGAAAGTTTCTAACTATATTGGTGCGATATCAATTATATTTAACTACAACTACTTCTTCATAAAGTTCTAAACATTCTAAAAAAATACAAAGCAGGTGCCGAGGACAGTGAGATAGAGGCTCAGGAAGACATGACTAGTGGGATAGGTGCCACGGATGACCCGCAGCCCACCGACCCTGTTCCCCCCAACCGGTTAGGCCCTCGACAGGTCCGTACGATAAGTAAGTGTATTTGCTCAAATGTCATGCATATAAGTCTTAATTACTTGTAGTTAGTATTCAATTCTAAAAAACATACATCGGTAATTTTTAATCTGTTAGGTACCGATCTAGATAGAAATACCGTTATTGAGGTGGTCTCCATTCGTGACTCGCACAGGTTGCTAGGGGTCCTCGCAGGCAAAATGATCATACTTGAGTTCAATGCTTCATGGCAGCCCGTCGGCTTTAACGTCGCGAGGTTTAAACGAATGGCCGGACATGTCATTAGGAACGGCAATTATGTCCGAATACCGGACGACTGGACGAAGGTACCGTTGCGTACCAAGGAAGATATATGGGACGCCTTGATGGTATGTGTATTTTATTATGTCAAACAATCCTAATGTATGTATATATGTGTGTTTATATATATATATATATATATATATATATATATATATATATATATATATATATATATATATATATATATATATATATACACACATATATTTTAGGTTTTTTTAATTTATCAATTTTGAACTTGTACAGGTATATTTTTTGTCCCGCCCAAGTGCAACTTGGAAGCCATAAAGAAGGACGCATTCAGAGATATGGGCTCCAAGCTGAGGGCTTGGAGGCACGAGCTAAAAAAATATTTTCCCATTATGACGGATGATATTCCTGCCACCGTACAGGCGAGAATGGGGCAAGATAGGATCTCGGAGTACAATGCCGTCGACTTGGAGATATTGTTGGAGAGATGGTGTAGCAAGAAGAACAAGAAGAACAAGGTAAGTCATGAGTTATTCTATAATTTTGTTTAGTGTCAGTAATTGTAATTGTGTTAGTATTAACATATTAAGAATGTTAATTGTGCAGGATTATGCGGTGTATATGAAGAGCTTGCGAGCATTGAATAATACACCCCATTGCACCGGGTCTAAGAGCTACGCGAGGGTGACACATGAGGAGGTCAGTGTGTAATTTACTCTATACTTATAGATGTAAACATTTTATCTATAAATATATTTAAACATATCTATATGTTCTATTTTTTCGTCATACCATACATCTGGGCACTCCTATTTGTGCACAGAATTACATCTGCACCCACAAGAAAAAGGATGGTGCATATCCGAATGACATAGTGAAGGAGAGATGTGAATGCTACTCACCTTTTATATGTTTTGCTTATATTTGTGATTAACTATCGTATGACACACTGACTCAATAATTAATGTAACATACAGGAGATGATGGAGGAGCTTATACCTACTGACCTTGCAGCATCGTTTAGCGTGACAGAGGGGACGATCAGGTGGGCACTGAACGACGCGTACACCTAGGCGCTTGGAAATAAGCCTGAGTACGCTAGTAGGGTTCGGTAGGCTGGACCGAATATTCTGCCTGTGTAGGGCTACATAAACTCATACTATACACTGTCATAGGCACGGTCACAAAACACCGGGCACTTCACGATGTCATAAGAAACACTTAACAGAGCGCTTGAAGCGGAAAGGGCAAAGCACAAGGAAGAGGTAGCTGCATTGTTGGCCGAGAACAATGCGCGGGTAGCTCAGCAAGTGGTAGAGCAGATGGTGGCGAAAAATGCGCGGTTGGCTCAACAGGAGGCTGAAATGATGGCAATGTTTGACACCCATTTTCGCCAGCTCGAGGAAATGATGCGGTCGAGCTCCGAGCCAAACAGAGCTTCCCCACCCTTTGAGATTATCCAATCGTCGGTCGATAGTGGATCAGGTAATGACATTTTTTAATGGTCAATATGGTTTTAGAACTGTCCCTATATATATGTACACCACTAAATTTAGAGTTTAAATATGTTGTAGTCATTCTCATTAATGATGTTGTAAATCTTGTTGAATTTGGTTTATATATCATAGTTGGTTTGGTGGTAGATGTGGGTTAGAGCTTTGCATTTGAAGCGTTTGGTATTATGAGATAGATTACTATGGTCCTTGTAGAATATTGTTTGGTGCATTTGGTTTGATCACGAAAATATGTTGGGAGTGTAGATATAAATTTGAATTTGTTGAGTGTGATGTCCTTTGTTTACATAGTGAATTTGCTCAATGATTGTTTGTTTTATCATTTGCAGCTAGTGGATTTCATTTGTTTGGTGAATATTGTTTGGTGATTGTTTATTTTATCATTTGCAGGTAGTGGATATCATGGAGAGGATGCTACCAATGATCAGCATTGAACGTCTGGTTGGCCATTCGCACTTGTTGTACATAAGCTATTTTGTTGACGTAATTGTATTTGTGATAGTTTTCTTGATGTATGTAGTTAGATATATTTCATCTAACAGAGATAGTTTTATTGGTGTATATTATGTTATTTGTCGTTGGTGTATAGTCTTTGTGCTTGGCCATTCGCACTTGGTATATATGTCATTATTTGTGTCTTGAAGCTAGTTTTGGTTGATAGTCTGTGATCAATGTTAATGGATATGAATTATGTTATTTGCATGGATCGATGGATAAATTGTATATTAGGTTAATTGTAATCCAAAATTCAGCTACAACCCCGAAAAAATTCAAAAAATATATAGGGGAAAAAATTTTAAAAATCACTAAATTTTCTGACATATCGTGTTTTGACACGTTAGAAAATTCTGACGTGCCAGAAAGTGACACGTCAGAAAATTTTTTGACGTGTTATATTTGGCACGTCAAAAATTTTTCTAATGTGGCAAATTGGCACGTCAGAAAAATTTCTGACATGCCTCTATTGACATGTCAAAAATTTTTCGTTTCTGACACCCAAAATTTTAACGCCTGACACACGTCAAAAACGCCTCGTCAGGAAAATTTTCTGACGTGTAAGACCACCTGACACGTTAGAAAACCAGAGTCAGCAAAAAATTCATTTTTTGTAGTGAATGCTAGGGGTATAAAGGTTATTTTATCACTTTTAAAGTTTAGAAACTAACGAAGAGAGTAGAATATTGCATCAAATTAAAAGTTTGATGTTAAAGTATATCAAGCTCTCAAGAGCTCAAGAGCAGGTCTAGTGCGCTCGAGCGCAGTAACAGAGAAAAGTGCAGGTCTAGTGCGCTCAAGCGCAATGACAGAGAAAAATGCAAATAAGCAAGTCCGACTAAGCTCGAGTACAGGCCTGAGGCGCTCGAGCACAGATAGGCGCACAAGCCAAGCCTGCAGATGCAGGAAAGTTGAAAATCAATATGGAAAGATTCTCTATATCCCCCAACCTCCTACGACAGCATATAAAGAAGATTTTGGAGTACTAGCTGGCTGTGATCAGATCTTTTGTAGAAGGAAAGAAGCTCAACTATTGGAAGACTTGGACAATAAGCAAGCCAACTAGAAGATCTTCTTCTCCTTAGTGTATATGGACTATGATGTAATATTCGATTCTGATTGTTATGTTGCATTAGGTTTAGCCGTAGTAGTATATATACCACATCAATGTCTAATATATTACACTATTCACAAGCCTCAGCCAACTTGCTTTCTATACAAAAATTATGCAGTAATAATTTTTTCTACTTCATCATAACATCATCTCATTATTTTATTAAGGACCTGCTGACCCATGCAACGCTCGTGGAGGGAGGAGTGAAAATGGCTTGTATCCACTCAAGCTCGGAGGGAATCTTCACAAAGAAACCAAGACTTTTACAGCTTTCTTAGGAATAAGAACCACCTCTTTAGTGTGGCATTTTAGACTACTGCATCCTTCTTAAAAAACAGTCAATCAAATTGTTAACGACAAATCTCTTCTGGTTTCCAGTTATGATTTCAATGAAACTGCTTCTTGTGTTTCATGCCAATTAGGCAAAAGCAAAAGACAGCCTTTTCTTGCTTCTAATCATGCCTCATTGCAACCTCTTGTGGAAAACTAATTCTCCACTAAAATCAAACAATTCCAATCTGATGGTGGAGGAGAATATACCTCAACTTAGTTTCAATCTTTTCTTTCTAAAAATGGTATTGTGCACAGCAAATCTTGCCCATACACCTCTCAACAAATGGCTTAGTTGAATGCAAACTTAGACATATCCTTGAAACAAGGCTCACTCTCCTAGCTCACTCTCATCTCTCCAATAGGTACTGGGTTGATTTTCCTTACAACAGTCTATATGATCAATAGGTTACCCACACCTGTCTTGCGAAATCAGTCCCCTTACTCCAAGTTCTACAACCGTGATCCAGATTACCAAAAGCTTAGAGTCTTTGGCTGCTTATGCTACCTTCTTCTCAAACCCTATGGCTTACACAAGTTAGAGTATAGGTCAAAACCTTGCATCTTCCTAGGTTATAACTATGTTGACTATAAGTGTTTGGACCCTATGACTAACAAAGTTTATTTGTCTAAGCATGTCATCTTTAATGAAGATTCCTTCACTGCCAAGGATCAAGCTACTGCACAATTTCCTTCCAAGATCAATGCTCAAGGTGATGCTCCTCTTTTCCTACCTATTTCATTGCCATTTGACTGTCATTTACCTTTTGAACCTAATTCTAGTGCAGCAGCCTCCTCACTTGAACAAAATCCATCTAGAACATTATATGCAGACACCAATAACCTTGACCGTAGGTCCTCTGCCTCCCCATCCATAACCAATCCTGCAGCTCCATCTATACCACCTAAAGCCACATCTGCAACCACAGCTTCACCTATACCCCTTGCAACCTCACCTATACCTACTGCAGCCTTACCTATAAACCCACCACGTCGTACCATGATCACTAGGTCTCAGACAGGCTCCCTCAAACATAAAACCTTTCCTGAATTTCACCTTTATCACACCCAACTAGTTGACATTGAACTAGTGTCCTATCGCCAGGTTGCTATTGATTCTCGATGGATGGAAGCTATGCAACATGAATTTGATGCCCTGTTATCTAATCACACTTGAACCTTGTGCCCTAGACCTATACATCACAATGTTATCAGAAACAAGTGGGTCTTCAAAATCAAAAGAAAAGCAAATGGGACTGTGGAGAGATTCAAAGCCAGATTAATTGCTAAAGGATTTGACCAAGGAAGTGGAATAGACTACAATGATACCTTTAGTCTTGTCATCAAACCATCAACCATTAGGATTATCCTAGCCCTAGCAGTTCACTTTGATTGGACTATTAGACAACTTGATGTCTCAAATCATTTCTGCAGATCATTTAACTGGAGAAGTTCATATGGAGCTGCCCCCTGATTTCATTGACAAAAATCACCTTGACCTGGTTTGCAAGTTACACAAAGCCATCTATGGTTTAAAGCAAGCACCCCCGTGCCAGGTTCACTAGGTTGTCCAATTTCCTTCTTGAGTTGGGTTTTAAGGGTTCACTGGTTGACACATCCATTTTTATATATGTTAATGGTTTGATCAAGATCTATATGTTGGTATATGTGGATGACATCCTTATTACAGGGACTCATTCTAATGTCATACACAACATCATTACTCAACTACAACTTGAGTTTCCACTAAAGGACCTAGGAGCCTTGAGTTTCTTTCTTGGCATTCAGGTTACAAGAGATGCTTTTGGCCTTCATGTCTGCCAAACCAAATATATCACTAAATTGTTGCATAAGACACATATGACCAAAGCTAAACCATCGAAGACACCCTGCATCTCTGGCTCAAAGCTGTCCAAACTAAAAGGTGACCTCCTGACAGATCCTACTACTTATAGCCAAATTGTGGGAGCACTCCAGTATTGCACTCTCACACGGCCAGAGATAGCCTACTCAGTTAACCAACTGTGTCAACATATGCATGCTCCATCATCCACCCATTGGATTGCAGCAAAAAGGGTTCTCAAGTATCTCGATGGCACTACTGACCATGGTCTCTATTATACTAAGAGCAATCTTTAGGTGAATGCCTTTTGTGATTTTGACTGGGCAGGGTGTCTAGATGATTGCAGATCTACTACAGGATTTGCAGCATTCCTAAGAGACTGTCTTATAGCCTGGAGTGCAAAGAAGCAGGCTGTTGTATCAAGGTCCAACACAGAAGCAGAGTATAGGTCACTCTCCATCACTACAGCTGAACTCTTCTGGATTAGAATGCTCCTGAAATAGATTCAAGTATATCTAGTTGCTCCTCCAGTTGCGTGATATGACAACGTAAGTGCTTTAGCATTGGCTTCTAACCCAGTCTTTCATGCTAGAACCAAACACATAGGTTGATTACCATTTTGTTTGAGAGAAAGTGCTTAATCGGGTTATCTTACTTAAATTCATTTCTACTCATGATCAAGTAGCTGATTTGTTTACCAAAGGTCTCTCATCTGCTCAATTCCTTACTCTAAAGTCCAAGTTGTTGATAGTTCCTCTCCCCATCAACTTGCAAGGGGGTGTTAAAGTATATCAAGCTTTCAAGAGCTCGAGAGCAGGTCTAGTGCACTCGAGTGCAGTAACAGAGAAAAGTGCAAGTCTAGTGCACTCGAGCGCAATAACAAAGAAAAGTGTAGGTCTAGTGCACTCGTACGCAGGCTCGAGCTCAATGACAAACGAAAATGTAGATAAGTAAGTCCGACTACCCTCGAGCGCAAACCTGAGGCGCTCGAGCGCAGATAGGCGCACAAGCCAATCCCACGGCTGCAAGAAAGTTGAAAATCAATATGGAAAGATTCTCTCTATCCCTCAACCTCCTATGACAGCATATAAAAAAGATTTGGGAGTACCAGCTGGCTGCGATCATATCTTTCTTAGAAGGAAAGAAGTTCAACTATTCGAAGACTTGGACAACAAGCAAGCCAACTAAAAGATCTCCTTCTCCTTAGTGTATATGGACTATGATGTAATATTAGATTCTGATTGTTATGTTGCATTAGTTTAGTTGTAGTAGTATATATACTACATCAATGTACTTATAAATTCATCAACTTTGAATATACCTTCTCAAAGTTTTTCATTTGAGGGATGAAATTGAGGTATAGGTTATACCTTGAATATACCTTCTACTGCTGGTTAGTGGTTGCAAACTATTTCCATTCCCTTGGTTCAGCCCTGGCCTTTGAAGAATTTTTGGAAGGGCTTCGTACGGGATAAAGCCCTACAATTACTATATCACCATGCACTCAGGGGATGGAAATAGTTTGCGAAGGTTTGTACGTGGGCTTTATCCGTGGGTTCTTGTGAAGGTTTTTTCTATCTATGTAATTTATGGACATTCCGGCCCAAGGCCCAATATTTTTCTTATGCAAAGAACAAACCATGCATGCACAAAGGGCCATTAGTGCCTATATCCTAATTCATACATAAAATCACAAGAGAAAAACACAAATTTTTTACTGTTAAACACGAAGACCCATAAACGTAAAAACTTCTTTTATTGAGAATCGAAGGCAAACGAGAAAGAAAGTTTACATCTTTCTCTTAGGATTACAATTTACACCTAAATGTTGAACAGAAAAAGAAAATCACACCTCATCGTCGTTGCACTCAGAGATACTGTTTAGAACAGTCTATTCCTTACGTAATGAAAACAGAGCAAAAGAGGTCCTCCAATCACCATCGCAAGAGGGCATCCTCCCACCAGAATTAACGCCACCGTAATTCCCCAACGAATTCGACCCAAAAAACTCTTGCGTGGAGCTACCGCCGGATGTTTTCTCGGGGCTTCCGCTGGCGCTTCCCTTCTTAAGTCCAATTACCATATCTAATTATCTATAATAGATAATTATATTATAGATAATTATCTGGAGTAAAATGTTGTCGGGGGGACACCTTAAAAACAGCTAACCGTACAATATCCATTCCCAAATGATACGTTACAATTTGATCAGTATGTGACATATGTTTTAAAATAATAAATTTTATGGAATTGTAACACATTATTTAAAAACTAATTTTTTTAAAAAAAATTTGAGATGTGTAGTACTTATTTATGCCTCCACTCGATAATTTTATAAGTCGTTTTAAGACGTACCTTACAACAACTTTTCATTCGAATTTAGTATACTTGAAAGTTTCTTTAATTTTTTTTTTCAAGGGTGACTCAAATACTGCAAATTAATAAGGGAAAACCCAAATATAAATATTCTAGGTAAAGGAGTTTCTATCTCTCATTGAGGAAACTACTTAAATCTTAATGTTATTTTGTGTGTGTCTATTGTCGCTTTATTTAACTGTAATTGTGATTGTTTTGGCACAGCAATTTCTATGGAGTTGTTATATATATATGTAGTTTTCTGTTGCATGTGTATTTGATGATGAAGAGTTAGCGGTAACACTTCGAGTTATTTATTTTTCACACATTATTAAAGAAATATTTTGAAAAACATGCGTTTATTTTTATAGAGATAGAGGTTGACTTATTACTTTAATAAATTATAATAAATAAAAATAGAAAGGTAGCGACATAGCCATCCCCACAGAGAAGAGGGTGGCCATCTAACATAACAGAGGTAAAAGTAGTTGTCCAGCCAAGTTCAGAGACGGCTACCAGCCATTTCTATAATTTTTAATTTTTTTTTATAGATAAAATGTAGCCAAGCTTTCTATCTAGAAAAAATTCTCAAAATAAACATGTTCCATATTTACTTCTTTGAAAACACAACATTTTCAACGAGTTTACCAAATAATTTTTATCTTCAAACTCCATAGAAAAAAATTAATTAAATCTAAGAAAAAAAACTTTTCAAAAAAAAAAAAAAAAGGGGTGTTCATTGGTTTGGAAACCGACTCAAATGCTGCAAATAAGGGAAAACCCCCAAACATAAATATTCTAGGTAGAGGAGATTTTCTGTCCCACATTGCCTAGCGTGCGACAAACCAAGCCATACATATGACTATAAAAGCAGAGCGAAACCAATATCTTAAGGCATCTTTGCGCTTGGGGCAATGACGCAGCTAGTGAGGTTCTAACCGAGGCGCGTCTATTGCTGGTTGAAAACTATTTCCAACCCCCCTCTTAGGCCTGGGTTCAGCTCAGGCCTTCGAGAATTTCTGGAAGGGCTTCCTCCGGGTAAAGCCCTACAATTACAATATCAAAACATTATTAAACTACGATTTGGGTTATTGGATTCATGTCTGATCTGATTTTTTTCATTTAACAAATTTTCTGGCAAGGAAATAACCCAGAATTGGCAATCCTTAAAATTAGGCTATGCGAGGCTCATTGTGGCAGAAAGAGCTCTAATTGAGGAAGATCTCGATTGAGGATCAGATTATAGAATGGGGAATAAAAGATTTGAAGGGGAAGGGAATGAAGGAGAGCTTAGGGGCTGTTGTATACCATTTGTGGATGCAGAGGAATGGGAATCAGCCTAATAATTTGGCAAATCAGAGCTAGAATGATAGCTAGAGGTAGATTCAAGAGGAGCATGAAAAACTTGGAGCTGTGTAGAACTTCGAATCTGCCACTGGAAATCTTGGGTGCATTAGGCTAAATAAAGTTTATGTCTTGGTAGCCTAATTTGGGATCTGACCAATACGCAAAACATTCTTGTATAAGCCACTTGTGTGGGTAAAGTGAAGAAATTTGCAAGTATACATAAAGGGGTATCTATTGATAATGATAAAATGAAGTTGCTTTATGCAATTGAACAACATTTTCATTAAGCAGGGGCATGTATTCTAACAGCATATCAAGCATATATTTTGAATTTTTGAAAAGAATTGGAGAAAAGAAGAAACAGCTGCAGGACTGTCTAATTTGCCAAAAACTTTGTGAAAACTGGAGAGAATCTGTGATGGCGGATGACTGCCGCCAGATCATAGGTGTTTGTAGCTGAGAATAGGATGCTTGCCATCCACAGTTGAAGGAAGACATTCTTTCCCTTGAACTTGAGCACATAATCCCACATCAACCAATGAAGTTGAGCACCCATCCACAAGAACATGCAAGATAGACCTTTTCATTTTGAGCATGTGTAATGTTATTTAGTATATTGTTATACAATTATTATCATTTAACTTGACGAAGCAGTGAAAATGGGATCTCCTCAATGTTATACTCAGAGAAAGAGATATTTTTAAAACCCGACATGGTGAAATGGTGCAGCATTTTTCAAAGACTCTTCCTCTATATCCAAATTCATGCTAGGAGCTGGTTCCTTGGCTCCTATTAAAAAGGGTTCTTCCCAGTTTCCACTGAATTATGTAGATGTATTCTACCTACTTGGCTACTCCTCATAAAAAGATAATGTTCATCTGTTTTTCGCATCAACAGGCCACCGCATAACTCAGTGGTTCAGGGGGAAAAAAAGGGGAGGCAAATCATTGCACATCTCATCTGAAAATTCTAAAAACGACTCCAAACGACACCTATTCAAATGTATAGGTGTTTCACAAAGATTATGCAGAATAAGATCTAACCTAACAAATAATATTCAACCAAATACAGATATGAAATGAACATTCAAGAACACAGATATTTGGTTACGAAGAGGAAACCATTTAGAGAACTCTCTAAATGTAAAACCTCTCCGAGGCAGCCAAACCCAGGAAATCAATTCACTATAAGAAGAATAAGGAATACAAGAAAAATTACAAAACCTTTGACTCTTCCTTGCACACGACAAGTGACCCACTTGACTTCTACCTTAGTAGCCATTTCCAGAACATCTGGCACAATTCTTCTAAAAGATTTCCTTTCACCGAAACTCCGATTGGCTTCACGTATTTAATTTTTTCTCAAAGAAACTAGAACAATATCTCTCTCTCTCCAAGCTCTCTAATTTTGCTCTCCAAAATATGTACATATCATAAGCAAAATAGTTTGTTTAAATAGATAATAAAATAACAATTCAGCAGCCATGTCCGGACAGGGATAAGTGGGTATTCGGACATGGCTAGGGTTACATATGCGTAACCTCGTGGTGTTCGGACATCCAACTGTTGTGTCCGAGCAGGCCATATAAAATGGACTTGCTGGAAATGGGGTCCGAACCCAGCTTCTGACGGTCCGAACCTGACTCTCAAATGCAGCTTTCTGGAACTTGAGTTCGGACCCAGCTTCTTGCGGTCCGGACCTACCTCTCAAAATCAGTTTGCTGGAAATGGGGTCCGGACCCAGCTTCTGACGGTCTGGACCTGCACATCAAAATAGGCTTGCTGGTTTTTGTGTCCGGACCCGACTTCTGACGGTCTGGACAGGCCCTTCAGATTGAGTTTTCTGGATATTGGGTCCAGACCTGGCTTCTGGCGGTCCGGACAGGGCCTTCTAGAATCAACTTTCTGGACATGCTGAGATGCTTCATTTTCAACAACTTACATGCAAACCGAATGTGCCAAAACATAACCTAACAAACTCCCCCTTTGGCCATTTGGGGACAAAAATAATTTGTACATGAAAATGACACATCAAAATCAACTCCCCCTTTTTGTCTCTGAAGGACAAAAGGAAGCACAAAAAAAAAAAAAAAAATGAAATTCTAGAGTTTAAACAAATAGACAATAACCCATTAAATCTTAAATAAGTCGACACAAGAAACCAAAAAGAGTATTCTTGCCAAAAAGCAAGCAAAGCAAACAGAAAGGAAGATTATTTTTGCCAAAAAATGTCTTTGATATACTTCACATCTTTCTCCAAAGTCGTCAGGCGGGTGTTGATAGCTTCAATGCTTTGGCCTTGAGCTTGAAGTAAGTCAATTATTTTATTTAATTGACTTGGAATATCTGATGATCTCGAGGAGGATGCAGCTAGAGGATCTTGAACGATTGGAGGAGCATGATCAGCTGCAACGGGAAGCCTATGAAGTTGGGCATTTGACTTCATCACTGTTGCTTTGCCAAAATAACCTTCAGGAGATTCCACATGTTCATTTGCAGCAATTTTTGGCAAAGTGGCTTGCAAGATCTTTGTGATAAGGCCGCCATATGGTAAGGCAATAGTGTGATCTTCATGAAGCTCAATCAAGGTCAACACCATATGAGTACATAAGCAGAACTCAACATGGTGAATGATGCCATAGATCATTATTGCTCGTTCAATGGTCACATGACTATTCCGAGATATTGGCCAAATATTTTGCAGTACTGTCTGTGTTAACAACCTCTCTGGAGCTCGCACATAACCAATGAGAATTTTGTTCTTGTCTTCGTCCCATACAAGCTCCCTACTAGGATAGAGAATCGCCATGATTTCAGCTTTTGTTGGTTGTGGATCGTCATCCAGAAATGGAAGCGGCTTCTCATTCGTCAATGGAATCCCAGTAACTTCACTTATCAACTCAGGAGTGATATTGAGAGTTTTCCCGGAGACCTTAGTCTTGAACAACGGGGGACCAACCAAATCAATATCTTCGATGTTGTAGTAGAATTCCCGAACTAACTGAGTGTATGCATTAACAGGAACGAACAAAGAGGTCCATTGATTGGCTTGGAATATTTCATGAATGAACCGAAACGGTTCAACTCTAAGATCATTTTGCTCCACTCCACGCTCAATCACAATGTTGCGTGTCAAAATCTTGTCTTGTAAGATTGATTTTTCTTCTCGAGTGCACTTCCTCCTTGGTGTGGATTCCAAAATTGGATACACCATTTTCTGCATTCACACCCCAAATAAGGAAGTAAATGGCAAAATAATAGCACAAATCACTAGAAGAAATTATTTTGAAAAATTTTTGATATGAAACATGTGATCCCATGTGATCCCACAAATGAGATATATGCACCAGAAACAGATTATAAATGTTGAATACAACAAACATAACTTATTTCACCATGAAAAATGAAAATAGATGCAAAAATATTTCATTTAGACATTTTATCGAACAGGTGATATGCATTAAGATATTGAATATCACATGATGAAAAGAATTCATGAATATTGAAAATACCTTGCCTAGGGACATCCCAATCCATATCTAAAGCCCAATAACATTGAACTAGAGCAAAGTAATGGAAGAAATGTGGCACAATTTCAAACCGGCATCTTTGAGGCAATTTATCAAACACATTGCATGCATAAAAAAATGTAGGCATGGAAAACACATGTCCAGATGAAGAATCATTCCTAAATACATCGAAGTTTATGGATTGTGCTACACTTCTGTGAAAGAAAAAAATTATCAAGCAATCAAGCAATTTGAAATGGCACTTTGAAACCCAAACGTTCACATCCTAGAATTGGATTCGAAACCAAAACTGAAAAGAAGAAGGGAAGAAAACATACCTTGGGTGAGTGAGTCTTGATCCTTTAAGTTGAAAAGATGGAATCACAGAGAAAGAAAAAGAAAAGAAAAAAAAATAACACAAAAAAAAAAAAAAAAAAATTAGGGAAGAAATGCTTCAGCCGAGAAAGAAAAAAGAGGAAATGTGAAAAAGAAGGGATTTCAGGTTTTTTTTTTTTTGAAAAAAAAACAAAACTCGACAGGCATGTCCAGACAGGTAAGTGCCGTGTCCGGACATCCTCCCCTTAATATTAAAATAAAATAAAAATAAACCTTTTTTAAAAAAAATTAAAACACAACTTGTATAGATATCCAATAACCCATTTATTTCCTTATGAAAACCTTAACAATCCGGAGTGATCAACAACTACACATACCATAAATGTATCACATGCATAAATCATCCCTTTTCTGTGAATTCAGCCAAATAAGCAATAACTCAGAAAACTCATGCGATGGTGTAGTCAAACCTTATAATATTAGGACTTAGAATCCCTCATCCGATGCACTCCCCCTGAGACTAATCATTCGCTTTTCACCATGTCCTTTAGTAACCATCTATTTCCGCAATGATTTGATCATTGATTCTTTCTATAGGGACAGATAGAAGCAAAACTAAGTCATTTGAACATATTTGATGCCCTTTTTTTTTTCTTTTTTTTTTTGAAGAAAATGTCGGAATTTTTAGGAGCTAGGTTCAACTAACGAGTTGGTCAAGTGGATAGAAATGACACTACCTATCTTCCAAAAAAAATGTTTGATCCGAATTCCCAAACACACATGAAAAATACAAACTTAATGGGGGCAAATAGTGCACAACTTCAAACATGAGAAAAACTTACTCTTACTCCTTCAACAGTCTTCAGAAGAACAAGGTAGATCATAAAACATATGAGGCATTAGATGTAAAGTGCAGACTGATTGACTCCACGCATATATAAAATATTCATTTGAAACCAATACATGAGAAACTGATTATCAAACAAACAAAAAAAATATCCCAAAAATAACGGAATCAAAGAAAAGAAAAACAAAACAAACAAAAATGCCCTAGAACAGCTATAGAAAAATATCAATATGCTTAATTTCTAGGAATGTTCTATGTATACGATCATGAGAGATCGCATACACCAATAGCATTCCTGAGATACTCAAACCTAGATCCATCTAGGGGTTTTGTAAACAGGTCAACTAATTGATGTTCAGTTGGCATAAATTCAAGAGATACCACATGGGTCTCCACCAAGTCACGGATGAAATGATGACGAATGTCAACGTGTTTCATGCGCGAATGTTGGACCAGATTCTTCGAGATGTTAATGGCACTAGTATTGTCACAGTAGACAATCATCTTTCCTTGAGCAAATCCATAGTCCGCAAGAAGTTGCTTCATCCAGATTAGTTGTGTGCAACAGCTCCCAGCAGCTATATATTCAGCTTCAGCAGTAGAAAGAGAAATGGAGTTTTGTTTCTTACTCATCCAGGCGACCTAGTTTGTACCCACATAAAAACATCCGCCAGACGTACTCTTTCGATCATCCGCATTACCGGCCCAGTCAGCATCATAATATCCTACAAGTTCAAGATTTGTGTTAGTAGAAAAATAAATCCCAAAATTGATAGTGCCATTTACATACCTGAGGATCCGTTTAACTACTGTCAGATGAGATTCATTTGGATTAGCTTGGAATCGAGCACATACACCCACACTGAAAGATATATCTAGTCGACTAGCTGTAAGGTAAAGTAGACAGCCTATCATGCTTCTGTATAAGGTTTGGTCAACGGATTTCCCAGCCACATCTGCACTTAGCTTAACACTTGTACTCATGGGTGTGCGAGCATGACTTTTTTCCATCCAACCTGAATCTCTTCACAAGATCTTTGGCATACTTTGGTTAAGACACAAAGATACCTTTGTTGGATTGTTGAACTTGAAAACCTAGAAAGTAAGGCAATTCACCAATCATACTCATTTCGAATTCTCGTTTCATTTCTGTAGAAAAGTGATGAGCATGTGAGTCGACCGTAGAGCCAAAAATAACGTCATCTACATAAATTTGGACAATGAGTAGTTGACTGTCTTTCCTACGGATGAACAAGGTACGGTCAGCTTGTCCTTGGATGAACCCATGTGCAAGAAGATATGTTGTCAGACGTTCATACCAAGCTCTCGGAGCTTGTTTCAATCCATAAAGTGCATTTTTCAGCTTGTAAACATGTTCTGGATATGTTGGATCCTAAAACCCTTTTGGCTGAGCTACATATACTTCTTCTTGAAGAATGCCATTGAGAAAAGCACTCTTGATGTCCATCTGATATAATTTTATCTGAAGATGGCATGAGATGCTTAACAAAATTTTGATAGATTCCAATCTGGCTACCGGTGCAAACGTCTCATCAAAGTCCACTCCTTCAACTTGAGTGTATCCTTGAGCGACCAATCGAGCCTTGTTTCTTACCACTGTACCATGCTCATCGGATTTATTCTTGAATATCCATTTAGTACCAATGATATTTTGATCTTTTGGTCGTGGAACCAAATTCCATACATCATTCCGAACAAACTGATTGAGTTCATCGTGCATAGCAGCAACCCAACTCTCATCTTCTAATTCCTCATTAACTTTCTTTGGCTCAATCTGAGAAAGATAACAAGAATAAGAGACTTGATTAACCACCCTGTTCTGCAGGCGTAAACCTTCATTAACATTTCCCAGCAAATTTTCTCTAGGATGATTAAGTTTGACTCTGGAGGATGGTACATGAGAAACCATGTTTAGAACCGGTGAAGGATACGATCAATGTATAAAACATTCTTCAAGAGATTTTACTACAAGCGAAATTAGGAAACATTAAACTTTAGTTGTGGAATATCATATTATTACAATAACTGATATGAAAAGACGTTGAAAATTAATAATTATTCCCGCCCCCATTCCGGCCTCCTATTCTAGAGTCCTTTCTACTTGAAAACAAGAAATAAAACTGAATGAGCCAAAAGGGGCCCAGCAAGTAAAATCTACAACCATAAATAGTTTTACTCCTTGTTCTCAGTTTTGAAAATTGTTTTCACAAATAAATATACATCCAGCCATAATAATACATGTATGTACGGTTGCATCTCCCGTAGCATATACGTACTATTACATCTATTAATAGATCATCGTCATAAATCATCTTTATAAATCATCATCATAATGCATCATTATAAATCATCATTGTAAATCATCATAGTATATCATCGTTGTAAATCATCATAGTATATCATTTTCTCATCTTAGGACCCATATACACTATTACCCCTGTGTACGAGGGTTGCGGGTCCTTGTGACCATGGCACTGAACTGTGGCCTCAGCCATGCCCGACCGTCAATTAACTCTTTTCTTGGTGCACTCAACAGCCATGTTGATGGAATACCACCTTCTGGCATAGCCTCCTTCAGTGGTTTCGCCTCCATCCGAGTATCGGTACCAAACTCCTCTCATCCTTACTTATCTTGGGGCCAAAAATCCTCTCCTCCATAGATGTGCCCTCATTTCATAAACATTTATCTCATTTCTTGTACTTCTTTTGATGCATCTTAGGGCAACATGTAGGAGGGTTTATCATCATTCTTCTTTCTTATAATCATCATCATTTCTTAACTTTCTTTTCTCAAAATGGAAGCTTTTCCAAATATAAACTTGTTGTACTTAGAAAGCGTTTAAAGGAATAGAAACTTTCTAAATAATTCTTTTAGAAATCTATCATGCATGCAACATATCTCCATGACAGGTAAATAAAATAATCATTTACAGTTTGATACAAGAATGTATAAATAGCATGACATGAAGTAATTTTAGAAGGGGTAGTGAATTTACTTACCTTTAGACTGAAGCTATGAGCAGTCTTTAAACTGCTAAATAATCATCTTGAAAAATATCTTGTTGTTCCACTCTGTTTATTCACAGCTAATTTAATAACAATTCACGAAAATCAATTAACTCTAGTCTACTCCTTTAGGGGAGTTAACCCATTAAAATCCAACCCAAAAGATCTTATAACTCAGCTCAAAAATAAAGAATCAACTCCCAACACTAATTCAAAATTCTCAAGAGTGAAACCACCCGATATCATCATGATTAAATCGAAAGGTTCTCATCTAAGACCCGTTACTCAACTTAAAATCAAATACCCATAGTTAAAGGAAGAAGAATTTTACCTTTAAAGAACCCATTTTTATTATTTTGCGAATTTCTCTTTTGGTCATCCTCTAAATCTCTGTTTCTCCCCCTCAGCATCTCACCCGCTTTCTCTTTCTCATGCTTCATTGTCCATCTCTCACTCTATTGCAACATTCTTCCTCCCTCTATCTTCTCTTTCTTACATCCGTAAAGCTCCCTCTCTCTATCTTCTTGTTTCTTCCTCTACGTTAAGTAATAAGAAATGAGAGTAGGTGAAGTCAAGAAAATGAAAAGGAAAGTCCAAACCGTGTGGTAAGAGAAGGAAGGAAGAAAATGGAAGGAGCAATGAGTGGTAATAAGTGGCATTGGGGAGAGTGGGGGAGGAGAGGGGTTAGTGTGCTGGTAGAAAATAAGAAAGGAAGAAAGAAGGAAGAAAAGAAAGTGGGTAGGGGCCTCACGAAAAGAGAGAGAAAGTAAAGTACAAAGCATTAGTCAATAATTCAAAGTAGGAGAATAAGTGGGTGTGGGGCTGCTGTGAAGAAAAATGGGGAAATGAGAAGAAAGAAAAATAAGAATTAGGTGAGTTGGTCGGCAAAGATGGGGAAAAAATAGTAAAAAGTAATAATAAAAGAAAAGAGAAAGATAAGGTGATTATGAGCAAGTATTGTAGGTTAACTCGCATTTTAAAATAATTTGTCTATTGTCCTCATTTAATCAATCACCAACTATTATAATCATACTCCAAATTCTATTAATCGGTCATCAATTATCATATCTCTTAAATCACCCAGTAAAATAATCAGATATAATCTCAAATCAATATCATATGATCTAATAAATTCCTCGAGAATAAATACCATTACCTAATCATCATCAAATAAATATATCTAAAATAAGACTTTTAAAATCTGGGGCGCTACACATGTCTTTTGCAGCTGAAGATATTGATGTATGGACTGGTGAAACATTCGGACTAGGAGGTTCATGAGTCTTATCAGAGATATCAATTTGCTCCCCCTAACCAGAGGTTCTTCTTCTGCAAGGTGATCCTTGGTAGTTTCATCATCGATGACAACATTGACTGATTCCATTACTCACTTGGTCCTTATGTTATACACTTGACTAGCTCGACTTGTAGTGGAATACCCAAGAAAAATTCCTTCGTCACTCTTGGCATCAAATTTCCCCAAGTTCTCCCTGTCACGAAGAATGTAGCACATACTTCCGAACACTTGAAAATATTTGACAGTGGGCTTCTTGCCTTGCCATAGCTCATACGGTGTCTTGGTAGTTGTTGGTCTGAGAAAAACTCGATTTACAATATGACATGCCGTATGGACTGCTTCTCCCTAGAAATGTTGTGCCAAATTTTTAGCATGTATCATGACTCTAGCCATTTCCTGTATGACTCTATTTTTCCGTTCGACTACTCCATTTTGTTGAGGAGTTATGGGAGATGAAAATTCTTGTTTGATCCCTTGTTGAGCACAGAAATCTTCAAAACTGGAATTTTCGAATTCTTTGCCATGACCACTACGGATTCGCTTGATGAGACAGTCTTGTTCATTTTGTATCTTATTGAACAAGATCTAAGCTTGTTCAAAAGCTTCATATTTCTCTCTTAACAGAATTACCCATGTATAACGAGAGAAGTCATCCACGACCACCATAATGTATTTCTTGCCTCCCATACTCGCTGTCCGTGTAGGTCCCATGAGATCCATGTGAAGAAGCTCTAAGTTTCTAGAGGTAGAAATACCTGAAGTCTTTTTGTGTGAAGTTCTAGTTTGTTTTCCCAATTGACATGGTCCACACTTTCCTTTATCAGCCTGATGAATCTTGGGTAAATCAGCTATGGCTTCTGTTTTTGAGACTCTGACCAGACCATGAAAATTTAGATGTCTCAGCCGTTGATGCCACAATTCTCCAGTGTCCAGGGTTGCCTTATTGCATTTTATCTGAGAAGTTGATGAGAGACAATAGCAGTTGTCAACAGTGCGCTCTCCTCCCATCAACCATTTCCCTTGAGAATCAAAGATGCTATATTCTTTCTTAGAAAACTAAACCACTAGATCATAATCACAAAACTGACTGATGCTTAATAAATTTGCCCGGAGTCCTTCAACATACAACACTTCATGTGGAGTAGGAGCACCGGAAATTTCCACAATTCCTTGACCGATCACCTTCGATTTGCTGCCATCTCCATAAGTGATGCTTCCACCTCATTTGCCTTCTTTAAGCTCTTTGAATAAAGTCTTATCACCTGTCATATGTTTGGAACAACCACTATCCAGAAATCACAAACATGAGTTAAGCACACTTAAGGCAGTATGGGCAACTAAGCATAGATGATCTTTCTTTTTAACCCAGACCTGTTCCTTTTAAGAAGGTGTTTTCACATGATTGTCACTCAAATTAGACATATCTTTTATATCAACAGAATTAGACAAAGCTGCTAACTTCTCACTAATAAGTTTCACTTGAGCAATTAAAACTTTTAGTTGATTCCCAATTCCAAGTTCATCTAGTCTAGGGATATTCTGCTGAGACCATGGTTGTTTAGCCCTAATTTGAAAACAATTTGGTCGACTATGACCTTTGACACCACAGTGAAAACAAGTAGGGATAAACTTAGAATTTAAGTTAGTCCTTACCGGAACCTTGAATTTTTTATTCTTTTTGGTCACATCTTCTGAACTTTCTTTAGGAAAACATGAGTTCTCAATTACTTCATCTTTCATTTTAGGTTTCACAAACATGATCTTAGAAGTGGTAGCAACATTTGAAGAAGATGAATCAACATGTTTATTAAAACCCAATCCAGTCCTATCATATAAATGTTTCTGATTTCCTAACATTTGATTCAATTTATCACTAGAAAATTTCTTTAAGTGATCATTTGAATCATTCAAGTCCTTTTCCAGAGATTTAACTTTAGCAATCAGCATGAGGTTTCCAGAAGTCAAAGTATTTCGAATAGCTAAACATTCATCCATAGATTTCATTAACCTCTCTTTCTAAAGTTCAGCTTCTTTCAGATTTTTTAGATTTCTCCTATTCATCTTGTTTAATTTATCACATTCCACAAACAAATTATTATAAGCAATTTGTAAATCCACCTCATCATCATATTCAATTTCAGATTTGTTTAGCATATGAGGTGAGTTAACAGTCTTATAATCATTATCGTAAGAAGCAGTAAAAGCTAAATAATTCACTCCTCCTTCACCTTCTTCTTCGGATTTCTCATCATCCGACTCATCACTTTGAGTGACATTAAAAGCTTTACCTTTGGATTTTTTTAGATTAGCACATTCAATTCGAATATGACCCCTAATGTGTGCCAAATATTGCATATTTGGACCCCTTAATTTACTTGTGTTAATCCTTTAGCTGTGTTATTATCTGATGTTCTATGTTAGTTTTGTGTTTCTAGTATTTTGTAGGTGTTGAAGAAAAACTACTTTTTGGAAGAAAACATACTTTGAGAAGACCTAGATGATGTGGTTAAGTTTAACCAAATCCAAGAAATGGGTAAATCGGATTAAGGATAAGATTGGATAAAATTTCGAATTGGATTCAAATTCAAATTCTACACATCTTAGTATTTTGACCATAACTTTTCGTTCACATATCCGATTGAGGTGATTCAAGTGGCGTTGGAAAGCTAACTCAAAATACTACAATTCATTGTGAAATAGGACTTTCCTAATTCGGACGTTTACTATTCCAAAATAGTCCCATAATTAAATGGTACAAACCTGGACGAATTGTATCCGATTTCAACTTGTAAAACCCTAAGTTTTAGGTCTATAAATAGGGAATTATCAGATTAGTTGAGGGGGCTACGAATTTGAAGATTGCAGAGGAGAAAGAAGAGAGTTTAAGGTTTTCCTAACTTTTGAATCTCTACCTTGTGATTCTTATTTGTAAGTACTCGATTTTACATTATGAATTCAATCAATTTTGTTTTGTCTTTCAATAACATGAGAGGCTAAACCTTCAACTAAGGTTAAAGATGAAGCCTCACTTATGATTAGCAACTTTGTTTCATGTATGTAATATTTCCCAATTTAATGGTTTAATTGCTCTATTGTTTTACTTCTAATCAATTGGATTGAATAACTCTTGGATATCTTTTCTGATTCAAGGATACACTTGATGATTTAAGATTATTCAATACAATTGATTGCTTGGTTTTCTTTGTTAAAAATTGGATTTCCCCTGTGATTTATTCTCTGGATACAATTGATGTTTTGATAAAGATTGGATATTTTCTTGTGATTTACGGATACAGTTAATGATTTGATTGAATATTGGATTTCTTTTGTGATTTGGGTTATGAATGGATACATGGGATCTTTTGATTAATTCTTTGAAGCAATAGTAAAACAAACTTAAGATTTATATATGAGAACTTTGGGGAATATTATAGATCATGAAATTATGTTGTTATGAATTTGTGAATGCGGATTCCGAAACCTTAGTGCTCGTCATAAGATTTCAATCACTTTAAATTGCTCATGCTTTTGCTTTTTCATTCAAACAAAAAAATCTCTCAAAAATTTGGAACCAGACTAGAATTTAATTAATTTAGATTTAAAATTGCTTTCAAGAATACAATTCCCTATGGGTTCAATCTCGCACTTGCAATCCATTAACTACAATTGATTCGTGCACTTGCGAGTTAAATAAATTTGCACAACAAGTTTTTGGCGCCGTTGCCGGGGAATTGTTTATTTTTTAAAACCAATTTATTTCTAGATTAGTTTTATTCTTCTACTAGTTATAATTAGGATTTTAATTTTTTTTGCAATTTGTTTTGTTTTATTCGTGTTACTAATACAAAAAAAAAAAAAAAAAAAGATTTTTCTTTTTGTTTTTTTGTTGTTGTTTTGTTTGTGTTACAGCCCTACTACGATCGATGCACACTTGTGGCCAAGACAGCAACCGCAACAGTTAAGTAGATTTTAGCCAAAATATTTTGGTCCTTTTTCGTGAGTTTGCATGTTCGGTCGTAGGTCTTTAAATCTGGAGTTAAACTCTTTTGATCCTGAAATTGAAAGAACAGTGAGAGAGAATCTAAGACAGCCACCAAACTCACCCACCAATTCTCAAAGTTCCGAGTCTGATTCGGAAAAGTCTGTTAAGATGGGAGAACGAAATCAACCTAGATCCCTTAGGGAGCTGTTCGTACCCAACATTACCAACACACCGTCATGTATAGTGTTGCCAGCTACTCGCTTCGAGCTGAAGCCGAGTACAATAGGTCACCTTCCTGCATTTAGAGGATTAAAGAATGAGGATCCATATGTTCATGTGAGGATTTTTTTGGAAATTTGCGACATTGTTAATACACAAAATGCCCCAGCAGAAGCGGTGCGCCTTCGGTTATTCCCTCTGTGCCTACATGATAGGGCGAAATCTTGGCTACTCAACAATAGACCTGGATCTATCACTTCTTGGGATATGTTGCAAAGCAAGTTTTACCACAAGTTCTTCCCAATTTCCAAAATCAATGCCCTCCGTCTACAGATCACCAATTTCAGACAAAAAGAAGGGGAAAGATTCACCGATAGCTAGGAGAAGTTTAAAGAGCTTACTATAAAATGCCCACCCCACGGGTTTGAGAATGAGGTGCTAGTTCAAATTTTCTACAGGGGACTAACACCAAGTGAGCGAAACTCGCTTGAGACGATGAATGGTAGAGAATTCTTAAGTCTTACTGGGGATGAAGCTTATAAAACTTTGGATGAAATGGCTGAACGAGCACAACAATAGAATTTTCAAGATAGTTGGGACAGAAAACAACCCGCTCCCAAGACAGGAAGCATCTATGAGGTGAGGAACGATGCTGAATTAAGGGAGGAGTTCAAGGTTCTCAAGCGTCAGTTTGACACTATGGTCTTAAACAAACCAGTGAATGCAGCAGATACTTACCACGTTGATGCATGTGGGTTATGTGATAGTCAAACGCACTTCACTTAAAATTGCCCAACTCTGTCAACAGAGTACCCAACTGAGCAAGTCAATGCCTTCAATGAGTACAAAAAACCCACCACTGGGCTGTTTTCCGAAACTTACAATACAGGGTGGCGGAATCACCCCAATTTCTCTTGGAAGCAGAATCAGCCATTGAACCAAAGAGATACCACTCAAGCTCAAAATCAGTTCAGGTCATCTCAACAAGCTCAACCGCCTGTTTATCAGTCTACCACTCAAGTGCCTACACCACAGTCATCACTGGAAGACATGATGAAAACATTAATAGAAAAAGTCGACCGGTCCAACTCCCAAGCTATACAAGAGCTCAAGAATTCCAACTCCCAATCTGTACAAGAGCTAAAAGGTTTCACCAATCAAGCCATACAGGAGCTGAGGAATTCTAACATGGCTAATAGCAGAGACATACAAGAACTTAAGCAGGCCATGATCAAGGTAGAAGGACAAGTTGGCCAGATAGCAAATCAGGTGGGGGAAAGAGAAAGAGAGAAGTTCCCTAGTCAATCCGTGCCTAACCCAAAAGGGCAATTTGTGATTGGAAGTTCCTCCGCCTCTATGCATGGTCAGGAGCATGTACAAGCCATCACCACTCTGAGGTCAGGCAAACAGGTGGATAATCAAGTGGTCATGTCTGAAGAGGCCACTAAGGCCGCAGAAGAGAAGGAAAACCTGGACAAGCCTGCGGAAGACACAGGACCGGACATTGCCATTCCGATTACTGAGGATCCTTCCAAAAAGTATATACCCAAAGCTCCGTATCCAGAAAGACTAAAACCGCCAAAGAAGAGCTCGAAGTTCAATGATATTTTGGAAGTGTTCAAGCAAGTGCAGATAAACATTCCATTCCAAGATGCCATCCAGCAAGTGCCTTCTTATGCCAAATTTCTGAAGGATTTGGTCACCATCAAGAGAAAGACGAACGTCCCCAAGAAAGCTTTCCTGACTGAGCAGGTCAGCTCTATCTTGCAATACAAGATGCCTGTAAAGTATAAGGACCCTAGATGTCCTACCATTGCTTACAAGATTGGTGACAATCGAGTTGAGAAAGCTCTGTTGGATTTGGGGGCCAGTGTAAATCTACTGCCATATTCAGTATTTGTTCAGTTGGGATTGGAAGAGTTGAAATCCACTTCAATTACACTTCAGTTGGCTGACAGATCTGTGAAGGTTCCAAGGGGAATTATTGAAGACGTGCTGATCAAAGTTGATAAGTTCTACTACCCTGTGAACTTCATTGTCTTAGATACAGAGATGAAAAATGCAGGAATTCAAGTTCCAATCATATTAGGGCGTCCCTTTTTAGCTACAGCTAATGCCCTAATCAACTGTAGAACTGGAGTCATGAAGATATCATTTGGAAACATGACAGTGGAACTGAACATCTTTGATATCAGCAAGCAGCCATTTGAGTATGAGGAGGTCAGAAGCACATGCTTAATTGAGGAGATAGTAAAGAAAACTGTCAATGAACCAGATATTGAAGACCCCTTGGGAGAATGCCTGATTGCATTGGGAAGTGACATGGCACTGGACACTTTATTGGAACAAGCTGACGCCTTGTTAGACTCAACTCCTGAGATAAAGACAGAGACTACAGAAATTACTTTGACATCGTCCCCTGATCCATCTTTATTAGCAGCTGAGCCTGTCAAGCGGGAGTTGAAGCCTCTACCAGACACCCTGAAGTACAAGTATCTAGATCCTATAGAATCTCTGCCTGTGATCATTGCTGCCGATTTGGATAGTGATCAGGAACATGAGCTGCTAGAAGCTTTGAGAGAGCATAAAGAAGCAATCGGGTGGTCAATAGAAGATATCAAAGGAATCAGCCCTGCCGTAGTGATGCATAAGATTCATCTGGAAGAAAATGCTAAAACTTCTCGCGAGCCACAGAGACGGTTGAATCCGGCCATGCAAGAGGTAGTTCGAGCAGAGGTAATTAAACTTCTGGATGCGGGAATCATATACCCAATCTCTGACAGCAAATGGGTGAGTCCCATTCATGTGGTGCCGAAGAAGGCAGGGATTACAGTTATCAAGAACAAGGAAAATGAGCTGGTCCCCACTCGTGTGCAATCAGGATGAAGAGTGTGCATTGACTACAGGAAGTTCAATGCCGTGACAAGAAAAGACCATTTTCCTCTACCTTTCATCGATCAGATGTTGGAGAGATTGGCAGGCCATGAGTACTACTGTTTCCTTGATGGTTACTCCGGCTACAACCAAATTTCACTGGACCCCGAAGATCAAGAGAAGACTATTTTCACTTGTCCGTTCGGTACGTTTGCCTATCGCCGTATGCCGTTTGGATTGTGCAATGCACCCGCCACTTTTCAGCGGTGCATGATCAGCATCTTTTCAGATATGGTTGAACGTCACCTGGAGATCTTCATGGATGACTTCTCAGTCTTTGGTTTATCATTTGGGGAATGTCTACATCATCTCACATTGGTGTTGGTACGGTGCAAGGAGAAGAATTTGGTTCTGAATTGGGAAAAATGCCACTTCATGGTGAAACAAGGAATTGTTTTGGGGCATGTAATTTCCCACAAAGGTATCGAGGTTGACAGAGCTAAGGTTGATTTGATATCTCACCTTCCGCCCCCGCAGACAGTTAAGGAGATTCGGTCATTTCTGGGACATGCTGGGTTCTACAGAAGATTCATCAAGGACTTCAGCAAGATAGCAAGACCTCTATGTAATCTATTGGCAAAAGATGTTCCTTTTGACTTCAATGACAAGTGCCAGACAGCCTTTGAGATTGTGAAAAAGACCTTAACTTCTACACCAATCATTCAGCCACCTAATTGGTGGGTTCCGTTCGAGATAATGTGTGATGCCTCTGATTATGCTGTGGGAGTCGTTTTGGGTCAGCGAGTAGAGAAGATTCCACATGTCATATACTATGCTAGCAAGACTCTGAATGATGCACAACTTAACTACTCCACTACTGAAAAGGAGTTGTTAGCTGTAGTGTTTGCTCTGGATAAGTTTAGATCTTACTTGCTAGGATCTAAAGTCTTAGTCTACTCTGATCATGCTGCGTTGAAATATCTATTGTCAAAGAAAGATGCTAAATCTCGTCTCATCCGGTGGATTCTGTTGCTACAAGAGTTTGATATTGAAATTCGGGACAAGAAGGGTTCCGAGAATGTGGTAGCTGATCATCTATCCAGGCTGGTTGTGGACTTTAATGATAATGTTGTGCCGATTGCTGAGACATTTCCTGATGAACAACTTATGTACATCTCTCAAAATCCTGCACCATGGTTCGCAGACATAGTGAACTACCTTGTCACTGCCCAGATGCCATCACATTGGACCAGGCAAGACAAATCAAAATTCTTGGCTGGGGTGAAGTACTTCTTTTGGGATGATCCTTACCTGTTCAAATACTGCCCATATCAGATTATAAGGAGATTCATTCCTGAAAATGACCAGCAAAATGTCCTATCTTTTTGCCATGATCATGCATGTGGAGGCCACTTCAGTTCTAAAAAGACCGCTGCGAAAATTCTTCAAAGT
This sequence comes from Corylus avellana, assembly GCF_965113065.1. Taxonomy (NCBI): domain Eukaryota; kingdom Viridiplantae; phylum Streptophyta; class Magnoliopsida; order Fagales; family Betulaceae; genus Corylus; species Corylus avellana. The sequence goes on along the minus strand of NC_142491.1, from coordinate 19,731,578 downwards.
GGATTCTATTGGCCCTCCATTTTTCGTGATGCCCATTCCTACTGTTCAGCCTGTGATAGATGTCAGAAATTGGGGAGCATTGGAAGAAGGAATATTGTGCCGCTGAACCCGATCCTTATTGTGGAGCTATTTGATGTTTGGGGCATTGATTTCATGGGGCCCTTCCCTAATTCTTATGGGCATCTTTACATCCTTGTAGCGGTGGATTATGTTTCCAAGTGGGTGGAGGCCATTGCATGCAAGACTAATGACCACAAAATTGTGTTGCAATTTTTGAAAGAAAATGTGTTCGCACGTTTTGGGACACCACATGCCATCATCAGTGATGGGGGGAAGCATTTTTGCAACCGATATTTTGAGCAACTCATGAAGAAGTATGGCATTACTCATAAAGTTGCAACTCCCTACCATCCTCAGACAAGTGGGCAAGTTGAGATATCCAATAGAGAAATCAAGAGGATATTAGAAAAGACGGTGAACCCGACAAGGAAGGACTGGTCTCTTCGACTCAATGATGCTCTGTGGGCATACCAGACTGCATTCAAGACTCCAATTGGCATGTCTCCCTACCGACTCGTGTATGGCAAGGCTTGTCACCTCCCTGTGGAATTGGAGCACCGGGCTTATTGGGCTATAAAGCAGCTAAATTTCAACCTCACCAAGGCTGGTGAGCAAAGGAAGTTACAGCTAGATGAATTAGAAGAATTGAGGAATGATGCCTACAACTGTGCCAAGCTATACAAAGATCAGATGAAGAAGATACATGACCAAAACATTTTGAGAAGATCATTTGAAGTTGGTCAGAAAGTCCTCCTTTACAACTCACGTCTGCATCTGTTTCCAGGAAAGCTCAAATCCCGATGGACTGGACCATTCATAGTGCGTGCAGTTTCTACTCATGGAGCCATCGAAATCCAGGATCCTAAGAATGGAAGTGCTCTCAAGGTCAATGGTCAGCGGTTGAAGCCATTCTTGGAACTGAAAATTTCGGAGAGTGTGGAATTGCCTTTGGAAGATCCTATGTCGTCTACTTAATCATCAGCGGTGAAAAGTCTGGCTGAAGACTGTAAACTTAGCGCTTATGGGAGGCATTCCTTTTTCTTTGGTATTTTTAGTCATTTTTTGTGTTGTTTCGTCTATCTTCATTTTTGTTTTATTTTTGTGTTTTTCAGGACAGGTGTTATTATGAGTAAGTTTGGGGGTCGTCTCTTTGCTCACTCTGGTTCCTTATACCTCTTGGTATTGTGTTTCTGCCTACATTGAGGACAATGTGTGATTCAAGTTTGGGGGTATGGAAAAACACTTTGTCTATCTTTGTCTATTTATTTTTGTTTTTATTTGTTTAGTTTTATTTGTCTTTTTGTGTTAAAAAAAAAAAAAAAAAAAAAAAAAAAAATTATGCTATGTTTTTGTCAAGTTTGAGTTAAACTGTGACTGTGGTTTGCATTTCATTAGCTTGCTTAAAGGGTTGAACACATCATTATGTCATTTGGAGTCTGAGTCCTTTGACTTATTTTTGGGTAAAAGAGATTTCACTTGTTTTGAGATAAATTTTTATGAGCACATTAGCATGTTTTCTGTGAGGTATGATGTTTGAGCTTAAGCTTGTTCTCTTTGAAATTTGTTGGATGACCTATTGATGAATAACCATTGGCTTGCAAGATATAAAAAAATAAATAAATAAATAAAAAGAGAAGGAAAAAGAAAAGAAAGATCATGTTGAGTTTTTCGCTGAGTAACCGGACCTCTTGCCTCATTAAGCATTGAGTGTTCGTGTCAAAAGGTGTGAAATTCAATATTGATTTAAGATATGGCTAGTCTGGCTTCGTAGCCTTTTTGACTTAAGTTACTAAACCCTTAGAGATGTTTTACATCTAGTGCCCTAAAGCCACCTGGCTTGGGAGTCATTGGCCTAACACTTGTTACATGGGTCAATTAGAAAGCTTAAGGGAGTTAGACACTACAAAGTCTGTTAAAAAAAAAAAAAAAAAAATTGCATATCTTGCCTTGGTTGTTTCATCTGTTAGGGATTCTTACAAATTTTATGGAACTTGTCTTGAGTTTAAGCTGAAAGCTTCATAATTGTATGCTAATTACACTTTACACATTTCAGAACATATGAAGTCTAAATTGTTCATTTATGAGTGATTTGATTCTGGATTTCCTTTTGATAGTGATGATGGTGTTTGTCTTTTTAAGTTTGCTCATGAATAAGAACCATGGTTTATGTGAAACTTCTTTCTTGTTAACAACATAGTACTACAATGTTTGTGGGTATCATTCCTGTTAAGCCCTCACGAGACTTCACTCGTTCACTAGGGGTGCCTAGGGGTTTAAAAGGCTTGTTGCATATGCTAAATGCAATCGTCTCTCCCACGAAAGAGGATTTATGTTTTGTTTTGTTTTGTTTTCATTCTATTTTTTGTTTTGTTTTGCTAAGGGACTAGCAAAAGTTAAGTTTGGGGGTGTTTGATGTGTGCCAAATATTGCATATTTGGACCCCTTAATTTACTTGTGTTAATCCTTTAGCTGTGTTATTATCTGATGTTTTATGTTAGTTTTGTGTTTTTAGAATTTTGTAGGTGTTGAAGAAAAACTACTTTTTGGAAGAAAACATACTTTGAGAAGACCTAGATGATGTGGTTAAGTTTAACCGAATCCAAGAAATGGGTAAATCGGATTAAGGATAAGATTGGATAAAATTTCGAATTGGATTCAAATTCAGATTCTACACGTCTTAGTATTTTGACCATAACTTTTCGTTCACATATTCGATTGAGGTGATTCAAGTGGCGTTGGAAAGCTAACTCAAACTACTACAATTCATTGTGAAATAGGATTTTCATAATTCGGACGTTTACTATTCCAAAATCGTCCCGTAATTAAATGGTACAAACCTGGACGAATTGTATCCGATTTCAACTTGTAAAACCCTAAGTTTTAGGTCTATAAATAGGGAATTATCAGATTAGTTGAGGGGGCTACGAATTTGAAGATTGCAGAGGAGAAAGAAGAGAGTTTAAGGTTTTCCTAACTTTTGAATCTCTACTTTGTGATTCTTATTTGTAAGTACTCGATTTTACATTATGAATTCAATCAATTTTGTTTTGTCTTTCAATAACATAAGAGGCTAAACCTTCAACTAAGGTTGAAGATGAAGCCTCACTTATGATTAGCAACTTTGTTTCATGTATGTAATATTTCCCAATTTAATGGTTTAATTGCTCTATTGTTTTACTTCTAATCAATTGGATTGAATAACTCTTGGATATCTTTTCTGATTCAAGGATACACTTGATGATTTAAGATTATTCAATACAATTGATTGTTTGGTTTTCTTTGTTAAAAATTGGATTTCCCCTGTGATTTATTCTCTGGATACAATTGATGTTTTGATAAAGATTGGATATTTTCTTGTGATTTACGGATACAGTTAATGATTTGATCGAATATTGGATTTCTTTTGTGATTTGGGTTATGAATGGATATATGGGATCTTTTGATTAATTCTTTGAAGCAATAGTAAAACAAACTTAAGATTTATATATGAGAACTTTGTGGAATATTATAGATCATGAAATTATGTTGTTATGAATTTGTGAGTGCGGATTCCGAAACCTTAGTGCTCGTCATAAGATTTCAATCACTTTAAATTGCTCATGCTTTTGCTTTTTCATTCAAACAAAAAAATCTCTCAAAAATTTGGAACTAGACTAGAATTTAATTAATTTAGATTTAAAATTGCTTTCAAGAATACAATTTCCTATGGGTTCGATCTCGCACTTGCAATCCATTAACTACAATTGATTCGTGCACTTGCGAGTTAAATAAATTTGCACAACAGCCCCGACCTCACATTCATGACATTTGCGTCCACTAGTAAACTTATCCTTCTTATCAGTCTCTAAGTTTTCTCGAGGATTACTTCTAACTTCACCTCTAGGTTTCACAGGAACTTTTGAGTCTTGATTTTTAAACTTTCCATTCATGGGTCTAAAGAATTTTCTAAATTTTTTAGCAAACTGGGCAAATTCTTCATCATCCCCAAAATCCTCATCAAACGAACCACAAGAATTGACTTTAACATTTTTTGCTTTAAGAGCAATGTTTTTAGTTTTCTTGAGTTTGGGTAGAATTAGCTCAGAAGTCTGAAGGGAACTTACAAGTTCTTCGACTCTCATAGTATCTAAGTCCTTACTCTGTTGTATAGCTGCAATTCGGGGTATAAACCTCTCAGGTAAAGATCTTAAGATTTTTTTCACCACTTTAGCATCATCCATTTTATTTCCCAAATTAATGGTAGAGTTTCTAATCGCACTAAGCTTTGAATAGAATTCATCAAAAGTTTCATCTTCCTGCATTCTAATCTCCTCAAACTGAGAAACCAACATTTGAATTTTTGAAGTTCTAACAACCTTAGTTCCTTCATGTGTGATTTTTAAAGTTTCCTAAGCTTCCTTAGCTATCTCACATCTAGAAATTCTTGAAAATTCCTCATTTGAAACAGAGATGTAAATAGCATTTATAGCTTTGTCATTCGCAGTAGCATTATTCTTTTCCTCTGTTGTCCATTCAGCTATTGCTTTGTCTGGACGTGTCCATCCAGATTCAACAATATGCCAAACATTAATAGATTTAAAGTATGCTCTCATACGAATTTTCCAAAGCGTATAATTTGTTCCGTCAAAGACATGAAGGGAATTATGAGCAACAGTAAGAGATATTTGATATGAAGTCTCAGATCACACTCAGGAAAAAATTCCTTCACGGAGTGTACCCGCTTTGACACCAATTGAAAATTCTAAAAACAACTCCAAACGACACCTATTCAAATGTATAGGTGTTTCACAAAGATTATGTAGAATAAGATCTACCCTAACAAATAATATTCAACCAAATACAGATATCAAATGAACATTTAAGAACACAGATATTTGGTTACGAAGAAGAAACCATTTAGAGAACTCTCTAAATGTAAAACCTCTCTTGGGCAGCCAAACCCAAGAAATCAATTCACTATAAGAAGAATAAAGAATACAAGAAGAATTACAAAACTTTTGACTCTTCCTTGCACACGACAAGTGACCCACTTGACTTCTACCTCAGTAGCCCTTTCCAGAACATCTAGCACAATTCTTCTAAAAGATTTCCTTTCACCGGAACTCCGATTGGCTTCACGTATTTAATCTTTTCTCAAATAAACTAGAACAATATCTCTCTCTCTCTCTAAGCTCTCTAATTTTGCTCTCCAAAATACGTACATATCATAAGCAAAATAGTTTGTTTAAATAGAGAATAAAATAACAATTCAGCAGCCATGTCCGGACAGGGATAAGTGGGTGTCCGGACATGGCTAGGGTTACATATGCGTAACACCTCGTGGTTTCCGGACATCCAAGTCTTGTGTCTGGACAAGCCATATAAAATGAACTTGTTGGGAATTGGGTCCGGACCCAGCTTCTGACGGTCCGGACCTGACTCTCAAATGCAGCTTTCTGGAACTTGAGTCCGGACCCAACTTCTAGCAGTCCGGACCTACCTTTCAAAATCAGTTTGCTGGAAATGGGGTCCAGACCCAGCTTCTGGCAGTTCGGACCTGCACATCAAAATAGGTTTGCTGGTTTTTGTGTCCGGACCCGGCTTCTGACGGTCTAGACAGGCCCTTCAGATTGAGTTTTCTGGATATTGGGTCCGGACCTGGCTTCTGGCGGTCCGAACAGGGCCTTCTAGAATCAACTTTCTGGATATGCTGAGATGCTTCATTTTCAACAACTTACATACATGCAAACCGAATGTACCAAAACATAACCTAACATCATCAAACTAGTTCTCCCTACAAGAAGGGGTTTAGATATTAAGATACTACAAATAAGCCTTTCAAGGACCACAAAATGAAAAGCCAAATTTTAAGGTCCAAGATTCAAATGCCTTGTTGAAACAAATAATGTTGGTGATGGAGTCCAGCATAGTCACTTCAAAGCAAAAGAGCGCAAAGATGGTGCTGATGTTGTCCGCGACAACAGAAAATTGCAGAAGAAAAAGTGATTTGTTACATGCTAGACATCTCTCACCACAACAGAAATTTAAAAGAACCTTAAACAATCTCATTGTCTTTGAGTCTTGACTATATGGAATTGCCAAGAAATATGGGGCTGAGGCTTGTAACAGAAAGTCAAATATAGTTTGTCTCGTTGTTGTAAGTTGATTTGTGAGTGTTGAATCTTACATTGAAAAAATATAAAGAATAATTATAGTTAATATATATAAGTGGACTCAAGTTCCTTAGCTTTGACTTTTGGGCCAGAGTGGCGTTCAAATATGTATATTAAATTTTTCAATAATTTATATTTCAATGTACAACATCAACGAATCAGTCAAAAACTCATTTTTAATTTTGTTGTGAAGCTTAGTTTTAATAATATACATGGTTGAAAATGTTTTGCGGTAAAAACAAGAAGAGTAAGCACAAACACAACAACTTCAAAAACATGTTGATAGACAATTGATCTTCTGGTCTAACCAACCATTGGCGCAATTTAGAAATATATATATATATATATATATATATATATATATATATATATATATTTTTAATTCTTCTACGTACTCTTTAGGGTCAACAAAGTCGACCCTAATACATGAGTATGAGGGTCGACTTTGAGAGTCGACCCTAATAATTGGTCTTCAGCGTCCACTTTTAGTGGACGCTATTGATGGGCTTGGCAGTCTGGTGGATGTGGGCGGGGGCAATGGCTGTAGTGCACTCACAACAGTCCATTCCATGCATTCATTAGTTGTCTTTATTATCTTGTGAGGTCTTGAGTATCAAGCTTTGTGTTTCTGCAGGAATATGTATTATAATTTAGCTAGTGATTTTGTAATAACTTTGTGTATCTTATGAAAATATTGAGTTCATTTGCATTTAGATGTTTGTTACACATTTGATTTGATTGGTTGTTGTTCTATTTTCAGGTCTTATTTGTTTACCCTCCAGAAAAGCAGCTGCCTCTTAAATACAAAGATCTTTTTTCATTTTGCATCCCTGGAGGCTTGGAGGTTGGGTGTATGCTTTTTGGGTCAATTTTTGGAATGATCAGTTCGTGTATTTGAAAGTTTGGAGCTATATTTCTTATTGCTCATGACTTCTAGTTCAGCTGCTGTGGAATCATAAAATGTAACTTATGCTTGAAGTTTATTTAGTTACCATCTACTGGCGCTAGAAAAATGCTCATTAAACCGAATACCAGGGAATACCAGTGTTCCCTGGTTCTGTGATCGATCGCACTTGGAGTGCGATTGATCGCAGTACCAGAGGGTTTTTAAGTAGGTTTTTTATATTTTGCGATCGATCACACTCCAAGTGCGATCGATCATAAAATGTCGAAAACCTACTGGTACTGCGATCGATCGCACACGATTGTGCGATCGATCGCAGATTATTTTTTTAAAAAAATTTTAGGACCATTAGGATCCACTTTGTGGACACTAATGGTTAACTATCAGCGTCCACTTTGGTTTGGACACTAATAGTTAATTTTTTTAAAAAAAAATTTTGGACCATTAAGGTCCACTTTGTGGACGCTAATGATTAACTATCAGCGTCCACTTTGGTTTGGACGCTGATAGTTAATTTTTTTTTAAATTTCTTTAGGACCTTTGTGGACCCTAATGGTTAACTATCAGTGTCCACTTTTAGTGGACGCGAATGGTTGATTATCAACCATAGTCTTTAGGGTCAAACCATTTCGACTTTTAGGGTCGATAAAGTGGACGCTAAAAGTGATCATTAGGGTCGACTTTAAGTGGACGCTGATAATCACGCATTTGATCATTAGGGTCGGACTATTAGCGTCGACACCTTTAAGGTCGAAAAGTCGACGTTGTTGTCAACAGTGTTCACTTTAGGACTTTTAGGGGCAACTTGAAGTCGCCCCTAAAGACCTAAATTCTTGTAGTGGTGCTGACTATTGACACGGCCTGCGGGGGAGATTGTGGGGATGGGCGAAGGGGTGAAACAAGTCAGCATGTGCTGTTTTCAACTTTGAAAATAGTCTATGATTGAGGGTTGGTGACTTGGTGTGATGCGTTCAAATCCCAACAAGGCTGGCCACCCCTGGGTTTTTATTAAGTTAAATTTCAAAAGAAAATATTCAATTTTTAAGGGAGACAAACTAAAATTCAGTGTTGTAAAATATTGGGATATTTACAGAACGGTTTGGTGATTTTAAAGGTCTTAAGGTTTAAGGAATGATTATAATTTGACTATTAATTATATGCAATATTGTGTATGCAAAAGAAATATGATATTGAACTATGGAAGGTACGTATACTTTAGGGACTAAAAGAGAGTTACAAGTACAAATTTACTGCATGTCCCTTTTTCTCCTCTCTCCCGTATTGCTTAGAAAAAAAAAAAAATACAAATTTACCGACAACACTTACAAATTTTACACATTACCAAAGCCTTATTTTAACCTTTTGCCTTAAGCCGATTTTCATTGAACCATATAGCGTTGTTCAATTAAGTAATTCGAACCTCAATATGGACATGTACATTTTTTTTTATTTCTTAAGCAAAAATTGGTAGGCTAGGAAGATGAATTGTACGTGACTATATTTGAGCGTAACTATAATAACATCTACCTGCTGGAGCCGCAAAAAAAGGACTTAGACTATGAGAACCATAAGGGCTCTCTCAAGTTCGATCCGACTGAATTATAGCCTAATTAATTCAGTCCCATCAGAATATTAATAAAAATTTAAAACTATTAATACTAATTAAGCATATGTAAAAATTATTTATTGCAAAGATTCGAACCTAATTTAAGTATTTCAAAATTTCTTTCAACACCGTACCTTTAAATTTGGTATGGACATGTAACTTGGAGTGGTTGACGCTTGGCAGTACGCCAGTACTGATCATGGGCGCGTTGGGTGCTGACTGCTGACACGGGGGGGGGGGGGGGGGTTTGTGTGGGCTGGGGGTGGAGTGGTGTTGGGGGGCTTGTGGGGATGGGCGAAGAGGTGAAACAAGCCAGCATGTGATGTTTTCAACTTTGAAAATAGTCTATGATTCACGTGTTTTTATAGCGAGGCACGTATTTTACCTGATTGCAAGTGAACATGCTTGCACAGTTGCACAGCTCTACTTTCGAGGGTTCTGTAACTCCTCTACAATCTTGAAACAATTATATTGATCGACAAAGATGCATTTATTTTCTGACCGGTCTTTATTGGTGGACTGATGGAGTCCCACGTAGGACCCAACCTATTTCTGTCAATTTATCGTGAACTCCTATCATGGACTATCTTAAATTAAAGGAAATTAAAACAAAAATTATAGCAGTACAATCTTGAAAGAATTATTGTGCATGATGACAACTTCATTTCTTATTGCGAAAACAATTCTCTTTCTCGTATATATATATAGATTGCTCAACCTCAAGTGTATAACCTCAGCCTTAAGCAATTAATCGATTGCTCAAGAGACGAGAGAGAGAGAGAGAGTTGGTGGGGGTTGATACTTGTAGTGTCATTGTTCTTTAGTTTTTACTAAAGAGAGTTCTGTAGTTGTTTGTTTGTTGATATAAAATTCAATCATTCATCCAAAAAAAAAAAAAACAAAGAGAGAGAGAGATGGAAGAAACACAAAGAGAGACAAAATGGTGCGAAGAAGAAGAACTGGCATAAGCGAGTATTTGGAAATACGTCTTCGGATTCACAGAAATGGCGGTAGTGAAGTGTGCCATTGAGCTTGGGATAGCCGATGTTATTGAAAGCCATGGAAGTCCCATGACACTATCCGAGTTGTCATTAGCTCTAGCATGCACTTCATCTCCCCTTTACCGCATAATAAGGTTTCTAATGCACCGGAGAATATTCAAAGAGGAACTCACCACTCATGGCTCCCCAGGTTATGCACAAACGACCTTGTCTCGCCGTTTGATGCGATATGGAGAGCACAGCTTGACTGCTTTTCATTATGCTAAATAGTAGCCCAATGGTGATGTCATCATTGCACTTTCTCAATGCCCGTGTTCTAGCCAATGAGACTTCACCATTTGAGGTGGCTCATGGCAAAGATGCATGGAGCTTTTTAGAAGCAAATCCTTCTCAGAGCCAACTCGTCAATGAAGCAATGGCTTCTGATGCCATGGTGACCGTGGCTGCAATAATTCACGATCGTCCAAAGGTATTTGATGGGCTTGGCAGTCTGGTGGATGTGGGCGGGGGCAATGGCTGTAGTGCACTCACAACAATCCATTCCATGCATTCATTAGTTGTCTTTATTATATATATATATATATATATATATATATATATATATATATATATATATATATATATGTGTGTGTGTGTGTGTGTGTGTGTGTGTAGAAAGCAACGTCAGTCGAGGGCCAGTCTTTGGCTGAATTATCATAAACGTTAAATGAGAAAAGAAAAGAAGAAGAAGAAAAAAAAATTACAAGTGAGATCGTGAAAGAATTCTGTGATAGTGATAGCGATAGCTTCGCTTCCTAATGCGCGGCAACTATTCATTCTTGTATATATATATGAAGCTCTGACCTGAAATGCAATGCTAAAAAGTTAAGAAAATCTAAGAGATGCAAAGAGAAAAGTTTATTGCTTAACTTTCACTGAGAGGTACACGGTGATATATATACAAAAGGTACACTGAAAAATAAGGAATGAAAACATACACTGATTTACAATAACAAAAAAGATATCAATTACAGCCCAATTGCCTTATGTGAGATATATTTTGTTGATGTGTTTTCTTATAACCGTTGAGAGTTCTTTGCTATTTTTCCTTATTGATGTGTTTCCTTGCAAATTTTGAGAATGCCTTGTTGTCTGCACATTAATAGTTTCCTTGTAAGGCAGAGATTGTTTCTTTAGTTGGTTGCCCATGCTTTCCTTAGCGGGTGTCAATGTTTCTCCACAGCTGTAAGATATATGAGCTGATTGCTTGACAGCTTGCATGGTTGATAGTGTTTCCTTGATTGGTGTCAACAGGTCTTCACAGCAGGATGTCATAGCTAGATGGTTGACAGCTTGCAAGGCTTTGCTGATGTGGAATTCATATTGCTAACATAAAATAGCTAGATTTCTCAAACTGACTAGAGATGGAAGAAAAACAAAGAGAAGCAACATGGCAGGAGGAAGAGGAACAAGCGGAAGTGGCTATCTGGAAATACGCATTCGGGTTCACAGAAATGGCGGTAGTGAAGTGTGCTATTGAGCTTGGGATAGCCGATTCCATTGAAAGCCATGGAAGCCCGATGGCATTATCTGAGTTGTCATCAGCTCTAGCATGCGCTCCGTCCCCTCTCTACCGCATCATGAGGTTTCTAATGCACCGCGGGATATTCAAAGAGGAACTCACCACCGCCCATGGCTCCCCAGGTTATGCACAAACGGCTCTGTCACGCCGTCTGATGAGACATGGAGAACGTAGCATGGCGGCTTTGATTTTACTAGAAAGTAGCCCAGTGATGCTGGCACCATGGCACAGTCTGAGCGCCCGTGTTCTAGCCAATGACACTTCGCCATTTGATGCGGCTCATGGCGAAGATTTATGGAGCTATGCTGCAGAGAATCCCGCTCACAGCCAGCTTATCAATGAGGCAATGGCTTGTGATGCTAGGTTGGCGGTGCCTGCCATGATTCACGATTGCCCAGAAGTATTTGATGGGCTTGGCAGTTTGGTGGATGTGGGTGGGGGCAACGGAACCACTTTGCAAACGTTGGTGAAGGCATTCCCATGGCTTCGAGGCATCAACTTTGATCTTCCTCATGTTGTCTCGGTTGCGACAGAGTCCATCGGAGTTGAACATGTCGGGGGTGACATGTTTTTAAGTGTTCCAAAGGCTGATGCTGTTATCCTAAAGGTAAATTAGTATATGATCATTTATGTGATAATTAGGAAGCCCAAAAGAAGAAGGCATGTTTGGGTAATGAATTAATTAATTTGGCTTGTGATCAATCGCAGTGGGTTCTCCATGATTGGGGAGACGAGGAATGCATCCAAATCCTTAAGAAATGCAGAGAAGCCATTCCAGAGGATAAAGGGAAGGTAATAATTGTTGAAGCAGTGATTGAAGAAGCAGAAACGGACAAGCTAACTGATGTGAGGCTGGCTCTAGACATGATCGTGATGGCCCATACTAATACTGGCAAAGAGAGGACCTTCAAGGAGTGGGGATTTGTTCTTGGCAAGGCTGGATTTTGTCGATACACAGTGAAACCCATTCGTGCTGTGCAATCTGTCATTGAGGCTTTTCCGTAATATATATAGTGCATGGATTTCTAGTCCTATATAATATAAGTTTGTAATTTTCTTTCTGTAACGTTGTACAAGACAGGTTGTTTGATGTAGCTTGCTTCGTTTTGCGTGCAATTTAAGATTATGGTTTCCTCTAGAAAGAAAAACCTCTCTTCTCTCTCCTGTCTCAAACGCAGCCGACTAAGCTTGAGGAGGAGGGACCTTCTAGTTTCCTCCTCCTCCGACCCCCTTCTCATGGTTTTTGTTCCCTTTCTTCATGAGTTTCTCCTTTCGTGAAACAACTCTTTATTCTCTAGAGTTTTCTAATGTAAGAAATTTCATTTAAAGTATGTCCCTTTATGTCACATATATTATTGTAATTATAAAATTACGGTGTTCAATAATTTATTTCAATTAAAGCTTATTGTGCAAATCAAATATTCTGAATTAAATTACTGATTTAATTCTTGTGGAACAAGTATTTGATTTCAATAAAGATTTTATTTTGTGGAATCAATTAGCTGTATTGATTTGATTTTATTCCTTGATGGGAGGAATAATTAAGTTAACAGCTCTAATTGAGGGTCCCCTGACCTACCTATAAATAAGGTCTGTGTATTCCATCAATTGTCACTCACTGGTAGGCATAGGTCAGAAGAACCTCTCAATAATAATTTTAGTTTTTAGTTTGATTGCTGTGGAGTTGTTCTTCAAGCTGCTTGAGCAAAGCATGGCTAGAGGTATTTATATAATTATTCGTTCCGCTGCGAATTTTATTGTCAATTAACATTTAATTATATATTGAATTATTACATGTGGTATCAGAGCCTTCTCTAGGCTATATTTGCTCAGTCTAGCATTTTTATATGTCTACTGTTGATATATTTGTTTCAATGATTATTAAAACAAAATGAAGGCACGCAATTCTAACATTGTTTGAGAGTTTTATATCTGAATTGTTTTGCAAATACTGCCTTGTTTTTTGATTCAAACAACACTTTTGACCAAACCACCATTAGACCCATATTGGGTGCCACCAGAGCACTAGTAAGAAAGTAACAGTAGTGAAAAACCTATATACGACTCCAAACGACACCAATAAGGGGGTTGAATAGGTATATGCAAATAATACGCGGAATTAAAAATTAAACAATCATACAACCAAAATATGTAGAACAATAGATCACAGAGACACAAATATTTTGGTTACGAAGAGGAAACCATTTAGAGAACTCTCTAAAATGTAAAACCTCTCCGGGGCAGCCAAACCCAGGACATCAATCAACTATAAAAGAATAAGGATTACAAGAAGTTCACACTTACAAAACCTTTGCAATTGACACTCCCTTGCATAAGACAAACGACCCACTTGACTTCTACCGCAGTAGCCCTTTCCAGAACATCTGGCACAATCCTTCTACTTGATCTCCTTTACCGGAACTCCGGTAGACTTCGGTTGTATATGATATGTGATGAAGACACAATCTTTAACTCTAAGAGAGACTAACCCTAACGCTCAATATCTTAAACGCTCTCTTAGCACATGGAATTCTTATGTGGAATTACTTACAATTTCGTGCATAACAGCTCTCTATATATAGATTACAAGAAAACCTAGTACTAGTTGAAATGGGAAGAAAAACTAGTTCTAGTTGGAATAGGATTCATCCAAATTTTCTTTCTTATCTTGCGAGACGATTTTGGCATAGCTAACTTTCGAATTTTGAAAATCTTATTTCACAAAGATTTGTAGCATTTTGTGTTAGCTTTCTAATGCCGCTGGTTTCACCTGAATCCGATTCTTGAACCGAAAGTTATGGTCCAAATACTAATACATGTGCAGGATACAAAATTTAATCAAATCCTATTTTAACTCTAATTAAAGAATTCCGATTTGATTAAACTTAACCATATCATATAGGTCTTCTATTATGATTGGTTAAGCTTAACCACATCTTCTAGGTCTTCTCTTGACACAACACCTCGTATGTATGCAATGCTGACGGGATTGCAGATAAATGTATTTTGTCACTGAATTTGGCAATTCAAAACCCAACAAACTCCCCCTTTGACAATTCTGTGACAAAAATTACAAGATACATCTGAATAGATAACTCGTGTTTCCTGAAACACTCACAAAACATATTAAACGTATGTAGAATAAAAATACCCAATGTACCAATAATATAACAGATTTGAATAGAATATAATCATGAATAGCTCACCAAATCTGTTAAAACACAAAACAAATATCTTTCATAGATGCAACAAGTATATCAAAATCAAAATCATCTATGGTGTTCTATCTATTCCCAGTTTGCACTCTCTAAAACTTTCTCTCCCCCTTTTTGTCATGAATGGACAAAGGGCAGTAAAACACCAATAAGCCCAAGGAAAGTCGGAGAAACATAAACATGATCAAAACTATGAATGCATAATGAGTGAAATGCAAGATAATGAAAAAAAAAAAAAAAAATTCTCCCCCTCAATGTATGAAATAAGAAAAATGTCAAATATACACATGATAAAACATAAAAGACTCATGTATTAAGCAATGATTATCCGGTAATATCTCATAATGTCCAAAATATGCATGAGAATAAAAAGATATGAAACAAAAGTTTCTTCAACATAAGCGAAGCAACATGTTCCACTCAACTTGATAAGTGCTAGAATATTCATATTTTCAGCCCTTAACTTGCATGTTTTAATCCTTTAGTTTTGGTTAATTAGGCCATTTTACTTCCTTTTTGTATTTTCTTTGTTTTATAGGCTTTTGGAAGAAAATAAAGTGTTTCTGGAAAAATTCCAAGCTTAAAGGGCAAATTGGGAAGATCTAGAAGATATGATTAAGCTTAACCAATCATGGTTAAAGTTTAATCAAATAAAGGAAATGATTAATTCGAATTTCTCAATTTGAAGTCAAATCGGATTGGATGCAAAATTGGATTCTGAATACGTCTCGGTATTTTGGCCATAACTTTCAGCTCAGATATCCGATTGAGGTGATTCAAGTGGCATTGGAAAGATAACTCAAACTTATACAATTCATTGTGAAATATAATTTTCCCAATTCGGAGTGCCGTAAGGCCAAACTCACGCCGCAAGATAGGACCGCAATTCTGGGCGAATCCTATTCCGATTTGGGCTTAGGTTTTCTTTAACCTAATTGGGCTTGGACTTAAATCTCCGAAATTCCTAGGATTACTAGGGCTTCTAGGACTCTCCTAAGCCCTATAAATAGACCTCTAAGCCTCACAATTGAGGGGGATCAGACGAAGACGCGCCGGGGGCGCTGTTCTTGGTCGCTTTCCGTGTTTTCTGGGTTTTTGAAGCTTGGAACTCGAATTCTTTTGTAAGTTTTTAATTTTAATGAAGTAATTTAGTTTCTTTATGATTTCTTTTGTCATGAGAGGCTAATTCTTCAACTAAGGTTGAAGATGAAGCCTCACCATTGATTAGTTTTATATTTTTATGTTTCGTTCGTACAAATCCGTCGTTTAATGTAATGTATGTTCGTTTCAGTTCAATTGTGTGACAAAATTGTGATTGATTGTTGTTTATAAATCGTGAAAATGTTGGATATTCGTTGTGTTTCATCCAACGGATACATCGAATGATTTGATTGAGACTTATATCCATTGTGATTTACGGATACAATGGATGATTTGATCTCAATTGGATATTCGTTGTGATTTGTAATAGAGATGGATTCATCGAATGATTCAATTGGTTTATAAAAAAACAATAGAACATATATATAGGGTTTAATTGTTTGTCGGATGCATGAATGAAAACATAAGAATGTATGCTTTGATTTGGTGAGGTGAATTCTAAAACCTTAGTCATTTATCTTTTGATTATTTTTATTTTATTTAGTTTATGTTAGTTTATTTTCAAAGTCAAAATCATTCGGAACTAGGTTAAGATATAATTGATTTAGATAGAAATTAAATTTCACAAACACAATTCCCTGTGGATCGACCTCGCACTTGCACACACACTATATTGCACACGACTCGTGCGCTTGCGAGTACAATTAAATTTGTACATCAAATTTTGGCGCCGTTGCCGGGGATTTGTTTGTTTGTGAAAATTGATTTTTGTTTAAATTGATTTTATTTTTCTACTAGTTATTTTCTTTTTACAGTTTGTTGCCTTTTATTTTTATTTTTTTTATTTGTTTCTGTTTATAGTTACTAATAAAAATAAAAAAATAAAAATAAAAAAGAGAAAAAGTTGTTTGTTTTTGTTGTTTCTGTTGCAGCTCTGCCGAAGGAACTAGTCCCTGCCAAAGTACTTGATCGCACATCACCTACACTCGAGCGCATTCGAGCCTAACGCAGCAAGCATCCCGCGTGCCTGCGCTCGACACTTCCGCAGGTGCGCGCGAGCGCACACCCCGCGCCCATGTACGCTCGATCGCACATCACTTGCGCTCGAGTGCACCTTCACAGACTACCCCAAAACGGGCCAGCACCTTGAATTTTGCCAAACTTATGTTTGGTCCGTTTTGTGAGTTTTTGTTTTGATTTTTTGTTTTTAATTTTTGGTATTTTTGTTTATTTTATTTTTTTAAAAAAAAAAACCAAAAAAAAAATCCAAAAAAATCCAAAAAAAAATTTGGTTAATGTTTCATGTGGAAGTGTGCTTTGTTTAAAGAGTGAGGATAAGCATGAATTTTCCTTTAGGTAATTTTAATGCTACCTTTAGTTGTAGGACACCCGCTTTTTCCAACCATCCTCATCATTTTCACCCACATGGACCATGTTCATACTGCTCTAACCCTTATCATAGTTCAGGTAATTGTCCATCTTGGGGACAATTTTCCAATTTTTCACATGAGCAGATGAACACCAATTTCTCCAGTTTAGGGTCTGAATCAAATTTCAATTGCTACACCCTCAATTGGAGCAACCATTCTAATTTCTCGTGGCAAGCTAATGCTACGGGAAATTATGCTCCCCAATTTGATGAACTGCACCATCATGAATATCCGCAGTTCGACAACCAATCATCTACCCCTTCACCCTGCAATTATCCTCCACAAGATTTATCATTGGAAAACACCCTCAAAGAGTTCATACAGTCTAATGGCCAAACCTTGCAAGAGCTTAAAAATGCCACCATGGTCAACTCCCAAGCCATAAATGAAGTGAAGAATGCAGCCATGGCCAACACTCAAGCAATTGAAAAGTTGGAAGGACAGCTTGGTTATTTAGTTGCTGAACTCACTAGAATAGAGGAAGAAGAGCTTCAAAGTCAGTTGATGGCTGAAAGGCACTACATGATTGATGAGGATGATTCTAGCAATCCTTATCATGAGCATGTCAAAGCCACCACCCCAATTAGGAGAGAGGAAATTGTTGAGGAGACTGTTGATGAGACAAGTCTAGAGGACCCATTGGGAAAGTGCTTTGCTCAATTTGGATGTGACCTAGACCTTGACAAGTTACTTGAGCAAGCTGATGCCTTATTGGACTCCACTCCTAAGATGCGAATTGAAAATGGGGAAACCACTAAGATATCATTCCCTAACTCACCCTCATTAGCAGCTGAGCCTTTCATTGTGAGTAACCATGAGGAGAAAGAAAAAGAGGAGCAGTTTGATCACATTGAGCCCCCATCAACTCCAAATCTGTCCAGTGACAAGGGAGTGAGTACTGAAGCTCACTCCTTCATCAAAATCCCTCTTGAGACAATTCATGAACCCCAACCTTCAATTCTTCAATGTCTCAAAGAGTCATCTCATGCTGAAATTCTCAAGGATCTATGCACACAAGGTCACAAATCTAGGAACCATGTTCATAAGAAGATCCTACGAAGCAAGCAACTAGGCTACCTGAGACGGCAAAACATCCTTCCAGAGGGATATCAAATTCTTAAGAAGAAAGGATGGAAGGGATTGGTTGGACACCCAAATGATCGAGGAAAGTGTGGTATTCTTTCTTTCTTTTTATTTTCAGCACTTTATTTTGATTTCTTTTCCTTTTTGTCATTTCATTTTGTGTCATTTTCTTTTTATATCTATTAGCAATTAATCTTTTGATATTTGTTTCTATGAGAAAATATTGCTGCTAGATTTTGACAGGTGTTTTGGTGTTCAAGTTTAGGGGACGCCCTGGCCTTTGCACACTCGAGTTTCCACATCCTACGGTATTGTGTCTCTTGCTACATTGGGGACAATGTGTCATTTAAGTTTGGGGGTGTGGACAAACACATTGTCTTTTTGTTTGTTTGTGTCTTTTTGTTTGTTTTTATCTGTTTGTTTTGTTTAAAAAAAAAAAAAAAAAATTGTGCTATGTTGTTGATTGGTCATGAGTTACATCATAACTATGGTTTGCATGTCATTAGTGTGTTTAACTTTTTGAACACTACATGTCATTAGAAATCTGAGTCCTTTGACTCATTCGGTGGATTAGAGAGACTTCACATGTCTGAGTTGATTATCACAAGCACACTAGCATAAAGTTTGTGAGGTATGAGATTTGGATTGATTAGGGTGTGCCTTGTGATTTGTAGGATGAAGTGTTGATGAAACCATGACTTGAAGATAAAAAATTTAAAAAAAAAAAAAATTGTCATCATCAGTTTGAGCTTTTCATTGAGTAACCGGATCTCATGCCTCACTAAGCATTGAGTGTTCGCGTAAAAAGATGAGAAATTCAACTTGGTTGACTGTATGGCTAGTTTGGCTTTGTAGCCTTTTTGACTTGAGTAATTAAGCCTTAGGGATGTTTTACATCTAGTGCCCTAAAACCATCTGGTTTGGGAGTCACTGGCCCAATACTCATTACATAGGTCAATTAGAAAGCTTAAGAGAGCCGAACATTGCACAGCCTACACAAAAAAAATGAAAATAATATATATATATATATATATATATATATATATATATATAAAATGCATGTCTTGATATAAGCCTTTGGTGTTTTCATTTGTGTAAATTCCTATGAATTTAGAGGTACACCAAACTTTGAGAAAAATTGAAGCCTCTTAACTTTGTGTTAGTCTCACTTTGCACATTTGGAGCTTGTGTTGTCTCAAATTTCCACCTTTGAGTTGAATGATTTGTGGTTGGCTTGATGATTTGATTGTGGTGTTTACTTTGTTAAACCTGCTCATGATATGAGAACCATATGTTTGTATGAAAATTGTCTTTGTCAATGACATAGTGCTAAAAATGTTTGTGGGTATCATTTCTATTAAACCCTCACGAGACTTCACTCGTCCTCTAGGGATGCCTAGAGGTTTAAAAGGCTTGTTGCATACGCTAAATGCAATCGTACATCCCACGAAAGATGGATTTATCTTTTATTTTCTGTTTTTCCATTCTTGTTTTTAGTTTTGTATTGCTAGGGGACTAGCAATATGTAAGTTTGGGGGTGTGATAAGTGCTAGAATATTCATATTTTCAGCCCTTAACTTGCATGTTTTAATCCTTTAGTTTTGGTTAATTAGGCCATTTTACTTCCTTTTTGTATTTTCTTTGTTTTATAGGCTTTTGGAAGAAAATAAAGCGTTTCTGGAAAAATTCCAAGCTTAAAGGGCAAATTGGGAAGATCTAGAAGATATGATTAAGCTTAACCAATCATGGTTAAAGTTTAATCAAATAAAGGAAAGGATTAATTAGAAATTTCTCAATTTGAAGTCAAATCGGATTGGATGCAAAATTGGATTCTGAATACGTCTCGGTATTTTGGCCATAACTTTCAGTTCAGATATCCGATTGAGGTGATTCAAGCGGCATTGGAAAGATAACTCAAACTTATACAATTCATTGTGAAATAGCAGTTTCCCAATTCGGAGCGCCGCAAGGCCAAACTCACGCCGCAAGATAGGACCGCAATTCTGGGCGAATCCTATTCCGATTTGGGCTTAGGTTTTCTTTAACCTAATTGGGCTTGGACTTAAATCTCCGAAATTCCTAGGATTACTAGGGCTTCTAGGACTCTCCTAAGCCCTATAAATAGACCTCTAAGCCTCACAATTGAGGGGGATCAGACGAAGACGCGCCGGGGGCGCTGTTCTTGGTCGCTTTCCGTGTTTTCTGAGTTTTTGTAGCTTGGAACTCGAATTCTTTTGTAAGTTTTTAATTTTAATGAAGTAATTTAGTTTCTTTATGATTTCTTTTGTCATGAGAGGCTAATTCTTCAACTAAGGTTGAAGATGAAGCCTCACCATTGATTAGTTTTATATTTTTATGTTTCGTTCGTACAAATCCGTCGTTTAATGTAATGTATGTTCGTTTCAGTTCAATTGTGTGACAAAATTGTGATTGATTGTTGTTTATAAATCGTGAAAATGTTGGATATTCGTTGTGTTTCATCCAACGGATACATCGAATGATTTGATTGAGACTTATATCCATTGTGATTTACGGATACAATGGATGATTTGATCTCAATTGGATATTCGTTGTGATTTGAAATAGAGATGGATTCATCGAATGATTCAATTGGTTATAAAAAAACAATAGAACATATATATAGGGTTTAATTGTTTGTCGGATGCATGAATGAAAACATAAGAATGTATGCTTTGATTTGGTGAGGTGAATTCTAAAACCTTAGTCGTTTATCTTTTGATTATTTTTATTTTATTTAGTTTATGTTAGTTTATTTTCAAAGTCAAAATCATTCGGAACTAGGTTAAGATATAATTGATTTAGATAGAAATTAAATTTCACAAACACAATTCCCTGTGGATTGACCTCGCACTTGCACACACACTATATTGCACACGACTCGTGCGCTTGCGAGTACAATTAAATTTGTATATCACAACTCATGCTTGTGTGTTGTGTGTGAAAGCTAACTATCAAGTAAGTTTAAGAACTTATACAGTGAGGGGATAGCCTAGCAAGCAAAAACGTAAATTACCTTATGGGAAGATTGACATGTATATCTAAACAAAAGTCAAACCTTGCTAGGGCCGTGTCACCCTCATCCAATACACTTCCCATGTAGTAATAGCACATACTCAAACATTGTCCGGTAGTGACCGTCTCTTTCCACAATGAATATGGTCACAACTATTTCTATAGGGACAAGTTGAGCACAAATAAGACACATTGAAATAGATTCCTTTTGGAATATATTCATTTGTTTTCTTGTTTCACTATTTTTCTCTTTGAGAATGTGTCTTTAATCATTTAGTGCTTAAACCAAATTAGAGGAATGCTGGAATTTTTAGGTCCTAGGTTCAACTAGCATTTGGTCAATTTGATAGACACAACTAGTCAATCTTCCTCATATGGTTGCCTAACATAACTCACCCTTAAGGCCAAATTCATACTCAATCTAAGCTTAAATGTGCACAAGAGTTCAAGCATAGGTAAAATGTACCATAGAAGCATAAACTTAGGCAAAAAAAAATCAGTCCATTTATAAATATTCATCCCATGTATAGTAAGCATATTTTGAGATATAAGGAATTGTATCCATGAAGTGTACATGAGAAATTTATGGACTATCAAGGTGCATATGACAAAAATAGGAAGACAACCAAAAAAAATATTTTTGTCTTTTTGAATTTTTTAAAATAAAATGCACAAAATTAATGCAATGCATATATATGCAAAACTGAAATTAAAATAAAAAAATAAAAAAAATAAATGCAATGCAATGAATGCTACATGCTCTAGGATATGAAGAAATATGCAAGACAACCAATCCTAAGCATGTTATGGACCACCTTACTCTAGGTGAGTTCACCACCACTCCCCCTCAAAGGGTGAATGGTATCGACCTTCCTAACCCAAACCTTCTTGACCCTAGGTTCAGATTTGTGACTCTTGTCAAACTCATCTAACCTAGATAACACTCCCTTCATCATTATGCATAGCCCCTTAAAACCTTTCCTAGAATATGAATTCTCACTCTTATGCTCACGAAGTCTCAACTTAAAACAGTTAGGTCGAATATGACCAACTTTGCCACAATGATGGCAGGTAGGGACAAATTTCGGAGAAGCTTGTCTCTTATGAGGAGGGATATACATATACTTAGATCTAGACAAACATGACTCTACACCACCTTTTTCTTTCTTAGGAGAAGCCTTTTTATTCCAAAGTCTTTGGGATTTCAACTTAGAACAATTTGGTCTAATATGACCAATAATCCCACAATGGTGGCATGTAGGAACAAACTTTGCATGAATTTGTTTCCTTGAAAGAGCCTTGAATTCGGGCTTCACACAAATATTCATACAAGAAGTTTTCCCCTTATCCAAGCAAGCAATATTGGCTTTGACTTCTTCAACTTTCACAGACTTAGTTTTTCTTTCAGAATTAGAAGCATGTGAAGTAGATGCACCCAGCATAGTATTTTCAGATTTCAAAGAGTCAATTAAGGCATGTGATTTAGACAATTTAATAACCAAAGACTTTTTCTCATGCTCAACATCATTAAGCTTTTTAAGGGAAATTTGATGATGATGAGTCAATTTAACAAATTTTTTAAAGAGCTTGTTATAGGCCATCTGAAGGTCAATCTCCTCATCAGAATCCATGCTAAGGGATTGAGGAGTATTCATAGCAAAGGAGTCAAGGATCTCACTCAGGAATTTAATCCAAACAAAGTGAACCTGCTCTGATACCAATTGAAAAACCTATATACGACTCCAAACGATACCAATAAGGGGGTTGAATAGGTGTATGCAAATAATACGCGGAATTAAAAATTAAACAATCATACAACCAAAATATGTAGAACAATAGATCACAGAGACACAAATATTTTGGTTACGAAGAGGAAACCATTTAGAGAACTCTCTAAAATGTAAAACCTCTCCGGGGCAGCCAAACCCAGGACATCAATCAACTATAAAAGAATAAGGATTACAAGAAGTTCACACTTACAAAACATTTGCAATTGACACTCCCTTGCATAAGACAAACGACCCACTTGACTTCTACCGCAGTAGCCCTTTCCAGAACATCTGGCACAATCCTTCTACTTGATCTCCTTTACCGGAACTCCGGTAGACTTCGGTTGTATATGATATGTGATGAAGACACAATCTTTAACTCTAAGAGAGCCTAACCCTAACGCTCAATATCTTAAACGCTCTCTTAGCACATGGAATTCTTATGTGGAATTACTTACAATTTCGTGCATAACAGCTCTCTATATATAGATTACAAGAAAACCTAGTACTAGTTGAAATGGGAAGAAAAACTAGTTCTAGTTGGAATAGGATTCATCCAAATTTTCTTTCTTATCTTGCGAGATGATTTTGGCATAGCTAACTTTCGAATTTTGAAAATCTTATTTCACAAAGATTTGTATCATTTTGTGTTAGCTTTCTAATGCCGCTGGTTTCACCTGAATCCGATTCTTGAGCCGAAAGTTATGGTCCAAATACTGATACATGTGCAGGATACGAAATTTAATCAAATCCTATTTTAACTCTAATTAAAGAATTCCGATTTGATTAAACTTAACCATATCATATAGGTCTTCTATTATGATTGGTTAAACTTTACCACATCTTCTAGGTCTTCTCTTGACACAACAACTCGTATGTATGCACTGCTGACGGGATTGCAGATAAATGTATTTTGTCACTGAATTTGGCAATTCAAAACCCAACAAGTAGGATACGGTGAAGCATTGAGAAAGATAATTTGTAGTTTCTTTGCAACTCTAAAGTAATGCTTGTTGACGGGACCCAGAAGGCATGCTGCCGGACCAAAGGAGTTCCGTGAACCGGGAAGACTTCCTCTGGTTGATATCCAACATTGTTCATAAAATTCCCCAGGCATCTCATTTTATAATGGTTTATACCCGTGGCTATACTTTCCCAATCGAGTTTCGTACCCCACAGAGGCCACCGACGTGCACCTTGGTAGCCGAATCAGTGGCCATGGCGTCACAGTTTCCCCTGCCGTCAGCGGCGTTCTGCCGCGTGCAGTGAGGAGCGATCCATCACGGCCGCCCATGAAGAATGACGGTGGCATCCCTACACGGGTTGTCTGCCGTCTGGCTGGAGCGCCGGCCCTTGGTGGCCGGCGCATGAGGAAGAAGGGGAAGGGGTGGCGGCGCTAGGGATTGGGTATTTTCGGGTTGGGGAATATGATGATCCGGGTAGGGTTTTCAAACCCATAAGGAAACCGGGTCTAGTGGTTTTGGGCCATTGGGTATGGGCTTTATTTTACCCAAACCCAATTCAGTTAAAAAAAAAAAAAAAAAAGGTTTATTAAGTGGGCTAACCCGATTGGGCCAACCCAATACAGAAACCAAAGGCTGACCCAATAAGGAAGCCCAACCCGATAACCCATTCAGTTTAAAAAATAAAAAATAAAAAAAAATAAAAAAAAAAAGGGGGTTGAAACAAGTTTTGGGCTTATTAGGTTTAGAACTTGGGTTCTTAAGGTATAAAGGGCCTAAGATCACTTCAAGACCATTAGGCTATTCAGATTATTATGTTTTTATGTTGCATTTTTATTCATCTTATGATTTAAATTGTTCAGTATTAAATTATTGTTTCTTTAATGCATGAACTTAAGGATATATTTATTCTTTTAATTGTTTAAATATAAATTGTTTGATGCCTGGACCTGAGAATAATTAACTAAGCCTCATGTGTTGGTGAATGTTTA
This sequence comes from Corylus avellana, assembly GCF_965113065.1. Taxonomy (NCBI): domain Eukaryota; kingdom Viridiplantae; phylum Streptophyta; class Magnoliopsida; order Fagales; family Betulaceae; genus Corylus; species Corylus avellana. The sequence continues at coordinate 19,706,709 of NC_142491.1, read as the reverse complement.
TCGTACTATCCAAAATTGCAATCGGAAAGCTCTGGCAAGGTAAGTCTTGGGACTTAAGTGTGCCGTTGTGCGCCCCCTCACTTATCTGGGACACTATCTGGTTGTACTTTGGAAAAATACTATTTACCCACTAATATGATGGTTTTGTCTTTTATTCTTGGAAACTTTATTTGTGGCATCTATACAGTTATTGGATGTTAATGAAGTAGTGATTATACTAATAATTTTGGGAGAGCCACAGCATCCCGATTTTATAATGATAATTGCATCAAGATCATATATGTGAACTTCATAAGGAAAATTAACATCCTGTTGTAATTAATTCATAAATTTAATTACTAATCCCCACAGGGATGTTATTATTTTTATGATTTAATTAGAATAAGATAATAAATTTAACTTTAAAAATAAAATTTCTCTTAGGCCCACAGGTACGGAGAATTTTATTTATTAATGTTAAATTTATTAGTCCTATTAAAGAGTAAATTTCATGCGTGATGCAACCTTTGCCCACAGGTAGGTTGAAATTTACTATTAAATTAGTATTGGTTAATTTAAATAAATTCGATGTTAATGAAGTAGTGATTATCATAATAATTTTGGGAGAGCCACAGCATCCCGATTTTATAATGATAATTGCATCAAGATTATATATATGAACTTCATAAAGAAAATTAACATCGTGTTGTAATTAATTCATAAATTTAATTTGTCAATCCCCACAGGGACGTTTTTATTTTTATGAGTTAATTAGAATAAGATAGTAAATTTAACATTGAAAATAAAATTTCTCTTAGGCCCACAGCTACGGAAAATTTTATTTATTAATGCTAAATTTATTAGTCTTATTAATAAAGAGTAAATTTCATGCGTGATGCACCTTTGCCCACAAGTAGGTTGAAATTTACTATTAAATTAACATTGGTTAATTTAAATAAGGTTATTTCATAGCATTAAAGTATATAATTTTTCTTTGTTAATGGATGTATTCCTACTGCTTTAATTATTAGTATTTTATGTTCCAATAATTCTTAGTGGTAATTTTTCCTGACTGAAAAGAAAAATGTGTTTTTCACTTTGGGGTGTTTGGAGACTGAATTGGCGTTTCGTGTGGACGAATCACCTTCTCCCACGGAATCAAGTATGCCACATGAGATTATTAAACATGAACGATTGTAGTGATTTAAATCGCTTAAGTTTCAACGTTCATAAAATCTCATATCAAGGAAAGCATTATGATTTTATTCCTTAATGTTTTAAGGCCAAAGAAAGGTCATTGAGGAACATTTAGTGAGTTCCAATAAGGCTTTGGCCTGCACCCTAATAGAAAAGCTTTAAAGTAAAACCTTTTATAGTTTTAAAATGTGCTTGAGCACATTATGGAAATGAAGGACATAACAGCTCATTATAAAGTCCCTAAAGGTTGAGTTTTTGAGTCATTATGGTCAATTTTATTCTCTCATCTAAATATGATATTTTTTTCAAATATCTTGTGGCACACATAAGGATAACTGATCAATTAAGGAACTTCTGATCATGTGTGTTCAAGAAGATGAGAGATTAAGACATGAGAATCCAAAAAGTTATTCATGTTAAGGGAAAGACCTTTATAGGCAATCATGTCCAATAGTTGATGAATGAAAACAAGGTGCCAACAAAGTGTTATGGCAATTAAGATACTTGTTTCTCTCACACTAAGGAAAATTATGAACATATAAAGAATGATTGCATAAAGTATCATAAATGACTTGAAATAAAGGTAATCTCATACACATAGTGTGTCATGAATCTCTTTTATTGACTCTCCTAAGGACTATGTGGATTGAATTTGGTTTAGCGGTCCACGTTATCAACATAATGCAGGGTTTTCTAAATAATACTTGTTTACAATTAGAGGTTGTTGGGATCCATAGATTAATTTTAAAAATTCAGTTATGTCATTTTGACCTTAATAATTTTTTTATATATTCCACAATTCTTTTAGAAATTTAATTTCTATTTTAGTTTGTTAAATCAAATTTGAATATTGTATAAAAAATTTTGGGTGGAATATTAAATTAATGGTCTATTTAAAATTGATTTAGATCCCAATTTTTTGAAAAATTAATCCTTGCATATAAATGTTGACATAAAGCAGAGTCATATGAATGAGAAAATCCTCTATATTATGGCATTGGAGATTGGAATATATCTCTATAAAGAATAAAAGGTCGATAAATGATAGAATTTTTGCGACTCTTGAAATTTACTATCTTTGGTATTTATGTGGACTGCATTAAGGAAAAACAGACCAACTATACTACTAAAGGTGCCAACAAAAGGATTTTTGAAATTCTTGAGATCATGAACAAGTGTAACATTTTCCATACTTCTTGCCTAAATGGTTAGAGATGTCTTATCTCTTTCGGTAATAACCATATAAGGTTTATGTATCTCTATCTTCTAAATCATAAGGTTTGGGCATTAAATGCTTTCAGTACCTATAAGGTAGAAATAGAGAAACAAAACAAAAGAAAATCAAGATCGTAAGATCTGATAGAGGCAAATAGTATTATGGTAGGTACACGAAAAAGGGACATGAAAGGTAATGTTCTATTCTCCTAATGGAGTGAAGCCTTGAAAACCGCTGTGTATACATTTAACTAGATTTCATTCAGAGTTGTACATAAGACACCTAAATTAAGGAATGAATAGAACCAAGTTCAAATTGTTTACACATATGGGGTTGTCTTGCTATAGTGAGGATTTATAATCCACACCTAAGGTAATTAGCTTCAAGGACAACTAGCGGAATTTTATAGGTTATACAGTAAACTCCAAGAGGTTTAGGCTTTACTGTTCTTTATTTAGTCCTAGAATTGTTGAGTCTAATATTAAAAATTTCTAGAGAACGCTGAACTTAGTGGGAGTGCTTATCCTTAAGGGATTAAATTAGAGGAAGCACAAGAGTTGACTGAAGCCCCTTCACATGAAGGGTGTTTGATTGTGCTTAAGAAAAATCAAATTGATTATCTTCAAGCACAATCGGTTTCAGAAACAGTCAACTCATAAGGAACAAGTTCAGAATGAACTTACTCAGACTTTGTCAAAAGTAAATGAAGTAGGATTAAGAAGATTTTCTAAAATAAGGCGACCAACAATCTCTAGTGATTATGTTTTATACTTCCAGGAGTCTGATTTTTATGTCGGACCTAAGGACGATCCAAAATTTGTTTTCACATCTTTTTGAGTGGAGATAACTTCACATTGTGTTTCAATGCCATGAAGGAGGAGATGAAATCTTTGGCTAAAATTCAAGTCTGCAATCTTGTTGACTTACCAAAGGGAGTTGTAGCCATAGGCTGCAAATAGGTTTATAAAACCTAAAAGGATGCTTCCGGGTAATGTTGAACGATATAAAGTTAGACTTGTAGCCAATGATCTTACTCAAAAGGAAGGCATTGATTATCATGGTATGAGTATCTCATTTTGTTTTAGAGCTATATCAAAAGGATGTGAAAAACAAGAATAAGGATCTTAAGGAGGAGGTGTACATAAGACAACTTAAGGGGTTTTATTAATAACAGTCAGAAAGCTTGCAAATTAAGAATGTCTATTAATGGACTAAGATATGTCTCTCATCAATGGTATACAAAATTTTTACAAGGTTATTACCTCACATGGGTTTATTGAGAACCTTGTTAATCATTGAATATACCTTAAGGTCAGTGGGAGTAAAGTTACATTTCTTTTAGTCCTGTATATAGATAATATTTTGCTTGCAAGCATTAATTTAGGTTTGCTACATAAAGTTCATCTCACTAAAGTTTTGGGAGAGATTTAGAATGAAGAACTATGAATCTTCAGTAGCACCTATTATTAAGGGGGATAATGTCCCAAAATGTATTGGAACAAAGGCAGATATTCCATGTGTATGCACAGGTTTACATTAGACCTGGCATTGAAATAGCAGTTGGACTATTGGGTCAATATAGTATTGTGGAATATGCAATGAACCAAGAACTACAGATACACTTACCATTTGGTGGTGTTTATTCAGGTTTGATTTTTGCTAAATGTGTAGATAGTAGATAATCAACTTCAGTATATATGTACTGAAGATGCAGTAAGCAAACTACAGTTGCTACATCTACCATGAAAGCAAAAGTCATTACATGCTGTGAATTAATTACACAGGCATTATGGTTGAGACATTTTTGTTAAGGTCTCAAAATTGTCGATTTTATAGTTAGACCCATAAAGATCTTCTGAGTTAATTCTACTACAGTTATTTTTCTAAGAATAAACTGAGTAGAAGCAGAAGTATGTATATCGACATAAAGTATCATTATGAAAGAGAACATTAAGTGACAATAAGTGTCTATTAAGCATATAAGTGTTGAATTAATGATTACGGATCCCATGACTAAAGGTTTACCGGTAAAAGAAAGTATAAAGTCATGTGGAATATATGAGATTCATTAATTCATTTGTGCTTAGTTTCTCTTTAATTGGTCTATAGACATAAATGTTATGTTATAAAGATTTTTGTGCGCATATATATATATTATTCTTATCCGTGGGGATAAAATTAAAGTTGGACCCGAATGACTTATAGGAAGTTCATTCATAAAGTACATTATCCATAAAGTACTCATTTAGGGAGGTATTACGCATCGTGATACATGGAAGGGACAGCTTATCATATAAAAGCTTTACCGCCATGATTCGTATGTAGTATTCCTTGAGTGAGTGAGAGGATTCCATGAATGGTTGGAATAAATAAAGTATTGGCCATATCATAGAATTGAACACCATAAAGAATTTATGTGTCATAAGGGCCAAGTGGGAGAATGTAAGAAATTCCATTTAAAGTATGTCCCTTTATGTCACATATATTATTGTAATTATAAAATTACGGTGTTCAATAATTTATTCCAATTAAAGCTTATTGTGCAAATCAAATATTCTGAATTAAATTACTGATTTAATTCTTGTGGAACAAATATTTGATTTCAATAAAGATTTTATTTTGTGGAATCAATTAGCTGTATTGATTTGATTTTATTCCTTGATGGGAGGAATAATTAAGGTAACAGCTCTAATTGAGGGTCCCCTGACCTACCTATAAATAAGGCCTGTGTATTCCATCAATTGGCACTCACTGGTAGGCATAGGTCAGAAGAACCTCTCAATAATAATTTTAGTTTTTAGTTTGATTGCTGTGGAGTTGTTCTTCAAGCTGCTTGAGCAAAGCATGGCTAGAAGTATTTATATAATTATTCGTTCCGCTGCTAATTTTATTGTCAATTAGCATTTAATTATATATTGAATTATTACATTCTAGAGATCTATCTAGACCCTTAAGAAACAGCAGCTGGATCTCCTGCTTCCTCTTTACCATGGATTGCCTCCTTCATCGCTTCACCGGCCAGATCTGTGTTGGCTTAAAGAATGGCTTTTTCAAAGTCAGATCTCCTTCTTTCCATCAGTCCCAGCCAGACACGCGCCCATCCACCATCATCACCAGTGTTCCAGCTTTCCGGAGACCTCCTGTGTGGCTCCTTTTGACAGCCACGCATCGGGGCGTGGACCACACGCACTGGCGCGTGGGCCCCACGTGCCGTGCAGTGTCCGCCGAACCTCCCCTCTGTCGCAACTGCTGTATTTTGAGTTTTTTCTGGTTATCTTGTGTAACCTTTTGTATTTTTCGGCTTTGTCGCTTAGTTTTTATTCCGATCTATTTGGTCTTCAGACTCTTTGTCTGTGGAGTGGATCTTTTTTCCTTTTCTTTCTGGTTTCCTTTTAGAAACCTTTTTTCTACAGTTACTTCTCAAATAAATCTCCATGGCTTTTTAGGAAGCCTGTTTAGATGTTTGATTGGGGTATTCGTACTCCCAATTATAGTATCCATCACCAGTATGCGTCACGGCAAAAGTTTTCTCTAGCTGCATTCGCATATTTTTTTTTCTGTTTATGATCTCATTCCTGTTTTTTGAGATCTGCCAGTTGGGGTTTACAATAAGCTTGTATTTGTTTTTCTTTTCCTGTTACCTTTGTATTTTCTCTGTTGAATGAAGGAAAGTTTGTAGGAAAGTTCTCTTTGTTAATTTAATTTGTTTTTTGTTTTTCAAAATATTTAACAAACAATCACTTTGAACAAGTCTTTCCTCTCAATTGGGTTGGTTAAGTTCTCAACTCAATTTATGAAAATGACACAAGCATATCCAATCTATAAATATGATATGAATTAGATGAAATTTTTTCAACCCAATTTAAAAGAAATCTCTTTCGTCACTTTTATAGATTGGGTAGAAAAAGTTTTTCTATCCCAATTTAGATGAAAACTGTGTCCATTCACTTTTCAAAACACAACACAAAAAGCTTTTTAGAAAACAAAATACAATAGATCTATTGAGAAAAATTTTCACATCTTCTTATAGGAATATTTTGAGAAAACATGTGTTTATTTTTATAGGATAAAGGGTCACTTATTACTTCCAAAAACTATGATAAATAAAAGGGAAAAAAATGAAAAGGCACCCCAAACTACCAGTCGTTTCCATTTTAGCCCACTAATGTTCAAAAAGTGATAAAGTAACCCCTCAAACTACCAAACAGTTACATTTTGGCCACTCTGTTAGTCATCACCATCAAATAGGATGAAAAATTCAAAACTACGTCGTTTTGGTAAGGTTAAGTTACTAAAATGCCCTTTTGTGGGAAAAAAAAAATTAAACAAGCAATCAAAACAGCGCCATTTTGCTTGAAATTAGGGTTTCCTTACCCTTACCACAACGGCGCTGTTTTGGTAAGCGTAAGAATTAAAACAAAATTCCCCCAATCCCACGCATACTCCCAAAAGAGTTTGGTTTGAATTGTACAGAACCAAGCATGTGATTTCAAGACTAGCTTCAATTGTGGCATTAATGGCTCCAACAGCAGGAGCATTCTTCTTCCTTGTCAACAAAACCAACCTTTCCCTCAACATCAGTACAGTCGTCATAGGAGTGTGTAGCGGGGCAATTACTGAGTTGTTTGGGACAAAAAATTTATCCATAAATCACAATGTTGTGGTTGCAAATATCCCAATAGGGTCCTTTGTTTTTGGCTACTTGGCAGCTCTTCTTTATCGCAAGGATGGAAATGGAGATGGCGAGTGCATGGGGATGGAATGCTACAAGAAGACCTTCATCATCTGGGTTGGGTAAGAGAACCCTAAAATAATTGGAAGGTGTCGTGAGGGAGAAGGAGGTCTGGGTGTATGCGTGGGGTTGGGGGAATTTTGTTTTAATTCTTACCCTTACCTTACCAAAACGGCACCGTTTTGGTAAGGGTAAGGAAACCCTAATTTCAAGCAAAACGCTCCATTTTGATTGTTTGTTTTAATTTTTTATTTTTATTTTTCACAAAATGGCATTTTAGTAACTTAACCTTACCAAAACGACGTAGTTTTGAATTTTTATCCTATTTAATGGTAATGACTAACGGAGTGGCCAAAATGCAATTGTTTGGTAGTTTTGGGGACTACTTTTTCACTTTTTGAACATTAGGGGGCTAAAATAGAAACAGTCGGTAGTTTGGGGGTTTTTTTTATATTTTTTCCTAAATAAAAAAATAAAAAGGTGGTTCTATGGCAATAGGCAATTTCATGGCCACCTCCACGGAGGAGAGGGCAGCCATCCAACATAACATAAGTAGTCGCACGCATGAGCATCTCATAATGTTAGAGGTGGTTGGATGGCCACTCCTTCGGTTTAGAGATGGTTACACAACCACCTTTATATATATATATATATATATATATATATATATATATATATATATATATATATGGAGCTTGACTTTATTTTATATAGGAAAAACTTCACTTATAACAATTAAACTAGGGAAAAATATAAAAAAGCCCCTTAAACTATCAGCTGTTTTCGATTTAGCCCCCTAATGTTCTAAAAGTGATAAAGTAGCCATCCAAACTACCAAACTATTGCATTTTGGCCACTCCGTTAGTCAAAACCGTCAGTTTGGACGGAAACTCAAAACGACGTCGTTTTGCTATGGGTAAGTTACTACAATGCCCTTTTATGAAAAAAAGAAATTTTGGAAAAAATATAAAAAAGCTCCCCAAACTACCAGCCGTTTTTATTTTAGCTCTCTAATGTTCAGAAAGTGATAAAGTAGCCCCCCAATAAAACGACGTCGTTTTGCAGTTTCCATCCAAACTGACAATTTTGACTAACGGAGTGACCAAAATGCAATAGTTTGGTAGTTTGGGGGGGCTACTTTATTACTTTTAAAACATTAGGGGGCTAAATCGAAAACGGCTGGTAGTTTGGAGGGCTTTTTTATATTTTTCCCATTAAACTACTATGCGTTTTGAGAAGAAACACCCAAATTTTAAAAACTCTCAATTTCACCTTTGGACTTTCAATTTGATGCCATCTACCACTCCTTAAACCGTAGCATAAACAATTAAAAATACCAAATTACCCTTCAAATTTTCCTTTTTTAAAAATTTTAATTTGAAATTAATAGTAAATTTAGAATTTTATAAGAATCACTACAAAAAAACTGATGGCTTATGACGTGGCAAATAGTAACCAAATTTTGCCACGTCAGTAATTATTGACGTGCCAAAAGTGGCACGTCAACAAATTTTTTTTTGACATACCAGAAGTGGCACGTCAATATTTATTGACGTGTTAGATTCAACACGTCAGGAAATTTAAATTAAATTAAATTTTTAAACATTTTATTTAAATAACTTAATATTTAAATATTTATTGACGTGGTAAAATTAGACACGTCAAAATTTCTTGATGTGGCTTTTTGACACGTCAAGAAATTTTCACACATGACACGTCAATATATCAGGTATATATATATTTATATATATATATCATTTAATTTTTGTTTTTTATTCGGAAGGATTTCTGTTTTCTGCTCTATTTCTTTCCCTTTTTTTCACGCAAAAACACTTTTTATTTGCAAATAAAACAAAGAAACATGAAATGAAATTGTCGTTGCATGTACTAGATTTTCTTCTTATTTCTTCCTTGTCTTCTTCTTCTTATTTTCATTTATTATTTTATCTAATAGTAATTTTCATTGCCATATCAAGAAGTGAGCAGTACTTGAAATGGAACACTTGATAGTATATGTAGCACTCCTCATAAATCAATGCCACCAAAGACCTATGGCTACAACATCCCAAGAAAAGTTCATGGGCTTCTTCGAGAGAAAAAGTGGAATTCATCTTCAATGGGCGAATTATTCAAAGTTCAAATGTAGGAACTTCATATGCATGTAAAGCCATTTGTAGCTTGGTAAATTAATCGAGACAACAAATTTCTGTAAGGATCTTTTTTTCTTTTTTCCTTCAAATAATCAATTAATGCATCTCGCAACCTCATACTTGACTTCTAAATATAATTTTTGAGATTTGTCCTTGTCTCTTAATTCCTTCTTCCTCCCTTCAAAACATAATTAAAGATTAAGATTAATCACTGTGTAGCTTACTTATAAAAAAAAAAAATTAAAAAAAAAAAAAAAAAACTAATTGGCATTGAGAATTCTATTAAATCACAACTTATTTCAAAAGCTTAAACTGATAAGAAATGATTGACTTAATTATTTAAATTACATTCTAACATATACTCACAAATGCTCAAAACTATCAATTACTGTTGCTCAAGTGAAAACACGGTTTACCATTGTTCTAAGATTTAGGAAGGACACAATGGACTTGAAGAAGGGGGCCGGGGTTGAGAAGAGTACCTACATCAGCTAATGTGGCTCACAACATTTGCTCACTAAATACCCTCTACCATATATCTCGTTTTATACTTAGGTAGGGCATGATGTAGTGATTTATAACAACATATGTTTCATGTTTCCCAATGGGACGATATTATAATAGTGCAGGTTTTAGAGAAGAGAAAGAATTCGATGATTGTCATTAGAGATTATTTTTCTTAGGTCAGATGACTTCTTAGGAAGTTTGATTCAGAGGAGTCAAAAGCGGATAATACTATGTTATTGGGGTGGAGTGTTACATTAGAGACATCTAGCGTAGACAAAAGGGGCACCCATATTTTAAATTTAAAGAAAAAAATCAACCATACCTTCTGTTTCAATGGGTTTCCCAAAGAAATAATAAAACCGACCAAGAAATTTTGGTAGAATTCCGGGAAGATGTACATCTTGGTTGGCCACCTCACCATTCGCATCAGTCCTATAATACAAGATCATTCTAATATTAAAAGAGAGAACATGCAAGGCAAATGCAAGCAAACAAATTAAGTTTGAGACTTCACATTAATAAAAACAAAAAGATATAATGGAAGCCAATAAACACAAGACTGACAAGAGGACTTAATTAAGAAGCATTGATATTATTTGGCAAATTCCTGACATGCCAAATAACGCAAGTCAGAAAGTTCTGACGTGCCACATGTGGCACCTCAGAAATTCTTGACGTGCCTCATGTGGCACGTCAGGAATTTGCCTTGGGAAGGCCAGAGCCTGCTGGCCGTCCCATCGAGTGGCCATGCCATCACTCTTCTTTTTCTCTTTTTTTCCCTCTCTCCCTCCCCACTTTTTCTTCTCTCCCACCCAGGCCAGCCCCTCTCCCTCCCCCATTTTTTCTTTCTTTTCTTCTCCTCCCTCGATCAGCTCTAATCCGAACAGTGTATAGCTAGCTTCCTCTCCCTCACTCTTCCTCATCTCCTGATCTCTCTCTCTCAGCTCTATCTCTCAACTTGGAACAGTAGCTAGCAGACTCTCTCTCAAGCTCACTCTCATCTCCGGCAGGCCAGCTCAAGTATGTCGTCGTCGCCGTTGCTGTCTCTAGCAGTTCTCCAACCTCAGCTTCTCCGGCAATATCCTCTCTCCAGCAGGTATATATATATATATATTGTTTTGTTTTATATTTATGTTTTATTTTGTCATGAATCCGCATGATGTTTCGTTAATGCACTGTTTTGAGTATTTGTGAGCATTTAATTGAGGTATTTGTTTTATTTTTTTGTATATCTATTACTTATTGTACGTTGTATATGCACATGCATGCAAAATGATGTTTCTCATGCTAGGTTCTTGTTTCAAAATATAATAGTTTTCTAAATGTGGCCTTTTTTTTTTTTTTTTTTGTGTGTTTACCTGAAAAAGTTGGCTTATTAGTAAGGAATTTATAGAACATTATGTCAATTTTAATCATTAATTTCAATCATTTGACCTTCTAATAATCACATGTAGTGGTGAATTATAGAGACTTAATTTAAGACTTTGTTTAATTAATATTCAAATATAAAAAGTCTTAATATTGAAAGGAATGATTAATATTCAAACATCATAAACATACATTGATCCCTTATTTGTAAGTTATAAATTCACACAACGAGAGGATTCAATCCGAACTCCATGGATTTAATGGGAAAAGTAGTTGACGAAAGTGCAAACTTTGTCAAACTTAGAGAGAATCCAAATGAATAAGTAAAAAGCCATGACTTTGTTTTTTAGACTATTTTTTTCTTTTACACTTTTGTTTTGAGTTTTTAAAACAAATTTATTCATAATTAAACACATAACCTAAAACACAAAATATATTCAAAACAATTTTTATTAATTCTATCCCACATAAAATAGTTTTTCAAACAAAAAAAACCATCCAAAAAGGATTAAACTTTTGGTTTGAGGAACTTAGATTTTTCTAGTTGAAAGATAACGCATTAAAATTAATATTACCTAAAAACAAATTGGAATTTTCTTAAAATTCTGATTAATATGAAAGAAATTAATCTAATGTGTCAATAACCCAAGAAACATCCCAACAAAAAAGAAAAGTTATACTCCAAAAAAAAAAACAAACTCCATTTATTAGATGTTTAGTTATTGATTTTCCTCTTTTCAACTACTTTCTTTATTAATGTCTTTTTATTTAAAAGAATAACAAAAAATATTAAGAAACCATTTAAAATATTTGCAAAACGCTCAAAATTATTTTAACCTTTATATATATCATATAAAAAAATAATAAAATAAAAAAACAAAAACAAAAACAAAAAAAAAACAAACAAACAAACAAACAAAAAATCCAATATATTCTATACTGCAAATGACATAATAATAATACAAGCTGACAACAATAATCCAAATTCAATGCAAAAAGAAACAAGGAAAGATTGTTTACAAAGAAATGATCATATTGATGCAAGTAATTATTGAATTAGTAGATATGTCATGATATTATGGATTTTAAAGCTGCTATATTATTCTATATTCAGAAGTTGTAACCCATGTCATCACCTACTAAGGCCAAAGAGTGACATTTAACCTAGATTTATTGTATTTAGGGTCCCCATAACAAACCTAGCTAGGTAGATGTTATAGAAAAACCTTATAAAATAACCTAGCTATAATTATTTTGTTTAGGGTCTCCACCAAACAAAATGTTTAAATTTGATCGAGTATTTTTTTTTTCTTTGGTTTGTCAAGATTAATTATATTAGATAAGTGTTAAAAATACACACTTTGGTACTATCTCCTTATATAACAAATTCATATCCACGAATACTAGATATATTTGTTAATTAAATAACTAACCTAGTTTTGTTTTATTTTAGGGTCCCTATATATAACAAATGCATATATATATATACACACACACACACACACGTGAATATTTATTATATTTGTTAATTAACAGAGAGTTATATTTTCACATAAAAAATTTAAACCTATATGAGAATATATAGGTTTATATTTTTTATGTGGTTGAAATATTTAGGTTTATATATATGCATCTGCTTTAAATTAGGTTTATATTTTCTAAGTCTTATATATTTATTCCTAATTTATATACGTAGAGAAAAATGGACAAGAGTTGGATGATAAAGTCTAGGGGTACGAGGGAATATAGAGACGGGTGTAGATTGTTCGTGGAGTTTGCAGTTAGTAACTGTAGAACCCCTGATGGATTCATCTATTGCCCTTGTAAAATTTGTCGAAATAACCGGCGCCACCCGCCAGGTTTCGTATTCGACCACTTGACAAGGAGAATATGAATGATGCCGGAATACACACTCCGGTACTATCACGATAAAAAGCCTGTACAGGGTCCTGGTACAGGGTCTAATTCGAATCGTCCAGCCTCAAATGCGGGTGCAAGCACAAATCACGGTGGAGACTTGCACGCAATGTTGCGTGATTTATTCGGCATGCACGAAGTAGTCAGGGAAGACAATTGTGAGCCTCAAGTCGTGGTGCAAAGGGGTGAAGAAATTGTAAACCAAGAAGCCGCTAAAGGTGACGCAATAAATTATTATGATCTTCTTAAAAATGCGGAGAAACAACTTCATATTGGGACCAAACATAGCAAACTAAGTGCGACTGTACACCTGTACAACTTGAAGTGCGTTGGGGGACTTAGTATGATATTCTCGTCTTTCCTAGAGTTCATCAATCAGTTGCTGCCTAAGAGTGATGAAACTTTGCCAGTGAATACATATGAGGCGAAAAAAATTTTATGGGACATGAGACTCAGGTATGAGAAGATTTCGATGATATGGTCAACCCATATTATCAGGCAAGAAACGTCCAATGATGGAGTTGCGGTGGTTTCCACTCATACCACGACTATAAAAGCTGTTTATGTTAGAGCATACTGCACCCTTGATGAGGTGGCATGCAGAAGGCCGTACTAAGGATGGTGTATTGAGGCATCCGGCCGAAGGTGAAGCAGAGAAATCATTCGACAATTTACATCAAGAGTTTTCGGTGGACAGCAGGAACGTAAGGCTCGGACTAACCTCGGATGGATTTAATCCATTTAGGAACATGAGCATATCTCACAACACTAGGCCTGTAATGCTTATGCCGTACAACTTGCCTCCTTGGATGTGCCTGAAACAAACGTCTTTCATACTATCCTTAATTATCCCAAGCCTAAGTTCACCTGGAATAGATATAGATGTCTACCTTCAACCCTTAATTGAGGAGTTACAAGAACTATAAAATGTAGGGGTACGCACATACGACGTCTCAAAGAAAAATAATTTTGTTATACGAGCGCAGTTGATATGGACAATTAATGACTTTTCAGCATATGCAGATTTGTCTGGATGGTCTACCAGGGGTGAGAAGGCATGCACTCGACAAGGTCGAAATGGTTAAAACACGGCCATAAATGGTGTTTTATGAGGCACAGGCAATACTTGCCCATGGATCATTCGTGGAGGTGGAACAAAAGAACATTTAAAAGCAACATAGAACTAGAATGGTCTACCATTTGATACCAATTGAAAATTCTAAAAACGACTCCAAACGACACCTATTCAAATGTATAGGTGTTTCACAAAGATTATGTAGAATAAGATCTAACCTAACAAATAATATTCAACCAAATACAGATATGAAATGAACATTCAAGAACACAGATATTTGGTTACGAAGAAGAAACCATTTAGAGAACTCTCTAAATGTAAAACCTCTCTTGGGCAGCCAAACCGAGGAAATCAATTCACTATAAGAAGAATAAGGAATACAAGAAGAATTGCAAAACTTTTGACTCTTCCTTGCACACGACAAGTGACCCACTTGACTTCTACCTCAGTAGCCCTTTCCAGAACATCTAGCACAATTCTTCTAAAAGATTTCCTTTCACCGGAACTCCGATTGGCTTCACGTATTTAATCTTTTCTCAAATAAACTAGAACAATATCTCTCTCTCTCTCTAAGCTCTCTAATTTTGCTCTCCAAAATACAAAATATGTACATATCATAAGGAAAATAGTTTGTTTAAATAGAGAATAAAATAACAATTCAGCAGCCATGTCCGGACAGGGATAAGTGGGTGTCCGGACATCCAAGTCTTGTGTCTGGACAAGCCATATAAAATGAACTTGTTGGAAATTGGGTCCGGACCCAGCTTCTGACGGTCCAGACTTGACTCTCAAATGCAGCTTTCTGGAACTTGAGTCCGGACCCAGCTTCTAGCGGTCCGGACCTACCTCTCAAAATCAGTTTGCTGGAAATGGGGTCCAGACCCAGCTTCTAGTGGTTCGGACCTGCACATCAAAATAGGCTTGCTGGTTTTTGTGTCCGGACCCAGCTTCTGAAGGTCCGGACAGGCCCTTCAGATTGAGTTTTCTGGATATTGGGTCCGGACCTGGCTTCTGGCGGTCCGGACAGGGCCTTCTAGAATCAACTTTCTAGACATGCTGAGATGCTTCATTTTCAACAACTTACATGCAAACCGAATGCGCCAAAACATAACCTAACATCATCAAACTAGTTCTCCTTACAGGAAGGGGTTTACATATTAAGATACTACAAATAAGCCTTTCAAGGACCACAAAATGAAAAGCCAAATTTTAAGGTCCAAGATTCAAATGCCTTGCTGGAACAAATAATGTTGGTGATGGAGTCCAGCATAGTCAGTTCAAAGCAAAAGAGCGCAGAGATGGTGCTGATGTTGTCCGCGACAACAGAAAATTGCAGAAGAAAAAGTGATTTGTTACATGCTAGACATCTCTCACCACAACAGAAATTTAAAAGAACCTTAAACAATCTCATTGTCTTTGAGTCTTGACTATATGGAATTGCCAAGAAATATGGGGCTGAGGCTTGTAACAGAAAGTCAAATATAGTTTGTCTCGTTGTTGTAAGTTGATTTGTGAGTGTTGAATCTTACATTGAAAAAATATAAAGAATAATTATAGTTAATATATATAAGTGGACTCAAGTCCCTTAGCTTTGACTTTTGGGCTAGAGTGGCGTTCAAATATGTATATTAAATTTTTCAATAATTTATATTTCAATGTACAACATCAACGAATCAGTCAAAAACTCATTTTTAATTTTGTTGTGAAGCTTAGTTTTAATAATATACATGGTTGAAAATGTTTTGCGGTAAAAACAAGAAGAGTAAGCACAAACACAACAACTTCAAAAACAAGTTGATAGACAATTGATCTTCTGGTCTAACCAACCATTGGCGCAATTTAGAAATATTTTTCAATCCCTGAAAGTTTGAATATTGAACTATATTATGCCCATAATAGTAAAATTATATTTTTAATTGTTCTTTTTTCAAGATCTGTAAGGTTTTGTTGATAAAACTTGTTTATCAATTGACAAATATCATTGTTTCTAAAAGATTAATGTGAAACTCGAGGATCATGAATTGAGCTGAGAATAAGCAATTTTATAACATTCTCACTAAACCAGTGATTTAATTTTTACAATTGTTGACAAACATGTCCCATTTCCCCGTTTTCCCTTATTTGAATAGGGGATACAATCATAGGAAATTTCTCACTTAATCTTTAAATGTATATATATTTTTGAAGTATACGAGAAATACATTTATATATATATATATATATATATATATATATATATATATATATATATATATATTTCTTACATACAAAGACATATTGCACTTTTAGATATTGGAATGGAAAAATTTTCCCACAACTCAATTTGTAAAAAAGAAAATTGCCCCTTATTATTATTATTATTATTTTATCTTTTGTTCTTTGTTCATGTTAACAAACAATTCAAATTCAAATTCAAAACATACAAATTATTTTTACATTTATACTATTAGAATATATGAAAAATATATTATACTTTTCGCATATTTCATAATTAGGTTGATATTGAAATATTATCTATTTATGGGTTGATTGTAATCATATATTGTCAAATTAAGGACATTTGATTACTATACGTGTATTTAGACATTATCCTATAAATAGAAACCTTTATATTGTAGACAAATAAAAAGTTAATGAGCACAATGTAGCCTTTAAGAGTATTTCGAGTAGTGGACGTAGGTATTTAATACCAAATTATCCATAATTTTTTATATTTATTTTCTATATTGCTTCCGCTCATATTTTCAAATCTTCATTATTTCAAAACACTATAATGACACTTTTTTCCAACCGAAAATAAAATACAAAACACATTAGCCAACATAGCCCCACATTTTTTTTCCCCCTCACGACAACAAAATGTGTCCCTTGTCGTTTCAAGGACCCCACCTTGATCCCTCTAATTTGAGGTCTTTTACACTTGGCGTATTTGAGTTTGCCACGAAGTCGAAGGACAATAATTGATAAGAACTAAATTATTTGACGAGGAAATTAAGAAAAGTGAGCTACTTGTTGGTCCACCTTTCACACGAGGGAATAGGATCCATTTTATAGTGTGATTTAAAGTTTTTGCATTTTGTATATATAAAAAGTCAATTTTCATAGTCGTTTATTATAAGTATATGCAATTGGAATTAAAATGACGTGACATTAAAATTTAATCATTGATTTAAAAATTAATCCCTCTAAACTTTTATCGTTTTTGCAATCTCTTCTCTTTTAAAAGTTCAAAAACGCTCAATTTAATTTATCGAACTTTATAAAACTTGCAATCTCACCTCTTTGTTATAAATTGTTGTTAAATCCTACAGGAGGAGTGAGACATTTTCATAATATCCCTTTATTTTTTTTTCACTTTTTTTTTTTAAATAAATAAATAAATATAACTTAGGGGTAATTTTATAATTTCAAAGTTTACCAAGGTATAACAGCCATTTTACTTATTAATCATCTAATTTAACCTCAAACCCTAACGAGATGATGATATTACAAATTTTTTAAAGTTCAATACATTAAATTAAGAATTTTTAAACTTTAAAAAATAAAATGCAAAACGATGAAAGTTTAGAGACTTAGATAAAGTTTTTTCTTGATTTTGGGTAAAGTCCATATACCCCTCTTAAACTACTACCAAATTGACAATGTATCCCATAAACTTTCAATTATGACAATATCCCTCATAAGCTACCAAAACATTGTCAATGTCCTCCCTAAGGCTAGCAAAAAGATAAAAATGCCCCTATGTATTTCGCAATAAGACAAAAATACCCCAATAAATTCAAAAAATAAATAAAATAAATAAATTTTTAATTTTTTTTTAAAAAAACAAAAATTTTAATTTAAAAGAAAGATTTTTTTAAAATATATATATATATATATATATATATATATATATATATATTATTTTTTAAACGAAAATTTTTTATTTATTTTTTAAAAAACGAATTTTTTTTACAAAACAATTTTTTTTAACGATTTTTTCTTTAAACAGAAATTTTTATTTAAAAGAAACGGAAATTTTTATTTTCTTAAACGAAAATTGTTAATTTTTTTTTAAAACAGAAATTTTTATTCTAAAAAGTTATAAAAAATAAATAAATTAAAAAATTAAAAAAAAAAATCATAACCAAAAAAAAAGAAAATTTTTAATTTTTTTCTTATACAATGGATTTTTTTTTAATTTTAAATTTGCCACCCGATGGATTTATTTATTTATTTTAGTTTTAGGTTTTTTCCATAAGTTTTAGTATTTTTTGTTTTTATTTTATTATGGGTAGTTTCGTTATTGGGGGGAATATTGACAATTTTTAGTAGTTTTGAGGGAAAATTGTCACAATTAAAAGTTTAGAGAGACATTGTCAATTGGGTGATAGTTTGAGGGGATATATGGATTTTTCCCTTGATTTTTTTTTAGAAGCTTTTTATTAATTTAAATGCTAATTTTTTTATTTTAAAAAATATAATATTAATTATTATGCATCTTAAGAATCTAAGATGCATAGACTCTAAATCCGAGTCATCGTCCACTTTATCCATTCCCACTATCCATTTCCCCAACTGAAAAATCTGATCTCATTTCAGTGATTTCACGCCCACTATCGGAAAAATCTCATCTCATTTCACATCCACCATCGCTGCATTGAGGCTTAAGCCTCCATTTCCATTTCCAATTCCAATTCCCAGACTCCGACACTGAGCTACTCACAATTCCGCCATACAAATCTCGCATAAAGAAGTGACGGAGACACAGAGATACAGAGATAGACAAAGAGTTGTTAAAGATTGTAAAAAAACGATGGTTTTCTCGACGATAATATCATCCTCACCCCATCTCTACCTGCCAAGAAGGGTGCCCACAAACCTTAGACCACCGCCAATTCGCTGCTCTTCTTCTTCTTCTTCTTCGGTTTCGATCCAGTTCGATCTGAAGACGTACTGGACGACCTTGATCGGAGAGGTTAACCAGAAGCTGGAGGAGGCTATTCCGGTGCAGTACCCGGAGAAGATCTACGAGGCCATGCGGTACTCGGTGCTGGCCAAGGGAGGCAAGCGAGCCCCACCCGTCATGTGCGTCGCCGCCTGCGAGCTCTTCGGCGGCAACCGCCTCGCCGCCTTCCCCACCGCCTGCGCCCTCGAAATGGTTCTGCCTTTTCCCTTCCTTTTTTCATTTTGATTTGATTTGCTTCTGTTTTTGTTATTTGAGAGCAGAATTTGCATTTGACTTTTTGTTTTTGGAAGCATAGAAAGTACTTTTCAAATGTAAATTTAATTGCATCAGCTGGATGTGAGAAGCTAAAAGTTAGGTTCTAATATTCTTTTGCAAGCTAGTTTTAGAATCTGTATCTTGGATTAGGTTCTAATATTCTTTTGCAAGCTAGTTTTAGAATCTGTATCTTGGAATCTTACTAGAAAGGGGCTGTGTTTGTTAGCTGCTAATTTGGATTAAGAAAAAAAAAAAAACATATCTTGTTAGAAAGAATTTATTATACAATTGTATAATATACCCAGTTTTTGACTGGTTCATTTGGTTGAGGCAAAATTCCCAAAAACAGAAAGAAATAAAACTCGATGATTTAATATAATTGGATTTGATCAGACTTGCAAGTTTTGCTTCTTCTGGAAAGTCATTTAAATTTGGAGTCAGGGAACTTCAAAATTCAATCTCAAAGTCTTTTATTACATAAACGCAACAAAACAGTGGAATTGGACTTGGAAGTGTGTCCACAAAATGGATGCCTAAGGCAAAATTCTTAGAAACAGTGAAGCAAACATTCAGGTTAA
This sequence comes from Corylus avellana, assembly GCF_965113065.1. Taxonomy (NCBI): domain Eukaryota; kingdom Viridiplantae; phylum Streptophyta; class Magnoliopsida; order Fagales; family Betulaceae; genus Corylus; species Corylus avellana. Next base: position 19,686,787 of record NC_142491.1, on the reverse strand, counting down.
AGTTTGCAAAGCTATTTTTTTCTGAGTGTAACAGTAAGTATTGCTATTTCAACAAACTGTTAATTCAGTTCTCTGGGTTCTTAAACAGGTTCATGCGGCTTCACTGATACATGACGACCTTCCCTGCATGGATGACGACCCGTCACGCCGAGGCCAGCCCTCAAATCACACAATGTATGGTGTCGACATGGCTATCCTGGCCGGCGATGCGCTCTTCCCTCTCGGCTTTCGCCACATTGTCTCCCACACACCTTCCGACCTTGTGCCTGAGCCCCGTCTCCTACGTGTAATTACAGAGATTGCCCAAGCTGTAGGGTCAACCGGCATGGCTGCTGGGCAGTTCATTGACCTTGAGGGAGGGCCCAATTCTGTTGAATTCGTGCAAGAAAAGAAGTTTGGCGAAATGGGTGAGTGTTCTGCAGTGTGTGGAGGGATACTAGCCGGTGCTGAAGACGATGAAATACAGAGATTGAGAAGGTATGGGAGAGCTGTTGGGGTACTGTATCAGGTTGTGGATGATATTTTGGAAGAGAAAATGAGTAGAAGTGAAGAAAATGAAGAGAGGAAGAAAAAAGGGAAGAGTTATGTGGGAGTTTATGGGGTTGAAAAGGCAATGGAGGTGGCAGAGGAGCTTAGGGCCAAGGCCAAGCAAGAATTGGATGGCTTTGAGAAGTATGGTGAGAGTGTGGTACCTCTTTACAGCTTTGTGGATTATGCTGCTGGTAGAGGTTTCAATGTTGGTGATTCAAGTTAATGGATAGAAATATGGCCAACGATTCTGGTTTAGATGAGGAGCCCAAGAGCTTTGTGGTAGCTTCTCAGCCTCTAAGCATCGTTCTTTTTCTTATTTTGATTTTACACTCATATTTAGCTCTTGTTCTAGATTATGATGAGTTACCATTGTTGAGGTTTCTGTGCTGATAACAGTTAAATATATTTTTGATGGATCAAATAAAGAATAATGGGATAGCAAGCAATTTAAGTTTGGTGAACTTGAAGTTATTTTGGGGGGAGAGAGAGAGAGAGAGAGAGAGAGAGAAATCAAGAGCGGCCTGGCCTCATAGAAGCACAAATCGCCCATAATGTGTTCACACATGACATTCAAAACAAGCATGCTACTAAAGAAACAGTGTGTGAGTAATGAGTATGTATCTTTTTTATATATATAAAAAAAAATCTACGCAACATGGGAGAGTAGGAAATGGAGAAACGATACTATCGGAATTGCATAGGAGAGAGAGGCTCAAAAGCGGGATCTACGAAAGCATTATATTTTAGGCAATTGTTTGCTTAAAGAGGACTCAACAATTCTTAAGAGCACACTATACTCTATGTCCTTAGCTGATGTTGGATTAAGTCCCATGATTTCTTTTTCGTATGAGTATGTTTTTTTTTTTTTTTTTTTTTTTTTTTTTTTCCCCTAAAGTGTTAACTAAACAGGAGGAAATGGAATTGGATGGGAATCGAACTCATTACTAATATTGTATTTCAAGTAATACTATATATCACCTCATTATCTCCCTTATTTCCAAAACATATGTGGCGTGATCCACCATAGGGTTTGGTACATGGTTTTTTTTTTAAAAAAAAAGATTCATTTGCTTTCACTTTCTAGCACACCTATGAGCTGCTTGAACTGGATTTTGATTAATTTTATGAAATTAAGGTCCTATAAAGCTCTAATGATGGTTTTCATGATAAGATCCTTGCAATCCTAGTCATTTTTTAAATGAAATGGTTTAAGATTCTTAAGTTTTTTTGAAATTTTAGTTTTCACGTAAAATTAAAGAGTTTTATTAGGGGTATTGAAATTTTTAACGTAAATCCTCACATGGATATAAGAGCTTAATTATGTTAATACTTACACTTTCATCTATCTGTAGAGACCTTTCCAGAAAGCGTGTTTCTCTCTTCCATTTTTTCTTTCTTGTTTGCTCAATCTCCATTTTTCTACTACATCTATTTCCTTCGGCTTTTAAACCTTGATGTTTTATATTTCCCTCCTTGACCCTCCTCACTTTTTTTTTTTTTTTTTTTTTTTTTTGGCTTGGTCCACGTCTAAGAGGCTAGATCGACTGCATTTTCACTACCCTCTCTACATACGCACCATCTATCTTTCAATTGGGTCCTCTAATCTTTTGTTTGAAGTGCTCCACCAGCGAGTATGCTCTTCATGAGCCTCCCAGGAACGCGTGTGTTGCATGCACCACCGTCCCATATGCTTTATTTTTTGGCTACGCGTTAGATCAATGGCTTCCTCTCTTTGGATCATCTCACTTGGTACTCACATTTTGTCTATGGAGAATCTCATATCTTGTTGCAGACCATGTTGCGATGTTCTCTATACTTGCACTGCTAGGTATCTCTCTTGCTAGACATTACGACGGTGCTTCGCCAAAGTAGCTATGATCTAGCCCATGTTCGTGTTAGTGTACTCTTTCTCGCTATGGCCTCCAAATATATATATATATATATATATATATATATATATATATATATATATTGGTGTTTGATGTTGTTCACTTCTTGTATGTTTTCTTTTCACTTCTCTTCAAAAAAAATTAAAAAAACAAAAAGGTAAAGTCCATTTAATCCCCTCAACCTACTACCCCAATGACAATCTACATCTCAAACTATCAATTACGACAATTTAACTCTCAAACTACCAAAACAATGACAATGTACCCCAAATTTTAAAAAATGATGAAATTACCCTTACTAAAATAAAAATAAAATACAAAATTTTATTTTATTTTTAATTTTTAAGGGTATTTTTTGTTTTATTGAAAATTTTATAGGGGTAATTTCATCATTTTGCTAGCTTTGGGGAATACATTGTCATTGTTTTGGTAGTTTAAGAGGTAAATTGTATAGTTTTGAAGGTAGATTGTCATTGGAATGATAGTTTGAGTGGGTTAAGTGAAGTTTACCCTTTTATTTTTATTCAAATTTTTAAAGGTATTTTTGTCTTGTTGAAAATTCTATAAGAGTAATTTCGTCATTTTGTTAACATTGGGAGATACATTGTCATTGTATTGATAATTTGAGGGGCCAATTGTTGTAATTGATAATTTGGATAGTAGTTTAAGAGGATTAAGTGGACTTTATCAACAACAAAAAATTATAGACGGTAATAAAAATTGTTTTTGCCACGTGTGAAAATCAAAGAACACTAGAGTCAGCTCTCGAACGAACAAAGTTCGGTCGCCTGTACGAGATCCTGAGCAGTTCCAAGAAACCCGAACCCAAACCCGAAATGGCGACCGGCGAGACCCTAGCTAAGAGCCTGGATCACCTGCCCCCGGAACTCCTCGCCACCATCATGGCGAAGCTCGACGTGGCATCGATCTGCTCCGTCGCCTCCACGTGTACGGCCTTTAGGGCCTGCGCTTCTCAGCTCCCCACCTTCCACCTCCTCGTGAGTCACTTCCTCTTTCTCATAAAACCCTAGGCCTCTGTTTGGATGCCGAGAATACGATGGAAAAAAGAAAACACGTAAAACCGTAGTCAAAATCTTGGATTTTGTTGTGCTTTCCATATAGTAAATTTTGAGTGTGAAAAAATTACTAGAAATCTTGATTGATTCTGAGAAAACGGGAAATCAGATTGAAAAAATGGAAACTTTGGATTTGCTTGTTGCAGGACATTGCTCCTTCTATGGATTTGTTGCGGCCTTTGTTGGGGCCGCCGAACCCTTACATGAGGAGCCTGAAGGTCGACTGTGATAGGCTCAATGATTCGGCGATCGAGCTCTTGCTTCGTCCTCCAGCGCACGAGCTTTGTCTGCACAATTGCGCAGATTTTAGCGGGAAACTGCTTTCCGAGGTCGGCAGGCGATGCCGGAATCTGAGGTTCGAACTCTCTCGCTCTATTTTGCATGCTGAGAAATGGCAATATCTGAATCATTTAAGTAAACTTAATAATTGCGATTTTAAGATGTCCATTAGTGGAATTCCCAAGAAAATCTAGACGATCCTAATTTATCAAGGTACGCATGCGCAATCATGAACAAGACATGTTTTGATAAATAATGCCGTGGTTTGGAATTGATTTCATATTTGTTTGCGGCGTTGATAGCTTTGGTGTGTTCTTCAGGTCTCTATGCTTGGGTTCAGTGGCCGAAAACAGAGTGCGGGGGATTCATATTTCTGATCTGGAGGAGTTGCTCATTGGCTGCACTCAGCTAGAAGTAAGGCTTTAGTTCAAGATTAATTGATAGAGAACAGTTAGTACAAAGAAAAAGAAAAATAAATCCAAGTGTAACGACTATATTAAAACTAACATAAGGTCTTATAGAAGTAATATTTTTATGAGATAATTTGTGGTTTTAATGAAGACAAGTAATTGGAAAAAGGTACGGAACGAGTATAGTATTTACCCAGAAAAGAAAGTGTAGTGAATATTAGTTTGAATATCCCTATGATGCCTAGAAAAGAACAAGTATCTCCATAAAAAAATTATAAAAAAAAGAGTAGTCAATGAAAATAATATTGAATAAACAATAAGTACGATTGTTTAAAGACGAAGTTTTGTAGCAGATTAAAGTAAACATGTGATCGGTATAATTATTAATAGAATGTGTTTTTACATATATCAGCTCAATGCCCCACTCTCATTAGTATTCTTAAGAGCCCTCGTTTATCTTGATGTCTATTGACTTGTGAATAGGAGTAATTAATATCATTTGGTTGTTGATCTGGCCGAATGGATGCAGAAATGCTTGGTCATTTCAATAAGATTCTCACTCCATCATCTAGTAATGCATTGGATGATATGACACCTGTCATATTGCAGTAACTATTTTTGTCCATATTCATCAACGCCTTGTGCTGAATGATTGGCTTATACTCAGAAGCTTGCAGTAGTTATTATGTCAGTTTCAATGCAATTGTCCATGAAAGCGGGCATAATGTTCCTTCTTGGCCATTAGGTTTTTTGGGGGCATCCCGATTAACAATTAAACTGGTTCAGATCATTCATGCATGTCAGCACATTAATGATAGTGCCATATGCTGAAGTTTCTGTAGAAACCATATGGGTCTTGTATATGGCTTAACTACGGAAACTTGATCTTTCTTTTTCTAGATTTGTGATTCTTGCATGTTGTCTTTTGTGCCATTTTATAATTGTCTTATGTGTTTCATCTGAATATGTATTGCAATCGTTTTGGTAGGCATTGATCCTGATGTTTGATGTTTCACCATTTCTTGGTCATGATTTGGCTCGAGTTTGGGCTTTGGCTTCTAAAAAACTCACTTCTATTGAGATCGGGTACATTCCTTCAGTAGCAGTGACTGAGATGCTTAGCCCAAATTTGGGACCCCATCAATCGCCAATTCATATCCAACCATCCATGTTGTTAAGCATTCAGAAATTGTGCCTATCAGTAGACTGCATAACTGATGCCATGGTTAGTACGATATCTAAAGGTCTCATCTCCTTAACCCATTTGGACCTTCGTGATGCACCCCACAGTGAACCAGGAATCGCACAGGACTTGACCAACTTTGGCCTTCAACAAATTAATCAGTACGGGAGACTGAAACATCTCTCATTGGTCCGGCGCCAGGAGTTCCTTATCACCTATTTTAGACGAGTAAATGATCTCGGAGTCCTCTTGATGGCTGATAACTGTACTAACATGGAAAGCATATATCTTGGTGGCTTTTGTCGTGTTACAGACACGGGTTTCAAAACAATCTTGCATTCATGCTCTAGATTATACAAGCTTAGGGTGTTTCAGGGGACCCAGTTAACTGATCTGGTTTTTCATGACATCTCTGCAACTTCCCTTACTTTGACACACGTTAGCTTGATATTTTGTAATCGTTTGACCAATCTTGCAGTCAGGAATTTGGTATCAAACAAGGATCTTAGAGTTCTTGACCTGAGAAATTGCAAAAACCTTGGGGATAAAGCACTTCAAGCCATCGGCATTCTTCCTCAATTGAAGATTTTACTGTTGGATAACACTGATATAACTGATGTGGGATTGTCATACTTAAGACAGGGAGTTATGTGTTCACTTGTTACATTGTCCATTAGAGGGTGCAGGAGACTTACAGATAAATGCATTTCTGCATTATTTGATGGTTCATGTAAGACGGAGTTGCGAGAATTGGACCTATCAGATATTCCTAACCTTTCTGATAAGGGAGTTTTGTTACTGGCAAGAAGTCGGGTTCCATTCTCTGAACTCCGAATGCGGTGTTGCCCACTCATAGGTGACACTGCTGTCATGGCATTAGCCTCGATGCAGGTCAATGAGGACAGATGGTATGGTAGTAGCTTGAAGTTGTTGGATCTTTTTGACTGTGGTGGCATCACACAGCTTGCATTCCGTTGGTTAAAGAAGCCGTACTTTCCAAGGTTGAGATGGTTGGGAGTTACGGGATGTGTGAATAGAAATTTGGTAGATGCTTTGGCTAGGAGTAAACCATTTTTGCATGTGGAATGCGATGGTGAGGAACTGGGGGCTGATCAATGGGATTGCTCGGATGGTTCATACGTCCACGACTATGATGAGGTGCATGACTACGATGAGGTGGATGAACTTGAACAGTGGCTGCTAGAAGGTGAGGGCGAGCATGTTGATGAAGAGATGGGAGATGAAGTGGATGAACTTGAGCAGTGGCTGCTAGAAGGTGAGGGCGAGCATGTTGATGAAGTGATGGGAGATGCTGAAAATAATGCTGAATTGGTAATTTAATTTGGAAGATATGTTTTTACTGTGTATTTATACATGCTTGTAACATTATCGCTATCTAGTGTTGTTGATATGTAGAGATGTAACTCTTTGTATCAAGAAATTGTGGTTAAGAGTTTAGAAAATTTGATATCCTGACTCAACTACATCACTCAATGTTCTTTGTAAAGCACTGTTACAGAATTTCCTTCGCCTAAGTTTACAAAGAAATTGTATATCCTCAATTATTTTTCTAATTCATGTAAAATAATAATAATTTATGAACTCAAAATCATATTGTACATGAATTTCAATTTTAAGGTTAATTCTTTGACCTACAGCACTACACAGGCCTTGTGGCCATTGTACTGGTAAGCTTCCCAAGAGTTTCCTTTCTTTCTTCTCCCAAGGATTAGTGATAATTAGAATATAATCATTTATAACATTCAGTTTCTGTGAGATTGAGTTGTCCACCACGTTAATTTCTTATTATATCAAACTGAACTTTATAAGTGATTCTAGAGAACTTCAATTATAACTAAACTAGTTTTTTGAAGTGATAGTGCAGATTTGATTGACGCAGATTTAACTAACACTTTTTCTTGAATCGTTACATTTGTACCCAAGTTCTTGCATACTAGAAAGGCCCTTGAAGCCGAGAATATGATCCCCTCTATTTCATTTGAAATTGATACATTGAAATATTGGATAATATTCATCTCATTATTAGGATTTAAAGTTTGTATATCTAACGGTGTACATAATGAGTTGGCACATTTTTTAAAAAAAAAAAAAACTATATAATATAATAAAATGTACATTGTTAAATGCATCCGGACGATAAAAATAATGTTGGCCGGTGAATCTATGATTATCAGCTAGTCTAAGTTCCATGTATATATGGTGATGATCCATCAGCCCCCCACCAACTTTGTTGCTAATGCTTTCACCAGGAGACTGGAGACAGCGATGGTGGATTGGCGTCTCTTCATAATATCCCGAGCATTAGCAATGTGATTTGCTTACCTTTTGCCGTTGGGTGGCCACAGAAAGTGAGCCTTCTTGCTTTTTCATGTAAACATTAATCGTCGTCTAACATATCTTCTACAAAAAAATTCGGACCAATTCCTATCGCTAATGATGTAGATTATGAATGATTGAATTGAATTGAATTGAAATGCCAACTTTTGACAGGTCAACAAAAAATAAAACATTACAAGTACGTTTATGTTTTATAATTGAAGGCTGTCTCCTCCATCGAAGGAGATTATAAATTTGCTTAATTCTTATCCATTTCTATTATAACTCAAACCAAGCACAAAATTTAAACGGGGGCTCGAGTGGGGTTCCCAACTTCCTTCAACTTAGATCGAGATTTAAAGTAATTATCTATTTGAATTACTAGTAATTTGAGTAGGTAACGCGAAAAAGTTTATCTGGAATTTATTTACTTAAATAAATTTTAAGTTATCCAATCACCTATCTGAGCAGATGGGGTTCATATGGAACCTCTCACATTATTTGTCCAAATTACTAGCAATTTAGATATGAGAATTGTGTTGATTCTTATTTGCCAACTCATATTTGGTCTTTCTAAAAATAATGTGATGTGACCGTCCAAATGACATTATATCGGCCGCTAAACAATAAATTGTTAAGTAAAAAAATTTAGCTTGTTAATTTAATTAATTAATGACTCGCGTGGTAAATGCCATATAAACTACACTGTGAATTTATATGAAAAATTAGTAAAAATCTAATATCACAAACATTTTCCTACTTAATATGACCCTACAAAATTATGACGTTCTATTCAGCATATATAGCTTCCCAAGATTTAACACGTGGATCAGTCCCACTAGAACTGATGCGTTTTTGCTTGACATCAACAGCTGAGATAGTCGGGTCAATTCAGTGAGTGGGCCTGAAACAAGATCAAATCAGAGTGGGCCGAGCTCTAATCGACTGATTGTGAAGTAACTCCGGAGCTAGAATACTTGCAAACAGTTAACTGTGGGGCTTACCATGAGGAGTAACCTTTTGAATTGAGTAGTATATATATATATATATATATATATATATTCTTGTTCCAATTCTTTGTTTTTAGCTTTTAAATCTTTTATTTCTATTTTGATTTGATTGACTTCATGTTGTAAGTCTTGGAGGGTTACTTCCCTTTGTTTTGATTTAAATATGTTGAGGATTTTATCAATACTAATTTGTGGTTCTGTAATTTTTGTTGGTCTATTTTTTGTTTCATTTTTTATTAAATTACTCTTGAATTTTTTTAAGGTATTTGGCTTTAGTTTTTGGGTCTTCTATTCCTTCTATCAAATCAATTAGCATTTCTTCATGTTTAGTTAGTACATTTATCTTAAGTTTTGTTTTACAACATGAATCTTTGCAACCTAGTTCTATCTCTGAATTACTAGAATTTTGACTTGATTCATAATCTGTTGAGGTGTTAAAAATTTCATCTTCATTGTTACTAGAATATGAATTTCTGAGTTCTAAGATTTTATATAAATCTTCTTTTTCTTTGTTGGAAATTTTTAATTGGTTGATTTTATCTTTTACTTTGCACTCATTTTTGTAATGGCCTGTTTTTCCACATTTGAAGCATTTTACTTTCTTTTTATCATATTTTTCGTTTTGTGGTTTTTTGTAATATTTTCTTGCTGTTTTATTTTTCTTGTAATATTCATTTGGTTCAAAATTTTTATTTTTTCTATAACCTTTTTTTAAGGGTTTTCTAGTTTTAGCGTATTTATCCTTATGTTTTCTTCTAGAGGGTGGTATAGGGGGTAAGCCATATTGTTCACAAAAATTTCTCATTTCATATTTTGCTTCTCTTTTTTCTTTGTTCAAGTTTTTATTTATATTCATGTCTATACACATTTTTAATCATATTTTACTTATTGTACTTATGATGTCTCCGTAGGTGAGTTTATCATATTCTATAATTCCAGTTTTATTACTTAATTCTTCATGAATTTTATGGGCAAATAGATTGGGAAAACCATTGATAAATTTCTCTTTCCAGAAGACATTTTTACAATCATCTCTTAACATTACTCTTGACATAAAAATATCTTTATACCATCTAAAATCACTTAAGGTTGGACACCTAAGGTTACTTAGTTGGTCATGAATTCTAGATGTAACATTATTAGGGATTCCTGTAAAATGTTTCATTATGTGTAAATTAAAACATTAATTCCATTGGGGATTCCTCTGTTATGTGCTTCATCATAAATTGTGATTCCTTCTTCATCTTTTTGAACTGCATATTTTATTTCACTACGATTTGCTTCAGTTATGTATTTTTCCCACCAAGCTTTTAAGGTTCCCGTAAATCTTGATGTTAAAATGTCTACAATTTTTGCATTAGTTTTTTCTGAATTTGTAAGGTAATTATTAGTAACCATTGACATGTGTTGTAGTTTATTTAAAATTTCTTGTTCAGACAAACCATCAATATTCCATTCATAAATCTTGTCAGTAGAAACTGAGAATTGGTTAAAAACATTTTGTTCTTCATACTGAATGTCTGGTGGTGTAGGTCTAGAGTACCAATTGGGGGTGTTAGGCGTTGGTCTAATCATTCTATTAACTTGGAATTCTTTGAATTGTTGTTGCAATTTGTTGTATTTCTTGATCTGTAGTAGTTTGTTCAAATTCTGAACTTTGTGTTTCACGTGTTGTTTCATATGTGATTATTTGTTTGTCTTTTCTAATGATTTGGATAGTTTCAGAGGGCAAGGTTTCACTTTTGACGTTTTCAAGTTGTTTTAGCATATTATTAACATTTTCAAGACAGGTTTCGCCTTTATCCTTTAAGTATAACGTTTTGGGTTGTGAAATTTTTAAGAGGGGTTGTTCGTAATGGGGTTTTTTTTTTTTTTTTTTTTTTCAGTTTCAGTTTTAGTTGAGGGTGTAATTCTGTTTTCTATTCGATATAATTGTTTTCCTATGGTTATGAGGCTTTGGTTTGTTTAATTGTTTTGTTCCATGATCTTTTTTATTTCGTCATCTTTGGAAGTTTTAAAAGGGGAGGCTAAAATTTTTTATCCTTTAAAGTTTACAAAGATCGGTTCTTTTGGAAGGTGACTTGCTTCTATTATTGTTTTATCTTCCACTTTTTCCCACTGGGTTAACATATTTAATTTTTTATTTTCATAAATTTTTATAAAGTCAAAGAATTTTATATATAACTTATGTTCATTCATAAATTTTTCCCATTCTGCAAAGATTTTTATTTTTTGTTCTTTTGTATATTTTAACTTATATTTTTCTCTTTTTTCTGTATTCTTGGTAGAATTATAGTTTTTATTAAGGATTGGAGGTCTAAAGTAAATGGCTTAGTTACAGTCATTAATTGTTGGTGTAAATGAGGTTATTCTATATCTGTTTGTGTTTGGAAATTTGGTCATTCTTCTTCAAAATTTTCTTGATTAGCTGTATAACATGGGGAGCTTATTACAAATTCTACTTTTATATCTTTTAACTTTAAATTTTTATCTCTTCTTAAAGGTTTAATATTAACGGAGGAATAGGCAAAATTTCTATGGTTTGTTGGTGTATCTTTTGGGTTTCTATGGCTTGTTGGTGTATCTTGGAAAGCTGTTTCTTTTATCATGAAGGGTGGTTTGTTGAGTCTTGGTCTATCAAAACTTAACCTAACAGTACCATCTAAGTATTGTTGTAAACAATTTAGATCAAATGCTGTATTTTCTGTTTTTGTTGGAATGTTTTCATTTTCTATTAGCCATTCTGATGGGAGTTCTACTTCAAACCATACTACTAATCTTGATACCCTAACATTTGTGTCACAAGAATGTGTCTATATAAGTAAAGTTTTATCTTTGAGACTTTTAACAAGAGCATGCACATTAAGATTTGTTTTCATTGACTTATAATAAAATCTGTAAATTAATGCTAAAGGTTGGCTTCCTTCTAACATATCGAAACCTGCTGTTTTAATGTTCAAAGTTAAAGCTTTTAAGATCTGTAGATCACTTAAACTTAAAGTTAAGTCAGGGAAACAGTCAAAATGAATTGGTCCTTTATGAAAACTAGATTCAACGACTCCTAACATGCTAGTGCTGTAATCTTTATGTCTTGCATCTCTTAAACACAAAAGTACAGAGGCATTAATTCCTAGACGTACTAGGGGTTTTACAGCAACTTGAATTAATCCTATGTGAAGGAAATTCATTTTCTTTTCTCTGAGTTTTTTAATTACTTCTTTAGAAAGTAATTGACATGTATCATGATGTTTATTTATAAGTATAAACTTGTTCAACTGTTTTTACGCTGTAATCATTGCTAAAAGACAAGGGTGAAAAACTTGATTTATAAATTTCTTTGGTTGAGACCTTGGGTATGTTCCAATCATGTGAATCTATATTTACTTCAAGAATGTTATATTTTTCTTCATTAACTATATCAGGTAAAGAAGGCAAACTAGATCTAGAGCTCATAGAAGATGTGGATCTAAACAACCTAGACATAATTCAAACTATTTGTTAAGGACAAGACAATAAAACTGCAGACTTTCTACTTCCAAATGCTTTTCTTTAACGGGTCTTTAAGTGTTCTGGAATAGCTATTTATGTGTCCTACTCTGTATCCTCTCGACTTACAAGCCTACCCGGCCTAGCTGCGTTGACGGCACAAAGCGTACATCCCGTAGAACTTAAAGGTTTTGCTAAAGATAACATTTGAAAATATACTTGTTTTACAATTCTGTTTTCTGGAGTTAACAAATATATGAATAGACATCAAGATGAATAGATCTAAACATGGCTTTGATACCAAGAGGGGACTCGCAAAACGAGTTGACATAAGCGGAAGAATTAAAGACATAATGATGAATTTAAAGATTAATAAAAAAAATTTCTGAACAGAGTCAATATAAAAGTGAACAAGAATCAGAAGACGAAAAATCTACAAAATCTTCAACCAAAAGTTTAATCTTCAAAGAAACTGCAGATAAAAAATACTTAAACATAATTGATAGAATCCTTTTCCAAAAATGGCACTCTAGAGTAACAATAATTATTAATGGTGAATTCGAATTTGAAGTTATAGCTTTGATAGATTCAGGTGCAGATTTAAACTGTATTCAGGAAGGAATGATACCTACTAAATATTATTCAAAAACTACAGAACATTTATCATCAGCCAATGGCAGTGAAATGCAAATAGATTACAAGTTATCCAAAGCACATGTCTATCAAGATCATGTTTGTTTCAAAACTTCATTTGTCTTAATAAAAAACATGTCTGATTCAAAGGTCATATTAGGGAATCCCTTTTTATATCTTTTGTATCCTTTTACTACATATCACAAAGGAATTACCACAGAAGTTTTAGGAGAAAAAGTAAAATTTAAATTCTTCAAAAGACGCCATACTAAAGATCTTAATATGTTAAAAGAAGTTTCAATTTTTAAAACAATTAACATTTTACAGAATAAGAGCAAGCATTTGAACTCCCTAAAAGAAGAAATTAAAAATAAAAGAATCGAACAATAACTATTAAGTGACATCCTTTTATAGAAAATTGAAAGATTTAAAGAAAAAATACAAAATGAAGTTTGTTCTGATCTCCCCAATGCCTTTTGGCATAGGAAAAAGCATATTGTAAAACTTTCGTATGTAAAAGATTTTAGTAAAAGAAATATTCCTACTAAAGCTAGACTCATCCAAATGAATCAAAATTTAATGGAACTTTGTAAAATTGAAATTAAAGAATTGCTTAACAAGGGAATAATTAGAACAAGCAAGTCCCCTTAGTCCTGTTCAACCTTTTACATACATAAAAATGCAGAATTAGAAAGAGGAGCTCCAAGATTAGTAATAATTTACAAACCTCTTAATAAAGTTTTACAGTGGATAAGATATCCTATTCCAAACAAAAAGGACCTGATAAACAGAATAGGTCAAGCCAATGTTTTTTCAAAATTTGATATGAAAAGTGGATTCTGGCAGATCCAAATCCATGAACAAGATAGATACAAAATAGCATTTGTTACACCATTTGGCCATTATGAATGGAATGTCATGCCCTTTGGGCTAAAAAATGCCCCAAGTGAATTT